>NW_028317853.1:475000-1075000 GCF_062004578.1 Staurois parvus
AATTTATTCCGTTATTTTTTTAGTAAAAAAAAAAATCCAAATTAGTTTATAACCAAACATTATAATTTTTAAACATTTTTTTTTACATTTTTATTTTATTTTTTTTTATATTATTTTTTATTTTTTATTTTTACATACTGTCACCCTAGCAGTACAGTGTCACCATGGTGACACTGTACTACTTGTGGGGGGTGATGAAGATTTTTTTTTTTTTTTTTACACTGATTGCTTTTACACCCATATAGGATGTAAAAGCAATCATTTCTCTTTCTCTCTGTCTGCATTCTTGCAGTCATTGAGAAATACTGAGTGAGCTGTGATTGGTCACAGCTTGTCACATGGTACAAGGCTGTTGTGAATAGCCTTGTACCATGTGACCTCTGTGATCATTCACAGATTTCACACGTAGTAAGCAATGATGTCACAAGTGACATCTTGCTCACTACTTTGCATGTGATCACTGATTCGCCAATCAGTGATCACATGACCGGGACCTCGTACAGAGGTCCCGTCCGACGATCGGTGTTTCACTGTGTCCGGAGGACACAGCGGACACCGGATCGCGGTGGTGCGCGCTCCTAGGGAGCACGCACAGCTAGAAAAGGCGGGTGCCGTTTAGGAACGGCAACCCGACCTTGGACTGCCACCGCCCTGCCGTTTATAAACAGCAGGCGGACGGCAAGAGGTTAATACTAATCTTGGGGCATTGTTTACTCCCAAGCCAGGATATTTTCTACTCCCACTGACCACAGTCCGGCCCACCTAAAGTTTGAAGGACAGTAAACTGGCCCTTTCTTTAGAAAGTTTGGAGACCCCTGTTCTAGAAAATGAGACAAAATATTCAATATAATTTAATATTAATAAACGGTAATAATTATTATTACCTTTTATTATAATCAGGGGCGGACTGACCATTTGGAAACTCGGGCACTGCCCAAGGGCCGGGGGTCAGTAGGGGGCCCCATGAGATGCCCTTGGTACCTTTTTCATAGGCTTTTTTGAGTTTGGGCAAGGACACAGGGGCCCCATGATCCCCTATTGCCCGGGGGCCCCATGAGTTGTCAGTCCGCCCCTGGTAATAATATAATAAAATAATAGTAAATTAAAATGAGCATTACATATTCACTGTTGTTTGGTTTCAGGGTGTCTGTATGCCTTTAACATACCTGGTTGGTCAAGTGACCTGTGAGATCATCAGACTTTGGATCATATGGGTTGCAGGTCAGGCGTACATAGCCATGACGGAAAAATACATAATAAGGCACAGTAGATGCTATAAGCAGGTAAGAACGAATATCAAACTTCTTTCTTTCCAACAGCAAAGGGTTTGGAATGTACCTGTAATAGTAGAAAACAATGGTAACTGTATATAAATTACAGCTAGTATGCAGAACATCTGACTTCCTTACAGAAGATACAACAATCTGATATTTCAGTAATATAACCACATAAGCATGACAATTTGTCTGTACAGGACTTTGCCTATATAGTTGCTGGTAGGTCCAAAGAAATCAGACTATGTGCGTGATGTGATTAAAGGTGTAGTAAACCACGACCAACTAAAAAAAAATTGGGTCCACTGCAGGTTTATCCCATAATGTGCTAGTATGCATCCCAGAGTGCTGTGCTGTCACAGCTCCCTCCGGCGCTTCCATCTTCACCCAGTCTTCCTCCAGGGCTCTGGCTGTTTGAATGGCCAGAGCCGCAAAGATGTCACTCCGCAGCTGCAGCACAGTTCTCTGCATTCCACAGTATACTGTTTTCCCTGAATGTAGAGTGTCACTGATCACCACTGTCACCTCTCTACCCTTCCTTCATTTAAGTAAGCACCTAGGGCCTGAAAACATGTTGGACTGGCAGCAATGTGCAAAGAAACAGAGAAAAACTCCCTATTTTAGAGCTCTGATGTGCTTTTGTGGCATACCTTTACCAGTAGTATATAAAGAGGAACTTCAGTCCCCTTTCATGTGGCTCCGCCTCCCCATTCCCACCATCTTCCATATTATGACGTGTGTAGAAGTACCAAAGATCTCTGCCCAGCCTTTGGGCCCTGGCAGAGCCCTTCAGCACATTTGCGTATGTGTAAAATATTTCCTGCGCATGTGCATGCATGGAAACGGTTTGGAAATTCCATAACAGGCATCTTTTGTGCATGCATGGAAAAGCCACACGTACACAGATGTGCGAGAAGACTGTGTGTGCACATGTGAGAAGACCATCTATGCACGGATGTACTGTATGGCTCTGACCAGAACTAAAGACCTGCAGGGGGATGAGGAGAGCTGAACGTTTTTCTTGAAATAAAAAATAAATAAAATGATATCCAAAATGTGAGAGAGGGAAGTGTGAGGAGGCAAGGCAAAATTAAAGTTAGATTTAAGGTGAAGGTCTGTTTTAAGAAAACATTGGATCGACATGCATTTTAATTGTCCCAGGATTAGATTTAATGTAGATGGAAGATGTTAATGTAGCATTGCACTTTTTAAAAGTATGTAGACACTGGCATTTCCTTTTCACAACTGGTTCAAACTAAGACTTGAATTATTAATGGAATTCAGTTCTTCCTCCATCTCCCAACACAATACTTCACCATTAATTACGAGGATAAACCTGATATTCAGTCCAGTGCCATCTTCATCTGTTCACTTGTGGCCTTGGTAACATCTGGGGCCTGGGAACAGCTTGCACTGTCATTGTGCTGCCTTTCAATGCTGTGCAGTTCCTATTAGTTTCCCCTCTTTTGAGCAACATTTACTTGCAACAGGTCACTGTGCACTTCTATTGTTCCCACGTCTAGTACAATTTATACTATTATTGTTTGTAACCTCAGGAGGTTGAAGGATGAGTTACATATAAAATTACATTTTTTTGCCTACTATTACTACTACAGGGAGAGGAGTCAGACATGTGCATTGTAGGGGTGGATAAAAGAATATCATCTCATTTTTGATGTTTTAACCACTTGCCGTCCGCCTACTGTTTTTACACGGCAGGATGGTGTCACTCTAGGGGCAGGTTGCCGTTCATAAATGGCACCCGCATTTTCTAGTTGTGCGCGCGCCCTCAGTGTAAAAAAAAAATCTTCATCACATCCCACAAGTAGTACAGTGTCACCATGCTGACACTGTACTGCTAGGGTGACAGTATGTAAAAAAAAACCCAAAAACATAAATAATAATATAAAAAAATAAAAACAAAAATGTAAAAAAAAATGATAATTTTTGGTTATAAACTAATTTGTGTTATTTTTTTTTACTAAAAAGTTAACAGAATAAATTTTGGCCAATATTTATGATGAAATATTATTTATTTGCAAAATTTTATAAGAAAAACACTTTTTTTCAAAATTTTGGGACTTTTTCATTTAAATAGCAAAGAAAATTAAAAATCGCAGGGGTGAATAAATACCACTAAAATAAAGCTTTATCTGTCTCAAAAAAATGCTAAAAAATTCATATAGGTACAGTGTTGCATGACCGCGCAATTGTCAGTCAAAGTGTGATAATGCTGAAAGCTGAAAATTGGCGTGGACAGGAAGGGGGTGAAAGTGTCCAGACAGGAAGTGGTTAATGTATCTTAACGACTATAATCAGATATTTAGTGTCCCTTTGCAGCGGGTTGTTTAACCAAAACCTGTGTCCAGGCCTACAACAGAATTGGCAGCAAGGAATGTTAGAAACCTTTCCTGTTGTTCTGGCTCCACTCTACTCAGCCTACAGGCAGGTTGGGAAACTCAAACATACTGCACTCGTCAAAACTTGGGGCTCTAGATTCTGTGGTTACAGGCCAGGTCCATTGATGGTCAGGGCAAACACCCAGCCCAAACAACACGAGGGTTGAGCAGTACCAGGCATGTAGTTCACATGAGAAACTCATCACCACTACAAGGATTACACAACCCATGCTAGAAAAGTACTGACTCTCCTTCTACTGGCAAATATCAGTTTTGCAACTGAGCCAGTCTTTATATTTGCTCCCTAGGTGTTGGCTTACCCTCAGTTCCTCAAAAATAAAGATAACCCTTTAATTCTTCTTTATTGTTCAGAAACCTGGAAAATAACAGCTTTAGTAGCAGAAACTTTTAGCTATCCTGGTAGTGACCACTCCGTACAATAGACCAGTTTCCTACTGCATGGGAAGCTACAAGATCTGGTTATTCACATAGTATCAGGTGTCCTTCTCTTCCCATCAATCACTTTCTCAGGGCTCTGCTCACCTTACTATACACTCACCGGCCACTTTATTAGGTATACCTTGCAAGCACGGGTTTGGACCTCCTTTTGGCTTCAGAACTGCCTTAATTCTACGTGGCATAGATTCAACAAGGTGTTGGAAACATCCATCATAAATTTTGGTCCCTATTGACATGAGTTACTGTTGCCTTTCTATCATCTCGAACCAGTCTACCAATTCTCCTCTGACCTCTAAAATTGTGCATTTCCGGGTAGGGGGAGTGTGCGAGCCACGTGCGCACCCTACCCGTGCCGCCATTCGCGGCTGTGGCTGTCAATTACCGGGTACCGGCCGGTAATTTCTAAAGGTCTCCGAAGGGGAGGAAAACTGTTTTGTTTACTAAACAGTTCTCCTCCCTGTCAGCTTGGGCACACTGCTCTGGATGGATGAAGCACACGGACACAGCCCCCTAGTAAAACACTCCCTGCACACAGTTAACCCTTTGATCACCCCTCATGTTAACCCCTTCCTGCCCAGTGCCATTAATACAGTGCTTTTTTTTTATCACTGATCACTGTATTGGTGTCACTGGGGATGTCAGTGACACTAAGTCAGTTCCCCCCAGTGACAGAAAGTCACTGATCACCGCCATTTTTAGTAAAAAAAAAATCCCAGTATATATACCACCATTTGTAAATGCTATAACTTTCACGTAAACCAATTAATTTACACATATTGGGATTTTTTTTTTCTAGCAAAGACATGTAGCAGAATAAATTTTGGTGTAAATTTATAGCGAAATTTGATTTTTTAAATTTTTTTACTGGACATGTTTAATAGCAAAAAGTCAAAAACATAGTTTTTCTCTCAAAATTGTCGGTCTTTTTTTTATAGCGCAAAAAATAAAAAACGCACAAGCGATCAAATACCACCAAAAGAAAGCTCAATTCATGGGAAAAAAAGAACGTAAAATTCATTTGGGTGCAGCGTTGCATGACCGCGCAATTGTCAGTTAAAGTGACACAGCACTGTAACGCAAAAAATGGCCTGGTCAGAAAGGGGGGTAAATCCTCAGGAGGGCAAGTGGTTATTAAGTATATTTTGATTGCTGTTTTGCAAAGTTGGGAGCAGTGCAACACTGTTACATGTTATGACAGCACTGTGCTTTTTAACCTTTACTGCAGCTAGTAAAAAAATGAACAAAAGGAATATCAAGAACACGGGGACATGACCTTAAACTAACTAGAGGAAAGTTGAAAACGAATCCCAGAAAGTACTATTTTACTGAAAGAGTAGTTGATGCTTGGAATACACTTCCAGAAGAGGTAGTGAGCCATTCAACAGTAAATAGCTTCAAACACGCTTGAAACAAGCATAGATCTATACTCAGACAAAAAAAGTTAACAAAAAAAAATACAAACCCTCACCCCCTCAAAAAAAAATTAAAAAAGGGGGCAGACTTGATGGACCATTCTGTCTTTTGCTGCCATCCCTTTTCTATGTTTCTATGAATATTTCTTTTTATATATTCAGCCTGACTCCATTACAGTAATAAATTCAAATTTTAAGAACACCTTTATAGTTAATGTTGAGAGCTGAAGAGAGGAGGAGGAGACAAGGCACGATCTAAGTAAAAATAATGTTCTGTGTGGGAAGTTTAGTGGCCCTTCAGCAATGAATTTATTGTAGTAGTTACATAGGCTAAAAGATGGCACAGGTCCATCAAGTTCAGTCTTTAAATAAATGAACACACCCGCGGCAAACCATAACTGCCAGAAGTAACTTTATATTGGGATGCATTACCAAAATAAAGCAGGATCTCCAACCCTTTAATTAGGGAAATCATCAGATTCTTCATTTCCTCCTCCTCTGCAAACCTATTTTAATGACAGACAAATGAAAACAGCTAAAAGACGGCTTTTATTTGTTTCCCTTTTTTGTTGAAACTGGTGAACAATACTAAATAATACTAGCTGATGGTTGGTCCACGTTCATCTAATAAAGCTAGCTACCTGGCTGTCTGTTATCAACAAGTTTTCAGCGAGTGGACCTGGAAAAAGCCGACATATTAGAAAATCAGAATGAAGTCTTAACACCCAAATCACATATTTGTTCCAGATATGTGCTTCTGAAACGTATTAAAGCAGAGCTCCAATTATTTATTTTTTTACCCACTTCACCTTCCAGTGCTATCCACAGCTTCCTCTTCTGTCCTTTCCTCTTCTGGCAGAATGATGGCCTTATTCTATCCATTACTTAAGCTTGCCATAGATGGATCCAAAATTGGCCAGTTTATTAGGGACCAGATGAATTTCGACCCATCTTTGACTATTCCAGCAGTCAATCTATTCATTGGCTTCTCTCCAATGAGAATTTTGGCAAATTTGAATTGTTTAGCACTGCAGCCAATCAGCTGCAGCGCTGATCAGTGTATTCTGACAGCAGAGAAGTCCCTGCTGCCAGAATACAATTGTCCAGCAGGGGGGAAGAGGACATTTGAGTTGGATGGGAGAATCCATTAGTTTTCTTTTTTATCAGCATGCCCACTGATGTAAAAAAAAAGATCCAGCTATGGGCAGCTTTATGAGCCCAGCCCATTGTTCGCCCATCTTGCA
Source organism: Staurois parvus (assembly GCF_062004578.1). Lineage (NCBI taxonomy): Eukaryota > Metazoa > Chordata > Amphibia > Anura > Ranidae > Staurois > Staurois parvus. The sequence goes on from NW_028317853.1 coordinate 481,789, forward strand.
GGCTGGGCTGACAGTGCTCCAGGACTGAGCGTGTCTCACACATCATTTGTGAATGTTGCTCAGTCCAGTAAGGCATGTCCCTTGTCGTCACCAAAAGAATAAGAAGGACAATTCACTAGAAAAAAGACCACATTGAAGTAGGTATGTACAGTATAGAGTTTCAGAAGTGAAGAGGGTAGTAGAAGGGGAAAAACTACAAGATGGAGTTCTGCTTTAAGTCTCATTGCTCAGCTTGAAAGCAGAAGCATTTTCAGAAGGAAAGGTCAACAACGATAGTCTCCATATTGTCTTAGTATCATTTTCTTTTCCAATTCTACTATTGTACTTATTTTCATGTACACCAGGGGGAGTTCTTACAACGGGAAAGACCACTGAAAACATAAGCATCAGGGATGTGATTTGCAATCCTACAGCATTAGTCTTAATAAACAGACAAACCTGCCACAAGGTAGCTAGTTACCCTGTATAAAGCAGTGTTTCTCAGCTTTATCAAAATATATAGACTCTAAAGCCGAACATTTATCAAGTACCCCTTGGAGTGAGTCACCTTTTCTAAAGTACCCTTTGATGTGGGTGCATTTGTTTCCCGTACCCTCTGTTTGTGTTTAAATGATTTACCAACAAAACATTAATTACAAATTCCAAAAAATGTATTATTAATATATTCTTTTCTAAAAATCTAAACTGTTTTGAAGAATCTTCTATAGCAAGCAGACGTCTTCCCTGCACCTATAATGAGCAATTCCTGAGTTTACATAGTTAGTCTGGCTGAAAAAAGACAAAAATCCATCCAGCTCAACCATTAAAAAAAAAAAAAAGTTATAATCCTACACCACAGTTGAACCAGAAGAAGGCAAAAAAAACCAACAAAGCATGATCCAATTTGCTCCTGCAGGAGAAAAAAAATCCTTCCTGATCCCCCGAGAGGCAATCAGATATTCCCTGGATCAACTTTACCTATAAATGTTAGTATCCAGTTATATTCTGTGTATCTAAGAAATAATCCAGGCCTTTTTTAAAGCAATCCACTGAGCTGGCCAGAACCAACTCTTGAGGGAGTATCTTCCACATTTTCACAGCTCTCACTGTGAAGAAACCTTTCCGTGTTTGGAGATTAAATTTCTTTTCCTCCAGACGTAAAGAGTGCACCCTTGTCCTCTGTGATGACCTCAGGGAGAATAGCTCTACACCGAGTTCACTATATGAACCACTGATGTATTTATACATGTTGATCATATCCCCCCTTACATATTATACATGGTGATCATATCCCCCCTTATGTATTTATACATGTTGATCATATCCCCCCTTACATATTATACATGGTGATCATATCCCCCCTTACATATTATACATGGTGATCATATCCCCCTTATGTATTATACATGGAGATCATATCCCCCCTTACATATTATACATGGTGATCATATCTCCCCCTTATGTATTTATACATGTTGATCATATCCCCCCTTACATATTATACATGGTGATCATATCCCCCCTTACATATTATACATGGTGATCATATCCCCCTTATGTATTTATACATGGTGATCATATCCCCCCTTACATATTATACATGGTGATCATATCCCCCTTATGTATTATACATGTTGATCATATCCCCCCTTAATCTCCTCTTCTCAAGAGAGAATAAATTCAGTTCCTCTAATCTTTCCTCATAGCTAATCTCCTCCATGCCTCTTATCAGTTTGGTTGACTTTCTCTGTACTTTCTCCAGTTCCCCAATGTTCTTTTTGCTCACTGCCACTGGCTGAGAATCGGGGTTTTAAAGTATGAAGATCTAAATTCTGCTACCTGCACTATAAAAACAGTAATGCTGCATGTAGCAGCTACTGCAACTTTAGGTTACCAGGTGAGGAACCCCTTCATTCTGTTCTTTCCTTATCATCTGTAATCAGTTGATTTAGTATTTTAGAGTTAAAAACCAATCTGTGTGTTTCAGTATGTGTAAGACAGGCAATACATGATTCTTTTTTTTTTTTCATTCAACCAACAGGTTGAAGTTAAAAAAATGAACCGATTCTCTATCCACACATTCAATGTTGGGGGGGAATCACTCCCACTGAGCTACTGTATTCTGCTCCCCGTTGGCAGAATAAAATGTTTCTCTGTTGCCAGCTGTAGCAGGTGGTATTGATTATTCGGAAAAAAACTGACAGGCTGGTTGTACGCAAGTTGATCGATAGACTGACTTGTGTGCAACCAGCTAGCCCATACATGGATCAAAGTTCAGCTAATTCCTGCTGCCCTGGCCCAATTTCACTGCATGCATGGCCGACTTCAGTTATGTTGTTTCAGGGTAAAGGTACAAGTCATCACCAGATATCTCTTTGGTACCAGAAGTAGAACATCACCCTTCCTGACAGTTGTATCCCAGTCCTCTACTACTTACAGGCAGTGGAGACACAACAGAATGATAAGTAAGAGGTAAGTTCTGACAATGCACTACAAAAAGTGTTTTAGGAGCTCTTTCCAATGTCATCAGATAATCAGATAAAGATGATTATGGGCATTCAAACATATTGCTACCTTAAACTGATATTAAAGGTTCTTTTTTTAAATAAAAACCATGTCATACTTACCTGCTTTGTGCCCCGATCCTCCACTTCTCTGGTTCCCAGCCTTTATCCTGGCTCCTCCCCCTTAATCAGTGCCCCTGATAACAAGCCGTTTGCTATGGGGATACTGGTGCATGCTCGCTCCCAAACCCCTTATGGGACATAGAGCCAAGGCCCGGCCCTGCTCTCACTCTCTCCTTATTGGCTCACTGGCTGTGATTGACAACAGTGGGAGCCAATGGCTTCTGCTGCTGTGTCTCAGCCAACGAGGAGGGAGGACCCAGGAGAAGTGAGGCTCCCGTGCACATCGCTGCATGGAGAGGGGGCTCAGGTGACTATTAGGAGGGGCTGTGAGCGAGCATCACACAGAATTTTTTTTTACTTCATGCATAGAATGCATGAAGATAAAAAGCCTTCAGCCTTTACAACCACTTAAAAGTGGAATTTCAGGCTTAAAGTAATATTAAAGGCAGATTAAAAAAAAATAAATAAACAGGTCACCCATTGGCGCCCCTGGCTCCTCCTCTTCTCTGAGTGCACCCTTAGCAAGCCACATGCTCTGGGGGCACTCATGTGTGCACGCTTCCGAGCCCCATTCTGTGTGTCCATAAGACACACAGAACAGGGCTCGGCCCCGTTCACATTCCCTCCTCACTGGCTGTTATTGACAGCTGCAGAAGCCAATGGCAAGTGAAGCAAACCTCTGGATTATTTGACACTCGTTTTTTACGTAGTAAGGAATTGTTCATTATGGGATATTATTTCCAAGGAATAGATGTTGTTATATTAAATATACACTACAATTTTGGAAAAGGTAAAAAAAAGAAAGTAGACATGTATATTTTAACAAGGTATCGTGAGTAAGTGTTGTAAGATTTTAGGTTTTTTTGAGTTGTCAGTAGTAATCTAGTCTCCATTGAGCTATTTGGTAACAAGATGTAATTGGTCAACATCCAACAGAACAAGCAGGCCTAATTTGTTTATGTTGCAGACAATAATAACCAATAATGCCTTTTTTCGGCAATCTCATGGTGTAAAGAATAAAGTGAGAAACTATGATGCCATTCACAGCTGTATACAGGTCTTTTTTTGAACAAAGACCTGTATACAGCTTTTAAACAATGTTGTTTTAGGTAGGGGTAAAATGATTGATTTATAGAAACTCGTGCCTACCTTTGCACAATCCGAGCTTGTGGACATTTTGCTGGAATTTTCTTTGCCATGGAATTTTCCATCATGGTCTGGATTTGGCATTGAAGAGTATCAATCTGCTCTTGGTTTTTCAGCAAATAGATACCACGTCCTTGATTCAGTCCAGTGGGTTTACAGATCCAAGTTTGGCCATCTAGAAAATTAAACAGAATGGGTATTTAAAATCAGTGTTAGGGATACTTCACTATTTGACATCTATATTACATTCTATGATCATAGCTATGAAATATTTCATGAAATAGACAGTTTATATAGAACACAGCAACCTTATACCAAATGCCCTAAAATAGCTGCATCAAAAATAAGATCAGTTGAAATAATGTATCCATTGCCAACACAGATATTTTTCTTGCCAGACTAGTACCCACCAGAAGACCAAACTGCTGGTTGACCCTGCCCTCATGTTTACCTGTCATTTGGTGAGTGACATGCCCAATGGAGAGACATTCGCCCAATGACATGTAAAATGGGGGCAGGGTAACCCAGTCACCCCGCCCTTATGTTTACCTGTCATTTGGTGAGTGTCCGTGGATGGGACACATCATATTCAGCAGACAGCGAGTTTTTCATTGTGTGTGGGTCGGCGTTCATCGTGATTGACTTTGGATCTTCTTCATGGAACATTATTTTTTGGCCTTTTTTTTAACTTGTCAAACACTGTGTTTGTGTTTTTATTTACTTCTGATGGTTTTTTTTGGATGAATGAGTAGGGGGTACTATGTACCCCTTCTCATTCACATGGGGGGCTGAGATCTGGTGGCTTCCTTGTAAAGGCACTCTGAAAAGCCACCAGCTCCAAGACCCCCACAACCACCGTCCAGAGTTGTGGAGAAGAAGCCTTTGTCCCCATCAAAGGGCCGGGTATGGATTTTGGGGGGGAACCCACGCCATTTTAAAAAAAAATTGGTGTTGGCTTCCACTTAAAATCCATACCAGACCTGAGGGATTGGGGGGACCCCCAAGCTGTTTTCTTTTTCGATTTTTCAATGCCGGCATTTGTTTGTTTACATTTTGCTGTCAAGGGGAAATCCCGCTGAGAGCAAATGGGTCATGGTTGTTAAGGATGTGGTGGCAGTCTGTTCCTTAACAAACAGCTCTTCTTTACAATGGATATTGAAACTTTCCAATACAAATGAATATACGAAACAAATGTAGATGATACAAAACAAATCCGGAAAACAAATCTGTTCACCATAATAAATATGACTAAATTAAGTTCTTCAATTAACGAATGAAAGGAATAAAAAATTTCCGTTGTGCACGTATAATTGAATCCACCTGGCAATAGTGGAACAAGAAACAGGCTGTCCCTTGTGGGACCTTGAAAAATGGCAAACAAAATCAGACTAAAAGGGAATTGTAGCTGAGACAGACAGATGTGATGGCAACACTATTGGGTTCAAAGGATGGTTTCTGACAAACCATCAGTATCAGGTTAAGGTCCCACAGAGTCACTGAGGAACATACAGGAGTCACAATGTGTGCAACATCCTGTACATAAGCCTTCACTAAATGAGAAGCAAGCAATCTCTGAAAAAAACTGCTAAGGTAAAAATTTGACCCTAGATGATACTCAAGGCTAAACACTGATCCAAACCAGACATAAGAAAAGACTGGATTCGTCCCACAAAGAACTTTCTGGGATGGAATTTTCTTGCTTTGCACCAAGAGAAATACACTTGGAGTCATTTTCACTGCTTTCAAGAGTGAGGGACTATCCAAATCCATTGGGCCCCTGTCCTGGACCTGGGTTTCAACAGCCAGGTTGTTAAGGCCAGCAACCAAGAAGCAGAATAGCAAACCGGCCCTTAGGACAGAAGGAGTTTCAGAGGAGTAAAGTCATAGGTCATAATGAACCTACCTGAAGACAAACCTGCTCAGCTTCTGATTGAACCTGGAAACCAGGACATCCACACCCAGCATCCCCTCCTTGACAGAGTTCCTAAACCGCCTTGGGGTGAAGAGACGATTCTCCAGAATCCAAACTGGATTGTTCACAGGGCTGCAACTTCTGGAAGTTCTGCCCAAGCCAGAATCATACCTACCTCTCTTTGAGCCATAAGACTTCGGATTCTTCCTTGATGGTTGATGTAAGCCACTGAAGTAGCATTGTCTGACTCAGTCCTGGTTGGATAACCTTGCAGATGACAGGTCCAGTTTTGAAGAGGTAACCAAATCTCTGAGTTCCAAAACATTGTATGGTAGAGGAGCTTCCTCCAACAACCAAGTCTCTTGTACCAAGAAGATATCTGATAGGCTGGAATGCATTGTGAGATCCTTCAAAACCATTATGAGGAAGGACTTCCCTGATTCCAGCACTTAACTTGCAATGCACCACACCAGGACAAGTCTGGTTTTGCTGGTCAGGCATATAGGATGGTCCAGAGACTGCTTTCCTGTCCCATGGTGTGAGAAGCTTTGCTTGCCAGTGTGCAGTCTCCTGAAAGCAGCAGAATAATCTGATATATCTAAAACTACATCCTGTGTAAGACTGGGAAACATTTGCCACTGTACATTTTTGTTTTTTTTTAGCTGGAAATTTATCTTTGAGGTACTTCCGCAGATCATAATGACAATACTAAGTACATGTAATGTATGTTTTCTGACAGGCTTTCCGGAGTTCACTAACTAATAATAATTTATTCATTTGAAACCTGACAGGTAGAACCTCTTCATGCATAACAAAAAATACTAATGAAAAAAATAAACTACTTCCTTCAATTTACCAATATACAGCATATGTACTGGGTTACCTTCATAGATAAAAAAGAAAGCTTCAGCCTCTTCTTTCAAATCTAGACGGTATGTCTCAGGGAGGAAATCAGCCATTTTCAACACCCTGTTTGTAGACAAAAATAGAAACCATTATTGACCACAGATAGGCCACAATGAAGTGCTAACAGTGGCATACATCTCTTAGCTGTCGCTTTTGTTCTTGAAATTTTCCTGTACCTCCACAACTGTCCTTTTAGGAGATCTCTATAAACTGTAAGTAGATGTACTATTTAAGAGAAAACTATAACCCATCCCCTCCCTCCTAGATTGTAAGCTTGAAAGAGCAGGGCCCTCGATCCCCTCATGTTTTGCATTGTATTGGTATTGTTCTGTCACATGTTCTGTCCCCCTTTGTAATGTACAGCGCTGAGCGAACTATTGGCGCTTTATAAATACTGAATAATAATAATAATAATAATAATAACAGTTTTGGTCATTTTAATTTCATATTTTTAAGGTTACCTGTTTATATTTTTCTTAATTTTATGTAAGTGCCCCACTAGGCCCATTTTACCCCCTTCCTGCCCAGGCCAAATTTCAGATTTCAGTGCTGTCACATTTTGAATGACAACTGCGCAGTCATGCAACACTGTACCCATATGAAATTTTTATCATTTTTTTTTCACACAAATAGAGCTTTCTTTTGTTGGTATTTAATCACCACTGGGTGTTTTATTTTTTACTAAACAAACGAAAAAAAAACCCAAACATTTTTCTATGATAAACATTTGCAAACGGGTAATTTTTCTTCTTCACTGATGTACGCTGATAAGGCTGCACTGATGGGCACTGATACGCAGCACTGATGGGCACTGATAGGCAGCACTGATGGGCACTATTAGGCAGCATTGAAGGGGACTGATAGGTGGCACTGACTGGCAGCACTGATTGGCAGCACTGATGGGAACTGACTGGCAGCACTAATGGGCACAGATTAGCAACACCACTGGACACTAATTGGCAGCAAAGCTGGGCACTGATTGGCAATGATAGGCAGCACTGATGGGTACTGTTTGGGCTACACTGATAATCAGCACCCTGATTATCAGTGCAGATGTCTCCTTTCAAACTTGCCGGTCATATGACGTCCTCCCAGAACTGGATGACCATACTGTAGTTGTCATTCGCTATAGCGTGGTCAGCAAGTGGTTAAAGTGCCTCCCCAACACACATGCGTTGCAGTACACCACAACGATCGACAACACTGCATTGGTGCATTACGCAGCTCAAATAAGGGCAACTTCACACCACAATGCATGCTGTTTCATGTGCATAACACATACACACAAGTGTCGGTTTTAACACACCTTGCAGGGATTTCTATTTTCTTTTTTTTGGGGGGCTCTTTCACATGTGCTTTGATCTTTGAGGTGTAATCAGCATTTGGGTCGCCCTTCAGAGAGCATATGACAGGTGTTGAGGAGGCATTGCATCACCTTCTCACTGTCTGCTTTAACCCCTTGAACCCCACACTACTGGTCCGCAACCACGTGCATTGCAATGCCCTACAGTATATTATTACTATATTATTATACAGGATTTATATAGCGCCAACAGTTTGCACTTTACAAAATGAAGGCAGACATTACAGTTACAATACAATCTGCTACTACAGGAAACAGAGGGCCCTGCTCGTTATATTAGAAACTACAGCTCGAAAATGCTTCCCATCACAAGCAGTCATAGGTTATTCATTTATTTAGCTTACCCGCTATGGGCAACATAACTTTTTAAAAGAAGTACCAGTGAGTTATATTAATATGGTGTATCATTTTTTCTGCTAAAGTGGTCATTTTAATTAATTGTATAGAAAATCATTTGTACAAATTACTGCTGGCTGTATGGAAGAGTTGTGCCAACAAATGTGGGTTAAACAGTATTCTTTTGTGAAGTATGTTTACACAACTCCTGCAAAATTATAGTAACCTTTAGGCTGTGTTCACATATATGCGGTGTGGTGTATCGCATGTGATGCGCACAGGATCCGCACCGCATTTTGTATGGTTCCAATCGTACTGCACCCACACCAAAAAGGTGCAGGACCCTTTATTTGGTCCGTACTAGAATTGGATTGCATGGGTATTCACAGCTATGCGATCCAATTCTGCACATCGCAACGCATTTGACAGTCCGATTTCGGGGGGTGTTGTTAACTTATCATACACACCCGCAGCGGTTTGCATGAACTATTCTGATGCGGTACGGAATTCGCACAGAAAACGCTGCGAATTCCGCACCGCATCAGTGTGAACCCAGCCTTAATCCAAGAAAATGGACACAAGCATACTGTAGGCTATACTTTATGTGTTGTAAACTTATAACTCATATTTGAATACAGATCCCTGGTGTGTAATACAGAAGGATAAATCCATTTAGAAGAGACAGCATTACTGCCAACATGACATAAAATAATTCATTATAAATTATGCTTCACATTAATGGAGTACCTCCAGCAAATAAAGTGATTAGCGATTCATAAAAAAGCCACAACTGGCTCCCTAACCACTATTTCGGGGACAGGTACACTTTGGCAATTACACTGTATCCAGAGATCATTGCTCACCTGGTTTTGTTGATTTTTTGCATGACCCTTTCATAATCTCGCAGGCTGCTTAAAAGTCCAATCTTCGTGGTGAGCACCTTATTGTTAGGTATTTGATACAAAAGTTGTTCACCTAAACATAAAACATTAAGGTATGCATAATTGTAAACTGTGTCATTTTTATATCAAGCAGATGCAAAACCTCCTTATAGGTGCTGGCTATTTTTTGCAATTAAAGTATTGTATATGTAAACCCTCATCTTATAAAACAACCCATTCAGTTTAAAATAGAAATGAAAAGCAAAACATTTGTGCATAGATATAAAAGTGATAAGTGATTATATATCCTCTGTTCTCAGCTGCATAAGGTGCTCAGAGACCTGGCTGGAGGAGAAACAGCAGTACACTGACCTTCCCAGTGAATGGCTGTCCGGGGGGGTGGAGGCGTGTCTGGATAAGTCTGGTAATTAGAGGAAAGCAGGCTGATTTCTCAGAACTGACTACAATGTGTTCTCATACCTAGTGTGGTCAGTTTTTAATAGAAAAGCAGATGGACTGGCAGGAACACGAGGGATTTCACACAAAGGAAGCAATACAAAGAGAAAAAGATACTTTCTCATACAAGTACATGGTACAGCAGGCACATATCAGAAATATGAAATATTGGGCTTACATGTTCTATAAAACAAAGCCCTGGTTCACACCGGTGTGATTTCAGGTGCGACATGCGATTTACAAATCGCACCTGAAATTGCATCTAATGTATTTCTATGGCACTGTCTTCATTTGCAGTAGAACAATTTCAAAAATAGTTCCTCCCAGGGGTGGACTGACAACTCATGGGGCCCCCGGGCAATAGGGGATCATGGGGCTCCTGTGTTCTCACCCACACTCAAATCACACCCAAAAAAGCCTATGAAAGGTACCAGGGGCATCTCAAGGGGCCCCCTACTGACCCCGGGTCCTCAGGCAGTGCCCAAGTTCCCAAATGGTCAGTCCGCCCCTGGTTCCTGCACTACTTTTATCTGATTTCATTGTGACTTGCATTGACCTTCTGTTAGAAAAAAAAATTGCAAGCCACAGTGAAATTGGAGGTACAAATTGCACTGATCTGCAGCTTTGAAATCGCGCTACTTCAAGTGAAGCCGCGTGATTTCAAAGTTGCATTCAGTGTGAACCAGAGATAAATGCCAACAATGAATGTTTTCCCTGCAGAGCAGCCAGAGATAAAAGGGTTGATTTACTAAAGGAAAACAGATTGTGCCCTTTGCAACTGCAAGGGAATTTGCTCCAGAGCTTAGTAAATGAGATGAAGCTCTGCTGACATCCACCATCCAATCATGTGCAAGCGAAAATGATGGGTTTTTGTTTCAATTTTACTTCTATGTGACTGGGTACTCTTTGCAAAGTGAAGCTTCACCTCATTTACTAAATTCTGGAGTAAATCCCCTAGAAGAGTGCAACTGCACTTACAAGCTGTGCAGTCTATTTGTCTTCAGTAAATTAACCCCAAAGAGTTAGTTCAACCAATTCTGGTAGATGCCGGAAAACTAAACCACCTAATGGGTTCTCATGGCTCTCAATCAATGGAACTCTTTTACTAAAAGCAAATAGACTGTTTGCAAGGGAAGTTGCAATCTGCAAGGAAATATGTCCCAGAGCTTCATGAATGTGGTGAACTTTCACTTTGCAAAGAATACCCAATCCCATGAAAGAAAAATAAACAAAACTGCATTTGTGCTTCCACATGACTGGATGATGGAAGTCGGCAGAGCTCCACCTTATTCACTAAGCTGTTGTCCAAATTCTTTTACAAAGTAAACAGCCTATTTGCCTTTATTAAAGCAACCCCAATATCTTTGAAGCACAGTAGAACCTTCTTGAAACATGAGATATCTGGACGTCTCACTTTCATCACAATTCCCAAAAATATAGGATTTTATTTTAGGATAGTTGACAGGGTCATGAAAATTGTTCCTTCAGAACAACTGGTTTAGGAGACAAATACAGCCTCCTAACATGGAGCTATTTAACCCAAACTGCCTATAGCTGTTTAAGGCTTGTTAGCCACCAACAGTGCAGTGCTTGGCTTCTGTAGTGTAACTGTTGGGTAACTGTTACAAAGTTGCTTTTTTTTGTATATTTTTTGGAACCAGGTCAGACTTGACTATGACTTTACACACTGAATGCTTGTTTCAGGTCAGTTCCAACTTACTGAAGATACAGGGGATCACCATGTTATCCATAAAACTAATTTTTGAGGAGGTGGTCATTTTATGACAGCCACCAAATTTCTCTCAATATAGCATTCTTTTACAGGTATCTAGTACTTAGAGGAGTAAATGAAAAAGAATGACGCAGTCAGATGTTTCTGCGTAACACGGCTGGATGAATATTTTGAACAAAAGCTTTATTAATATTGTGTTTCAGCATTGAACACACAGTGTATGCATTCTAACCTTCTCGGAAGGCATTATAGGTGGCCGAGCTCTTGGTTTCGCACCATTTCAGCTTGTAGTCATCTCTCTTGTTGTCATGGATCTGTTGCCATCCTTTGTTCAGGCAATATGCACTTACCCTAGAAAAAAAGGTCTATTAACCAGCATAACATTTAATACAAGACATAAATATAACAAATGAAAATATAGCAAAAACATTTTTTTTTCAATGTTCTGTAGATCCAAATATGAAGGAAATCAAGCAGATGTCAATTGTCTTATCATTGTGTGCAACAGTTTTATATGTTCATTATCATCATTATATGTTCATTTTGAGGGCAATGTAAGGGATTTCCGGCAAGACGAATTGCGAATAGAAGTGTGCATGCGCATAGGAACGTCCGGAGAAGAGTGGTCGGTTGTTCTCATGTGCGCAGAAATGCGCGATCACGCAAATGCAGGGCAAAGATTGGCGCCAGATGGGCTATTTAAAGAGTGTCTTGGCCCATGTTAGTTGCTGACTGGTCTTTGGCTCCCCTGTGTCCTGCTTGTTCCTGTGTGATTCCTTGTTGCTGACCCGGCTTGTTCCTGACTTGACTCTGATTGCTCTCCTGATGGATACTGGTTCCTGACTTCGGCTCTGCTCCTGACCTTGGCTTTTCTTCAGATTCTGTACCGTGCTGCCCGACTGTTGATGACCCTGGCTATCCCTATGACACTGCTCCTGTCTCTTACCCTCACTACCTGCCTTGCTCTGGTGCACGCCTGGCAATCTACAAGACCTGCTCTGCTTGTTACTACTGTGCCTGAATCAGAAGATCATCAGTCTTCCAAGGTCATCATCTGCAAGAGCTGCAAACAACAACTACTGGCGCTCTTGTCCCCCTGGTCCCTAGACTCCCTCTGTTCCAACTCCAGTGAGGTCAGGGCTAGTGACACAAGTGAGGCTGGCCTTGTCATTTCAGTCTCCCATCAGGTACGTGACACCTAAGACTTGAATATGCCAGACTGTACTGTTCAATCACTTATTAAGAAGTGGAAAATTCAGGGATCTCTTGATACCAAGCCAAGATTAGGTACACCAAGAAAGATTGCAGCCACAACTGCCAGAAGAATTGTTCGGGATACAAATAAAAACCCACAGGTAATTTCAGGAGAAATACAGGCCGCTCTGGAAAAAGACAATGTGGTTTTTTCAAGGAGCACTATATGAGAATACTTGAACAAAAATTAGCTGCATGGTCGAGTTGCCAGAAAGAAGACTTTACTGAGCCAATGGCAAAAAAAGCCCGGTTACAATATGCCTGACAACAGCTTGACATGCCTCACAGGTTCTGGCACACTGTAATCTGGAGTGATGAAACCAAAATAGAGCTTTATGGTCCATAAGCTCTATGTTTGGAGAGGGGTCAACAGAGACAAGAATACCATCTCCACTGTGAAGCATGGTGGTGGCGCACTGATGTTTTAGGGGTGTGTGAGATCTAAAGACACAGGGAATCTTGTAAAAATGTATTGCAAGATGAATGCAGCATGTTATCAGAAAATACAGCCAGACAGTTTGCATTCTTCTGCACGAAAGCTGTGCATGGGACACTCTTGTATTTTCCAGCACCACAATGACCCTAAGCACAAGGCCAAGTTGACCCTCCAGTGGTTACAGAAGAAAAAGATGAAGGTTTTGGAGTGGTTATTACAGTCTCCTGAGCCACCTTGGGGAGATCTCAAATGTACAGTTCATGCAAGACAACCAAAGACCATGCAAGACCTGGAGGCATTATGCACAGCAGAGAAATACAAAGCAGTATGTTTCCCTAGTAAATCACATACAGCACACATAGTAAAACAGCACAGGTTAACCTTTTGATCGCCCCAGATGTTAACCCCTTCCTGCCCAGTGTCATTAGTACAGTGTCAGTGCTTTTTATTAGCACTGATCACTGTATTGGTGTCAGTGGGATGTCAATGGCAGTTAGTCAGTTCCCCCCCAAGTGTCAGAATGCCTGTCGCCATTTGTAGATGCTATAACGTTCACGTAAACCAATTAATTTACATATATAGGGATTTTTTTTAGCACATACATGTAGCAGAATTCTGGCCTAAATTTATGATGAAATTAGATTTTTAAATTTTTTTTACTGGATATATTGTATAGCAAAAATTCTAAAATATTGTTTTGGTTTTTTTTCAAAATTGTCTGTTTTTTTTTTTTTTCATTTAAGTGCAGCATTGCAATACCGCGCAGTTATCAGTTAAAGTAACGCAGTGCCATATCGCAAAAAATGGCCTGGTCAGGAAGGGGGGTAAATCCTCTGGAGGGCAAGTGGTTAAGAACTAAGGGTATGCCGACTTTCTAACAGGGGTCATTTCATTTGTTTCCTTGTTGCCATGTTTTGTTTTATGATTCTGTCATTCTATTATGACCTACAGTTGAATATGAATCCCAGAAGACATAAGCATTAAACCTACACCCCACTGGCACACCACCGTATACAAGTTGTATATTTAGCAGGGGCGGACTGACCATTTGGAAACTCGGGCACTGCCCGAGGGCCCAGGGTCAGTAGGGGGCCCCATGAGATGCCCCTGGTACCTTTTTCATAGGCTTTTTTGAGTTTTGGCAAGGACACAGGGGCCCCATGATCCCCTATTGCTCGGGGGCCCCATGAGTTGTCAGTCCGCCCCTGATATCTAGTACTACACAACTAGGGACTAGTTCAGAACCTGCTCCTGTTATTGCTCCCTTTGTTTATATCTAATCCTACATAGCTGCCGATTGATTGGTAGATTGAGCAAATCACCTGTGAGATTACTGTATCTCTACTAACCTACAGTACCTCGGGTTGTAACCTATGTAGTACTGATGTGGTTATTGTTTGTTCCATGCTCTATCCTGGATACGGTTACTGATGCTGTTTGTATATTTTTGCTGATGTGCCATGAAATTAATAGAACTTTAATTCTTAAAAAAAATAAAATTCCTATCTTGCACCTGATAGAAGATCTCTGGATGGATGTAAAAAAGCAAATAGTAATAGTAAGCAAAAATACTAATAGTAAGCTCGTTTTTAACTCACAAGATACAAAACAAACTTACTTAACCGTTTGGATGATTAAAAATAAACAGGTTTCAGACCCATATGGAAGAAAAATATATTTGAAATATATTTTGAAAATATTCTTTCCAAATATATTGACATATATTTAAAATGCTACAATTTTGACCATATTCAATATATTCAAAAATATATTTCAATATATATATCTCTCGCTCTCTATCCATTCAGTCATATCCGACCCTTGGCAATTGCATGGACCGTCACTCTTACGCAAATTTTTCCATGAATTCTCTTAGCAATTATTTTACAGGATAGGTTACCAGGTGTTTCCCCAACCCCTACCATGCAGGAGATCCCGCGTTGCCAGGGATGAAACTAGGGCAATTTAGACAGGAGCCAATTAACCTACCAGATATATATATATATATATATATATATATATATATATACTGCATATTGAAATGCATTTTTATTACAAAATATATGAAAAATATTTTTAAAGATATATTTAAAATATACTGTATGTCTTTAAAAATACAAATCTACATTTTTGGAATGCATTTACAAATATATGTAAAAATATATGTAAAAATGACTTTTTTATATGTTAAAAAAATCAGAAGAATATATTTTAAAAAATATATATTTTTAAAAATATATATTTTTTAAATATAGTCTTCAGATTTTTTTTAACACGTAAAAAAGTCATTTTTACATATATTTGTAAATGCATTCCAAAAATGTAGATTTTCATTTTAAAAGACATACAGTATATTTGAAATGTATTTTTAAAAATATTTTTCAAATATTTTGTAATAAAAACGCATTTCAACATGCAATATAAATATATATATATATATATATATATCATGGGCGGACTGACCATTTGGAAACTCGGGCACTGCCCGAGGGCCCGGGGTCAGTAGGGGGCCCCATGAGATGCCCCTGGTACCTTTTTCATAGGCTTTTTTGAGTTTGGGCAAGGACACAGGGGCCCCATAATCCCCTATTGCCCGGGGGCCCCATGAGTTGTCAGTCTGCCCCTGATATATATATATATTGAAATATATTTTGGAATATATATAAATATGGCCAGAGTTGTAGCATTTCAAATATATGTCAATATATTTGGGAAGAATATTTTTTTAAATATATTTCAAATATATTTTTCTTCCATGTGGGGACATAGGCACCTCTCACCTTCCCACTGTCTACTGAGGGTGCCATTGATGACCAATGAAGCTCTAAGCTCCAGATGGTGGGTTTCAATTCCAAAGTCAGAGACGTCTAGCCTCTAATGATGGGCAAACTATAGAACAAGGCTTAAAGGTTCATAAACTAACAGTAAGCACATTGCGGTACCTTATACAAAAAATCACCAGCACCAAAAATGATATTGTGAAATAATTCCCAAATAAATGGTGCTGCTCCTTAGTGTCAACACTAATAAAATAACAAAAAAAATCAAAACAGCGCAAATATACACTCAAAAAAATATAAAAAACAATACAAATAAATCATACAAAAAATATAAAAATTAAACAGTCCCACTCCTTGCGGTACCTGCTCCAAGGCAGCACATTTAGGTTTAAAAATTGTTTTAAATTTGACAGGATAATTGTTAAATTCCCTAAAGATGAGATGCATTTTACGTAAAGCAGCGCACTGTGTTTTCTTTTTCTTTTTGTAATCTATTATTGCAGCAAAGGTTTTTATTAGATATTTTTAGAATATATTATTAGAATATAATGAACAAATATAGAGCACAAACTGTGAGAAACATCTAGGCACCATTTGTATTTGTCACTCATTTTGTATACCAATGCTAAACTAGCAATATACTTGGCTCCCTGAAAAAAACAAATTGTGTTGAAGTATTGAAAAAGAGAAAAGTAAGAATATAGTTTAATGATTTAGCTGCTTCTTAAGGCACCAGGGAGGGGTTTTTGAGTTTCACACCTGGCCCAGGAGGCCCACACTATGTTAATAAAATCAGTACTAATGCATATTGTATGTGATTTGTCCCATGTGCTAGATCCACCATAGTTTGTTTATAACCCATGGTTTAATAGGAGAGAATGTTTCCCGGAGGCTCTATCTGTGCGCCGTGAGGCTGAGAAGAGGTGAGTAATATTCTTTTTTTGAGATTTATCACAGAATGTTATCTGTCTACCAAAGACCACCCAGGAAATAACTAAGAAGCATAAATTTCAAATAGATAACATAGGCCCACCGGTGCTGAAGGATATCGGTGTACCGGCAGCAAAGCACTTTGGCGATTAGCGAATCACATTTCTCATGGTACTCATTCAGCTTATGACTCTGCACACACACATAACATAAAACCTTTGCTGTATCTTGTAATAGAAACTCAGTAAACAAGAGTGATGCTTGGAGACCTCAGGAAGTCCCAGCAGATACAATATTTATTTCTTGCACATCAGACTTCCATTCCCTCCAATCAGAATGTTCCCCAGAGAAGATGAAATATTGAGAGTCTAGAATTATAACTTTGTTGTTTACTTGGCAAAGTCCCTGAACACTCTTACAATTCATACCATATATACGGAAGGAGACTATATTCATGTAACCCTTTGTAATCTTGAATGTTTTAAAGTGGAACTTAACTGTATGTGACCAATACAGTGCTATTTAATTCATTTCTACATTTTAAAGCAAACTCACCCATCTACTCTTGTCTCCATGCTTTATTTTGTTGACAAAGTAACTCTGAACCCCCCCCCTAGTATTTCTAGCCATGTCCATATTGAGTAAGGGCAGATGATTCATGTAATATTTACTTCCTAGAATCCATCTGCCCTTAGCTCAGACATACAAGCAGGAAAGCTTCTTACTTAGCTAACAAAAGTCCGTCTTCCAGTTGAGAAAAAAAAATGTCTCTGAAAATCCCTAGGATAATGACATAATTTTGACTTAACCACTTCCCGTCCGGCCCATGTCTATAAATGGCCAGACGGGAGCAGTGCAGGGGCGGGTGACCATTTATAAATGTCCGCCCCGCTTCCCTTCTTGTGCGTGCTCCCTGCGAGCACGCAACACCACAATCCGGTGCACCGATCGTTGTAGGTGATCGCAACACCACAATCCGGTGCACCGATCGTTGTATGATCATCGCTATGTGAGCTCCCGATCATGTGATCACTGATTGGCCAATCAGTGATCACATGAAGAGTAGTAAGCAAGATGTCACTTTTGACATCATTGCTTACTACGTGTGAAATCTGTGAATGATCACAGAGATTACATGGTAAAAGGCTATTCACAACAGCCTTGTACCATGTGACAAGCTGTGACCAATCACAGCTCACACAGTATTTCTCAATGGTTGCAAGATGCAGCAAGAACAAAGGAGAAATTATTGCTTTTACAGCCTTTATGGGTGCAAAAGCAATCAGTGTAAAAAAGAAAAAAAAAATCTTCATCACCCCCCACAAGTAGTACAGTGTCACCATGGTGACACTGTACTGCTAGGGTGACAGTATGTAAAAAAAAACCCACATAAATAATAATATAAAATATAATTTTTGGTTATAAACTAATCTGGGTTATTTTTTTTTACTAAAAAGATAACTGAATAAAGTTTTGCCAAGATTTATGAAGAAAAATTATTTATTTGCAAACATTTATAAGAAAAACACTTTTTTTCAAAATTTTTCGACTTTTTCATTTTTGTAGCAAAAAAAATAAAAATCCCAGTGATGAATAAATACACCAAAATGAAGTTTTATCTGTCTCAAAATAATGCTAAAAAATTCATATGGGTACAGTGTTGCATGACCGCGCAATTGTCATTCAGAGTGTGATAACGCTGAAAGCTGAAAATTGGCCTGGACAGGAAGGGGGTAAAAGTGTCTGGACTTGAAGTGGTTAAAGTGTCACTAAACCTAGGACCCTGCATTCACTATATCTGGTCTCCCACAGTACACACAACATGGAAGTGCAATTATTTTAGTAACTATAAACTGCTAAATACCTTTTCTCATCAGAAGTTTGAGCAGTCTTGTGGCTTCTATCTGTGTCCAGCCAAGCACTAGCTAAAGCTTGTAGGAAGAGTTTTCTTTCTGCTCTAGGAGGATGCAAAACCCCTGACCTCTTCTGACCAGTGCTGATTGGCCCTGTGCTGATCACATTCATTTTCCCAAGAAAAAAAAACCTCTCTATCAATGCACACCAAACTGAGCATGTGCAAATGCCTATGGTTCAGTCTATCTTATCAGGAAATAGAATGTGGTCACTTGAAAAAGGGGAGGAACAGAGCAGAAAGGATCAAACGGCCTTTTTGCACAATGCAGAGGATTAACCCCTTAGGTTCCACAGTGAGTATAACAAGCATGCTTTACTGCATTTACAGACTGATTTTACTGTTGTAGGTTTAGTAACACTTTAAGCCAGAAACCAAGAAGCAACTGAAGAGATGTAAAACAAGTAACTATAATATAGCTTTCTATCTATTAACTAATACTAGCAGCATAATGATTAAAATTAGGTCATGTTGATTGGGAGAGTTTAGTTCCAGTTTAATTGTGACATAAAGATCTCCCCTACCCAATTCTTAATCAAAGTTTTGCACTTCTATCTAAAATGCTTTAATAAAGCACTACTTGTAAAAATGGGGAAAAAAACTTACTTTAGATGAAACAGCTAGAACTAACTGTTTGAACCACCTAAGCCATGCCATGCCATACAATGCAAAAAAAAAAAACTATTCAAAGTCTTCAAAAAAAAATTGGCCTAAATCTTTACTGCAATACCCATAAAAACAATATAAACTAATTATCTTTAAAATAAATAAATACATAAATAAAATTCAACTGAATATATACACATTACTTAAATGTAACATGAGCTATGTCCTCACACAAAACATTATAGACTCCCCAAAATACCTAAACTCCCAATGGATCCTGGCTACAATCAGTATAAATAGAAGTCCTTTGTGCTTAGATAATTATGTAGTGAGGATTAATACAGCAAATATAATAATACACTAGTATATAAAACCACCAGTGAAAATAAAGGAAACATTGTTGTAATACACTATAGTAAATATGCCGCATAAGAGCACAATTGTAATATGTTAATGTGCGTTATTAGGTAATAATTACTAAATCAAAATCAGTCCCAAATGAAAGAACTGATGTTTGGCACCAGTAGAGATCCTGAGCCTACATACAGTATGTCTGTGTACCTTTGGTGGGACCAATGGTTTTCAATGTCATTTAATTCCATGCTCAATCTGGTGCCACTCTTTAGCTGACCTGTTAGGGGTGCCATTGGTTTCCTTCCACAACTCTCAGGACAGAAACGCTGTAGGGGTCATCATCTGGAAGCGTTACAATCATTTTTATACTAATTATTAAACTAATATTTTGCAGACGTTTTATTGGTGGCATCCACTCTTGATGAAGTGAATGAATATTCATGAAACATGTAGAGATATTGAATGCACTTTTCTTTTTTGATTTGGCCATGGGGAAATATTTGAAATGGAATATGTATACTAATATAACATATATTTTACACTGATATATACTGGAATACAATGAATCAGCTTGTGTTTGTACCTAGTTCCCCAATGTACGTATGTAGTGAGATATTCATGTATAGAACATGTATTGTATTTAACTGATATTTTATGTATAACATATCTATGGGGGACACTCACTAAAACTGGTGCACACAGAATCTGGTCCAGCTGTGCATAGTAACCAATCAATTGTGCATAAAAAATTAAATTAATAAAACAAATAATTATCCAAATCAAATGTTACCACCGCGAGTGTCAGAAAAAAATGATATAATCACAATAATGTTTTATGACACTTGAGGTGGTGACATTTGATTTGGATATTTTTTTTTTAAATGCACAAATGATTTAGACACAGCAGAACTATAACTGACAAAGGAGAAAATAAACCAATGTTACAATAAATAACATATATCAATAATACTAAATCACTGAAGCATAAAATAAAATGACCTACAAATAGTGACCAATATTGATATGTGAGCAAATAAATATAAATATATGCTGAATATATATAATAATGTGATAAAAATAACTTGTGAAAAAACAACAAAGTTTCAAAGTCCCAAGAAATATGTGTATCTTCAGCAGAACCTCCAGCTATGACCCACAAAGGGTCATACAGGCTTTGGTTGAATAAGCTCAATGATGATATCCCTGTATATCCCCTCAATACTTGTCAGGGCAATCCTCTTCCACAAGCGAACCAGAAATAGAAGCTCAGATGTCCCCTTCAGGATATGGCAAGAAAATCCTCTACCGTGGACCATACAAGGAAAATTAAATCAAAACAGACTTCCCATAGTGTAGTAAGTAAGACAAGTTTTATTAAATAAAGCCCTGAGAAAGTCACGTGACGCAACACGTAGGACGGAAGCACGGTGACGTCATTTCCGCTACGGAAGGCAGCCGCCATCTTTGTACACCCTATTGCATTACATTCATCTCTGCCATTGCTACTGTACATGCTTTTATGGGTCTGTGGACTCGGTTTTTAATGTGAGTAGGCATATTTGCATATTTATTTAATAAAACTTGTCTTACCCACTACACTATGGAAAGTCAGTTTTGATTTAATTTTCCATGTATGGTCCATGGGAGAGGATTTTCTTGTCATATCCTGGAGGGGTCATCTGAGCTACTATTCCTGAGGAAGTCACATGGTACGTGATGCAACGCATCGGACGAGAGATGGAGACGTGGTGACGTCTCTTCCGGTGTGAGCGCCATCTTGATACACCCATAGGAGTACACCCAGGAGGTCCTATGAGGTTTTGTGAGCATGTTTTTGGCTTATTACATGTGAGTGAGCATTTATTTCTTTAACAACTTAAATAAATGAAACAATATCACGATATGTATGGGAGGATTCTTCTTCTTTTCTTTATAATACCTATGAGGAGGCTGAGTTTTATTATAGCATATGAAAACTACCCGGATACCAGGATCGGTAATACTTGTAAGTCCTGAAGGGGGATACCACCACTATTGTGATACCGAATCCGACTTGGAAGATTGAGCAGTCGGCTGCGCCTAATAGCGTGAAGGCTTTTTGACCCTGTGGGGTCGCTTCATGAAGGTGAGGGGGCAATCTTACCGGTGAAGGATCGCACTTTTTTTTACCTGCATTGTTTATGGTTATTGCTGGATTTTTCAATATATCCAGCTACATTGAAGATCACACACGTGGACGATTGTTTTTGCTTTGTATAAAATTGGTGGCACTGTTTTTTGTGGACAATTTTGCATATGTATTTTAGTTATGTTTTATATATTTTTTAGAGTGTCAATTTATTTAAATGTGTGCTTTCACTAGTCTGTTGGCTATTTATATAGCATTTAGTCCCAAGTTTGGGGACTTGAGCACAATATATATTTATATATATATATATATATATATATATATATATATACTTTTATATGTGGGCACTTGTCACGTGTTGGTTGCACATTTATGTGGAAGGATTGTAGCCTCCCTGGCGGTATTCCCGAGTGTAGCTCGGAGTAAAGTTTCAGTATCACAAGCGGTAACCCCGAGCTACACTCGGGCTTACAATGCGGCGCTGCTCCGGGATCTGTTCTTCTCTTCCTTTGTCCTGCGCTCCCGCGATGTCCCTCCTGCAGTGTCCCTTGTAATGTCCTCCGGCGGATGCCGGCATCTGTCTTCTGGGTTCCGTTCCCTGCGAGCGTCGTGACGTACAGGGGCCAGAACCGGCGGGAAATTTGAAAGTGACAAAAGTGACATTCACTAAATTCACTAAAATCACATAGCAAAACATTACTGTATCAAACCATTTCACATACATTTTGTCCCGAGTGCTTTGTCCTGTGCCCTGCCTGTATTTTTACTGTTCTTTCTGCCTGGAAACTGAGAAACGTCCATGGCGTCCAAAAAGTGTCCCTTTAGGTCAAAATCGGTTTTAGACCAGCTAGAGAACAGCGATAGTAAATTAGAACCACTTGCAGAATTGAGTGATAATGATTCGTGGGGAAATTCATCATCAGACACTGAAAACTATTCTGCGACTTTGGTCAGTGATGTGCGAACTTGGCGCTATATTTCAAATTTCAGTGTTTTTGGTTTGATTATATTATTGAATTAAATTTATTATTATTATATTATTATTTTTTATGATTATTTATTAAATTATAATTTATGATTTCGTGTTTCAAGTTTTATCATATCTGGAATGTTTACTGGACTCTTGTTCGGACAGATTTCAGTGAGTTATTCCTAAAAATTACAGGCGTACAATAAAAAAAATACATATTTCCATGCAAAAAAAGTACCGCTTTCAGCACAGAAATATGGACATAATCAGACCGCTAGGGAGGTTAATAGTCCTTGCACATTGTCTTTAGTCAGGTTAATTTATCCTGACCATCTTATTGTTCAATTCAAATAGGCACAATAGTGTCATTCGTCAGTCATTGTTTCACTACACCTTTTGGGCATTCATTTATGCCAAGTGTTTGGTTCAGTGATATTTGTTATTTCGCCCTATTTAGGAACACAAGTGTGTGTGTGTATTGTGTGTTTTTTTTGTTTCACTTTTTTTTTCAAATGTTTTTCTTATTTATTATATATGGTATATTATTGTATATGATTGCACAGTATTGATAAGTATCAATTTTCATCATCTTACACAGTAGAATATATAAGGGGATCAATATTTACCCTATTTTGGAATAAGTAGTATATATACGTATAGTATGGGAGCGCAGCACCATTTTGTTTGTTGTACCCAGGGGCGGACTGACCATTTGGAAACTCGGGCACTGCCCGAGGGCCCGGGGTCAGTAGGGGGCCCCATGAGATGCCCCTGGTATCTTTTTCATAGGCTTTTTTGAGTTTGGGCAAGGACACAGGGGCCCCATGATCCCCTATTGCCCGGGGGCCCCATGAGTTGTCAATCCGCCCCTGGTTGTACCAGTACACTATCCAGGTGTATAGTTAGGTGACAGCAGCCCAACCCAAGGCCATTAGTTTATCAAGGGTAGCACAGGTGGTTTTTTTATTGATTTTTGACACTGAGCCACTGTGTTGCCCCAATTTGTTGTAATTTGTTAAATTCTTATACTTCCAGCATTGGAACATATAATCACACTATGTACAGTTTACACTTGCATGCAGTAACAGTGTGGACTGGCAGTCAGCAGAGGGCGCCCTGTTTTCACGCATTTTCCAGGCCCCTAGGTTATCCGCTGTTATTTTCTGCTCTATAAAAATCAAACACTTCACTGTTACCTAATAAAGCAGGCCGGATTGCAATTTATAATTAAAGCTTAAGCAAACACAGCACACAGAAAGAATCCACCTTTGAGGCTGTCATTTTTTTCCTTGACCAGTTTTATAGGTAACAGAGGGACTGGAAAACATGTACACAATTAATAAATGCTGAAAATGGAATTTTTAAGTATTGTGGGTGCACCCAATCTTGTAGGTTGGACAGGTATAGCCCTAGGTTCACACGTAAGCGTTTTCTGCAGCGTTTTGCATTTTGCAGGCACGCAGTACAGTCCATTTAATATGATTTCACCCAGTGCGTTTTTTGGAAAGGGTCAAGGACTTTTTTAAACACAAAAAGTTGTGTTTTTGTTTCTATAGACTTTAATGGAAATGCTGAAGAAAAGCATGTATTGCGTTTTTGCTGCATTTTTGATGTGTTTTGCATTTTAAATCTGCATAGCAAGAAGAAAAAAAAACGAAAAAAAAAAGTAAAGCGCATCAAAAACGCAATGCAGAAACGGCTCAAACGCAACCTGCATAGGTGTGAACCTTGCCTAAGAGAGAACTGAAACTACATAGACCCGATCAGCAGCTTGGTGCATTAAGGCCCATATTATTGATGAGGCTTACGAGGTCAAAAGGGAAACAACAATAGACAAAATATCAAAGACCTACTTCACCTTTTGATGAATTTTTCATCTGTAGCAGCTGCCATCTTAACATAATCCTCCGCCTCCCAAGAGACAGATCATGCTAGGAAAAGCAGGGAATCCAGGTGTACAGCCTGCTGCTATCCTCAGAACTATTACATACATCTACAATAATGCCCAAAGCTGTCAGGCATGTGGTAGTAGATCTCCTCTGGTGTCTGCCAGGCTAAGGGCTCATCCACACTAGTCCAGTCCCATGTGGCTTCCCGTACCGCATTCTGATTGCAATGCCCTTGCAATCTGCTGCGGGGGTCAGTAAAACCTTAACGTCCCCCTAAACGCAGGTCACAAATGCACTGTGTTTGCTCGCATTGTCCCACACCAAATCATATGGTAGAAAGTATCATGTGATGTGGTTGTCGTGCGTTTCAAAAAGTAGTGCATGCACTCAGTGGCGGACTGACAACTCATGGGGCCCCCGGGCAATAGGGGATCATGGGGCCCCTGTGTCCTTGCCCAAACTTAAAAAAGCCTATGAAAAAGGTACCAGGGGCATCTCATGGGGCCCCCTACTGACCCTGGGCCCTCGGGCAGTGCCCGAGTTTCCAAATGGTCAGTCCACCCCTGCATGCACTACTTTCGATGTGGTGCAATTTCAGCCTATTCAAATGAATGGGCTTGAAATCGCACAGCACAGAGCTGAAGATGAATCGCACAGCAACGCGCCTTCATGTGCGATTCATCTCAGGGAATGGTTTGAACCGGCCGTAAAAGCAAAGTGAGCCTTGAGCCCCTGTACGGCCAATCCCAGAGTTTTCATCCTTCAGGAGGTTCAGTGGCTTACCTGTCAAAGGACTGGTAATTCTGTTTGGCCAGCTTGTGATCCAGGCAGGCTTGCCAAACATCAGAGCTATGGCCCAAGACCTCTCTACAGATTACAACACAGTCAAGTAATACATCCTAGTCCAGGATTCACCCCGGTCTAGGTTTCTTGACTTGTCCACCAATTCACACAGCTTGCCACTTTCATTTGCCATCAGCTTTATAGCCTTGCCATGAGTGGCAAAACTCTATCCCCAAGGAGATCCAGTATCAATAAAAGATATTATCCTGGAGTCCATGGAAGACACATCTACTTAACCGCTTAAATCTTGGTGTGTTCTACTTGAGATAAAAAACGTACCCATAAGGCTGTACTGCGCTTAGTTCATGAACTCAAGACTAGCTGAAAAGCATGTTATTGGGTTTAATTCATCAAGCTGCCATAGGCATGCTAAAGTAACCTCTAAAGTCCTACAATAATATCAATTGTGAGGTCACTTTAGCATGTTGCAAGTGCAACTTGTTGAATCTGGGCCACTGTTTTAAAATGAAGAATTTTATTACATATTCTTTTACTTATTTTACTTATAATAGGAGAGTAGTGTCAAGCAATGGACTCCTTGATAACTCGGCTCCTAATGTAAATTAAACAAGTAAAAGAATGTGTTTTGTTTTTAGTTACAAAGCACCAAAAACGTCACATTAACAAAAGTGCATGATTGGAAATGTTTCTAACTTGATGCATAAACATTCTCTTATTTTAGAGATCAAAGTTACTTACAGTTGTGCCCCGTTACCACCACCAAAGTAGAAGAAGGGCCCTGGGCCCCGTGGGTCTTCTGGCTTCTTCTCTATGACAGTAGATGATTCTGAGAAAATCTTTCGGTTGAGGGTTTGCATTTTAGCTGCTTCTGAGTTCTCTATATCATTGGTCTCAAGTCTGGCTGTTCAGGGTAAAATGAGTGATAAGATTAATACCAAACAGAGCATTTCATTCATTCATTGAGAGATGTAAGACAATGCAGAGAAATGTATCCAACCCCATTTATTTTAGAGATAAAACGATTCTTCGCAGAAAATAGCTACAACCTGCAACAGGTTCAGTAATTGCTGTCCATACATGAAGCAAAATTTCTCTTCTATAAGAATTATTGTGTTGCAGCGATCAGACAAATTAAAGTGGTTGTAAACTCTTAAATATACCCAGTGAAATGACTGGCCTCAGGTGATACACAGAGATGAAGCAAATCCTCCTACATATGTTAAACCTGTGTATCTGCAGTCTTCTCATCTCTAAATCTGTTCAAAGTCCAGAATTTTAAAGTTTGTCTGAGAGTTCAGAAAAAAAGGAGGCGGAGAGTTGAAGTTACACTCTGCTGAGTTCAGTGAGGAGAGCTCTGAGAGCTGATTGGAGGGAAGAGACACACCCCCTTCACACAGCTCACAGGAACAGAAGCTGAGGCTGTATCTCTGCTGGAGGTCCCTCCCCTGTCACCATTTTTCTCTTGGTGTCAGGAAAACTTGTCAGAAGTGATTCATGCTGATAGCAGAGGAACACTGCAGCAGACAGAAATGGCATTTAGTTGAGACAAGTACACACTATAGAGGGATATGCTTTGTTCATATTTCATGTCTGAGGTTTACAACCACTTTAAGGCAGATGTATAACCCAACTGAATGACAATTTGTTTACTAAAGCATTGTGTATAATAAACAAATTGCCTTTTTTTTTAAACTAAAATTATATTCCTTTATTCTTAAATTTTATGAAGCCCCGATTCACTTATATGCAAAATGGATTTGCTTTGAACTGCATCCAATTCAGATGACATGTGAATCTACAGCCTTTTCTATGGAGCCGGTTCACATATGTGCGGGTCAGACGCAGTGAGATTTCCAAAAGGGTCTGGTATGATTTGTTATACTCTGCAGAGCTCAGTGAGGAGAGCTCTGAGAGCTGACTGGAGAGAAGAGACACCTCCCCCCATCCACACACCTCACAGGAACACAGCTGAGGATGTCAATTTGCTGGAGGTCCCTCCCCTGTCACCAATTTTCTCTTGGTGTCAAGAAAACTTGCCAGAAATTATTCATTCTGATAGCAGAGGAACAAAGCAGCAGAGAGAAATGACACGTAGTGCTCTTAATTGAGGCAAGTACACACTATAGAGGGATATGCTTTGTTCATAATTCATGTCTGAGGTTTATGACCACTTTGACGCTCCAGTAATTCTTAGTGAGCAGTTTTCTCACACCCAGGATCCACCAAAACTTACTAGCTCATAAGATGTATGGATGGAGAAAAATAAACCCCCTAAAGCAGGGATCCTCAAACTACGGCCCGTGGGCCACATGCGGCCCCCCGAGGACATTTATCCGGCCCACCGGGCAGGGGCGTATTTGCCTAGGGTGGCACTTTTCAGGGGGGTGGCACGGAAGGGACACTTCCGTGGGAAAGATACAGGGGCAGGGCCGCCATGGTTAAGGGACCAGCTGCAGAGTGCAAAGTGGTGGGCGGATCCACGGAGTGCGCTCGGCGCGTGTGAGGGGCGGGGCCTGCTGTCAGTGTGCCGGTATCCAGGTGAAGGCCAGAAGGAGGAAGCAGAAGAGGACGAGGTCAGGGGGGCGGAGCCGGCCCACTCCTTTGCTGCCGCCGCCGGAGATCGAGGGGGAGAAGGGACACAGGCACCCATCCTGGAATGATCCTGACACCATCTGGAGGAGCCGCTGCTGGACAGGTAAGTGCTTGGAGGACTGGTGCTCCCTCGGTCCTGTCTCACTGTCTCCTGATACACTGCCCCCCACCTGTTCTACTTCCCTCCCCCGTCCCATTGCCCCCCATCCATCACACTCCCCCTGCCCCCACATGTCACCCTGCCCCACACCTGTTCCACTTCCCCCTCCTGTCCCCCACATTGTCCCGCTACCACCCATCTGTCCCCACTGCCCCCCACCTGCCCTTCTGTGCTGCTCCTGTCCATCTGCCCCTCACCTGTCCCTCTGTGCTCCTCCTGTCCATCTGCCCCTCACTTGTCCCTCTGTGCTCCTCCTGTCCATCTGCCCCTCACCTGTCCCACTGCACTCCTCCTGTCCATCTGCCCCTCACCTGTCCCTCTACGTTCCTCCAGTCCAGCTGCCCCGATTCTGTCCCATGTCCCCTGTCACACTGCCCCCCACCTATCCCTCTGCTCTCCTCCTGTCCCACTGCCCCTCACCTATCCTTCTGTGCTCCTCCTGTCCCTCTGTACTCCTGTCTCCTCCTCACCTATCCTGTCTGTGCGTCTTATGGAGCGGCCGGCTCAGTATTCCCGCCGCCATTGTATGTCCGCAGTCTCTGGTCATCACCTGTACTGTATCCACAGTCCCTGGTCATGTCATGTACTATGTCTGCAGTCTCTGGTCATCTCATATACTATGTCCACAGTCTCTGGTCATCTCCTGTACTATGTCTGCAGTCTCTGGTCATCTCATATACTATGTCCACAGTCTCTGGTCATCTCCTGTACTGTGTCCGCAGTCTCTGGTCATCTCCTGTACTATGTCCGCAGTCTCTGGTCATCTCATGTACTATGTCCGCAGTCTCTGGTCATCTCATGTACTATGTCCGCAGTCTCTGGTCATCTCATGTACTATGTCCGCAGTCTCTGGTCATCTCATGTACTATGTCTGCAGTCTCTGGTCATCTCCTGTACTATGTCCGCAGTCTCTGGTCATCTCCTGTACTGTTTCCGCAGGCTCTTGTCATCCCCTGTACTGTGTTTGCAGTCTCTGGTCATCTCATGTACTATATCCGCAGTCTCTGGTCAACTCATGTACTATGTCCGCAGTCTCTGGTCATCTCATGTACTATATCCGCAGTCTCTGGTTATCTCCTGTATTGTGTCCGGATTTGTTCATAGTTTTTTTTTTAACTATAGTGCGGCCCTCCAACGGTCTGAGGGACAGTGAACTGGCCCCCTGTTTAAAAAGTTTGTGAACCCCTGCCCTAAAGGATAACATGCTTGAAGAAAAGTAGGCCTAGTGTCCCTCCATGGTGTTTGCCTATTGCCATGGCAATACATCAACAGCAGGTTCTGGGATTGTTGATACATGCTCAGTTGTCACGTAGCTTTTCAGAACATCATTATCAGTGACAGCAAAAATTCCATATCCTAACCTCTTCATACCAGTATAGGAAATGTGTGGTGCTCAGGAATAAAGAGGGAGAGTTTAGGGCAGGAGACAGCTCAAAGTGGAACACCTATTGAATGAAGAGGGAAGGTTCGATTCTCTTTCTGCTTTTCTTGGTGTTTTTCTGCTTCACTTACGTACTGTCCTGGGGTCAGATGCACCTAGGGAGAACCTTGGATCTTCTATAAAGGGCCTTGATTTCTCCTGAAGTGAAGATGCCCTGAGTCCTCCATGGTTACAACCGGTTCTACTGCTTGACACTTGAATGATAGGGGTGGGGCTTAGTGCCAGGAGGGAGCCAAACTGATTTCCCAAAACAGTTACATTCAAGGCAAGCCTCTGATCATAACTGTCACAGTTGGCAATGTGCTCATGTTAGCTCTCAACTGAACTTCCCAGCTTCAAACGGCTGGTGTCATAGCTGATTAAATGTGCAACTGCAGACATGAATATAGGCTAAGACTTATTCACTCCCTTGTTATCTCTCGCCTTGACTATTGTAACTCCCTCCTCATTGGCCTACCTCATCATAGGCTATCCCCTCTTCAGTCTATCATGAATGCTGCTGCCAGACTCATCCACCTTACTAACCATTCCATATCTGCCCCCCCTCTCTGCCAATCCCTCCACTGGCTTCCCATTGCCCAGCGAATAAAATTCAAAACATTAACAATAACATATAAAGCCATTTATAACTCTGCCTCAAATTACATTACCAATCTTGTCTCCAAGTATCACCCAAACTGTACTCTCCGTTCCTCGCACAACCTCCTGCTCTCTATCTCCCTTGTCTCCTCCCATGCTCATCTCCAGGACTTCTCCAGAGCCTCCCCCATCCTCTGGAACTCTTTACCCCAATCTATCAGACTATCGCCTACTCTGCTCACTTTTAGGCGATCTCTGAAAACCTGTCTCTTTAGGGAAGCCTATCCTGCCTTCAGCTAATAATGGAATCTTCTATTCCTCATACCAGTCCATCCCCCACAGTTATAACCTTTTGTACCACCAGCCCCTCCCTATTAGATTGTAAGCTCCACGGAGCAGAGCCCTCCTATCCCTCTTGTATTGAACTGTATTGTCTCCAGTTGCATTGTAAAGCGCTGTGCAAACTGTTGGCGCTATATAAATCCTGTATAATAATAATAAGAAGAAGGTTTAGTTGTAAAGGATAGAAGGGTTTAGTTCTCCTTTAATCTCAATTTGGGAAGCAGTCAAAGCCTATAAAAAGCTTCCAAAATGCAGGGTCCTCCCGGGTTGCATAGGAAACTAATGTAAAAAACAAACAAAGTTAATTGCATGCACTACAAGCTGCCTGCACTGTACCAGTAATGTTAGTTACACACTTTGCAGGGCATGATGATTCGCTTTGACATTAACCTTTCATAAAGGTGGAACTAAAGTCTACAAATACTTCACTCCAATGATCCAAAGTCCGCACACACCCTTTCCATCTTCTCCCCGGCTTTTTCCATGTGCCTTGTCATTGATCAGCTTGAATGGCCAGCAGGGGATGATCTAACTCCCATGTATGCGCAGGAGTTCATTCATCCCGGCACCAAGGCTTATAACCACAATAGCTGAAACAAAGCTGTGCCTACCTTCCCTGTGCTATTCTTTTGCAGAATGCATTCTACAATTCTGCATATGCTTTCATTTACACGATTGTGCTTGTTTCCTGCTCCAGTGACCAGAGTGTAAAGAAAACAGCCCTTATTTTATTCAAAACTGAAAATTATAGGGTAAAGTCTACTTTCCAATGTACCCGAAGGGACCAAAAACACCTGTAATTTCGAAATGGCACACCAGGTAGTGCACCATACTAGTGCATGCAGTATCCTGTATTGCAATGTATTTTGGAGATGCATTAGAAAAGCATTCAAAGTGAATTACACTGCAATGCAACAAAGCATGTAGGCTGTGTTATCACAATGCAAAGTGCAAAGTTATGCTTTAGGATTAAAGGCTAAGTTCATCTTTTGTAAAAAATAAAACAAAATAAATAAATGCACATGATTTTGCAGGTAAAACAATGTGCATGTATTATTTTTTGACACAGCAGCCTGCAAAGCATACCCACTGACAGTGGGTCAGGCTCCTGCAGACAGTCATTACAGCTGCCTGCCCATACCTCCTGTACAAGCAGACAGTTACTGAACCTTACAGTGCTTTGTAGTTCATTGAAAACTTGTAGTTGTAGTTCATTCATTCACAGATTTCTGTGAATGAATGTTTCAGCTGTGTGGGAGAAGTCCCGCAGAGCCGTCCTCTCTTGTGACAATTGTGACATCTGATGCGGGGAAAGGATCCCCCTCCTGCTGTCAGAGTTGGGGGAGGAGAGAGAGGTTGGTTGCTGTACATGTTACATGTTACATGTTACACCCTAAATATGGGTGTATTACAAAAAGTCAGAAAGGTGAACTTATCCTTTAGAGGCTTCTTTGCATTTTCTTCTAAGCAAAATATGACATTCTGCTAAAGCATGATGTCAAAATATGACATTCTGCTAAAGCATGACCTCACCACATATATCTAAGTAGTTTCAGGATCCTTGTAGAGCCCCTTGTTATGTCTGCCCTTCAGCTGTATTGTTAGCTGAGGCAATAGGGTGTATTTACTAAAGGAAAATAGACTGTGCACTTTGCAAGTGCAGTTGTACTTATTTTCCCCAGAATTTAGAGAATGTGACAAAGCTCTGCTGATTTCCATCCAATCATGTGCAAGCCAAAACAATTTTAATTAAATCTTTCTTTGCACCTAATTGGATATTCTTTACAAAGTGGAACATCCCCACATTCACTTAGCTCTGGGGAAAATGGGTGCAACTGCACTTGTAAATTGCACCGTCTATTTGCCACTTTGACTGTGTAAATTGCAGAGTATCAGTGCCACCTCACGGTCTTGAATTTGACAGGCTTGCTTATATCTTACATTTTATTTGCTTACTCGACGTATTACAATTTTTTAATTCGATTTTCCTGCAACAAATAGACAACACCTTATTTAGCTTTCAGTATTTCATCCTCACCCGGTTTCCTTGCTCCATGTGACCGGTCTGCCACAACCTCCTCCGTAAGCTGCACCTTGCTGTGGCTGCACTCCTGCCTCCACCAGGTACAAAGCAAGGTGAAGCCCTCCTCTCTGGGATATTGGCAGCTGTCAGAGAACAAGTTCTGCTGAAGAGCAGACATCAGGGCAGAAATCTTTTTCAGCATTGGATCTCTCGGTCTGCCAGAATCCCTGGAAGCCACCAGTGTGACGGTCCTGGAGTCACCACCTGCAGTGCTCTTGCAGTCATTTTTACAGGACGACCGCGCCTAGGGAGAGTAGCAACAGTGCTAAACTTTCTCCATTTGTAGACAGTCTGTCTTACCGTGGACACATGAACATCAAGGCTTTTGGAGATACTTTTGTAACCCTTTCCAGCTTCATCCAAGTCAACAATTCTTGATCGTAGGTCTTCTGAGAGCTCTTTTCTGCGAGGCATGGTTCACATCAGACAGTGCTTCTTGAAACCAGTAAACCCAAAACAGGTGTGTGTTTTTTAAGGGCAGGACAGCTGTCAGCAACACATCCAATATCATCACACTGATTGGAGTCAAGGTTGGTTCACTCCTGGCTCCAATTAGCTCTGGGAGAAGTCATTAAGCTAGGGCCTCACATACTTTTTCCTCCCTGCACTGTGAATGTTTACATGTTATGTGCAATTAAACCATGGCAACATCTAATGTTTGTGTAGTATTATGTTCAGCAGACTGTGTTCTTCTATTGTGACTTAGATGACGTTCAGAGCACATTTTATGCCCAATTCATGCAAAACTCCACTTAATCCCAAGGGGTTCACATACTTTTTCTTGCAACTGTATGTACTACACTCAGATAGCTCCACTGTTTTCTTCCACTTCTTATACTCACTACAGAGGAGCTTCTACTCTGAAGGCTGGCTGCATCATTCTGAGCGTTTTTTCCTACAGTCTTATTAGGCCTATGGACATTTCTCCTTCCCCTACTACTACTTAGTCTTCAACACTTCCTAGTGACATTGATCGCTCTTACATGAGTGTCTTCCGATGTATATACTTTCCCAGCGTCACTTATTTGTTTTTCGTTTTGTTCCACTCATCTATCTTTCCACTGCTTTGTCTTTAATTGCTTAAAGGATTCATCTCTGAATATCAACAGGACATGCAAAACAGAATCCAAGAAAAAAAGAATCCCCAGTAAATGTATCAATGACTTCCTCAAGAATGTTGAATCCTTCTGCTCTTTCCAGTGGTGACTCAATCTCAATGGCATCAGTCAACTCACCAACACAACAGTAGTGATAAAATGGGCTTTATATGAACAGGAATAAATTCTGTATGGAAAGTACTCAGTAATCAAATTTAACAAAAGGCAGGATTTTCCAAAATGAAATACTGGACAATTACAAGGGTGGCAACATGATATCGATGTCTGTTTAACAGAACTGCCAAAAGGCAATAGGAGAGCAAAAGGGGATTGCTGTAATACAATTTTCATGTATTTATTTATTTATTTCAGGTACTTATATAGCGTCGCCAATTTACGCAGCGCTTTACATATATATTGTACATTCACATCAGTCCCTAACCCTCAAGGGGTGTACAATCTAAAGTCCCTAACTTACATTCATACATATACATACTAGGGCCAATTTAGACAAGATCCAATGAACTTACAAGCATGTCTTTGGAATGTTGGAGGAAACTGGAGTATCCAGAGGAAACCCACGCAGGCACAGGGAGAACATGCAAAGTCCAGGCAGGTGTATTTTGTACAACAACTACATTAGTATCAGTATTCAGTAGAAATATATTCTGGTATTGTAAATGAATGCAGGTAACAGTGCAAATACTCATACAAATAACAGTGTGTGTATAGGCCCTGTCTCACCACTGGTCAGTGGGTTAATAGAACAAGTCTGCTGGAGATTGAGCCTTGATCTCATATTCAAAATGAGGTCACTTCTAGTCCATAATCAAGAGCATGGCGATGCAGTCCCCTTAAGGCAGAACTCTGTAGGTGGCAGCAAATCCCAGTGACAGAAACAAGTTCTATATATTTAAGGGTGGCCAAAAGTCTCTTACTATACCAATGCTGCATAGATTTCCTTACGGCAGTAATCTGTCCTTGGATGGATGCTCTGGCAGGATGGATATAGGTGGATGCACTGTAGGCTGTGCTGACCTGGCTGGGTGGAAGCTTGGTCCCACTGTCATATCTCTGGAAGTCTCTCTGGTCGACTCTGCACTGCTGGCACATCTCTATGGAGGTGTCAGGCAAAAGACAGCCCACAATGCCCTGGGCCTCCCCTGCCAAGCCTTCCCCTCTTCTCTGGTGGCCGTTTGGGTCCCAGCCACCCTACTGCTCTGCAATGTTCTTCCAGCTTTCAGCACAGCTTCACTCCTTCACTATTGGCAAGCGTCTTCCTACTTGCTCTGTACAGAGCCCTCCTCAACTGAGCTTTCCCTGGGGTCTTCTTCCAGCAAAGCAACTCTCCCCAAGTCCTATGGTTTTCCTCCTCATTTCCTGACAGCTGTCTTCTCTCTGGCCGATCTGGTGGGCAGAACTGAAGATTCCAGCCATGACTGCGACTAATCACTTTTCAGCATTCTAGCCTGTCAGTCACTGGTGACCCAGCCATGAAGATGCCTGTCAGTCACTGGTGACCCAGCCATGAAGATGCTTGTCAGTCACTGGTGACCCAGCCATGAAGATGCCTGTCAGTCACTGGTGACCCAGCCATGAAGATGCCTGTCAGTCACTGGTGACCCAGCCATGAAGATGATACCCTGGGCTGTGTGGCTAGTCCTCTTAAAGGGGTTGCCAGCCAGGGCTACAAAGGCATACCGCATTATAGAATTTGTAGAATTAAGAACTGCAACCAATGACACTTCTTCATGGTAGGGAATGAAAGATTAGGAAAAGGAAGGGGAGAGAGGAGCATTAAGAACATAGGGCCTTTTCAAATACAACACATAAAGTACCGTACATCTTCAAAACAGAGCTCCAAAGGGAAACAAACCAACTACTTCAAACAACAGACACCCAGTACTAAATTATTAGATTAAGGTGACATTTTTAAACAATACTCACATATGTGAAGCACAAGAAAGCTTTCAAATTAAAACCTATAAATTGGTTTATTTCAAATAAGAGAGACAATAGTTAAAAATAGCTATTTCCAGGCCATTGCAAAGCTAGTGGTCTCTGAAATGACTCACCTTGCGTAATGAGGAAGAGCCAGACTCTTGGTTTTAATCAGTGGAAATAACAAGCTTTCCTTGCTGTAAAGCTGATTATCTGGTTTCTTTTCTTGGCTTTCTTCTTTAACACTTCTCTGTATGGTGATGGCTTGATTATAATCTCTTTTTTTGTATGTTTAATAGGTCCCTCAGCTGCATTTTACCCATACCACTGCATTCTTCTCCTGCAGAATGGGACTGATTTACAAATGGCAGTAAAGCGGGGAAGTTTGTAAAAACTGGAAGAACGCAATGTGGGGGTGTCACAGCAGCCAAATAGATTTCAAATAATATTTCCCTAGCATAATCTAGAAAATGGACCAAATTAGCTGACCAACTTTACTCACATTTGTAGGTTTTGAGTGGGCATATATGTAAAATTACTTCTGTTTTTGGTCTCCTAAGGGGGCAGTAAAGAGCACTGTTGACAACAGAACACAGTAGTTACTGGACAGGGAGATTTTCTAATTTATCTTTCTGTTATCCATCACACTCCTTCACTCTTCTACTAAAAGCGTGATCCATGGTTACATGAGCATTATGGCAGTTGAAGTCAAGCAACTAAATCAGGTAGAAGGTGATATTTTCCTACTCCTAATTTCAAGTAAATATCTGCCCATCAATGACGATCAACAATAATTACCAAACTGCATTACCCATAACTGTCAGAGACCAATCTACAGAAGATCAATGGAAGATAGACATTTGATCATTATGTGAAAACTCTTACACTCTAACGTTAGAGTCAGTCTTTGCATTCAAAATTCTGTGTTAAATAAATTGGTGTCAGTGTAAGTCTCCTTGTGATTTGATCTGTTATCACTGAAAAAGGGGAAGGGGACAAAACTACAGATAAAACTATCACATGCAGGACTTCAATTCATTCCAGTTGCAGCCACATGTGTTGTGTGCGTGGGTGCTGCTGCAATTTTTGGAAGGAGCTATGATACCCAAAGATATTAGGAAGAGCTTTAGTCAGTAAACCTGCTGATTGAAGGAAGTTCATTGAGGTCAACTCCAATAATCTTCAGCAAGGATCTAGTATAGCAGCCCTCCTCCATCAGGGTTCCATGGAACCTAATGTTCCTCGAGAGGTTTCTAATAGTTCCTTAAACATTGAACAGTAGTGGATTGCTCTTACACACATACTAACCACATACTATGGGGTCATTTGCACACTAAACACAAATGTAAGGAGGCAATCATTAGACCTCAAATCTAAGAATGGCCTTTCATACTGTGCAATCAATGGGCAATATACCACTGACCAAGGAGGTCAGGGGGCAGTACACTGGTCACCAGTGGAAGGGGTAAGTACACTGATTGCCAATGTTAGGTGGCACTTTTATACTGACCATCAAAGGGGGTACTACATTGGTCACCAATGAAAGGGGGGCACCAAATCCCTTACCTCCAATGCAAAGGGGGCATCTCTCTAATGACCCCCAATGTAAAGGGACCCTACACTGACCACCAATGTCAGGATGCATTTCTACAATCACCAACACCATATGGGAGTGTTTCACTGACCACTAGTTGCAAAAAATGTTCCATGATCTGTACATATATTAATTTTAAGCAGGGATTCCATAAAACTGTGGGGTTGATTTACTAAAACTGGAGAGTGCAAAATCGAATGCAGCTGTACATGGTAGCCAATCAGCTTCTAACTTCAGCTCGTTCAATTAATCTTTGACAATAAAACCTGGAAGCTGATTGGTTTCTATGCAGAGCTGCACTAGATTTTGCACTCTGCAGTTTTAGTAAATAAACCCCTATGTCTAGAGTTCCTCCAGGGTAAAAAGGATGGGAAAGGCTTTGTAACAGATATGTTCTGCTTCCTTTGTGTATCAATTTTTTTAAACCACACTCACCAAACTCATGCAGGGAAGCTAAATGTTATTGTACAGCTTGTGACCAGCATTATTCAAATGCCAATAACAATTTCTGGTCCAGGCTTGCAGTCTTTCATCCAATTTTCATCTACCATAATTAGCACAAATGGAAACTTACCTGATCAATGAGAAAATAAACCACACAAGGTATCCTTTCAATAGGAAAAATTATATCTTAGAGCAATGTTGCATCTAATAAAAGTTGTGGATGATTTTTGTTGCCAACATGGAAATAGCTGCTTCTTTTAGGATGATCATCCTACCTTCCCCAAGCATTACTTACACAATAAACTATATTTAAGTAATTTCACCTTTGGATATCCTGGGTAAAACCAGCAAATCTGTGCCAGTCTGATGCCTCTTTTTCCTTCTTGCTGTTGGGGTTTTGCGGGAAATAGATGCCATCTTCATAAGTTGCATTTGGTTTGATGCTTCATCAGGAACTTTTTCCTGAGCACCGATTTTCGACCACTGTGCCCCACTGCCTCTGCTTTCCTGCGTTGTCTCATTTACATCAGTGTTCTTTGTCTTCATCTGCGTTTCATGTTGTTTGATTCCCTCTGACCCTGGAGTTTGCTTTGATGTATCACATAATACTTGCTGTGAGTCCTCTTCTCTTGTCTCAGTCGGACTGGCTTTTAGCTGCATTTTGTGAAATGGCTGGGCTGGGTCATCAGAAAGCCCCAGTCATTTAACTGCGGACAGAAACTGGATGCAGTTTATCTGCCAAGAGAATAATATTTAATGGATGTTAGCCAAAAATGGTCAGAGCATCATTTCAGATACTTTTGGGTGTATGAGAATAAATGTAATGTAAAACAAACAAAACACTTCACACTCATGCATCAAGGGCTGCTTTAATGTGTTTCACACAAGTCCTCAATCATAAGAATCTTACAATTAAATATTATTTGTCCAAATCACATCTGTCATTAGATAATACATTTAGGATAATTTAGTTTATTTCATTAAGTTTTCTTTGTATTTGTGTTCTTTTTCTGTTTTCATGTGTATTTGGTCATTATTTGTGCGCTGTCACAACATTTTTAAACAAAAAAGTGAAATAATGAGGAAAATGATGGGCTGTTTTTTGGCATAAAAACAGGTCCAGGTTAGGTATAGGAGCTTCCATAACCATCAGAAGCTTTTTAAAGTCAAATTCACCCATAAGAAAAAAAACAAATCACCTTAATTTGACTTTCTCTATTGACTTTTGACTGAAATGGTGCAATTTTTCCAAAGTGACCCTATTTTCACTGAAACATCAAGGAAATGGAAAATCATTTTGCTCGTCCCCAGTTGTCAGACATCAATAGCTATCTATTAATGTCACTTCAGTGAATCGTCCTCAGGCAGACTTTAGGTTAGTTCTAAAGTTCAAGTGCAATGTGCTATTACTCAGGCAAATAAAAAAAAGATCATCCTTATCTAATAAGTTGTCAATTAAAATGCTTATCAGATTTTTAAATCTTACCTGAACACAAATGCTTCATATTTAATGCCACACCTAGAACTTTATTGTGTCTAGTATTACCAACTCTACCTTCACACCATGACTATCGGCAGAATTATATTCTTTCCTCCTTACATTACAATATCAAATTTAATGTAAATGGAAATTTTCAGATAAGCTAGAGAATACCCATACTAAGTATAGTGGCTGCTACTGCTGACCTTCGGTTCTAATTATATTCATTCCCCGGCAGTCATGCTAATCCAATAGTTTCAGTTCTTTGAGTCACTGACCTGAAACCATTATGCAGATTAGGAACTCTGACTTTGCTGATCTTCGTATTATCCCTAGGGCCAGTGTCTCAGAAAATATTAAAACCAGAGGTAGTCAAGAAACTAACTTTTTTAGAAGGTTGGTGACAATAGAACCCCTTGTTTAAAGCTTATTTAAACCCAGGAACAAAAATGTAGTATACTGCAGCTTACCAGTCTTTAGATGTGGTGACTGCATTTGTTTTCTCTTTTCAGACTTTTCCTGGTGATCCAGCAAGTCACACTATGCTGTCCTAGGGTGACAATGCTCATCTGCAGTAATGTATCTATGGAGGAACAGCTTTGGCACTAAAAGCTGCTTTCCTACTTGGCCTACCAGTTCCTCCATTCATCTCTATAGCAAAGTGAGGTGTTCTGTAGATTGCATAAGATAGCTGGAAATCAGATAACATTTTTAATACCCTGCTATAATACTGGTTGCAGGATGTTAAACAGACACAAGATGGCAGTGTCCTGCAGTCCAGATGTACAGATTTTGTTGAAAAGCTTTGTGGGATTCGTAGGCTGATTGCAAGACTTTGCTGTCTGACAGCGAGCAAACCAACTACATTTCCCAGAGGAGCTGGCATGTGGGCAGAGAGAAATAAATACAGAAGCCCAGGAACCTGAGGGCAGAAAGTGGATAAAGAGAGCTGGAGAGAAGGTGTAAGGAGAAGGCTGTGCAGGATGCTGGAGGTCTAGGACAGGCCAAGCCTTAGAGAGTGGAGGAGAAAGGAATTGCTGACTTCTGACAAGTCTGGTAAACTGCCCTGTGAGCAGGCAGACCTGAGTGCTGCTGTCTGGAGTGATCTCTGAAGGAGGAACCACAAGAACATGGGGGGCCCCCGTTAACAGAGAGACTATTCGCTACCTGACCGAGTTCCATTCTCAAGCTATTTAAGTTGCCAATGACATTACTCAATTCAGCTACTTTCTGTTCAGTTTGACTGACACTATTTTCCCAAGATATATGTGTTAAGGTCCAGTTCACCCAGCCTACTAGTTATTACACTCTCAGTATATCCAATCACAAGGGCCAACTGCAGTGTCTGCCCTCCGTAGGTCAAGCTGTATTATTGCTTCCATCACAGTGGGCCCCCATTTGCCAAGGAGCTCCTTCATTGCCACTGTGGTCTAAAGAGGAACTAATCCCTACTAATGCCTAATTCTACATCTCACCTTGTGGGTGTTAAAGGGATACCATCAAAATTAAATAACACTTAAGGGGCAGCTAATTTTTTGTGCTATCTGGGGAAGGAATGTCTCAGGACTGGGGCTACTGTTTAAATTCTGAATTGCAGGACATCTAGAACTTGTTGAGATGGTGCTGTGTAGTGACCCTTATTTGAAGTTATTAAGAGTGATAACTGTTATTTCATGCACATATTCCTTTGTTGCTTTACTGTGCTTACTTTTAACCTTAATACAACCAAAATATCAGTTCAAGCTAAACTGTGTTGCAGCCAGAGGGTTCTTCTGGCCAGAGGTTTAAGGTAGCGTTAGCAGGGGTTGGGCTTTCAGAGCAGGGTCAGGCAAGACAGGGAACCCAAAAAATTACTCAGCGGCCCCTGAGGGGGTAGTGCTACACATTGTTTAAAATGTCAGTTTAGTTCACAGAAAGTTGCAAGGACACTGCATTTCTGGCAGGATCAACATATAACATTTTTTTTGTTTTTATATTGTTACAACACTCACTAACTGTAGTATATCTACATAGAAGCAGCTTTGTCGCCCATGAACTATAGGTCACATTCCCTCTTCTCATCTCTATAACATAGGGGTCAGGGGTTTTGTTTTTCACAGAGGTAACCTAGGCTGCTGCAAATACGACTAGTTGTGAAACTTTGCAGAGTGCACAAGACAGATGATTTGTGGTGAGACACAGGTCACCAATCCTTGGGGCTCCTATACCTACAGATGATTTGTGGAGAGACACAGGTCACCAATCCTTGGGGCTCCTATACCTACAGATGATTTGTGGAGAGACACAGGTCACCAATCCTTGGGGCTCCTATACCTACAGATAGGGGCGGAATGACAACTCATGGGGCCCCCTGGCAATATGAGATCATGGAGCCCCTGTGTCCTCGCTCACACTTATACCACACCCAAAAAAGCCTATAAACGGTACCAGGGGCATCTCATGGGGCCCCCTACTGACCCTGGGCCCTCAGGCAGTGCCCGAGTGCTCAAATGCTCAGTCCGCCCCTGCCTACAGATGATTTGTGGTGAGACACAGGTCACCAATCCTTGGGGCTCCTATACCTACAGATGATTTGTGATAAGAGACAGATTTCCAATCCTCGGGCTCATAGTCTTTGAGGTGTTTGAGGTTAGAGACAGGCTATCAATCCTTGTAGCTCATATAACTGGAGACCATTTTTGGTGAGAGACAGGTCACCAGTCATTGCAGGTCATATACCTACAGCTGATTTGTGATGAGAGACAGGTCACCAATCCTTGGGGCTCATATACTTGGAGATGATTTTGAGAGAGAGACAAGTCACCAATCCTTGTGGCTCATATACAGGGGTTAGACCTTTAAAATTAAAATGCAAACACTACATGATTTGCAGGTGTGAAAGCAAAAGAGTGTTAAATCACTTTCACTTTCAACATGAAGTCTCTTTCACAACTGCAAATCATGTAGTGTTTTCATTTTTTTGTCTAACCCCTGTGCCTACAGATACTTTTTGGTGGAAGGTGGGTCACCATTTGTTGCTCATCATATACCTACATACAAGCTTTGGTGTGAGACAGGTAACCAATCCTTGGGGTTTATATACCTACAAATATTTCTGTGGGAGATGGGTCGCTAATTCTTGTGACTAATATAACTACAAATGATTTGTGGTGAGAGACAGGTCACCAGTCCTTGGGGCTCATATGCTTAGAGATGATTTGTGGTGAGAGACAGGTCACCAGTCCTTGGGGCTCATATACTTAGAGATGATTTGTGGTGAGAGACAGGTCACCAATCCTTGTAGCTAATGTATCTACAGAAGTTTTGAGGTAAGAGACAGGTCACCAATGCTTGTGGCTCATATAACTGTGGAGGATTTTTCACATGCCGTGCCTCCCAGCAGGGTTGTGCTTTTCTTGGTAGATAGCCTCAGTTAAAGGTTCTCCCTTGCTGTGCTTTCTTTGCAGGTCATTGTACACCCAGTAAAAAAGGGCAAGTGTGAATACAGCAGGAAAGACAATGGGTTGGATGAAATCCAATCTGCTAATACTAGAAACAAGAGAACTGTCATGCCAAGTTACTTATTAAAAACAGGCTGTTGGCATGAATGGAAGCACATAGTAGACGAAAGACGGCTCCTAATTTTCTAATCTGCAGGAACATTTTGCACTTGCCAAGAGAGATTTTGTGCGGACAGGTTGAGCAGAAAAATGTATTTGTGCACTCGTTAGTTGAAATTTCATATACTGCTTGGACCATGAGATCTTCTCGTGCATCATAAGATCCTGAACCTCTATTTTGGCTGAGCCAGTTTACTAATTTGTATTTTGTGATGAATGAGTACAAAATGCTCAAAGTTTCCAATTTATACCAAGTCAGTAATAATTATTAGCCAGCCTTGAGGAATCTGCTGTATAGAGGTGCCCCTGCTTCATTCTCAATTACATTTTCTATGAAAGCGCTTATTAAGGCGTTGCGTTTATGGCATCTGTTATCATACGACAGTTGGTCCCCTTACACTCCCCTGTGGATACATCCTTCCCTCTCAGAATTCTCCTCCTTCCCAGACTCTGTGGTCTGGGCCTTTAAAGGGATCAGATATCTCAAACAAATTTGTGAGGGCGGCACCTTAAAGTCCTTTGACTCACAAAAACAGCAATTAGCCCTTCCTAACTCCTGGTCATCACTGGGTCAGAATCTCTCTTGAGAGATGTCTCCCTTGATGAACAGTTGAGTATGATTTATAAAGCCATATCACCATCAATTCATGAAGGTTTGGATGGCTTGCTGGCCCGCTGGAGTCAGGAG
This sequence comes from Staurois parvus, assembly GCF_062004578.1. NCBI lineage: Eukaryota > Metazoa > Chordata > Amphibia > Anura > Ranidae > Staurois > Staurois parvus. The sequence continues at coordinate 525,230 of NW_028317853.1, forward strand.
GTTCAAGAGCTTGATGGAGAGGATTGGGAAGACATATGGGAATATTCTATGTTGCAACTAGTCTCTAATCAAAATTGCCTGATCCAATTTAAAATACTTCACAGAATATGTTTTACCCTTTAGAGGTTAAATAGAATATTTCCGAATATCCTTTCTAAATGCTGGTGCTACTCTGTTGATCCAGTCGCATTAATACACGTCTTCTGGAGTTGTCCCATGATGCAGTCCTTTGGGGGGGAAATAACACATTTTATCTGCTCAATTACTACCATTTCAGTGCCTATGAATGTTGATGTTTGCATGCTGGGTTTGATCCATATTTTAGGCACCACTAGAGCTCTGAGAACATTATTAGGTTTGTTATTGTATTATGTCTATTAGGTTATAATTTTGAAATGGAAATCCCCTTCAACTTCTACTCTGGATTTCTGGAAGCATCTAGTTAATGCAGCTGTACCTCTGTATAAGTATACGTATGAACCTAGAGGCTGTCCCAAGAACTGTTCTAAGGTGTAGGCATCTGGTTTGATTTGCCTTCCACTACTACTTTTATTGAAATGAATCACTAGTACAAATTTGAAGTAGTTGAGCTATTCCTAGGGGAGCGAATAATGTCCTTTTCGCAGCTTTCCCTATAATTTCATATTCTATGGAATGGTTATATGACTATGGTCCATTCGAATATGTATAGTGATAGGTTTTTTCTAGGTTTTCTTTTTCTGTACCAGTTATGGTTGTGTTTTACCTTGGTTTATGTACCTTGAGTCTGGGTTTGTCCAAACGGCTCTGCTTTGTACCATTAAAAAATGTTTAAACTTTAATAAAAAGTATTTGCAAAAAAAAAAATTATTGTTAACCAAAATGATCCCATAATGAGCAAAACTGAAAGGTCAGTAATGAAGACAGTAGGAAAGGAGTAAAACCTGTCAAGTTTTTATTGCTGTCCAATGGGTAGATTCACCCCTCTATTTGTCCTAGTGACCACTGTCACTGGGACAGAAAGTGATAGGAAATCCCAAAAAAATTTACAGGAAATAATTACAGTTGTCACCAGAACAAGATGAAAAACCTTCAATGGGGACACTTGTTTAAGGGACAGCTGTCTTAGGTGGTGATTCCCCTCACTTTGGCAAGAGAGAGGAACACATAAAGCAGCCTATTAATTTATTCTGGCCATTGAAATTAATGAACGTTCAAGCGCTTAATGAGCCTAGTGTTTAGGTGCATTTAGACACTTTTTTCTACCAACGCTCATTACTTGAACACATATGTGAAAATGCCTATGCGTGCAGGGAAACATATGCTAACATGGAGGGCGTGGAGAGACAGGAAAAAAATGTGCATGAGGTTTAACCATTATTATACAGTATATGACAGACACCCAAACAGTCAAAGTTCAGTCCCAAACTATGTTCGCAATGAACCTTGATCCCTATTCCTTGTCCCTATTCCTTACATATCCTGCAAAGTCTTTCAAGTGAACCTGTGTTTTGTATTACTCTCCTACCCAGCTGTACTGTGTATACTCACCTTTTCTTTACTCCCCTGCAACTCCATTCAGCCTATGTTATTAAAGAAAGACAACTCTTCTGTCTGACATATGAAGTGAGTCACATACTCTTCAACACTTCATGTTCCTAGCCACTAAGGTAGCTATCGCTACTGCTTGGAAAAGCCCCATGATTGATTTGGCCTTAATGAAACGGAAACTAACCTGGACCATGTTACATGAAAAACTAGTCAGTGTCCTACGGGATAAACAACCCCTGTTTGATAAAATATGGCATCTCTGGTTTTCCTACTTGCAGGTACCAGACATTTAAGATCATCATCGAGTTGATGGTGGGGCGGACTTCTAGAACAGGTGTATACCTCCTTTACTACTCTCTCCTTTTCTCTTTCCTCCCTGTTCTCTTTCTTCACTGTTGTCTTTATTCTATGTATTTTTTTGTATTACTTACATTGGTACAATATTTTTCAGTATTACAGACCTCTACTCAGGGTTCATGAATATAGTCTGGATTACAAGGATGCTTCACCCCCCAGGAGGAAGAGAGGATGTTGTACTTGAATTGATTGCAGTGTTATTACCTCCTCTCCCCCTGTTATCCCTTATGTCCCTCATTTTGAGGTAATATCCTTATGGTCACCTATGTATAAGTCTTACATCTGCAAACGTTTCATTTTGATCAATGCTGTGCTTTTGTACTGCTTTATTGTTATTTCAAACTCCAATGAAGCTATTGAAACAGAAATAACACACAGTCACTTGAGTCTTGAGGTCTAATCTCACAAAGTCTCTCCAGGACAGCTGAACATCCCCCAGTTTCCTTCAGACTCTATACTTCAGAACAGTTCCTAGCTTCCACCAGACACTCTTCAGTAAGGGAGGGGTTAATATTCACAATGCCACAGGACAGCTACACACTTTCCAGCTTCCAGCTGGCACTCTTCAGTGAGTCCTCCAGACCAGATCCTTAAATGAGACTGTTGATTAGCTGATTAGCTTTAAAGTGGATTAGGAATAGGCTCCTCAATACTGCCACAGCTGGGACCTTCATGAACCACAGCAAAATGCCTCAAATGGGGCAACAGCCTCTGAGGCGGGGAACTTCTCCAGCAGGACAAGAACAGCGCTGCCACCCCAGACTACACACCTACTGGGCACACCCCCCCAGGGATTGTCTTCCTCAAGATAACTATTCAAGCGGCACATTTGACTCTCCCAGCCACCTATGTTCTGGAAACCTCTAGAAGGCAGGGGGGAGCAATCAAACCTGCAGCCTGTGAGACTCAGAACAGCCAGCACAAATTAATAGCTGCTCTAATGATTACAGAATAGCAAAAAAAATCTACATGTTCCCATCATCCTAGCAATCTACCTAGGAAGGTGCTACACTTTGAAGTACTTGGTATTTTTCTTAGCTCTTGGTGGATGAGCAACGTGGTGAAGGTAGCAAAGGAAAAGTGAGTATGTGCTGCAGGGAAGACATTAAATTGAACCAGTTATTCTATTCTGCATAGGCAAAGCACAGATTAGCTTTAAAATAAATTGCATAAAGGCACTGAAATATGTATAGTTCCTATCATGATTCTGCACAAAACATGGCTTCTAAAAAGAAGAAAAAAAAGCAGTCCTTTCTACAAAAAGATACAATGAAACAGCAGCACCATATAGCAGACAAAAGCTAGCAGAGGTGTCATATGATCACAGGAAAGTCAATAAGCTATCTCTTTACATCACATCCACACCTTAGGCCTTGTTTGTAGACTGAGACATACCACCATGCTATTTTCTCACACAAATCAAATTTCGTCTTCAAAATATAAGAGTATAAACCCTAAGAAACAGCAAAATGCCTCAGGGCAGCCCTTTGATTCACACTAAATTAGTTTTTGATAGGAAAAAAAATATTTTTTTTTTCATTTTGTGATTGTGAACCCCTTTTGTGACCTGTGAACTCCAAAAGTATCACTTGTTTTCATTCTACAGCATTCTAATATCTAAGCTATCTACTGGAGGTGGATACTGACAGGTTTATTACAACATGATAAAAAAGAGATTTTTTTTTTCTCCTGGACACCACAGAAAATGAGAAAATGGAATAAAAAGGGATTGCAACTGCACAATTAAGCTGAATTAATTTTACAATAAAATTAAAAAAATAAAAATAATTGAAGAAGGAAAATTAATTATCCTTCCTTACAAAATTATATTGAGTGTACTACAAAATAAACTAAATAAGTTGGCAAAATAAAAATAATACAATCCGTTTAGAATGGACCTTTGTATTGTTTCATACAAAATACATGCCAGCACATATTCATGTCAGTTTTTTTTCCAAGAAGCTATGCAAGGTACATTGATGATGTAAAAAAAAATGAAATATTCTAAAACAGGTGATTACTTCTCACTGTTCAATTGTTTACAGCAGTCAGAAGTATGAAATGTTCACTATGCATGGTGCGTATCTTATTCAAGCAGAACTTAAAGCGGAGCTCCACCCAAAAGGGAAAGTTCCGCTTTAAAGGTCCCCCGCTCCCCATTAAGGATTGGCACCATTGGGGAGTGGGGGGGGGGGGGTGGGTACCCAAAATTGACAGGTACCCGCTCCCACTTCCACTGCAATGGCCTTGGCAATCGGAAGCAGAAGTTGACTTCCTACCCTCCCTCCCCGTAGTCTTCTGGTACACGTGACAGGTTCCAAAAGACTATGGGGCCATTCAGGAAGCGCAGCGCTACTCACGCATGCGCAGTGGGCACCCGGCTGTGAAGCTGCAAGCTGTCACAGGCTTGGTGCCCGCAGATGCCGGCTCCTGGAACACCAGATGGCTGGAATAACAGGCTGTGGGGAGGACACCGCAGGATTGTGGGACAGGTAAGTGGCTGTTTTTTAAAAGTCAGCAGCTACAGTTTTTGCAGTTGCTGACTTCTTTTTTTTACAGTGTGAGTATCTGAGCACCAGAAACTGAAAACACTACTTAATTCATATTTGTTATTTAAAGAAAACTCGCCCATAAAGCAAACTCACCCATCCATGTGTGTATTCTTGATATTGTTGAAATATCACTTTGAAAAACACCCCTCTAGCTTTCTTGCTGCAGACATCTTGAGTAAGGGCAGATGGTTCCTGTAGCATTTACTTCCTTAGCTCAAGCACACAGGCAGCTGACCTAGCTGTAAAAGATCAAGTACCATCCTGCTGTCACAGAATAGAGAGTCACTCTATGGATGCAGCCACTGTGTCTGCAGACTCTGCACTGTGTTTTGGGTCGTTCAAACAGACAGACAGACATACAGAAACATCCAGCATGAATAAGAGAAGATTTGAATAAAAGAGCAGCACTCTATATAGAGAGGGGGTGGCATCTTAGTATACCATAGGGATACCTATAAATTGGATTTCTGCCTGGGGTGGCACTACAGTAAGCAGAACATAGAAATACATTTGTTTTCTTATAAAATGCAGTCATGGATCAGAATGGGACCAAGTGAAAATAGAAGCAGCAGACTTATCTTTCTAAGAAGCAAATCAGTTTATCTCTCTGCCACTCTGCTCTTTCCTCCAGTACGCATGCTTCTTGCACTGCAGCACAGCTGATTTGCTTTAGTTGCTTCTCTCTCTCTCTAAGTATGCTCTCTGCTGTGCAGATACTGCAATAGCCTGATATTAAGTCAATTTATTAATGAAAACAAAGCTGCAAAGCTCTATCTGTCTGGAGTTCAGTTTAAAATAGTGTGATTTTATGGAGTGACATCCGTTGTAATTTGTATTAATGGTTATGCAGTGCAACAATCGTGTATAATTAAAGTGGAACTTAACTCCCAAAAGTGGGCTTGTTCTGTTTAACCCCCCAACTTCCACAAATACAAACAAGCTATTTTTTTAAATGTTTCTTTATTTATATCATTTTTCCTCCAGCCCTGTCATCTGCCGATATTCTGGCTTAGGCTCCTGGGATTCTCACATCACATTTCCCAGAAGACTGCAGAACCAGGCACAGAGTAGCCGGCTGTGATCAGCAGCTGGCTGTCCGAACCTGAAAGAGGCAGGCAGCCAAAGAGGACCAAAGTGGTGCAGTGGGACCTGGGCTATATCACCCAGAGAAGGGGATCACAGCAAGCCAACACTGCATTGGCTGTGCAGGTGATTATGTGTTTTGAAGATAACTCAGCATTAAAGGTAAGAGGGGAAACAAATACATGGAGGAAGTTAAGTTCTGCTTTAGGTTCCATTCACACTTTTACGACGCCAAAGTCAGGCGACTTTGGGGTGCAGCTTTGATGCAACTTTGAATAGGTGCAATTTGGATGTGACTTGTCCCTCTGCAAAGTCAAACCCGCTGTTGCATGTAAAACATTCAGGTATGACTTTCATGCATCTTTTGAGGGTTAGCATTGAACTCTATGGCCCTCAAGTTACATGAAAGTAAGACCAGCGTAGTTTATGAACTACCTTGAAGTCACTGCAACTTTAAGTTGCACATACAGTTGTGTTCAAAATAATAGCAGTCAGACATCACTAACCTGATCAATCACTGTTTTTGGTAGAAATGATATTTCTATATGACAAATAATTTCCTAGCAGGTGTAGTAGAGTAATAGAAATCCAACAGACCCAACAGTCATGACATGCATGCTGCTGATTCTGTGTAATTGAATCACTAATTAAAAGGGGCATGTTCAAAATAATAGCAGTGTGGAGTTCTATTAGTGAGGTCATTCATTCTTTGAAAAACAGGTGGCAATTATTGCCCTTATTTAAGGAAGGAAGGCAGCAAATGTTGTACATGCTGGTTACAGTGCATTTCTCTCTGAAATTCTGAGGAAAATGGGTCGTTCCAGACATTGTTCAAAAGAACAGCGTACCTTGATTAAAAAGTTGATTGGAGAGGGGAAAACATATAAAGAAGTGCAGAAAATGATAGGCTGCTCAGCTAAAATGATCGCAAATGCTTTAAAATGGCAACCAAAACCTGAAAGACGTGGAAGAAAGCAAAAAACTACCATTCAAATGGATAGAAGAATAGCCAAAATGGCAAGGACTCAGCCAAAAATCAGCTCCAGGAAGATCAAAAAAGGTCTAAAGTTTCCTGTGAGTACTGTTACAATTAGAAGACGCCTATGTGAAGCCAAGTTATCTGCAAGAAGCCCCCGCAAAGTCCCACTGTTGAAAAAAAGACATGCTGAAGAGGTTACAATTTGCCAAAGAGCACATTGACTGGCCTAAAGAGAAATGGCGCAACATTTTGTAGACTGATGAAAGTAAGATTGTTCTTTTTGGGTCTAGTGGCCGGAGACAGTTTGTCAGACGACCCCCAAACACTGAATTCAAGCCACAGTACACTGTGAAGACAGTGAAGCATGGTGGTGCAAGCATCATGATATGGGGATGTTTCTCATACTACAGTGTTGGGCCTATTTATCGCATACCAGGGATCATGGATCAGTTTGAATACATCAGAATACTTGAAGAGGTCATGCTGCCTTATGCTGAAGAGGAAATGCCCTTAAAATGGGTGTTCCATCAAGACAACAACCCCAAACACACCAGTAAACGTGCAACATCTTGGTTCCAGACCAACAAGATTGACGTTATGGAGTGGCCAGCCCAATCCCCGGATCTTAATCCAATAGAAAACTTGTGGGGTGACATCAAAAATGCAGTTTCTGAGGCAAAACCAAGAAATAGAGAAGAACTGTGGAATGTAGTCCAATCATCCTGGGCTGGAATACCTGTTCACAGGGGCCAGAAGTTGGGTGATTCCATGCAACACAGATGTACAGCAGTTCTCAGAAACAGTGCTTATACAACGAAATATTCATTAAGTGATTCAAAGGAAAGCAAAATCTTCAAACATTTTTCAGTTTATATAGTGAATGTTTGAGTTTGTAAAGAAGAATACAAACACTGCTATTTTTTTGAACAGTCTAATATTCACTTTTCTTCAATTTTTTTAGAGGAACAACACAAATTTGATATATTTTTCTTCATGTTTTGATTTGAAATAGAATGTGTAGTGTTCCCAATGCATTTGTGTGTATGGAAATAAAAGCTATTAGAAGGATTTTGAGCTTTTTTCACTTTTTTCAACACACTGCTATTATTTTGAACACAACTGTATATGAATGGTTATCATCAGAAACATGGGGTATGACTTGCCATGCAACTTTGATGTCCAAAGTCACATGATATGTCGCACAAGTGTGAATGGGGTCCTAAGGCAGCTAAAATTTCTCATATATTTAGAGCCATAGAATTGCATTATTTGCTTCTTCAAGCATCATTCAAAGTACCTGTGGCTACACTTCCCTGCACACAATAAAATGTTTTCCGTCTGGGACCTGCAAAATTACAGTGTGTACAGTACATGGATGTCCCCATAGACTTCACTAATATCCCATCTTTCTGCTTTGACTCATATTTCACTAATATCATGCAGCCACAGCCCCGTGTTCTGTTCACACATCCAATCATGCATGGAAATTGCAAAAAAAATAGACCTTCCTGAGATGATAAGGGCCCATTTACACAGCATGTGTTTCAATGCATGTGCTATGCAGGTGAAAACACACGTGTGATGGTTCCCCATTATAAAGATAGAGTCTATTCTCATCGTACAGTTGCAGTGCATTGTGGTTTAAACATACAGCATATCTGATTTCTTTCTCTGTTTTAGTGCATTGAAAGGCCCATTGAAGTCAATGAAAATGCATTAAAACACATTGATGAGTTGGCAACCGGTATTACCAAGCCTTGGTCAATGGCAATTAACCCTATCCACTTCACTTTATAAGAGAAAAAACAGAATGTGGCCACATGTCAACATGCATCAAAATTCATGGCTACGCACAAAGGAAATGCATATAGACTCATGGCAACATACCTGCCTAATGCTACAAAAACACACCCCTATGCACCCACATAGATCTAAATGGGCCCAAGTATTTGAAGGGAATGTAGATTTGTTTCACTTAACACTTTAACAAATCAGAGCTATGAATATGCATGAAGAACATTACAAAATGATTGAAGCATTTAACTTTTTTTTTTTGCAAAAAAAGTAAAAAAGAAACAATTCATTCATAAACTAGTCCCCATGGATTGTATCAATTTGTACTAGTAGTCCATTTGATAAATATTAGCAGTGGAACGGTTTCTAATGTGTCCACAGGGACATCTCCAGGCCCTGCCACTGTGCTAGAATAAGAAAATGGCATACAGGGTTCTCAATGTTGCAGAATGATGGCTTCTGAGTGGAGAAGCCTGGCTATTTCAGTTTTCTCTGGGTTTTGTAAGTCCCAGATTGGGTTCCAGAGTCCAGAGGCTTCAAAGAGCTTTTTGAGGGCAGAAGCCTCTACTCCATGTCCAGATCTTATTGGAGACCAGCAGGAAGAGTGTGCAGGAAGTCACAACCGTTATAATCAAGGGTATGAGTGTAATTCAGGACTCCATGCTCCCCAGGAGTCCATGAGTCTGCAAGGGAGCACCCAGAGGTGTGCCTGTCTGCACAGCCCATGTAAAGTCTGTGAGGGAACAGACAGAGGCCCCAAGCCTGAGGTCCAGTGCAGCATAGAGCTGTAAGAGAGAGAGCTGAGAGAGAGGTACAGTGGTTTTACGGGTACACAGGGGTGCTGTAAGAGGGCCTAGAGGACCAAAAAAGGTCCTAGGATTGAGGCCTGAGCAGTGAAACTTGGAGGAGGAGGAGGCATGATGTAATTTTACTTTCAAAATTGAAGTGATGACGGAAACCCCTGCAATGGTAATATTTTTGCTTTGTTGGAGTTGAACTTTTACTTTCTTCTTAAATAAAAGTGGGCTAACAAGCTCTGAAACACATTTTCTGGCTGGATTGAACTTCCTGGAAATCACTACACCTTGAGCAACCCACCCACATATCATACCACACAAAAACTCCAAAAGGTAAGAGGGGAACCACTTGTAGGTAGGTGCAGTTTATCTTCCCCGCTGTAGGTGGTGCAGTTCAGCTGGCCGCTGTGCAGAAGGGAATGGAGGCTGAGAGGAGCTTTGTTCCTCTGAAGCCTCCATAGGTTTCAGTAGGGGAGCAGTGGTCCGATTGGATGCTGCAGCCCTGGCTGACCTTCACGGCCATTTTTAGTGAGGATAATGCTAATAAATAGCACTGTCCCACTGTGGTTGGCGCACATTTGGGAAGTAGATATTGTAGGGACAGGATCCCCGCTGGATAGGGCCAGTGTGTTTAGTGCTTGGGAGAGGTTCTGGTAAAGTAGGGATAGTTCAGAGATACCATGCCTGGCTCCACTGTCTGGGAACTCTAGCTCTTGCTGCTGTCTCTGAGCCAATGAGGAGGGAGAGAACAAGGAAAACCACTGCTCATCGCTGGATCGAAATTGGTAAGTATAAGGGGGGAACTGGGGGACTGAGCATTGAAGGTTTTCTAAATTCATCCATAAAATGCAATAAAGTAAAAAACCTTCAGCTTTTTTAAGGCTTTTAAATAGTGATTGTTTCCCCTCATCTTTTGGAGTTGGTGCATGGAGTTTATAAGTGACCAGCGAGCGCTGGGAAACCAGCTCCCTGCATCCGAGGATGAATGATGACTGATCCCTACAGCGAAATATTGCATCCTGTTTCTAATGTGTGTTTGTTTTTATAGTATAATGTAAGCAAACAATTTTTTGCAGACAATTTAATCTTGATGTTACTTTACTATAACTATACCAGAAACTATACCAACTAGGCCTCTTGGACATGGGCATAATAATCTACGGATGTATATACATGCAAATATGTGTAAATCATTGCTTTCAAATGTGACATTTACTATTTTGTTTATATTTTACTGCACTGTATGCATTGTTCCGTTAATGATCTTTACTCAGCCGTGTGCATTGACCCTGAGACCCAAGTTCACAGTCAACCAGTGGCTGACCTTCCTTGGGGTAAATTTGTTGGTCGATTTGAATATAGTCGCAAAGTAAGCCTGTCATTGTCAATCTCTTTCTAAAATGCTGGGCACCGGTCTATTAAGGCTGGACCAAAAACAACTCAAAATTTGGGATTTTCTTTTTCACTTTTACTTTCACTTTCAATGATAATGCTAAAAAGGACAAAAAGAGAGGGAGAATCTCCTTAACGGAGATCATAGACAGCAATAAATCCTTCTCCACTCTCCAATAGTAAAACAAAAAACATGTTATACTTTAAAGGGAACAAGTTTCTTTAGACAACTTCTTTAGATTGTTTTCCTTATGTAATGAAAAGTCAGTACTTGCTTTGAAAGGTTGAAATATGGACAGCAAGGTACGTAAACACACCCGCTATAATACCATGCAATACAAGATTTATACACTGACTGGCCTCTTTATTAGGTACACCTGTTTAATTGCTTGATAACACAAAGTGCTAATCAGCCATTTACATGGCAGCAACTCAATGCATTTAGGCATCTAGACATGGTGAAGATGACTTGCTGAAGTTTAAATTGAGCATCAGAATAGGGAAGAAAGGGGATTTAAGTGACTTTGAACGTGGTTGTTGCTGCCAGACAGGCTGGTCTGAGTATTTAAAAAACTGCTGATCTACTGGGATCTACATGCACAAAAATCTATAGTGTTTACAGAGAATGGTCCGAAAAGAGACAAAATATCCAGTGAGCAGCAGTTGTGTGGATGAAAATGCCTTGATGTCAGAGGTCAGAGGAAAATGGGCAGACTGATTCGAGATGATAGGAAGGCAACAGTAACTCAAATAACCACTTTTTACAACCAAGGTATGCAGAATACCATCTCTGAATGCACAACACATCAAACCTTGAAGAAGTTGTGCTACAGCAGCAAAAGATCACCCCGGGTGCCACTCCTATCAACTAAGAACAGGAAATGGAGGCTACAATTCACAGGCTACAGTTTCGCCAAGATGAGACAACAGAAGATTGCAAAAATATTGCCTGGTCTGATAAGTCTCGATTTCAGTTGTGACATTCAGATGGTAGGGTCAGAATTTGCTGTAAACAACATGAAAGCATGGATCCATCCTGCTTTGTATCAACAGTTCAAGCTGGTGGTGGTGGTGTAATGGTGTGGGGGATATTTTCTTTGGTACACTTTGGACCCCCTTAGTACCAACTGATCATCATTTAAATTCCACAGCCTACTTGAGTATTGTTGCTGACCATGTCCACCCCTTTATGACTACAGTGTACCCATTTTCTGATGGCTGCTTCCAGCAGGATAATGCACCATGTCACAAAGCTCAAACCATCCCAAACTGTTTTCTTGAACATGACAATGAGTTCACTGTACTCCAATGGCCTCCACAGTGACCAGATCTCAATCCAATAGAGCACCTTTGGGATGTGGAACAGGAGATTCGCATCATGGATGTGCAGCCGACAAATCTGCAGCAACTCCATGGTGCCATAATGTCAATGTGGATCAAAATCTCTGAGGAATGTTTCCAACACCTTGTTGAATTTATGCCACGAAGAATTAAGGCAGTTCTGAAGATGTACCTAATAAAGTGGCCAGTGAGTGTATATGACAGGGTGTTTGAGAATTGCTTCTTCAGGCAGGTACCCCCTAAGACTCTGAATGTGACCTTACAGAAGGGGTGTTGTGCTGGCAGAACAATGCACAGAATGTACCAATCCAGATAGTAGGCCGGGCAGAAAAGGTCCTCTCCCAATTCCAAGTAGTCTCCAGGGGGTATGCAGTACCATCCTTAATCTATTCCTGTTTCTCTGGAGCCTGACCCTAGCTAAGCCTACCTTTCTTCACAAAAAAACTTTATTGAGGTAAAAAGGACCATACACAATACATCAAAGAACAGCAAAATATTATGTTCAGTGCATTGGGTAGCAGCTGCTAAGTCCACTTTTTGCTGACCAGCAGGTGTCTGTCCCTGTCTATACTCTCACCACACTGTGTGCATGCCAAAATGACCCAGCAGGGGCTATATATACAATCTCTGGGTTTAAGATGGCTGCCCAAATCTCAAGAGAGCTCTGTGTCCAATTAAAATTGTCTCTCCAAGATGGCTGCTGGTAGCCAAATGCAAAGGACAAGTCAGTCCCTGAAAGGTTCTTCTAACGCCAGAGCTAAACAGTGGTTCTATCATTTCTGTTTACTTCTGGCAGTTAACCAGAAGGTAAACGAGTGATCTGCGATTTGCTACCTCACTACCCCGTTGCCCTCCAGAGCAATGTCACCGCTCACTGGGTGCTGCAGCAGCTGCACACACACCACCCTCCTACCTACGGACCTTCTACCCTCCATGTCTAGTCCAGGTTAGCCTCAGTTCCTGCACATTTTAAAAATTAGGTTTGCAGGGGGAGCTCATTTCAGTGCTCGCCAGTGCAATTTAAAGCCAAGTTTTCCATTTGATACATTTATCAGCTTAAAGTGGTATTCAGCTTTCCAAATAAAAATTCTAAAATGGGCTTCCTGCGGTGTATGCTATAATGTACCAGTATATACCACATATTAGCACCTTATGACAGGCTTACCTTTCAAACAGAGCCCTCGAGCGCTGAGCTATCACTGCTCTCGTTCTATCTTTGCCCAGCCTTCCTTCCAGGTTCAAGATCTATGGATGTTTGAATGGCCAGGCCTCAATGACGTCATTTCCACGCATGCGCACGGGAGTTATCATGGCGGTACAGAGCTCCCTGCATTCACAGCACAGTCAGGATTCCATGAATGCGGAGAGTACTGCGCATACGCTAGTGACCTCAGGTCATTTCCTTTGCTCTACAACTTAGACTTTTTATTGCCAATAGGGCAAGGATAAACATTTTATTTAATGGGCATACCCCTGAGGACGTGCATGGGCACGAAACGCGTCGGGTGGAGCCTACATTGCTGACGTCACGCTGCCGCAGCTGAAGGGCAGAGCGGTGGCCATTTTGGTACCTGTCATTTGTATTTTTATCATTCTACGTGGATTTTACTATGTGCTTCTGAATTAATGAAATTACTACACTATATATGGATTTCTGACTCTTGTGGTTGAGCTATCTTCCTTAGGACAAAGGTCCCTTCATCCATCTACGCCTCAATGGAGCTATATGGTTAACCCCCTGGCTGCCTCTCCACCTCCAGATGTGATTCAATATATGCCTGTTATCATATACCTTCTGGTGAGTACACCCATCCGAGGTGGTGGATTTCCCTGTGCGACTGATTGCGTACTTACACCCTGCACTTTGCATTATTGCACTTTATTATCACAAAGACACTTTTGAACGCAGATATTTGGATGGAACTTTGAATACAATATTGCACTTATTGGATTTATACAATTGTGAATTTCATTGATTTTATTGTATTTATTTTGCACTATATTGCACGCAATGTCACATCTATTCATTTGACAATTCCCATATTCTGCAACCGTGAATAGTATTTAGTTTATATATCACGCTCTAGTGCACGGAATGTCACAGTGATTCACGGATTTGATTCCCTGCTGATGTATTCGCAGTTTTATTATTTTATATGTTACATCAGATTGATTGTTTTACATAATATATAAAATTTAAGCGCTGCACTTTCTTATATATATATAAACATGTTATTACCACTATAGTGTCATGTTTTCTGTCAGCTGAAAAGATCTTCTTTAGGCCCCATGCACATACCGGCTTAAAAAACTCTTAGAGATGTTTAATGTTTTGCCTGTAGAAGCAACTAATGTTATCTCGATGCTGTGTTTCAGCCAAGGAGGAGAGGGAGTCCCAGGAGAGCCGAGGCTCCCATGCATAGCCCTGGATTGTGATCGGGCTTGGGTAAATAGTAGGGGGTGGCTGTGGGGGCAGCAGCACAGACAAGGTTTTTGGTTTCCTTCATGCATAAAATGCATGAAAGTGAAAAACCTTCAGCCTTGAACCACTTTAAAGTGGAACTTCACTCTCTCAATCATCATTGACTATTTTGCATCCTTATACTGCTAGCAATAGGAAATAGGAAAGTACATCATATTTACTTGTTTTAAATTTTTTTTTACATTTCTTCAGTTACTTCCTGGTTTCCTTGCCTAGGCAAATGGTGTCACACATCCCAGAAGTCTTCAGGAGGAGAGGAAGGATTCTCAGATCAGCCAATGCCTCAGCTAAGGGCAGATTCCAGGAAGTAAATGCTGCATGAATCATCTGTCCTTACTCAAGATGACCACTGCCAGAAATACCAGGCGGTGTTTGTCAAAATGATTTTGTCAGCAAAATATGGATGGATGGGTGAGTTTGCTTTGAATATTAACTATAAATTAACCACGTGCCCTCCTGAGGACCAGGCCATTTTCTGCGTTACGGCGCTGCGTTACTTTAACTGACAATTGCGCGGTCATGCAATGCTACACCCAAATGAAATTTACGTCCTTTTCTTCCCACAAATAGAGCTTTCTTTTAGTGATATTTGATTGCCTGTGTGTTTTTTATTTTTTGTGCTATAAAAAAAAAAGCCCGACAATTTTGAGAAAAAACAATATTTTTGACTTTTTGCTATTAAACATGTCCAGTAAAAAAAAATTAAAAAAATAAAATAAATAAATAAAATAATAAAATTTAAAAATAAATAAATAAAATTTCAACATAAATTTTGGCCAAAATGTATTCTGCTACATGTCTTGGTTTATGTGAAATTTATAGTGTTTACAAATGGCGGTATAGATACTGGAATTTAAATTTTTTTTGTTTACTAATAATGGCGGGCGATCAGAGACTTATAGCGTGACTGCGGCGGGCATTCTGACACTGGGGGGGAACTGACTTGGTGTCACTGACATCCCCAGTGATACCAATACAGTGATGAGTGCTAAAAAAAAGCACTGACACTGTACTAATGGCACTGGGCAGGAAGGGGTTAACATGAGGGGTGATCAAAGGGTTAACTATGTGCTGGGAGTGTTCTACTAGGTGGCAGTGTGTTGGTGCCTCACTGTAAGCACACAGCCTCTGGATGGCTTTGCTGAGCACAGTCATCCAGAGCAGTGTGTCTGAGCCAACAGGGAGGAGGACTGTTAGCAAACAAAGCAGCCCTCCTCCCCGTCGGAGATCCTCGGTAATCACTGGGTGCCTAAGGGTAATCACCGGACGGGATATATACACTATTTGCGCACCCCTGCCACCCTGTAGCAGTATCTCTGCTATAGGGCGGCGGGGAAGCAGTTAAATAACATTTTTGGTTTGTAGCGCACAGATGCAGTGCAGTTCCACTTCACCCTAGGTTCACACACAGTCCATTTAACATGATTTCCTATGGGACATATCGCCGCATTTTCACCTGGTGTGTTTTTTGGAAAGGGTCAGGGACTTTTTTGAACACAAAAAGTTGTGTTTTTGGTTCTATAGACTTCAATGGAAAAGTTGCAGAAAAGCATGTATTTCGTGTTTGCTACGTTTTTGATGCATTTGTGATGCGTTTTGTGTTTTAAATCTGCCTAGTAACGAGAAAAAAAATGCAAATCGCATCAAAATATCTTGCAACATATATAGGAATTTTTTTAGGCTGGAGCTTAGTTGGAAATTGTTGTTAACAATGAAATTTTTGTATTTTATACATTAAATTGAGATTTTATATGAATGAGAATGTGGAAATATCACATTGATTGGCGGAGGTATAGCAAGACAGTAAGGCTGCTTTCCAACTGATATGTTTTTCTTCTGCTTTTGCTTTAAAAATGAAAAATGTGACCATGTATGCCTATAGAACTCTTCACACTGATCAGTTGCGGGTCCAGTGCGTTTTTCAAAGTCTTGCTTGCTGCATTTTTGGTGCAGGTTTAGTGCAGTAGAAAAAATCAATGGAAAACGCTGTAAAAATGCATCAAAACAAACCTGTATTATGTTTTATTGTGGTTTTTGAGTCACATGTCCTTTAAAAAAATATACTACAAATGTGGTAAAAACACGGCAAAAACGCATGTGTTTTTGCTGCTGAACAGTGTGAACAAAATATCAGGAAATATTCAAACCTTGGTAATTAAAGTGTATGTAAACTCTAAATATAGATTTCTCTTCTTCACTCCCTTTTGGTCTGTTATTTATACCATTGAAAGCATTTTATTAAATAATTTTCGATGAGTGAAAAAAAAATCATCCAGCCAGAAATCTTGAGAGCTGATATTTTCCTGTACTTTCTGCTGCTGGACTGTTATCAGTTATCATTTTTCCTTGCTATATGTGAGAACTACAAAACACCTCCCTCTGTTATGGAGAAGATAGAGAGATGTTATGTAGTCCTAATACACTCCTTGTCCTAGGGTGACAACGCTGCTCAGTGCGGTTGTCACCTTAAGACAGAAAGTGAGTTAAAGTGTTACTAAACCCACAACAATAAAATCAGTCTGTATATGAAGTAAAGCATGCTTGTTATACTCACTGAGGAATCTAAGGGATTAATCCTCCAAATTGTGTAAAAAGGCTGTTTGATCCTGTCTTCTCTGATCCTCCCCTTCTGCTACTGTCCCCAATCCATCTGCTGATAGAACAACCTTGGGGGCAAGTTGCGCATGCACAGTTTGGTGTGTATTACTAGAGGGTTTTTTTTTTCTTGGGAGAGTGCATGTGATCAGCACAGGGCCAATCAGCACTGACCAGACAGAGGGTAAGGAGTTATGCAGCCTCATAGGACAATCAGGGGAGAATAAAAACTCCTCCTACAAGCTTTAAGCAGTGCTCTGCTGGACACTGATAGAAGTCATACGACTGCTATATACTGCTGGTGAGTAAAGATGTTTATATTTACTAAAATAAATGCATTTCCATGTTCTGTGTACTGTAGAAGACCAGATATGGTGGATGCAGGGTCCAGGGTTTAGTAACACTTTAATGGCAGAATTGCCAGGTTAAAATAAAGGGAAAATGTGAAAAAACTACTGCAGTGACCACATCTGAAGGCTAACGCCACCTTTGGGAACATGCTACACCTGTATTGAGTGCCAGTTCACACCAGATGCAGTCCAGTACGTTTTTATTTCTGTGTCAAAAACGCATGGACAGAAGATTATATGGGTTCCGATGATATGGTGCAGTGCGCTCCAGTGCAATAAAAAAAAATGAGAACATTATAGAACATTAGAGCATTTTTTCTGCACTGAACTGTACTGGAAGCAAAGCACATAAAAAACACATGGGAATGCATCTAAATAAGTCAAAAACGCACTGGAATGCATAAAAAGGGGGGGAGGGGGAGAGACAGTGGAACGCATTGAAAATGCATCAGAAACGTTCACGCAGAAACGCATCCAGACTGCATACCTGTGGTGTGAACCGGCTCTTAAGGTATAACAAGTAATATGGTGCAAATGAGACCCTCTCAATCCCGCCTCTCCTGTGATGGCGCATGCATTTATTTCTCCGCTCTAGCCACCGTCACATGTTGCATCAGCAAAATATTTGAGCGATTTGTGAATGAATGAATTATAATGACTTGCAAATCATATGCCAAGTCGCACCCTATTGTCTGCTATTAGAGCGATCATATCGGTGCGGTTCCGACTTGGTCGGGGCCGCACCGAATTCTAAAGTAGTACATGCACTACTATGGGTGCGATTTGCAAAGACATCTGTCTTGCAAATCGCACCTCAAATCGGCAAGTCACCCGACTTTGAAATTGTGCGACTTCGCTGTAAGTCGCACGATTTCAAAATCGACTTTGGTGTGATGGGGGGGGGTTAAGCATCCTCTGCATTTGTAACGAGGGTGAGCACGTGTCTCTGCTTTGATTCCCAGGAAGGATTGTCCGTGAGCAATGCAAGCTCCTGGAACCCACCAATCTGATCCATTTATAGATAAAAGCAGCTACTACTATTACCAGGTTAGAGATAAAAGGGGAAATGTAGCAATTTCCTCCCTGCCTACAGAGCACACCCCATTCTTTTATCTAGAGAGGTTGATCCCTGGCTGCTCAGCTGTATGATCACTTGTGCAATACATAATGAGTGCTGTAAAGGGAGCTGGGAAATGAGCAGTTTATGCCCCCCCCTCCCCTCCCCCCTCTTACTGCCATTGTGGCTTTTCCTAGATTATATTCTTGCTCCCCCCGCCCTTCCCAACTGTCTTTTTTTCTTGGCACCGTGTCCCCACAATCACTAACCTGGCGTCACCTGTTTGCCAGTGACAGGTCCAGCCATTGCAGGAAGTCATTTTTTGTCACAGAAGCTGCTTTTGGTTGCCAAGACAGCGAAGGAAGTTCCACAACTCTGGTTTACCGAGGTGGAGCTGCGACTGTAGTCCTCCCCTCCCCCCCTCTTCCCTTATAGCCTGTCCCATAGCAACGTGTGGCTACAGATCGCACTGTACAGATCAGCTCCTTGTCCCATATGACTTGGTTCCTTTGTATCCTAGTATGCTCCTAATCTAGTATACATCACATGCTAATCTTAGTGTAATCCTTCAGCTGGCCGCACAATAGATTTTTAAACAAACGTTTGTGCAAATAGTCGCATGAAAATTCATACAATTGTCATCAGTACCTTCGATGACATGGTGAATTTCATTCAAAAGTACTAAAAAATACAATTGAATTTGAAGGGAATGGAGATGGATCGAATCTCAGCCGGTTCAGCAGGGAGCAGCCAAGATTCGATCCATCTATGGGACGGCTGGTTGTACAGAAGGCAATCCATCCATCGATCCACCTCAGTACAACAAGCCTGTCGGATTCTTTTTTTTATGTGATTGCAGCTATCTGGAGGCTATAGACAGCAGCAGTGATCATTGTGCTCTGCCAGAAGGGAAGGTTCCCCATCAGCAGAACACAACAGGGCAGTGGGAGGGATTCCCCCATCAACACCCATTGTGGAAGGAAAGACAATTGTATAATCTATGGGCCGCTGAAGGCTCCTTTCACCCGGGCCACAAGTTGGCGGTAAAAACAGGCGGTTGATCCTTCCTCTTCACCCAAATTATCCCTCCTAGCAGAAATCCCCCCCCCAGCACAACCCGTCCCAATCCACCTTCTAACACAACTCTCCCCCCATTCCCCCCTCCTAACACAAATTCTCCTCAATCCCCCTCTCGTAGCACAAATTCACCCCAATCCCCTCTCCTAATACAAATTCCCCCCAATCCTTTGTTCTACTACAACCTCCCCCCCCCAATCCCCCCTCCTAGCACAAATCCCCCCCAATCCCCCCTCCTAGCACAATTCTGCCCCCCAATCCTCCCTCCTAACACAAACCCCCCAATCCCCCCTCCTAGCACAAATCCCCCCAGAACAACCCATTCCAATCCCCCCTCCTAGCACAATTCTGCCCCCCAATCCCCCCTCCTAACACAAACCCCCCAATCCCCCCTCCTAGCACAAATCCCCCCCAGCACAACCCATCCCAATCCCCCCTCCTAGCACAATTCTGCCCCCCAGTCCCCCCTCCTAACACAAACCCCCCAATCCCCCCTCCTAGCACAAATCCCCCCCAGCACAACCCATCCCAAACCCCTCTCCTAGCACAATTCTCCCCCCCAATCCCCCCTCCTAGCACAAACCCCCCAATCCCCCCTCCTAGCACAAATCCCCCCCAGCACAACCCATCCCAATCCCCCCTCCTAGCACAATTCTGCCCCCCAGTCCCCCCTCCTAACACAAACCCCCCATTCCCCCCTCCTAGCACAAATCCCTCCCAGCACAACCCATCCCAATCCCCCCTCCTAGCACAATTCTGCCTCCCAGTCCCCCCTCCTAACACAAACCCCCCAATCCCCCCTCCTAGCACAAATCCCCCCCAGCACAACCCATCCCAATCCCCCCTCCTAGCACAATTCTGCCACCCAGTCCCCCCTCCTAACACAAACCCCCCAATCCCCCCTCCTAGCACAAATCCCCCCCAGCACAACCCATCCCAATCCCCCCTCCTAGCACAATTCTGCCCCCCAGTCCCCCCTCCTAACACAAACCCCCCAATCCCCCCTCCTAGCACAAATCCCCCCCCCCCCAGCACAACCCATCCCAATCCCCCCTCCTAGCACAATTCTGCCTCCCAGTCCCCCCTCCTAACACAAACCCCCCAATCCCCCCCCTAGCACAAATCCCCCCCAGCACAACCCGTCCCAATCCCCTCTCCTAGCACAATTCTGCCCCCCAATCCCCCCTCCTAACACAAACCCCCCAATCCCCCTCTCCTAGCACAAATCCCCCCCTATGCCCCTCTCGTAGCACAAATTCACCCCAATCCCCTCTCCTAACACAAATACCCCCTGCCCCTTTTCTACTCCAATGACCTTTCAGCAGTAGAGAGCCAGGGAATGAATCAAACACTGAACATGCCGATGTAGGAGCGATCCTGTGTCCTCTGATTTATGGAGGATTGCTCCTCTGACAGGAGAGGAGAGCACAGTATGCACCTCCCAGCTCTCTCCTGTCATTTTCCCTTTGCAGGCTTCACTGCTCCAGGGTGCTCTCCCCTTGTCCCAGCCATGAGTGTGGGGATGGGGGAAGGCACTCAGTGGCCAGGCACAGCATCCATGGAAAGTCTGGTCTTGGGGGGGCACAACTAAAATCTGAGGTCGAGGTTGTAGCCCACCCCAGCACCCCCATAAATCCATCCATGGCAGACAGTAGGGAAACCAGCAGCTGTTGCTGCGCCCTAGGCAGCTGCCTAGTTTGCCTAGTGGTAGCACTGGCCCTGCCTGCCGTATTTCTGGCAGGTGCTTGCTCCAACTTTTCTCAGCTCCCCTAAGTGGGCTGAACAGAAGTTCACCCCTTGAATGGAATTGAAAGCATTTTTTGCTCAGAAATTTGAGGATGAATTATTACATGAAGCCTCCGGCTACAGAGGTCAGTGAAGGTTAAAGCATTTTACTGCTTGTTTAAAATATGCATATAGTTAAATGTCCATATCCACGCGGTATTTATATCAGTTCAGAAATGTAACAGCACACCTTAATACCGGGATTGCGGACTCCATCAAATGGAGTATAATGTTCACTGCCATCATCTACAATTAAAATAATGTGGACATTAGTGAAGTTCATATTTGGTTGATTCTTAAAATTAAAGTGACACTAAACAAACATGATGTCATTTATTTTTCATGAAATAGTCCCTTGCTGTGTTTTTTTAACTCCTTGGAACATCCCCCATTAGCTCCTGAACCTCTCCTTTTCCACCTCAGGAACTGTTTGTTTGCATGAGCAGTGCACGCTAGTTGAGGTCATATACACTTCAACAGGAAATTGGATCACAGCAGGAATTTGGAGATTTGAAGGCGTCTGAGAGCAATAGAAAGTACTTTTTTGAGTTAAAGCTGATCTTCAGGCAACATAAAAGTTCTCCCTTGCATTGGGACTGTGCCTGCACTTCAAGAGTTAACTGCTTGTTTAGATTTAGAGGGCATAGAAAAGATTTACTTACCCGATGTTCTGCTACTCCATGTTGCTAGACTGGTCCCTTCAACGTCTTTTTTCCCCCATGCTCCAGTGGTCTAAGGTCCTGATGTCATGAATGCCAATGCAGGGTCCATGGCCTTGCATTGGATGTGAGAACACTGAGGGAACACCATCAACAAGGGAGAGGGGAGGAGCAGTTAACGCTTGCAATGCTCAAAAACACTTTACTTTCTCCCTGTTGCAATTGGCAATGATTGTGTAATTTAAGAGAAAATCCTGGACAAGTCCCCACATGTAGCAGTATCCCTGAAAGAGACGCTGTATTTTAGGCCTATCCCCGCCCACAACACCCACATCCAGGCAAAAGGAATTTTCCACACTCTTTTTTTTAGTGTTTATTTTGGGAATATAGATCTAAATGGGACTTGGAGGTACATGAGATGCCCAAAACTGAAGAAATTAAAAACTCCAAACAAATGGTTGACGACTCGCTAAAGTTTCTGGCTGTCATAATCCAAACTGAACTGTGCTGCACAACAATGGAAGTAATGGTGCAGCGAAACCAGAGAAGAAAAGTCCCAAAATATAATGCTGAAGACACAGCGCTTGGCTGTATTGCACAGCACCTGGCTGCACTAGGCCCAAAGTTGGATGCGTTAGGGTGCTCCTGGCTATCTTGCTTTGCACTTAAGTTACCACTGGCCCCAGACACGTGGGGCATTGCACTTCAATGTCTTCTCTTTTCCATTTGGGTGTATGACTGGCCTGTACTCAGTCTATTTAGGCAGGTCCCAGAGTCCAGAAGTCTGCCAAACTGGCCTTTAGTCAAGGCCTGGACTGAGCGAAGCTAAAAGGGAGGGCCAGCATGACTGGGGCGTGCAGACGAGGCAGAGCATGTATTTTGGGTGGGAGTCTATGCAAGAGAAAAAGGGGGGGGTGGTTACTTACTTGATTGGAATACGCAGCATTGAAGCGTGGTCTTGCCAGGATTTGAAAAGGAGGGTTGGGTCTTGTCAGAGTTCAGTCGGAGCTTGTGCCATCACGGGGTGGTTTCTCCCGCCCTCCCTCCTTGGAGCTGTTTTTGTGTTTTGTTTGATGTGTTGGTCATGGTTTGTCCTTTGTGTTTGTCCTGTTGTTGGTTTTTTGCTGTTTGGTTTTTTGGTTTGTTCGTGGTGTTTGTTTTGTGTGGGTTTATTGAGTTTGTTCATTGTTCAGGACAGCTGTTTCTGTCCCGAGGTGTTTGTTTGTTTTTGTCATGGCAGCCGGCAGGGGTCGATGGGTCTTTGAAGGCGGTGTTGGAGTGACAATTTGGTGAATTATGGGTTGGGCCCATCGTAGGTATGGGTGTCCCTTCCCAATTATAAGGTCAGGTTGGTAATGTGGGAGTTCATTGGCTGTATCTGGGACTACATAACTGTAGTATTGTCCCCGAGGCAGTGTAGTAGCGGCTGGGGGCCTTTCATTGGGTGTCAGATACAGTCGAGTTTGTGATGGGAGTAATGGTGCCTTCGAAGACCTTGGACCCGGTTGGGATCTTACTGTCAGGTATTAATTAAGTTTACTGTAAGAAGTGTTATGTTGAGTTATGTTAAATAAATGGCTGCTATGGCCAGTTTTTTACACCAGAAAGAGAGTCGCGTGGTCATTTGGGTGGGGAAGGTTTTGAAGGGTGGTGGTGGTTTTTATGGCTTAGGGGTAAGTATTAGCCTCGGCATTCTGCAAGTCCAACAGTCATGCCGAACAGGCTGATTCTTGCTTGGCTTGGAGTATGCAGCTAGGCCTACTGTAGCAGGCCCCGTAGGGGCCTATAGGTGTGAGCTGTGATGACAGTACTAATCCTGCGCCTGGACAAAAGGCTGCTTATATAAAGGGACTGTACATCTAATGCATCATCTAAAGCATCATTGAGACCCTTTGGGACCAGAGAGCCCAAATGGTGAATCCAAAAGGATGCTCTTTTGCAGAGCTTGCAGAACTTTCTACCTATGTCAATGTCACCATTACTATGATTCTATTCCAGTGAGCGGCGGGCGGCTAATGTTAGTCCCAGCACATGCGCTCTGGACGCATACACATTACCATTTTACCACTGTCCGGAACTTTCAGGGACACCCGTTCTACAGCGTCCTCATGCACATAAAGGACGCCATCATGACCAGCCTACAGACCTTCCTCCTTCTCTCTGCACACTACCCAGCAATACAGTAAGTCCCCCATTACATTATGTATTATATGTCTCGTACAGAACATTATATTACTACACATGGGGATGAAAATTGGACCACCTTGAGTGTCATTACCTATACTAGTAAACAGATACGCATACATGGACTCCAATTGGCAGTCTCCACCCCTATTTTCCCACAGGGGGGGCTTGAGGGAGGGTCTCCCTAACCATTTGGTCCCCTATTTATTGACCATCCACATGTATAGCATCTTAGCTCTGAAGAAGGGAGCTCCACTCCTGAAACGCGTTAGCACTTTCCACTACAGGATTCCCGCTACTTAGGACCATCAATTGTGGCTCTCTCTTTGTTTATATGACCTATTGGTTTGTGAGTATCCATTTGTTTTTATCACAATACATTTCTTTGTATCACGGTAATGCACGAGGAGAATGTGCCCGCTTTTATTCTTTTTTTCTAGTACCAAGTCTCCACCTTAGCAAGTGATGGTGTCCATGACCCTGTGCTGTATGAAGATCTGAGCGCTGCTTTTAGAATATATTAAAGCTCCATGAATATTAAAGTTGTCAAAATGCCCGCCTCAGTCCCGAAGTCCCGCTATAAGTCTCTGATCGCCGCCATTACAAGTAAAAAAAACTCCAGTATATATATTGTCATTTGTAAATGCTATAACTTTCACGTAAACCAATTAACTTCCACGTATTGGGATTTTTTTTTTAGCAAAGACATGTAGAAGAATACATTTTGGCCTAAATTTATGACAAAATTTTATTTTTTTATTTTTACTGTTCAATAGCAAAAAGTAAATAATATAGTTTTTTTTTCAAAATTGATGGTATTTTTTTGTTTATAGCGCAAAAAATAAAAACCACACAGGCGATCAAATACCACCAAAAGAAAGCTCCATTTGTGGGAAAAAAAGAACGTAAATTTCATTTGGGTGCAGCGCCGCATGACCGTGCAATTGTCAGTTAAAGTAACGCAGCGCTGTAACGCAAAAAATGTCCTAGTCAGGAAGGGGGGTAAATCCTCTGGAGGATAAGTGGTTAAAATCCAATACCAAATTGAGAGCAGCATACAGTTTTCTTGCTGTTCACTTGTTTTCCTGTAGATGGTGTGCAGCATAGCGAACAGTCTCCACTGCTACATTACTACCAAATACACTGATATGAGAACAGATATAACTACAGGGATCCCACCGGAATTTATGGAGCATCTCACTGCCTGCTCCTCCAATGTATACAGAAAACCTGGTATTTAGAATGAAAAATGTGTTTGCAGCAATTTTTTTTATTTTCTTGCATGGGATTGGGTATTCTTTGCAACGTGAAGCTACAATTCATTTACTAAGCTCCGCAGAAAGTGCAGAGTATATTTGCCTTCAATAAATCAACCCCAGTGTGTAGCATCCATCACACAGTATAGGAATTGATACAGACAATTGCCCCCAGTATATAGAAGATGTGCAGTGTAGTGTTCAAACACACAGAATAGCATCAGGAGAATTACAGCCAGTGAACAGAACAGGAGAGGGTTCCATACATAAAGAATTAGGATTCGTTCACACATGCAGCAATTGGGGCAGTAAAACCAGGCAGCTGAGCTGTAATTTTGCAAGCAACCCAACTGCCCAGCTGAACACAGACATACAGGCACTCAGGTCAGTACAAATGCTGTGGCCGCGATGCTGTGCTTCACACTTGTGGCAAAAATTACACAGCATGTTGCAATGCAAGTCTATGGGGCCATTGCAATGCACATGATTGTGGCACTTATAGGGTTAAATCAGGCGGTAAGCAGGTGACATATTGCCTTCTCACCACCTGTCCAAAGCAAGGGCTGCGGCACATGTGAATGAGTCCTAACAACAGATTCCAAGAATTTCACCTAGTATATAGAACCAGAGAACTGGTACTGTGCAGTACCCATATATACAGAAAAAAAAGAACAAACACTGATACATTTGTTGATTTTATTTTGGTATGAATATCTAGAATGACGCCATTTATGCAAAAGATCGGTGGGAAAAATGGGATCGATGGGAAAAACTCCAAATTGAAATAATAAGATAAAGGATTCCCTGAGCCCACAGGATGAAACGTTCAGACACACATGGTATTACTGGTTTGACTATGTGCACTCCCAGGAATAAAAGTATGTTATTGCTGCTGATTGACTCATATACATCTTAGGAAACATTATGATGATAACTCTTACATCCTGGGGGCTTTGATTGAGAGGGGCTCACCCCGGCACATACAATTTCCTTCATTCTCCCCCATCCCCCACATTTCCTTATCCTCTTTCTTTCCCTCTTCCCCTCCTCTCCATCTTGTCTCTTTCCTGTTCTGTCCTAATCTCCTTTTCCACCCACTTCCACCTTCCCGCTTCTCTGTGTGTGTGTGACTTGCTATTGAGTATGGTGCAGAGGAATCAGACAACATTTTTCTTAGATTTCCTGTTTTACTCTGCTGAATAGTCAGCAATGGAAAATGATAATTATAATAAATGTCCAATTCATTTACAGTAAAAAAGTTAGTTAGCAGCACAAAATGGTTCCCCAGTGTTCCCAAAAAGGACATGGGGTGCTCACACCTGACATGCTTTGTGCACCCAATTGAATAACCCAGGGCAGTAGATATGTCTGCAGACCTTCAAAGGCCTCCATCCATTCAGTGCCAAAGAGTCCCCCCAGTAAAATGGAAGCCTAAACAGAGCCCTAAGGCCTCAGATAGGGAAATGATCAACTGATGAATGTCCTGCTGCTTACTGGGGACAGGGGCGGACTGACCATTTGGAAACTCGGGCACTGCCCGAGGGCCTGGGGTCAGTAGGGGGCCCCATGAGATGCCCCTGGTACCTTTTTCATAGGCTTTTTTGAGTTTGGGCAAAGACACAGGGGCCCCATGATCCCCTATCGCCCAGGGGCCCCATGAGTTGTCAGTCCGCCCCTGACTGAGAACATGCGTCCTCCGATACAAGAGTCCATTGTACCACTCAAGCCTTACCCAGTGTCTCTGATCTAGATGTGCAAGGTGGTCCTCGAAAGTTCTGGAGAATATTATGATGTCATCACAGTAGATCAAAAATCTAATCAAAGTTTAAGTCTCCAAGACAACGTTCTATTAGTTTTTGAAAAGTGCGGGCAACATTGGTCAAGCCAAAGAGCATTCATGAAACTCCTACAACCCAGGGGGGGTTTTAAAACCAGTCCTTTTGTGGTTCCCCTCTTTTATAGGGACCTTCGAGTATCCACTGGCAAGTTCTAGTGTAGAAAATATTGGTCCTGTCCAATGGTCATTAAGAACTCCTTCACCTGAAGTCAAGGGTATGCATTACAATGAGTAAAAAACTCAAATTATCGTCCTTGCTGAAGAGAACTATAAGAGCTGCCCAGGGACTGTAGCTTTCTCAAAATATCCGCCATTTGTGCCATATTGTGATTAGTGCCAAGGACACTCCATAAGATACCATGGCTGTTTCTCTCTCCACTTCCATCCCAGAGGATGATGATTCCATCATCCTTCTGATTGTTCCAAAATGTGGGCAGGACTTGCAAATTGCTAGGGTGCAGATGCATTAGACATCAACAGTTTTGGTGCAAAGAAAGCAGACAACAACTGTTTTCTTAGATTTTATGGCTTACTCTGCTGAAAACCAGCAGGGAAAAATAATTACTATAAAGATTCTAATGGGTTTGAAAGGCAAGGCACTTAAAGTCGAACTACACTGCATCTGAGCATCACAAACCAAAAACATAATTGTATTCATTTTTTATATTCATAGCAAACTCCCCCAACCATCCATGTTTCCGTGTTTTATTTAGCTAAGAAATCACTTTGAAAAACACCCCTTTAGCATTTTAGGCCGCAACCATTTTAAATTAGGGCAGATGAATTTACTTCCTGGAACCTGGAATCCATCTGCCCATAGCTCATGCATGCAGACAGTAGAATGTGCGTAGCTGAGAAAGAACCTTCTCCCTTCCTGAAGGCTCCTGGGATGTATGCCATCATTTGCCTAGGCATGGAAACTAGGAAGTAACTGAAGAAATGTAAAAACAAGTTTAAAACAATATTAGCAGCATAAGGATTACAAATAGTCAATGCTGACTGAGAGACTGAAGTCAGTTTTAGTGGCACAGGCATGAAAATATATTCAGAAGTGCAGAATACAATTATGCATTGTGTACATGGGAATATTTCATTTAGTAAAGTGCTGCACAAACTGTTGCCGCTAAATAAGTCCTGTATAGTAATAATAATAATCATCATCATCATCATAATGGGCTGACAGCTGGAGGCTTGTACCTTTAAGCGGGACTCCTCGTGGCCATGCAACAGAACCCAGACAAGGGAGGTATCTTCTTCTATCTTACTTCATTGGTGTGCAGGGATGTGCCTGAATGGTATCTGAACAGCGGAGCTGTGGTGCTTGGCACCCATTCCAGGAACAATAGAGCGAGATCAAGATGGTCCCTAAATTATTCCTATACAGCAAGAGTCTTTCCCTCGATAAAGCTAACTGTAACTGCCCACATGGAAGAAAAATATATTTGAAATATATTTTAAAAATATTCTTCCCAAATATATTTTTAAAAGAATATTAGGCAGATTTTTTTTAACATATAAAAAAGTAATTTTAACATATATTTTTACATACAGGTGAAACTCGAAAAATTAGAATATCGTGCAAAAGTTCATTTATTTCAGTAATGCAACTTAAAAGGTGAAACTAATATATGAGATAGACTCATTATATGCAAAGCAAGATAGTTCAAGCCGTGATTTGTCATATATGTGATGATTATGGCTTACAGCTCATGAAAACCTCAAATCCACAATCTCAGAAAATGAGAATATTGTAAAAAGGTGCAATATTCTAGCCTCAAAGTGTCCCACTCTAATCAGCTAATTAAGCCATAACACCTGCAAAGGGTTCCTGAGCCTTTAAATGGTCTTTAATATGGCAATATATTTGGGAAGAATATTTTTAAAATATATTTCAAATATATTTTTCTTCCATATGGGTGACAAGGCAGGTTCCTCTTCCTACCTACTCCCAGTCCAATGGCCTCAGCAGGGAATATATTGTATATCTTCTCTAGGTCCAGGAGAGCTTGGGTCCAATCAGGACATAAGGTTCCCCAAGATGACCACAGGAATCTTGTACAGGGAACATACGAGTCCTCTGATCGGCTTCACTAACAGCAGAAGCAAGCAACAGCAGTCACCTCACATTTTTGTTACTTCCCAAATTAGAAAGTGAGTAGGCGATTCTTTGATTGCTATCTCATTCTTTTGACCTACTAACCTGTCAGAGCGGCAGCACCACTCTTCAGCTTCACCTGCCTACGTGTGTGCTATTAGTATTTCTTCCCCAAGTTGTTATATTGAAAATTGGACCATTGGGATCATAATTAGAGATGAGCGAAGAAATGAAAAATTCGATTCGACTGATTCGGCGAATTCGTGGACAATATTCGATTCGAGTCGAATAAATTCGCTGTGAATTTAACTTAAAAAAGGGTGTTTCTAGGCTTCAGAGAGACTTAATATTAGTGCAGAACACTGTACCTTTAATTTAAATGCCCTTGGAGTCTGCTGGGGAAGAGAAATAATACTGTCAGTCAGTATGACATGCAGATGAGTGCCGTCGATCTTAGAATCACCGCACACTTCACTCATTTGGGCAGTCACGGGGCCAAAACCAGAGTGTGGAGCCACAGTGTGGCGGTGGAGGCAGCAGCAATGGGAGGCCATACAGCACCCTATGACAAAAATGGAAACCACCAGCAGTGTGAGGAGACCTGAAAGTGGCACATGGCAGAGTGTGGCGATAGAGACAGCAGCAATGGGAGGCCGTACAGGGACCCATGACACACTCTGGACCTGGCAGCAGCATGAGGAGGCGGTACAGGGGCCCATGACAGATTACGGGCCTGGCAGCAGCATGAGGAGTCGGTACAGGGGCCCATGGCAGATTACGGGCCTGGCAGCAGCAATGGGAGGCCGTACAGGGACCCATGACACACTCTGGACCTGGCAGCAGCATGGGGAGGCGGTACAGGGGCCCATGACAGATTACGGGCCTGGCAGCAGCATGAGGAGTCGGTACGGGGGCCCATGACACACTCTGGACCTGGCAGCAGCATGAGGAGGCGGTACAGGGGCGCATGACAGATTACGAGCCTGGCAGCAGCAACTTGGACAGGAGGACGTTCAGCTTCTGCACCGTCGGGTGCGTGCTCGCAAACTGTTGTCTCTTGGAAACGGATTCCAAGAAAGACTGCTGACGGAATCCGTGAAGAGGAGTAGCAGGAGAAGGAGCATCTGAACGAGCGGAATATGCCAACAAGCGACAACAGTGGCCCATGACAGATTACGGGCCTGGCAGCAGCATGAGGAGTCGGTACGGGGGCCCATGGCAGATTACGGGCCTGGCAGCAGCTATGGGAGGCCCGTAATCTGCCAGCACCCTATGACAAAAAATGGAACCCACCAGCAGTGTGAGGAGACCTGAAAGTGGCACATGGCAGAGTGTGGCGATGGAGACAGCAGCAATGGGAGGCCGTACAGGGACCCATGAGAGACTCTGGACCTGGCAGCAGCATGAGGAGGCGGTATAGGGGCCCATGGCAGATTAGGGGCCTGGCAGCAGCTATGGGAGGCCCGTAATCTGCCAGCACCCTATGACAAAAAATGGAACACACCAGCAGTGTGAGGAGACCTGAAAGTGGCACATGGCAGAGTGTGGCGATGGAGGCAGCAGCAATGGGAGGCCGTACAGGGACCCATGAGAGACTCTGGACTTGGCAGCAGCATGAGGAGGCGGTATAGGGGCCCATGGCAGATTAGGGGCCTGGCAGCAGCTATGGGAGGCCCGTAATCTGCCAGCACCCTATGACAAAAAATGGAACACACCAGCAGTGTGAGGAGACCTGAAAGTGGCACATGTTTGGGGCATGATTCATGGCGGATTTAGTCAGTTGTGTCAGGAACTGGTGGTTTGAAATCCAGACTAATCCACGCCTGATTCATTTTCACAAACGTGAGTCTCTCCACACTTTGGGTGGACAGTCGTGTCCTCCGCGGAGTTGCAATACCTCCTGCCGCACTAAACACGCGCTCCGATGCCACGCTACTGGCCGGGCATGACAGCCTTTCAAGGGCAAATTCAGCTAGTTGGGGCCAAAGGTCAAGTTTCGTTGCCCAGTAGTCAAGGGGATTGTCTACCTCGGTTGGCAGGGTGCTGTCCAAGTAGGCCTAAGCCTGTTGTTTGAGGTCCTGCTCCAGGTCCACCTGATGCTGCTGCTGCTGCTGCGGCTGGTTAGTAGTTTCCTCACTGCGCTGGTGAAGAAAGCTACTCATCATCGACTGCAGACTGAGGCAGCCGCTGCTGGTGGAGCTGCCACTGCTCCTACCACCCCACCCCTCCCCTGCTGCCATGGCAGCGGAACACGAGCGCACAGGGCCCACAGTGTCTGAGGATGGACGTTGGCGCAGACAGGCAGAGACCAGCTGACTACATAGGTGTTTTTTATAGTACGTTATTTTGGCCTCCCTCTCAGCAGGTGTGAAAAAGGCCACCATTTTTGAACGGTAGCGAGGGTCCAACAAGGTGGACAGCCAAAAGTCATCCCTCTGTCTGATGGTTATTATTCGGCTGTCGCTACGCAAGCAACCGAGCATGCTATGGGCCATTTGTGCCAAGGAATGCGAGGGACTCCCTGCCTCCATCTCCACAGCATACTGCCACGGTGCGTCTAGGTCCTCTGTCTCCTCTTCCTCCTCCTCTACCAGATGCTCCTGCTCCTCCACTCCTGTCCGCTGAGTGGAAAAACCACCCATTTCACTCAATAATTCCTGAGCACCAATGTCCTCCTCTACCTCCTCCTCTTCTTCCAGTCCTGCCCCCACAGGGGCCATGTGGCGTTGAGATCTGTGCGCCACGTCTACCGCACCCTGACCAGCCATTGTTAACAGCATTTGTTCCAGGACGTGCAACAGAGGAATGACGTCGTTCATCCCATAGTCCTGCCGACTCACGAATAGCGTGGCCTCCTCAAAGGGCCTGAGCAAGCGCAGGTGTCACGCATGAGCTGCCAATGGCTGACATCTAAGTTACACAGGGAGTACCTTTATCTGCTTTTAACATCAGGAAATCTGTGATGGCCTTTTGCTGTTCGTAAAGGCGGTCTAACATATGTAGGGTTGAATTCCACCTTGTTGCAACGTCACAGCATGAGGAGTCGGTATAGGGGCCCATGGCAGATTAGGGGCCTGGCAGCAGTTATGGGAGGCCCATAATCTGCCAGCACCCTATGACAAAAAATGGAACACACCAGCAGTGTGAGGAGACCTGAAAGTGGCACATGGCAGAGTGTGGCGATGGAGACAGCAGCAATGGGAGGCCGTACAGGGACCCATGAGAGACTCTGGACCTGGCAGCAGCATGAGGAGGCGGTATATAGGGGCCTACGGCAGATTAGGGGCCTGGCAGCAGCTATAGGAGGCCCGTAATCTGCCAGCACCCTATGTCAAAAAATTCAACACACCAGCAGTGTGTGAGGAGACCTGAAAGTGGCACATGGCAGAGTGTGGCGATGGAGACAGCAGCAATGGGAGGCCGTACAGGGACCCATGACAGACTCTGGACTTGGCAGCAGCATGAGGAGGCGGTATATAGGGGCTTATGGCAGATTAGGGGCCTGGCAGCAGCTATAGGAGGCCCGTAATCTGCCAGCACCCTATGTCAAAAAATTCAACACACCAGCAGTGTGAGGAGACCTGAAAGTGGCACATGGCAGAGTGTGGCGATGGAGACAGCAGCAATGGGAGGCCGTACAGGGACCCATGACAGACTCTGAACTTGGCAGCAGCATGAGGAGGCGGTATATAGGGGCCCATGGCAGATTAGGGGCCTGGCAGCAGCTATAGGAGGCCCGTAATCTGCCAGCACCCTATGTCAAAAAATTCAACACACCAGCAGTGTGAGGAGACCTGAAAGTGGCACATGGCAGAGTGTGGCGATGGAGACAGCAGCAATGGGAGGCCGTACAGGGACCATGACAGACTCTGGACTTGGCAGCAGCATGAGGAGGCGGTATATAGGGGCCCATGGCAGATTAGGGGCCTGGCAGCAGCTATGTGAGGCCCGTAATCTGCCTGCACCCTATGTCAAAAAATTTAACACACCAGCAGTGTGAAGAGACCTGAAAGTGGCACATGGCAGCAGAGTGTGGCGATGGAGACAGCAGCAATGGGAGGCCGTACAGGGACCATGACAGACTCTGGACTTGGCAGCAGCATGAGGAGGCGGTATATAGGGGCCCATGGCAGATTAGGGGCCTGGCAGCAGCTATGTGAGGCCCGTAATCTGCCTGCACCCTATGTCAAAAAATTAAACACACCAGCAGTGTGAAGAGACCTGAAAGTGGCACATGGCAGCAGAGTGTGGCGATGGAGACAGCAGCAATGGGAGGCCGTACAGGGACCCATGAGAGACTCTAGACTTGGCAGCAGCATGAGGAGGCGGTATATAGGGGCCCATGGCAGATTAGGGGCCTGGCAGCAGCTATGTGAGGCCCGTAATCTGCCTGCACCCTATGTCAAAAAATTTAACACACCAGCAGTGTGAAGAGACCTGAAAGTGGCACATGGCAGCAGAGTGTGGCGATGGAGACAGCAGCAATGGGAGGCCGTACAGGGACCCATGAGAGACTCTAGACTTGGCAGCAGCATGAGGAGGCGGTATATAGGGGCCCATGGCAGATTAGGGGCCTGGCAGCAGCTATGTGAGGCCCGTAATCTGCCTGCACCCTATGTCAAAAAATTAAACACACCAGCAGTGTGAAGAGACCTGAAAGTGGCACATGGCAGCAGAGTGTGGCGATGGAGACAGCAGCAATGGGAGGCCGTACAGGGACCCATGAGAGACTCTAGACTTGGCAGCAGCATGAGGAGGCGGTATATAGGGGCCCATGGCAGATTAGGGGCCTGGCAGCAGCTATGTGAGGCCCGTAATCTGCCTGCACCCTATGTCAAAAAATTAAACACACCAGCAGTGTGAAGAGACCTGAAAGTGGCACATGGCAGCAGAGTGTGGCGATGGAGACAGCAGCAATGGGAGGCCGTACAGGGACCCATGAGAGACTCTAGACTTGGCAGCAGCATGAGGAGGCGGTATATAGGGGCCCATGGCAGATTAGGGGCCTGGCAGCAGCTATGTGAGGCCCGTAATCTGCCTGCACCCTATGTCAAAAAATTAAACACACCAGCAGTGTGAAGAGACCTGAAAGTGGCACATGGCAGCAGAGTGTGGCGATGGAGACAGCAGCAATGGGAGGCCGTACAGGGACCATGAGAGACTCTGGACTTGGCAGCAGCATGAGGAGGCGGTATATAGGGGCCCATGGCAGATTAGGGGCCTGGCAGCAGCTATGTGAGGCCCGTAATCTGCCTGCACCCTATGTCAAAAAATTAAACACACCAGCAGTGTGAAGAGACCTGAAAGTGGCACATGGCAGCAGAGTGTGGCGATGGAGACAGCAGCAATGGGAGGCCGTACAGGGACCATGACAGACTCTGGACTTGGCAGCAGCATGAGGAGGCGGTATATAGGGGCCCATGGCAGATTAGGGGCCTGGCAGCAGCTATGTGAGGCCCGTAATCTGCCAGCACCCTATGTCAAAAAATTCAACACACCAGCAGTGTGTGAGGAGACCTGAAAGTGGCACATGGCAGAGTGTGGCGATGGAGAAAGCAGCAATGGGAGGCCGTACAGGGACCCATGAGAGACTCTGGACCTGGCAGCAGCATGAGGAGGCGGTATATAGGGGCCCATGGCAGATTAGGGGCCTGGCAGCAGCTATGTGAGGCCCGTAATCTGCCTGCACCCTATGTCAAAAAATTAAACACACCAGCAGTGTGAAGAGACCTGAAAGTGGCACATGGCAGCAGAGTGTGGCGATGGAGACAGCAGCAATGGGAGGCCGTACAGGGACCCATGAGAGACTCTAGACTTGGCAGCAGCATGAGGAGGCGGTATATAGGGGCCCATGGCAGATTAGGGGCCTGGCAGCAGCTATGTGAGGCCCGTAATCTGCCTGCACCCTATGTCAAAAAATTAAACACACCAGCAGTGTGAAGAGACCTGAAAGTGGCACATGGCAGCAGAGTGTGGCGATGGAGACAGCAGCAATGGGAGGCCGTACAGGGACCCATGAGAGACTCTAGACTTGGCAGCAGCATGAGGAGGCGGTATATAGGGGCCCATGGCAGATTAGGGGCCTGGCAGCAGCTATGTGAGGCCCGTAATCTGCCTGCACCCTATGTCAAAAAATTAAACACACCAGCAGTGTGAAGAGACCTGAAAGTGGCACATGGCAGCAGAGTGTGGCGATGGAGACAGCAGCAATGGGAGGCCGTACAGGGACCCATGAGAGACTCTAGACTTGGCAGCAGCATGAGGAGGCGGTATATAGGGGCCCATGGCAGATTAGGGGCCTGGCAGCAGCTATGTGAGGCCCGTAATCTGCCTGCACCCTATGTCAAAAAATTAAACACACCAGCAGTGTGAAGAGACCTGAAAGTGGCACATGGCAGCAGAGTGTGGCGATGGAGACAGCAGCAATGGGAGGCCGTACAGGGACCATGACAGACTCTGGACTTGGCAGCAGCATGAGGAGGCGGTATATAGGGGCCCATGGCAGATTAGGGGCCTGGCAGCAGCTATGTGAGGCCCGTAATCTGCCTGCACCCTATGTCAAAAAATTTAACACACCAGCAGTGTGAAGAGACCTGAAAGTGGCACATGGCAGCAGAGTGTGGCGATGGAGACAGCAGCAATGGGAGGCCGTACAGGGACCATGACAGACTCTGGACTTGGCAGCAGCATGAGGAGGCGGTATATAGGGGCCCATGGCAGATTAGGGGCCTGGCAGCAGCTATGTGAGGCCCGTAATCTGCCTGCACCCTATGTCAAAAAATTAAACACACCAGCAGTGTGAAGAGACCTGAAAGTGGCACATGGCAGCAGAGTGTGGCGATGGAGACAGCAGCAATGGGAGGCCGTACAGGGACCCATGAGAGACTCTAGACTTGGCAGCAGCATGAGGAGGCGGTATATAGGGGCCCATGGCAGATTAGGGGCCTGGCAGCAGCTATGTGAGGCCCGTAATCTGCCTGCACCCTATGTCAAAAAATTTAACACACCAGCAGTGTGAAGAGACCTGAAAGTGGCACATGGCAGCAGAGTGTGGCGATGGAGACAGCAGCAATGGGAGGCCGTACAGGGACCATGAGAGACTCTGGACTTGGCAGCAGCATGAGGAGGCGGTATATAGGGGCCCATGGCAGATTAGGGGCCTGGCAGCAGCTATGTGAGGCCCGTAATCTGCCTGCACCCTATGTCAAAAAATTTAACACACCAGCAGTGTGAAGAGACCTGAAAGTGGCACATGGCAGCAGAGTGTGGCGATGGAGACAGCAGCAATGGGAGGCCGTACAGGGACCATGACAGACTCTGGACTTGGCAGCAGCATGAGGAGGCGGTATATAGGGGCCCATGGCAGATTAGGGGCCTGGCAGCAGCTATGTGAGGCCCGTAATCTGCCTGCACCCTATGTCAAAAAATTTAACACACCAGCAGTGTGAAGAGACCTGAAAGTGGCACATGGCAGCAGAGTGTGGCGATGGAGACAGCAGCAATGGGAGGCCGTACAGGGACCCATGAGAGACTCTGGACCTGGCAGCAGCAGGAGGAGGTGGTATATAGGGGCCTATGGCAGATTAGGGGCCTGGCAGCAGCTATAGGAGGCCCGTAATCTGCCAGCACCCTATGTCAAAAAATTCAACACACCAGCAGTGTGAGGAGACCTGAAAGTGGCACATGTTTGAGGCATGATTCATGGCGGATTTAGTCAGTTGTGTCAGGAACTGGTGGTTTGAAATCCAGACTAATCCACGCCTGATTCATTTTCACAAACGTGAGTCTCTCCACACTTTGGGTGGACAGTCGTGTCCTCCGCGGAGTTACAATACCTCCTGCCGCACTAAACACGCGCTCCGATGCCACGCTACTGGCCGGGCATGACAGCCTTTCAAGGGCAAATTCAGCTAGTTGGGGCCAAAGGTCAAGTTTCGTTGCCCAGTAGTCAAGGGGATTGTCTACCTCGGTTGGCAGGGTGCTGTCCAAGTAGGCCCAAGCCTGTTGTTTGAGCTCCTGCTCCAGGTCCACCTGATGCTGCTGCTGCTGCTGCGGCTGGTTAGTAGTTTCCTCACTGCGCTGGTGAAGAAAGCTACTCATCATCGACTGCAGACTGAGGCAGCCGCTGCTGGTGGAGCTGCCACTGCTCCTACCACCCCACCCCTCCCCTGCTGCCATGCCAGCGGAACGCGAGCGCACAGGGCCCACAGTGTCTGAGGATGGACGATGGCGCACAAAGGCAGAGACCAACTGACTACATAGGTGGTTTTTATAGTACGTAATTTTGGCCTCCCTCTCAGCAGGTGTGAAAAAGGCCACCATTTTGGACCGGTAGCGAGGGTCCAACAAGGTGGACAGCCAAAAGTCATCCCTCTGTCTGATGGTTATTATTCGGCTGTCGCTACGCAAGCAACCGAGCATGCTATGGGCCATTTGTGCCAAGGAATGCGAGGGACTCCCTGCCTCCATCTCCACAGCATACTGCCACGGTGCGTCTGGGTCCTCTGTCTCCTCCTCCTCCTCCTCTACCAGATGCTCCTGCTCCTCCACTCCTGTCCGCTGAGTGGAAAAACCACCCATTTCACTCAATAATTCCTGAGCACAAATGTCCTCCTCTACCTCCTCCTCTTCTTCCTGTCCTGCCCCCACAGGGGTCATGTGGCGTTGAGATCTGTGCGCCACGTCTACCGCACCCTGACCAGCCATTGTTAACAGCATTTGTTCCAGGACGTGCAACAGAGGAATGACGTCGTTCATCCCATAGTCCTGCCGACTCACGAATAGCGTGGCCTCCTCAAAGGGCCTGAGCAAGCGGCAGGTGTCACGCATGAGCTGCCAATGGCTGACATCTAAGTTACACAGGGGAGTACCTTTATCCGCTTGTAACATCAGGAAATCGGTGATGGCCTTTCGCTGCTCGTAAAGGCGGTCTAACATGTGTAGGGTTGAATTCCACCTTGTTGCAACGTCGCAGATCAGGCGATGCTGTGGAATTCCGTTCTGCCGCTGCAGCTCAATGAGGGTGTTCTTTGCGGTGTAGGAATGGCTGAAATGCATGCACAGTTTACGTGACATTTTAAGGATGTCTTGCAGTGGGATGGTGGATTTTAGGAACCGCTTGACAACCAGATTGAACACGTGAGCCATGCATGGCGCATGGCACAACCTTCCTTGACGCAGAGCAGACACCATGTTCTTTCCGTTGTCAGTCAACATGGTTCCGATTTTTAGTTTGCGCGGAGACAGCCATCTGTCGATTTCTCTGTTCATTACACTCAGCAGTTCCTCCCCTGTGTGACTACGTTCGCCAAGGCATACCAGGTGCAGCACAGCGTGACACCGTTGCGCCCTGCACATGTGATATGCCGGTCGGGTAATGGGACTTGGCACGGGGGTGGCGGCTGAGGACACGGCGGAAAAAGAGGTGGTAGAGGCGGACATGCTTGCTGGACCAAGGACGTGCAAACGTGGAGGCAAAAGCGTCGTGACCTGTCCAAGTTGCTGGTGCGGCTGTGCCGGCACCACGTTCACCCAGTGGGCCGTAAATGACATGTACTGTCCCTGACCGTAGTTACAGCTCCACACGTCGGCGCTGCCGTGCACTTTGGCAGAGACCGACATGCTCAAAGACTGGCCCACCATCTCTTCTACATGTGAATGCAGGGCTGGCACTGCCTTTTGGGCAAAGAAATGACGGCTTGGCACTCTCCACCGCGGCGCGGCACAAGCCATCATTTCTCGGAAAGGTGCTGAGTCCACCAGTTGGAAAGGGAGGGACTGCAGCACCAGCAACTTGGACAGGAGGACGTTCAGCTTTTGCACCGTCGGGTGCGTGCTCGCAAACTGTTGTCTCTTGGATACGGATTCCAAGAAAGACTGTTGACGGAATCCGAGAAGAGGAGTAGCAGGAGAAGGAGCATCTGAACGAGCGGAAGATGCCAATGAGCGACAACTCCCCTCAGCAGAGGTGTTGGAGCCTTGACTGGCTGATAGAGGGCGATTGACGACGTCGGGTGACGGAGCAAGTAACGGAGCGGGTGATGGAGCGGGGGCTGGGGCAGGCAGAACCGCCGTATGTTTATCACGGTTTTCCCAGGCCACCGAATGGTGACGCTGCATATGCTGACGCAACGCTGTAGTCCCAACATGGGCCCCCTGGCCACGCTTGCATTTCTGGCCACATAGTCGACATACGGCTACGTTTACTTCCTCGGGCGGCTTGAGGAAAAATTGCCACACCACCGAGTAGGAAACTTTGCCCCCGCTACTCTTCACTGGCTGACTGCTACTTCCTCCGTGCGCACCGGCACCACTACTGGCCGTGGTGGTAGGCTGCAGTGGAGCTGGTGCTCTACTCCGTGGACGTTTGGCTCCACTGACACTGATGCGACCCTGCTGCTGTCTCCTGGGCAACCCACCGACTGTTTTGCTCGCTGCCAAGCTGCCACCCTCTTCTCCTGATGATGCGGAAGAAATTGCCTGATGACGACGAGGCTGCCAAGTGCGATCAACCTCCTCATCATCAAGTAGGGTCTCCGCCTCACTACTAGCCCCCTCGGCTGCGTCTGGGTCAGGAGACAGACCTGTCTCTAGACCGGCTACCGAGCCACTCTCCTCGCCAGTACTTGTTCGCTTGGCTGCTGAAAAGGCCGATGTCTCCCCCCGTTCCTGACCGCCCTCTGTTA
Source organism: Staurois parvus (assembly GCF_062004578.1). NCBI lineage: Eukaryota > Metazoa > Chordata > Amphibia > Anura > Ranidae > Staurois > Staurois parvus. Next base: position 565,117 of record NW_028317853.1, read on the forward strand.
GCTCTTCCTCACTGTACAGTGGGGCTGAGCCCACAGCATGCGATACTTCGCTTGGTGAGGGAACAGCAAAGGACAGGGGCAGGTAGAGGACACGTGATTTCAGTGGGCTTGGTCCCGGGCCATGCCAACTAACGGTTGTGTCTGACGTACCCACCGACCGTTGGCTGTAGGTGTCAGAGGTGACCTGGGAAGAGGAAGACGACCGAGCCAACCAATCAATGACGGCAGGGTTGTCGGTGGAGACACGACCGCTGGATGACACCGGGAGCACTGGCCTCTGGCTGCGAATACTGCTGCCTCGACCCCTTCCTCTGCTGCCACGTCTGCTCGCTCCTAAAACATTGCCTCCTCTGCCACTCCTCTGCATGTTGTCTGACATACTATTTAATTCAACGATTAGGTGTCCCTGAGTAACAATTCTCTGGCACGCAGTAACAATTCTGTCTGTCCCTGAGTATGAATTCTGTGGCCCTGAGTAACAATTCTGTGTCTGTGCGAGTAACAATTCTGTGTCTGTGCGAGTAACAATTCTGTGTCTGTGCAAGTAACAATTTTGTGTCTGTGCGAGTAACAATTCTCTGGCACTCAGTAACAATTCTGTCTGTCCCTGAGTAACAATTCTCTGGCACTCAGTAACAATTCTGTCTGTCCCTGAGTAACAATTCTCTGGCACTCAGTAACAATTCTGTCTGTCCCTGAGTAACAATTCTCTGGCACTCAGTAACAATTCTGTCTGTCCCTGAGTAACAATTCTCTGGCACTCAGTAACAATTCTGTCTGTCCCTGAGTAACAATTCTCTGGCACTCAGTAACAATTCTGTCTGTCCCTGAGTAACAATTCTCTGGCACTCAGTAACAATTCTGTCTGTCCCTGAGTATGAATTCTGTGGCCCTGAGTAACAATTCTGTGTCTGCGCGAGTAACAATTCTGTGTCTGTGCAAGTAACAATTTTGTGTCTGTGCGAGTAACAATTCTCTGGCACTCAGTAACAATTCTGTCTGTCCCTGAGTATGAATTCTGTGGCCCTGAGTAACAATTCTGTCTCTGTGCGAGTAACAATTCTGTGTCTGTGCAAGTAACAATTTTGTGTCTGTGAGAGTAACAATTCTCTGGCACTCAGTAACAATTCTGTCTGTCCCTGAGTAAGAATTCTCTGGCACTCAGTAACAATTCTGTCTGTCCCTGAGTATGAATTCTGTGGCCCTGAGTAACAATTGTGTGTCTGTGCAAGTAACAATTCTGTGTCTGTGCAAGTAACAATTTTGTGTCTGTGAGAGTAACAATTCTCTGGCACTCAGTAACAATTCTGTCTGTCCCTGAGTAACAATTCTCTGGCACTCAGTAACAATTCTGTCTGTCCCTGAGTATGAATTCTGTGGCCCTGAGTAACAATTCTGTCTCTGTGCGAGTAACAATTCTGTGTCTGTGCAAGTAACAATTTTGTGTCTGTGAGAGTAACAATTCTCTGGCACTCAGTAACAATTCTGTCTGTCCCTGAGTAAGAATTCTCTGGCACTCAGTAACAATTCTGTCTGTCCCTGAGTAACAATTCTCTGGCACTCAGTAACAATTCTGTCTGTCCCTGAGTAACAATTCTGTCTGTCCCTGAGTATGAATTCTGTGGCCCTGAGTAAGAATTCTCTGGCACTCAGTAACAATTCTGTCTGTCCCTGAGTATGAATTCTGTGGCCCTGAGTAACAATTGTGTGTCTGTGCAAGTAACAATTCTGTGTCTGTGCAAGTAACAATTTTGTGTCTGTGAGAGTAACAATTCTCTGGCACTCAGTAACAATTCTGTCTGTCCCTGAGTAACAATTCTCTGGCACTCAGTAACAATTCTGTCTGTCCCTGAGTATGAATTCTGTGGCCCTGAGTAACAATTCTGTCTCTGTGCGAGTAACAATTCTGTGTCTGTGCAAGTAACAATTTTGTGTCTGTGAGAGTAACAATTCTCTGGCACTCAGTAACAATTCTGTCTGTCCCTGAGTAACAATTCTCTGGCACTCAGTAACAATTCTGTCTGTCCCTGAGTAACAATTCTCTGGCACTCAGTAACAATTCTGTCTGTCCCTGAGTAACAATTCTGTCTGTCCCTGAGTATGAATTCTGTGGCCCTGAGTAAGAATTCTCTGGCACTCAGTAACAATTCTGTCTGTCCCTGAGTATGAATTCTGTGGCCCTGAGTAACAATTGTGTGTCTGTGCAAGTAACAATTCTGTGTCTGTGCAAGTAACAATTTTGTGTCTGTGAGAGTAACAATTCTCTGGCACTCAGTAACAATTCTGTCTGTCCCTGAGTAACAATTCTCTGGCACTCAGTAACAATTCTGTCTGTCCCTGAGTATGAATTCTGTGGCCCTGAGTAACAATTCTGTCTCTGTGCGAGTAACAATTCTGTGTCTGTGCAAGTAACAATTTTGTGTCTGTGAGAGTAACAATTCTCTGGCACTCAGTAACAATTCTGTCTGTCCCTGAGTAAGAATTCTCTGGCACTCAGTAACAATTCTGTCTGTCCCTGAGTAACAATTCTCTGGCACTCAGTAACAATTCTGTCTGTCCCTGAGTAACAATTCTGTCTGTCCCTGAGTATGAATTCTGTGGCCCTGAGTAAGAATTCTCTGGCACTCAGTAACAATTCTGTCTGTCCCTGAGTATGAATTCTGTGGCCCTGAGTAACAATTGTGTGTCTGTGCAAGTAACAATTCTGTGTCTGTGCAAGTAACAATTTTGTGTCTGTGAGAGTAACAATTCTCTGGCACTCAGTAACAATTCTGTCTGTCCCTGAGTAACAATTCTCTGGCACTCAGTAACAATTCTGTCTGTCCCTGAGTATGAATTCTGTGGCCCTGAGTAACAATTCTGTCTCTGTGCGAGTAACAATTCTGTGTCTGTGCAAGTAACAATTTTGTGTCTGTGAGAGTAACAATTCTCTGGCACTCAGTAACAATTCTGTCTGTCCCTGAGTAAGAATTCTCTGGCACTCAGTAACAATTCTGTCTGTCCCTGAGTAACAATTCTCTGGCACTCAGTAACAATTCTGTCTGTCCCTGAGTATGAATTCTGTGGCCCTGAGTAACAATTCTGTGTCTGTGCGAGTAACAATTCTGTGTCTGTGCAAGTAACAATTTTGTGTCTGTGCGAGTAACAATTCTCTGGCACTCAGTAACAATTCTGTCTGTCCCTGAGTAACAATTCTCTGGCACTCAGTAACAATTCTGTCTGTCCCTGAGTAACAATTCTCTGGCACTCAGTAACAATTCTGTCTGTCCCTGAGTAACAATTCTCTGGCACTCAGTAACAATTCTGTCTGTCCCTGAGTAACAATTCTCTGGCACTCAGTAACAATTCTGTCTGTCCCTGAGTAACAATTCTCTGGCACTCAGTAACAATTCTGTCTGTCCCTGAGTAACAATTCTGTCTGTCCCTGAGAATGAATTCTGTGGCCCTGAGTAAGAATTCTCTGGCACTCAGTAACAATTCTGTCTGTCCCTGAGTAACAATTCTCTGGCACTCAGTAACAATTCTGTCTGTCCCTGAGTAAAAATTCTGTGGCCCTAATAACGTTTCTGTGGCCCTAAGTAACAATTCTCTGGCACTGAGTAACAATTCTGTCTGTCCCTGAGTATGAATTCTGTGGCCCTAACTAGCGTTTCTTTGTCCCTAAATAACGATTCTGTGGCCCTCATTAACAAGTCTGTGTCCCTGAGTAATGGTTCTCTGTCCCTAAGTAACTTCTCTCTGTCCCCAATTCTCGTTTCTGTGGCCCTAACTCTGTCCCTGTCCCTAGTACAGAGCGGTCTGCCTCTGTTCAATGACTGCAGGCAAATGAAGATTTCCAAAATGGCCGCTATATATACCTCGACCATTACACAGTGCTGGCTGGCTGGCTGCTGATTGGCTGATGCGATCACATGTCGTTGAGGAATGCATTATGGGGCAGCGCGCCTTGTCTGCGCGCCTTCCCCGACATCCCCGCTCCGTCGCCGCACATGTCAGCCGCCATTTTCTGAAAAATTTCGATTCGCGCGTCCGAATTAGGCTGTTTTTCGGATTCGGCACGAATCGAAATTTTTCCGATATTCGACTCGAATTCCACTTCGGATACTTCGATTCGCTCATCTCTAATCATAATGGCTCTGTTGCCATGGATGCCTACCTAAAAGGTCTTTGTGGCTCTTTCTTGACATTGTCCGCCTAACATTATTGCCTATCATTATTAAAAAACGCTTTTGTTAGTTACTTTAGTCCATTGTAGGATTTATATTGGCCTTTGACTCCTTTCTACATCCAAGCTTAAAACAGTGTATGTTATTTTTCCATTTTTGTCTTTGTAAAATAAAACATTTACAGGAAAAAAAACTATATAATAAAAACGTTCAAGTCAGCTACCAAGTCAAATCTCTATGTGAACATGTAAAAAGATGTATGATCTGCTAGGATAGAATACAAATGGTAATAATTCTTTATAGCTGACTTCTGGGTTGGGGAAAGAACAGTGTGGGGCTGAACTGGTTAACAATTTGCAGCCGTTGGTGGATAATGGACTTGTACCTATTTGTTCGATATTTTCTGAATACTGGATTGAGGAAATATAGGTCAAATACAAACTGAGAAATGTGGTCAAACCAGTCAGATTTGGCAGCATAGTGTTGACATATCAACAAGGGCCCTGGGGGATCTTCTGAGATGGCCTTGTGCTATAATTTCATGAGACAAAAGACTCTCCTTCTATACATGATAAAATTAGTTCTCCATTATGATGAATATTTCCAGACAATTTGAATCAAATTAAGATGTATTTACAAAGACATTCCGTGGCTTTAAGTGTACCTAAACCCAAGAGCAAACATTTTATATATGGAAGTTTTCCAGGCCTTAGATGTGGTGACTGCATTATTTGTTTCATTCACTGTAGAATTGGGTATATTCATTGTCTGTTAATAATGTTTTTGTTTGATATTTTATAGAAGTAGATCAGACCAAAAAAGAGGCTCAACTGAGGAGGAAAGAGCGATAGAGGGATTTGGTTTGAAAAGTCAGTCCCTCCAAATAAAGGTGCAGTTGGGAGCTAGATATGGGTGTAACACACTGCGCTGTTACTGTTTGCAGGATGTTGACTAACCACAAGATGGCAGTGTTGCGCAGTTTAGCTATCACAGACTTGAGTATAGCAAGTTATTGTTGAACTTGTATGCTGCAGGCAGGACTGTTGTGCAAGGACAGACTGAAAGCAGACTACATTTCCCAGAAGAGCTGGCGAAGGAGCTGGAGCCTTTTTAACCAAAAGCCCAGGAACTTCCTGGAGGGAGGAGAGAGACTGTAAGAGGGAGAACATGTGCTGGACACTGGTGCGGGGCTCGGAGGGCCTAGGCTGGATCAGGCTGCATCGGAGAAGCAGAAGGTAGAACTACAGATCGCTGGCATTGCTGACAAGCAGGAGAGCTGACCCTGCCAGATTATGGAATAGTGCCCGGTATTATTCCTTTCTCAGAGGGACCAAGAGGACAAGGGCGCCCCTTTAACCAAGAGACGGTTTTTCACTCTGCTCAGACTACAGATTCTGGTAGAGGGTTCCACAATCCAAACTGTCGTCATTTACCAGATACTGTATCCTGTTATTTTCTCTGTTATATCAATGCAGTACACTTTGCATCACAGTTTACCACCTGAAACACAGACTTCTTAGCCCAATTCAATACTGTGGACAATACTGTGAACAATGCTGTGAGGTCTGAAGAAGGAGCCTGCTGAGCATGCTCCGAAACTTGTTACCTTCCCCTTCACCTCTTACATCCTACTCTGCTCCCCAAGCCTCATTTTGATGCGCAGGCACATCCTGGGCTTTACTTCCTGATCCTTTAGACAGAGTTTTGTGCTGGACGGCTGGATGTCTCACCTGGATCTTATTACGCCACACGATGAGTCTTTTTAACTATTTATCTTGTAAGTGCAATTTGTCTATTGTTCACTAATAAATTGTCCATATTGCACGTAGAGGCACCTTCCTCTGTTTTTTATGTTTACTGCATTAGAGCCTTGCTTCCACTCTAAGAAGAGCTGCCTCAGTGTTACTGCTCCCATCCATCCATCCATCCCTGATATCCATCTGGCACCTTTAACCTACAGCTACAGAGGTTGGGCTCTAACAAGCACACCCTATATAATATACATTTTCCAATTCAATACCGTGGCCTACAGCTTCAGTGTCTGCCCCTCCCTCCTCATTGCTCTGAACACAGGACTACTGTAACACATACAGGTGAAACTCAAAAAATTTGAATATCTCATATATTAGTTTCACCTTTTAAGTTGCATTACTGAAATAAATGAACTTTTGCACGATAGACTCATTACATGCAAAGCAAGATAGTTCAAAACCATGATTTGTCATAATTGTGATGATTATGGCTTACAGCTCATGAAAACCCCAAATCCACAATCTCAGAAAATTAGAATATTGTGAAAAGGTGCAATATTCTAGGCTCAAAGTGTCCCACTCTAATCAGCTAATTAAGCCATAACACCTGCAAAGGGTTCCTGATCCTTTAAATGGTCTCTCAGTCTGTTTCAGTAGGAATCACAATCATGGGAAAGACTGCTGACCTGACAGTTGTGCAGAAAACCATCATTGACACCCTCCATAAGGAGGGAAAGCCTCAAAAGGTAATTGCAAAAGAAGTTGGATGTTCCCAAAGTGCTGTATCAAAGCACATTAATAGAAAGTTATGTGGAAGGGAAAAGTGTGGAAGAAAAAGGTGCACAAGCAGCAGGGATGACCGCAGCCTGGAGAGGATTGTCAGGAAAAGGCCATTCAAAAGTGTTGGGGACTTTCACAAGGAGTGGACTGAGGCTGGAGTCAGTGCATCAAGAGCCACCACACAAAGACGGATCCTGGACATGGGCTTCAAATGTCGTATTCCTCTTGTCAAGCCGCTCCTGAACAACAAACAACGTCAGAAGCGTCTTACCTGGGCTAAAGAAAAACAGACCTGGTCTGTTGCTCAGTGGTCCAAAGTCCTCTTTTCTGATGAGAGCAACTTTTGCATCTCATTTGGAAGCCAAGGACCCAGAGTATGGAGGAAGAATGGAGAGGCACACACAGCAAGATGCTTGAAGTCCAGTGTGAAGTTTCCACAGTCTGTGTTGATTTGGGGAGCCATGTCATCTGCTGGTGTTGGTCCACTGTGCTTCATTAAGTCCAGGGTCAACGCAGCCGTCTACCAGGAGATTTTGGAGCACTTCATGCTTCCTTCCGCAGACAAGCTTTATGGGGATGCTGACTTCATTTTCCAGCAGGACTTGGCACCTGCCCACACTGCCAAAAGCACCAAAACCTGGTTCAATGACCGTGGGATTACTGTGCTTGATTGGCCAGCAAACTCGCCTGACCTGAACCCCATAGAGAATCTATGGGGCATTGCCAAGAGAAAGATGAGAGACATGAGACCGAACAATGCAGAAGAGCTGAAGGCCGCTATTGAAGCATCCTGGTCTTCCATAACACCTCAGCAGTGCCACAGGCTGATAGCTTCCATGCCACGCCGCATTGAGGCAGTAATTGCTGCAAAAGGGGCCAAAAACAAGTACTGAGTACATATGCATGCTTATACTTTTCAGAGGTCCGATATTGTTCTATGTACAATCCTTGTTTTATTGATTGCATGTAATATTCTAATTTTCTGAGATTGTGGATTTGGGGTTTTTATGAGCTGTAAGCCATAATCATCACAATTATGACAAATCACAAAATGCTTGAACTATCTCGCTTTGCATGTAGTGAGTCTATCTCATATAATAGTTTCACCTTTTAAGTTACATTACTGAAATAAATTAACTTTTGCACGATATTCTAATTTTTCGAGTTTCACCTGTATGTCTTCGTGGACAGTGACACTGTTAATACCTCATCTCCAACATATTATAGCCATACAAGAGCTTGCTTCATCAAGTAAATTCCCTACCTAATGAAAATACAAATTCTATTGAAGTCTACTCCCGCCCCTTCTTCATCTATGCTGATCCTTGCTTTCAACTACTTCTACTAAGGGACTCTTTACCCAACTTTGCTACCATCAGTCAAGGGAAGAATGTTTCCTACTGCTGTGCTTTTCCTTCTTCAATAAATCTTGCCTTCAAGCAAAAAGGACCTTAATGTGCACCAATTAGGGCCCCAACAAGCGCGCAAAATAGTTGTTTTCTTTTTCTTATTCTGGGGTGGTAACAAAAGGGACATTAGCATCTGTATATTTATCTTATGGTTAAACCCTGTTCCCAGACAACTGAGAACCCAAAGGTGAGTTACCCCAAATTCTTGATAGTCTACTTGTCAGGAATGGACTCAGCACTGGTGGTGGGACTCACCTGCCATATGGGCTGCAGTACCAGGGCTGACCTGCGGGTGCTCTCAGCAGCCAGAAGCTCACTTCTGCAATCAGCCCCAGGTTTGGCTGATTGCAGAAGTGAGCTTCTGGCTGCTGAGAGCACCCGCAGGTCAGCCCTGGTACTGCAGCCCATACGGCAGGTGAGTCCCACCACCAGTGCTGAGTCCATTCCTGACACTACTACAGCTCACTTTTGGAAAAAATATCTCAGTGTGGGGATTGGTATTTCAACTCTGGTCCTGCAGGACATTTTGATTTTGTTCTAAAGCAGTACTGTATTTGATCATTTGGCTGAGTCTGGCAGAGTATCTAGCGGCTGTATGAACTTAATGTTATCTCTTTTGTGTTTGCACTATTTCTTTTGCTTTGATCTCAATACAATCAAAATATTGGTTCACCTTAACCACTTGACCTTCAGAGGATTTACCCCCCTTAATGACCAGGCCTCTTTTTGCTACTCGGCGCTGCACTAATTCAACTGATAATTGCGCAGTCATGCAATGCTGCACCCAAACGAAATATACGTCCTTTTTTGCAAACAAATAGAGCTTTCTTTCGGTGGTATTTGATCACCTGTGCGTTTTTCATTTTTCACGCTATAAACAAAAAAAGGCCAAATATTTTGAAGAAAAACAATATTTTTTACTTTCAGCTATAAAAAATATATAGTAAACACAAAGTTGGTTATAAATTTAGGCCAAAATGTATTCTGCTACATGTTTTTGGTAAAAAAAATCCCAATAAGTGTATATTGATTGCTTTGTGTGGAAGTTATAGCGTCTACAAACTATGGTATAGATACTGCAATTTACGTCATTTTTTTGCTATACAGCGCTGCGCTGGTTTAACAGACAATTGCGCGGTCATGCAAAACGGTACATAAATGAAATTTACATCCTTTTTTTCCCACAAATTGAGCTTTCTTTTGGTGGTATTTGATCGCCTGTGCGGTTTTTATTTTTTGCGCTATAAAAAAAAAGTCTGACAATTTTGAGGAAAAAACAATATTTTGGACTTTTTGCTATAAAACATGTCCAGTAAAAAAAATTAAAAATCAAATTTAGTCATAAATTTCTGCCAAAATGCATTCTGCGACATGTCTTTGCTAAAAAACCCAAATACGTATAAATTAATTGGTTTACGTGAAAGTTATAGCGTTTACAAATGGCGGGAAAGATACTGGGATTTTTAGTTTTTTTTTATACTAATAATGGCGGCGATCAGCGACTTATGGCGGCGATCAGTGACTTATGGCAGCGATCAGTGACTTATGGCGGGACTGCGGCGGACATTCTGACATTGGGGGGTACTGACTTGGGGTCACTGACATCCCCAGTGACACCAATACAGTGATCAGTGCAAAAAAAAAACACTGACACTGTATTAATGGCAATGGGGAGGAAGGGGTTAAGTTTATTATTCAGGGAAAGGGTTAACTGTGTGAGGGGAGTGTTTTACTAGGGGGCGGGGGTGTGTACTGCAGGGAACACCGCTGATCGGGAGAGAGAAACTCTTCTGTCCCGATCAGCGTGTCCTGGAGCTGTCAGGGAACTGACAGAAAGCACAGCTACTGCAGCTGTGCTCTCTGTCAGCGATTGCCGCCGATCGCCGGGACATAGCCGGTAACGACCAGCTGTGACCCGGCGACTGACATCCGCGGCTGTGATCGGCGGGACAGGTAGGGCGGCGGCGCGCCTCGCCAATTAATAGTCTGAGAGCTGGGCAGCGGGATGTAGTGTTCCTGAGTTCAGTCCTGCTAGAGGAGACCCCTGTGCATGGGCTCTTCCCCTGGTGAAGTATCCTGGATGAAGTCCTCAGGAGCACACAGAGGTTTTAGCTAGGCTTAGCTGGGGAGCCTATTTACAAATTCGAGTCCAGGGATCAAGTCAGGTCTGGAGAAGCTCACTGGAGAAAGTCAGGAGGAAGTTGGTGGGAAAGAGTCCAGCTGTCCTATGGTGGTTCAGCCTATATCTCCCTCACTAGGAAGAGCCTGGTGGATATCGGCAGGAAGCAACCGATGATCCTGGAGCTATGTGAGTAGATGACCCTTTGCTGAAAAATAGTAACTGTGTGTAGCTTTTAACTCTGGAAGGAGTACAAGTCGCTATCAGATCTTGTGGGAGTCTGGGAAATTAATTTTTCTGCAATGTAGCCAGAAGTTCAAGTGTCCTCAAGTTTTACAGTTTATAAGGGTATCCAATTCTCCTTATCCAAGTTCATCATTGCCAATAAAAACTCAAATAGAGATCAATAGACTGTTCTTTGGAACCAGTGGAAGAGTGCATTATATGTGTTGTGTCTGGCTGTGTGTGCTTTAATGGGGAAATAGGCCCAAGTTCATCAGCGGCTCCTTAGGGAGTGCACTACACAAGTTTAGGTTAGATAGGAGAAAAGGGGTGGGAGAAATACTAGATCATAAAATAACTTAAACTCTTGCTACCCATGTAATGCATATGTGTGTCAGCAAAGAGGGTGAGCTTTACCACTCACATACCATGCATGGGTAGCTGAGATTTCTTGGCTGAGAGTACATAGACAGCTCCTGTTCTCTAGTAATGATCAGGACCCAGAGGGTCCAGCTCTGATCATGTGACTACTTGTGACAGTCACAGTGGTCAGGTGATTGGTCATTGATTTGCACCCCCCAGGCATAAAGACCTTTTTAAAAGAATGCCAGGGCTGGACAGGAAGGGGTTAAAGTCTATTTTACCATAAATTTAAAATAGATATTGTGGAGTGACTTTTGAAATCACAACTACAGAGCTGCCTTCTATATGCTTTATGTCAATAGATAAGGAAAGCTTTTGAAGTGTTGCTTAGAAACAGTATATATGTTTTTGGCAGCAAGATTATGAACGGTAATCTCCAATCCTTTGTAAAACAAACCATGCCAAAGCGATGTATTCACTTTCTGTAAAACAGTAAGTAATAAATTAACCAAGCCTATGTAGGTAATATTTAGATTTGCAACTGATACCCAGTTTATAACATTTGAAGATTTAGGGTTTGGCTGTATTTTTAGAAGTGGCACAAATCAAAACCGGAGAGTGTTGTCTCTTGTAACCATTAAGTAGGGATTTTATTTAGGTTTAGGTCAAACCCAACCTGTTTACCTTTTGTGGACAGGGCAAGCTATTTGGCCCAAATTAGACAGTTTGCGCACCTAAATCCCCAGCTTCTGTATGTAAACAAAAGGACAGTACACATTAACTTTTTTTAACTGTCTTTCAACATAGCATTTTTATTTAAATAGCATCCCCCTTAAAATCACTGTCAATCATGACAACTTGCCACCTGATGATGTTTCCTTGCAATCATGATGACCCGCTACTTGATGATGTTTCTCTGACCCACTACCACTGCTAAGTGAGAGATCTCCAGCAATGCTTTAATGTAAATGTAGCTGGGTGCTTGCTGGCTGTGTGTATTCTATGCTCACTTACCCACCCCAACCCCACATCCACCCCCAATCCCTCGCTGCTGTGAGCAGTTACAGAGCAGCTGGAGGAGTGGGCTGTGTTCCTCTCACCCCTCGCTTCTCTCCTGGCAGCTTCTGCCCTTCTCTCTCTGGCAGCAGCGGACCTGAGCAAACCAGTAAAGAAAGATTATGCTATGCAGCTACAAAGGAGACACTGGGAACTGTGGGAACACTGCACAACTCATTGGCTAGAGCTGTGGACTCTAGTACCCAGGATTTCCTGCTCATAAACAGGAGGAGAGATACAACTTTTCCCAGGCAATTCTGTAGAGATTGGGGTCTTATGCGGGAGAAGGCCAAGCTGTACAGATCTGCAGCCTTGTCTGGGGCCTGGGATCCCGGAATGAGGACCTGTTGCTTTTGTTGAGGACGGGCAGAGATTGGGTGCCCTCCCTGTGTCCAAGAGAACCTAAGGAGTAAGCTGTTGAGAGATCCTGTACTGAACTGGGACCAGAGCTAGGAAGATCCATCGCTGTGAGTGTCTACAGCAAGGGAGAACCAACGGGGTCCAGAGCTGAGAGAGTGAGCATTGTGAGGACCTTTTTGGGAGGACTGAGTCACTGGGTCCTTGATACCTGAGGACAGCAGACCAGCAAGTGATAAGACATAAAGGGACAGATGCTGTGGGGGAGTGTGGCATTAGTTGGCAGTACTTTAAAATGATGCTTGGGAAAATAGGCGTGCTTACCTGTTTTCAGAAAGTGTCATTGTAGTAAGGGGTTAATATCTCTTTTGGACTAAGGACATCTGTTACCTCAATATAATGTAGATTGGTGATTTTTTATGCCAAGTGCGCATACAGTAGATCTGGCATTGCATGTAGCATGTCGTTTGGCTTAGAAACCAAGTAGCACGTGACTTGCTTCTTGTTTGAGAAATGCAACAGGTAAGAATAGATATCCTCCATAAAAGTTACCTATTAACATTTCCATGATTTATATTGCTACATATAAAGCTAACAAAATAGTTGGACAACAATATATGCAGTTTTGCTACCTATTCATAAATGGAATATTTTGAACATGATCAAACTTGACGCTGGTTATCAGAGGTGATGATTATTGACAAGTTTTACCATGAGTTAAGGCCAAGCTTTCCTTACTTTACATAGAAGAGGGAAACACCAAACTACTGAGCATGTGATACTGTCACATTGGTCAAGTATCATGGCTCCAGCCACTTATTCACACACAAGCAAATACGTCCACTTGGTCAAATATCTGCCCCTCTATTTGCAGTCATTGAAGTAGACAGACTACATAGTTTGCTATCTGGGCCTGCCCTGCAAAAACATCATTTGAAGTATTTGGGAGGAGTGATGTATCTATGTGCACCCTCCACTGAAGAGGACTCATGGACAGGTGCACCTATCTTCCTAATTCTTCCCTTATATGACTAACAGATTTAGAACCTTTCCAGTTAATCTGGTTCTGTAATGCAACTAAAGAATGCACAATTTCACTCTAAAATCTATTGTATTTTTAAAACCAGGTTTCAGTTAAGCAGGCACTGTAAAAACAGTGCAATGAAGGTTAAGCTGTTGTATCCAAAGGGATAGAAGGAGGTCAGTGCAATTTTTATATATATAGGGAATTGATATACTATTTTCAAACCTCCACATTTTACCAATGATAGCTTTGTAGTTGTCTCTGCTTGTGATAATTAATCTTAGATGCCCCACAGGATTCCTGATTGATAAAGTCAATATGCCAGGGAAAGTTAGGGTGGGTTCCCTGGCCTCAAAACCACAAAGGTCCATCTCATTCCCTGTGTAGAAAGAAGACAGTGAACAAGGAGGCCTAAAACAGACTGTAGCACCTCTTATTCACTGAAAGCATCAAGGTACCCCCAGTTTGGGCTGACATTTCACTTTAGGGTGACATTCTTGACTTTTAGTGGAGTGAGGGTTTTAGTAGAGTGTCACTTTAAGAAAGGCTTTACAAGATTCTATTATAGCCAGTAAGCCCAGGTAGAGAGGGATTGGCCAAAGGATAGCTCAAAAAGAGCAGTGTGCAGAAAAATACATATAGACGATGCAGTGAAAAGGGACCTTTAAGCCAAGAACTCTGTATTCTTCAGACTGTAAAGCAGTAGCAGCACACATACACTTCCTGTGAAATCCATTCTTGTACCCAGCTTCTCTGAATATTCCAGCAGATGGAAGATCATCCATGGTGCACCATTTCCTAGTTCCAGCTTTACTTCTCCAAGCTTACATGCCCAATACTCAGGCCTTCCTCAAGCACATATCCTCTCCACATAGCCATTCTGTGAGGTCAGGGAAAAGCTACACACATCTTTTACAAGCAATGCCTGAGAGGCAAGAGAGCTTCCAGAAGGTTCCCCCCTAGCATTTATACCCTCCACAGCATACACCGGTGGTAAAAGCCTCCTAGCTGTTGGCCAGGGAGGAATAAATATTCATAACACAGGCTACTGGTTCCTCTTACACCAGTGGTCTCCATACTGTGGCCCTTTGCATGCCTTTATACAGCCCTTGGGGCACTATTATTCCCACTGACACCAACAATTGGCCCTATTGTTCCACTGACACCAACAGTGAGGCACTATTCCTCCCTCTGACATGAACAATGGGGCACTATTCCTCTGACTGACACCAATGATAGAGCACCATTCATCACACTGATATAAATATTGGAACACTATTACTCCCACTGACACCAATGATGGAGCAGTATTCCTTTAACCGATACCAACAACAATGGGGCATTATTCCTCCCACTGATATAAATGTTGGAACATTATTCCTACCACTGAAACCAACAATGGGGCACTATTCCTGCCACTGATACCAACAATGGGGCGCTATTCCACCCACTGGCATTAATGTTGAAGCACTATTCCTTCTACTGACCACAGGCATTGCTTACTCTCATTGACCACCAAGACTGCAACATTTTCTATTACCACTAGCCACAGGCCAATCCTCCTAAAAATATGAAGTACTGTAAACTGGCCCTTTGTTTGGAAAGTTTGGATACTTATACTATTGCCAGGGACACTCCCCAATAGCTCTCAAACAGCTGACAGAAGCAAATAATAGCAAGAACTCAAAGGAAAACCTATAAAAAGCAGAACTCTCAGTTTAGACTGACTAGCAACACAAAATTTAGGATAGGGCGTTTGCAGAGCGGTACCATAGACTAGATCAGGAGGCTTCAACACCTCCTGACTCAACCAGAGGCGTCCGTTTTGCCGCGACACGACGCTAACGCTCCCGTTAGAACAGCACCATGTGCTGCAATGTGCAGAATTGTCAGAGGCGTTTGGGAAGCGGTAAAAACGCTTCCCAAATGCCTCTCTGCCGCCTGCACACAACGCTAGTGCGAACGTAGCCTTACTGCTGAATATATCCTCCCGAGCCAGCCCAACCTGGAGGCCGCCCCCCCCCAGATCTAGGGGACACCTCCCAGGCACCGACAGTACTCCATCTTCCACCCGACCTCTCTGTCAGCCTGACTCTTTCATATTTATGGGCCAGTCCACCATTCTACCAGGGCTTCCAAACCTGGGATTGGCCAGACTCCCATGAACATGCAGATTAGGTCCCCACTCCTTCCTGCTTACCGACTTCTGGAAGGTTCTGTGATCCTCCAGAGTCAGGAGGCGATAGTGCTACAACCTGTTGAGTCATCCAGCAGACCTGCAATAACCTGACCTCAATCACAGACTTACAAAGCTACTATAAGTCATACACAATGATTTTACCTATAATTCACCACACTATTCTAGTAGCACACTAGAGGGTGCTACATAAGGAAAACACCCTCACAATGTGCTAATACCAGTGGACAGGAAAGCTCTGAAACCAACGCAGGTGTGTGGACTGACCTTTAGGTGCCTGTCCCTTGGAAGCTGAACCCCCAGGAATATAACTGTATATACTGTAGAATGCTGTAACTATATTCATGTGCTAAGTACAAGGCACAGTCATTTTTTTTCAGCCAACTTGTACTGCTATCAGATTTCAAAAATTATATTTACTACATATTTGAACATACAGTACATTTAGTTTGGTTCAAAGCAATTATCAACGCTGCTTGCAGCATGAATGCTCCATGTACGTGCTTTGACAGACTGCAATCTGGTCATTTAAAAAAGAATTCTAGCTTGTGTGTATGTGTAATTATGTATTATTTCAGTGTAGTGCTTATTTCATCTCTTAGACAATACTAATTCTTTGCAAAGATTAGAGAAGAAGGGAGAGGAAGGAGGAGCCATGTTACATGAATGCAGCAACGAGTAAAAATTATTTTTTTTTCTGGACAGATTGGGGAATGTTTAGAAAGTCTGTCAGGTTTTTATTGTTTTTTCTGTTCCTGTGATGAGATTTACCCACACTTCTCGTTCTTGTGAGAAACAGTCACGGAGCGCAATAAAGACCTAACAAAGGCAATAACCATCCCCACATTATAAGGAATAAAGAATACCTTCTTGACTGGTCTTTCATTAGCAAGAAAAGTCTGCAGCCATTCGGTGTGATTTTCAGTATTTCGGATCAACAGTCCTAAACTCTGGCCTATTATTGGCTAACAGAGAAAGTGATATCGGCATTATTCTATTCAATAATAATGAATGTTAGGATAGGAATGACATAATGCTTTTTATATCCTGGAGAATTTTGTGGTTATAGCTCCACTATCCAGTTTCTTTTGTGCCTGGTGCTGACTGGGGAACCTTGCAAGTCACTCTGTGCCTCACCATTGGGCTCTGTGTATTGCCACAATTGTCTGTATGCTGTCACTAGGCTGCTTGTGTATCACCACTGATGAACTGCGTGTGCAGGTGCAGTTAGCCTCCCCAGTACAAAAAATGGCCACTGTCCCAGTCTATAACAAGGAACACATGGACGGGCAACGCATGTCAAAAAAAAGAAAGTTCCCAGATCAACTTGCCAGCCAGCTTGCCAGCAACCGAATTAACCTGTTTAACAGTATGCATTAAAAACTGGGGTTTAGTTGGCACACATTTGCAAATACATACGGTACATAAGCTACAGAGCCACGTCATGGCACCCCAATATTCTGTGGTCCTAACTCTAATTTTGAGAGCCCTCATAGTAGGTGTACATGCATTTAATGGATAGACCAAGGGCAGGTGAACCTGAGGCAACCCACCCATCCTTAAAGCGCATTGGACACCCAGCATGTAGCACAATGGCAGCCAGGGTGTCCAATGCACCCACTCACCTACAATTCAACAGTACAAAAATGGCCACTGCCCCAGTCTATAACTGACTTTTATAACAAGGAACACACGGACGGGCAGCGCATGTCACAAAAAAAAGAAAAAAGAGAGTTCCCAGCTCAACTTGCCAACCAGCTTGCCAACAACTGAACTGGATGCTAAAGCTACTGAGAGCTGACTGAGAGGCTGTCTGCTGAAGATCTAGTCTGTTATCACTGGAGGAAAGTGTCGCTTGGATGTTGGAAGAAGGCAACCAGCTTTCCCTGGACAGTTTGTGAGTACAGACTGCTGAGAGATCTTAGAGAATTTGGGCTGCTACCACCCAATCCCTCTTGTGCTAGATAGTCAGCTATGTGTTTGTTTAAGGTGACATTGGCTGATGTGCTGAAGAGCTTAGTGTATCTAGTTCACTAAGAAGGACTCCAATGTTGTTGCTCTAAAGCAGAGGTTTCCAAACTGTGGCCTGTGGACCGAATGCGGCCCTTTGGTAAGCTTTATCCACTATTATTCCCACTGATAAAAGGCACTATTCCTCCAATCCAACTGACACCAATGATGGGACACTATTGCTCTCACTAATACTAACAATGGGACACTATTTTTCCCACTGATACCAATGAAGGGGCACAATGTATCCCACTGATACCAATGATGGGTCACTATTCCTCCTATTGATACCAATTATGGGTCCTCTCACTGACCAAAGGTGCTATGTAATTTATTTACCACTGAATCCAGGACATTTTCTACCCCCACTGGCCACAATCCAAACCCTCTAAAATCTGAAGGACAGTAAACTAGCCATTTGTATAGAAGGTTTGGAGACCGCTGCTCTAAAGAAAGAAGTGTGTGTGCTTTTACAATTTCTACTAGAAGCCAAGTCCACAGTTTGCTATGCGCTAAGACTTCTGCTTCAGTCTTACAGAAAAAGGAGTTCACTGTCCTCAATGTATACATAGTTTCTGTTTTTGGAGTATCCCACTCATTCCCTCATCCCTATCAAAATTCTCTAAAAATAAAAACAACAAAAAGCAACACCCCTAGACTGGTTATTGAGTTAAAGAGTGACTGTGTTCGTGTGACAGGGCAATCCACTGGGGAAGAGCCTGGGCAAATTTCTAGCGGCTCCTACGGGAGTAAGCACTACATATATTATCTGGATTACTTATATCAATACTGAAGAACAGTTTATCTGTTACTGCAACCAAGCCTTGCAAGATTTTCATACAATACATCAGTATGCTATCAACTGTGTGCAAGTATTTCTTCCCAATACAAGGTACATAATTCAGGCCTCGCCTACGCTTATGTATTGCCTATGGGCACTGTCCCTGCTTGACAGCCAAAGCTCTGAAGTTAATTCTTAAGATGACATTTATGAGGGTGGGAGGTACGGACAAATTTAACTTCAAAGTCACTATGTTCCTCTAGCCCTATTCACCAACCCCACCCTCCAGCTCCAATCTGACTCTTATGAGCGCCAATCACCAATGGTACTCCCCTCCCCATTCAAGCCCACCTAGGTCATGAATCTGTGTAGTTTCAAAGGCCCAGTAAAAGTGTTACGTGCCTTACTAAAGACTTTAAAATTTATTATATTTCATAGGCTAGAGCCATGCTTTATTGTACATGGAACTGAAAAATACGGAAGGAAAGTTCAAGGTGTTGTATTACAAATAATTAAGAAACAAAGGAGTCTAATTGGATCCTATGGGTAACATCACCATCTGCTGAGTAGTATACAATATTAGTAAGAGAAATATAGGTTTGTTATACCAATTAGGGAAATTTTGACATGACTAGCATTTTCTATGTAAAGTAGACTGTGAGGGGCAGAAGGTAGAAATTGCTGCCTGCCCCTAGCTGCTTTTGTTGTCACAGGAGATTATATGTAGAAACAGGGAATAATCATGTTTTCTGTCTTCATCCTTGATTTAGTATAAAGTGAGAATGCTAAAGCACAGAATCCCATCAAACTGGCCTATTTTACTTTTTCTTCCTACTTACCACTAATGCTGCGCCATTTTTTACTTCCACTGCCCGTCAATACCTGGATATTTTTTCTTTCCATTGACCACTAATGACGGGAGATTTCTTCTTGCAACTGACCACTAATGCTTGGACATATTTTCCCTCCCACCAATCACCAATGCCCCTGTATTCTTCCTCCCACTGACCATCAAAGGCAGTGAATCCAGTTCAATGACCTCTGATATAGGGGTTCCTATATTCCTTCCCTGACCACTAATGCTGGCACATTCCTTCTCCTGCTGACCACCATTGTCCTGGCATTCTTGTTTGCACTGACAACTAACCCAAGGCATTTTTCCTTGCACTGACCACTGACAGTCTTATAAATTTAGTGCTTGCAAAATGGTTAGCGGAGTGTGCCTGCATGAATGATCCCACCTAAGAATAACTACCGTAGGTTCCATTCACATCTGAACTATTTGAAATGCGGTTTGAAGATTCACCAGGAGTGTTCAATGTTCATTTCTAGGATCTCCATTCACACCTCAGCATAGTGTCACCTGAAGCTGGGAATGTGTTGCTTGAAAAAATACATGAGCTTCTTTTGAGTCTTGTGGGTTTTGACCCCATAATCTTCAGTGGAAGTGCCTGCTAAATGCATAACTGGTACAGAATCCCATCAAACTGGCCTATTTTACTTTTTTTTTCCACTTACCACTAATGTTGCGCCATTTTTTCTTCCACTGCCCGTCAATACC
Organism: Staurois parvus; assembly: GCF_062004578.1. NCBI lineage: Eukaryota > Metazoa > Chordata > Amphibia > Anura > Ranidae > Staurois > Staurois parvus. Next base: position 584,913 of record NW_028317853.1, read on the forward strand.
TGGATATTTTTTCTTTCCATTGACCACTAATGACGGGGGATTTCTTCTTGCAACTGACCACTAATGCTTGGACATATTTTCCCTCCCACCAATCTCCAATGCCCCTGTATTCTTCCTCCCACTGACCATCAAAGGCAGTGAATTCAGTTCAATGACCTCTGATATAGGAGCATTCCTTCTCCCGCTGACCACCAATGCTGGCACATTCCTTCTCCTGCTGACCACCATTGTCCTGGCATTCTTGTTTGCACTGACCACTAACCCAAGGCATTTTTCCTTTCACTGACTACTGACAGTCTTATAAATGTACTGCTTGCATGATGGTTAGCGGAGTGTGCCTGCATGAATGATCCCACCTAAGAATAACTAGGTTCCATTCACATCTGAACTAGTTGAAATGTGGTTTGAAGATTCACCAGGAGCGTTCAACGTTCATTTCTAGGATTTCCATTCACACCTCAGCATAGTGTCACCTGAAGCTGGGAATGTGTTGCTTGAAAAAATACATGAGCTTCTTTTGAGTCTTGTGGGTTTTGACCCCATAATCTTCAGTGGAAGTGCCTGCTAAATGCATAACTGGTAACTAGCTTTCCATTGGATAAATATTTAAGAAAAAATCTCAAGCTTGAAATGCATGTACATGTTCAAACCCCAAAAATGATCAAAGATGCTCAGCTGAAATGTGAATGGGGCTTAAACATGCTGGTCCAGAGGTCTGACAACCAAAATAACTTTCTTACAAAAGATTTAAAAAAAAACCTGATATGAACATTATTTGTGGATACAAATGGAGAAACAGAAAAAGGGCGCATCGACCTAGTGCATTATCGTTTAAAATAATTTATTAAAGAAACAAAAATAGGTATCAACCTGAGGTTGGCTCTGAGGAAGAGGTTGTGTCCTCGAAACGCGTTAGCCAGTTGGTCATCCAGGGTTCCATCGTATGGACTCAGATGTTGTTTGGATCATACACCTTGTTCAGTTTGACATGCCTGTGTTATTATGTCCATTGTGAGTATGATACCTATTTTTGTTTCTTTAATAAATTATTTTAAATGATAATGCACTAGGTCGGTGCACCCTTTTTCTGTATCTCCATTTGTATCCAGTGTATTCGGACCACCCCGGTCTGTTGAGGGCAGCAAGCAGTGCATATTCCAGAAAATTCCAGAACATTCTTATTGGGTCTACTGAGTCCTTTCCTAGCGCAGGAATAAAGTGTTTGTTGTATTGGATGAACATTATTTGTACATTGTTTGTATACTACGTAGACATCTTTAAGAAGGTCTTGTTTCAAGTAATCAATAATGATTGTTTAGAGAAATCAATTTCAGTTGATCAGCCAGCCAAGGAACATGTGCAGAGGTCATAATATATTGTAGTTATACAGAGGGTTCCCTCCTTGGGTCTTTACATTTCTTTGACATCAAGTCTGCTATTCCAGATTTCATCCTCTAGTGAAATCACATACTGGTGCAAATCTATAAAATACAATTGTTCTGAAAGGGACTCATTGTATGTCATTGGTTACAACCCATCTAATAAGTAGCAGTGCTAGTGGGCCCCTGGAAGATGAGAAGATGAGAGCTGCAGCGAGACCGGACCAGAGTTGCACAGCGGTTGACACCAGTTTGACAAGTACTCATTTTACTACTATTGTAAGTTCCCAAATTTGTGGAAATAAAGTATTTCTTTTTATTTTTTTGCTGCTCTTAGATGGCGCTGCTTCTCTTCTTTTTATGCTGGAAGATGAGAACTTTTCATGTTACTATTAGACTTGTGCGATTAGTTTTTTTACAAATCAAAATTCAGACAAAATCTTCATTATTTGGAGATTCAGATGTATCCAAATTTCCAAATCACAATAGTAACAAATTTCAACGAATCCAAAATAAATTATAACGAAAAGAATGATCTGAATTTGAATTGGAAACATATTGCAATAAATACAGTAAGGTATAAAAGTTAAATAACATAATGATTCCTACTTAGCGTGAGTAAACAAGAATAAAAAATACATTGAATAGAATAGAAAAAATAGAATATAATAGAATAGGAAAAAATAGAATAGAACAGAACAGAATAGAATAGAAAATAAAAGAAAAAAATAGATTAGACAATAAAAGAATAGAATAGAATTTATTTTTTTAATAGAAAAGAGTAGAATAGAAAAGAATAGCAAATAAAAGAATAGAATAGCATAGAAACAATAGAACAAATATAGATGTGTTCTGAAATTCAAATTTCGAACCTAGATTTGAAAATAATGAATATAAGAACCAGAATATATAAAGCAAATTCCGAAATCAAATCATTTTAACAAAACGCATATGAAGAAACAAAATGATTAACTTAACAAATGAATCTGAAATAAAACCAAATTTTCTGTCATGCACATCTCTAGTTACTATTTAGAGAGCTTGTAATTAAATTTGGTACTTTCATATTTCTTGGAAATCCTCTTTAAACATATTTGCAAATGAACGTACTGTAAAGATTTAAAGCCGGCTGTTTTATGTTGAGCAAGAAATATAGATTGCTAAGTGACATTGCCCTGTTCACAGTAAAATCTCTTTTGTCCTGTTGTCATCTCAGTTTATAAGATCTATCTATAAATCCTCAATACCCAAATTGTGTTGGTAGCCAATCATTAACTAGTACAACAAGGTGTGGTTCACTTCTGCCACTCTACTTCCTTGTGTGCTGAGAAATAGTCTGCTCTAAGGTCACGGGACTATTAACTGTTTCATGAAATACACTTTGTTGCAGACCTGCTGGGAAAGAAAAAAAATATTTGTAAGCATTTTCAGCAGCTGATTTAATCATTTACTAAGTATGCAGCTTCTTTATCTTTTAATCCTTGCCTATATTTCAGTTTAGGCTGGTGCCATGACTACTGCTCCAGGTTTTCTGTTCTGATTGATTTCATTCTCTTGCCGCATCCTATGGAGGGACTAGAGTTGTGTCACCCTACACTGTGTGCATCAATAGAAACATACAGCCCAATAGCTTAGGTTGGTAAGGCACTTCTCTTCTCCTACCTCCCCTCTTCCTTCTTTCTCCAAGCTGACAGACTGACTGGAGTCTGCCCTGTCCACTGTTAACTTTTTCCTGTGAAGAGTGGAAGTTCGGGGAAGCAGCACTGAGACAGCAGGAGCCAGCAGTATTAAAAGATGGAAGTGCCGAGTATGAATTTTAACAAATAATTTATTTGGGAATGTTTATTTTATTGTGCTCAAGGTGTTAAGCTAAAAAAAACTCTGAGAGTTTAATACAACTTTACACATTTTTTTCGTGTTTGCGTTTTTGCTAAGAATGAAAAGCAACACTACCATTATACAAATGTTTAAAAAAAAAGCTGAAATCTGGACAAATACTGTCTAAATAAAAAAAGACATGTTTTCTTACTTGAATTTTGTTTTTTCTGTGCAGGAGCTTCCTGTTCTGTTGACCAATCACTGATGCTCTTTCAGCTTGTGCAGGGTGGGTGGTCTTCTTCTCAACCCCCTTTAGTTCTAGGTAGGCGGCCTGTAGTTGGGTAAGCCTTCTGGCCCCCTCCCAGAGCTCTTCTGTCTGCGCAAGCTATGCGCAGCACAGTGATGATGTCATCCTTACTTTTACAATGTAATATCTGAGCTTGCGAAACCATTTAATAAACATAAAGTGGATGTATATCCTTTATGGCCATTGAAGAATTAATTTAATTGACAGTTTTTGTGCTCATGGTTAAACCCCGGACCCTGCATTCACTATATCTGGTCTCCCACAGTACACAGAACATGGAAATGCAATTATTGTAGTAAATATAAACTGCTAAATACCTTTTCTCATCACCATTACTGTATATAGCAGTCACGTGACTTCTATCAGTGTTCAGCAGAGCACTGGTTAATCTTGTAGGAGGACAATGCTGATTGGCCCCATGCTGATCACAGGCAGCTTCCTAAAGAAAAAAAAAACTTTCTAGCAATACACACCAAACTTGACTCCTAGAGCTCTGTACTATCAGCAGATGGACAGTAGAAGAAGGGGACGATCAGAGAAGACAGGATCAAACAGCCTTTTAACAGTGTGGAGGATTAACCCCTTAGGTTCCACAGTGAGTATAACAAGCATTCTTTACAGCATATACAGACTGATTTTACTGTTGTAGGTTTGGTAACACTTTAAGTTTTAAATTATAATTTTCATGCAAACATTCTGAAACTACAAGCTAAAATTAGAGATGTGCACGAAGGAAAAATGGGTTTAGCTTTATTTCAGATTCCTTCGTTAAATTAATAATTTCATTTTGTCTTATTCATTATGTTAGAATGATTCGTTATCAGAATTTGTTTTGTATGTTTGGATTTGTTTCATATATTTGTTATTTTCGAATCAATTAAAAATTTAAATATATTAAAAATTTGAGTTTCAGAATGTAACTATATTTGTTCTATTTTATTCTATTCTATTTTAATCTATTGTATTTGTTTCTATTGTCTTCTATTGTTTTATTCTATTATTTTCTATTCCTTTATTTTTTATTCTATTATATTCTGCTTTATTCTATTCTATTTTACATTCTATTCTATTTTACTCTATTCTAATCTGTTCTATTGTATTCTATTATTTGCTATTCTATTCTATAAAGCAGCCTAAGTAGAACTCCTCATCCTATTTCACTTTTATACCTTACTGTATTTATTGCAATATGTTTCCATTTCGAATTAAAATTTTCAAATGAATTTTCAAATTCGAAGTTAACTTCATATTAAAGTTCAAATGTATTTTCAAATGTAACTTTATTTTCAAATTCGAATTCAACTTCATTTTAAAGTTCAAATGTATTTTCAAATTTAACTTTATTTTCAAATTCGAATTCAACTTCATTTTAAAGTTCAAATGTATTTTCAAATTTATCTTTATTTTCAAATTCGAATTTGGATAATTCATTTCGGATTTGTTGAAATTCATTACTATTGTGATTCTAAAATTTGTATACATCCGAATAAAAAAGATTTTGCCTGAATTTTGATTTGTAAAGAAAAAAATTGTACATGTCTAGTTAAAATTTGTTCATGCAAATCTGTGTTGCCATTCCCATCATCCATCATGTCATCTTGTCTAGTCTAACAGCATTAGTAGGAGGTGATGAAGTGTTGCTACCATGTGACAGAAGTGATTTATTTCTTTTAGGTTTTTATACAGCAGCAACAATTTACACTGAGCTTTACATTCTATATATCCGCAACAGTCTCTGCACACAGGAGATTACAATCTAAGGTCCCTACAACACACACTACAGTAGGGCAAATGTGGACAGGAGCCAATTAACCTACCAGCATGTCTTTGGAGGGTGTGAGAAACCCCATACAAATGCCGGGAAAACATGCAAACTCCAAGCAGATAGTGCCCTGACCAGGATTTGAATAGGGAACCCAAGTGCTGCAAGGCAGAAAGGCTAACCACTGGCCAACATGTAAAATTTTCTGTAGCAACAATTTTTTTTCTTCTTTTCCAGTAGCTGTTTGTTTAAACTGTCTGTTACCTTTAAAATTGAAGTTTTTTTTGTTTATTTGAGTCTAGATTATCTGTGCAGCACATAAAGTATATGTGAACCCTGACAAAACAACCCATTCAATTTAAAATAGAAATGCAAGACAAACATTTGTGTGTCAGCAAATGTGTTGGCCTTTGGAGCACAGAAAACTGGCCACACTGGAATGGATGTGCTCTCATGCCTAGTGTGGTCAGTGACAGGGATTTTTTAAATATGACGCAGACAATTTTAAAGGAGCCAGAAAAGTGTTGTAAGTACTTTACTGAATTCCCCTGATGGTTTATGTATTCACTAGTTTTCAACTGGAATTTCAGCACTTTCTTTAAAAAAAAAAAATACATTTTAGTTTTGCTTTATGACCATAGCTAACAACCTGGTGTTTATCAGAGTATTTAAATCTACCTTATTACCAGGGGCGGACTGACCATTTGGAAACTCGGGCACTGCCCGAGGGCCCGGGGTCATTAGGGGGCCCCATGAGATGCCCTTGGTACCATTTTCATAGGCTTTTTTGAGTTTGGGCAAGGACACAGGGGCCCCATGATCTCCTATTGCCCGGGGGCCCCATGAGTTGTCAGTCTGCCCCTGTTTATTACATAGTTACATAGTTAGTCTGCCTGAAAAAAGACAAAAGTCCATCCAGCTCAACCGAAAAAAAAAAAAAAAAAGTTATAATCCTATACCCACAGTTGATCCAGAGGAAGGCAAAAAAACCCAGCAAAGCATGATCCAATTTGCTTCTTCAGGGGAAAAAATTCCTTCCTGATCCCCCGAGAGGCAATCGGATATTCCCTGGATCAACTTTACCTATAAATGTTATATCCTGTTATATTCTGTGTATCTAGGAAACAATCCAGGACTTTTTTAAAGCAATCCACTGAGCTGGCCAGAACCAACTCTTGAGGGAGTCTATTGCACATTTTCACAGCTCTCATTGTGAAGAAACCTTTCCGTGTTTGGAGATTAAATTTCTTTTTCTCCAGACATAAAGAGTGCCCCCTTGTCCTCTGTGATGACCTCAGGGTGAATAACTCTACACAGAGTTCACTATATGAACCACCTGACAGCCGTGCAGCAACGATAGCACGGCCCAAACGCAGTGTGCATTGGGAGCCATGCAGTTGTCAAATCTTGACTTGTCTTGACGAGGACTTAATTGTGCCTGAGCAGTATCATGTGTTCTTATAATATTTCCTGTTTTGCTTAGAGCTAGTCCAGTACATTGGATTAAGAGTTTTTCTTTTACTCTGTCTAGCCCTTACTAAAGCCGGAGCCGCTGGAATTTTGCCCAGGTTCTTCCCAAGTGCATTGCCCCTCAGCCAGGCACATGATGTCAGCCACACTTGACCTCAATACCAGTCTAGGGGTTGGATAGGGTCGAGGGTATTGAGTGGGACACTCCAAAAACAGAAACTATATATAGGTTGAGGACAGTGAAATCCGTTCTGTAAAACTGAAGCAGAAGTCCTTGCATAGAGCAAACTGTGGACTTGGCTTGTAGTAGAAACAGTTAAATGTAGAGCTGAAGCAAATGTCCTTGCTTAAAGCAAACTGTGGAATTGGCTTTGTAATAGAAGCAGTTAACAACGCACATGCTCACAGAGAACTAGATAGACTAAGCTCTTCAGAACACCAGCCGATGTCCCCTTTAGCAAACACACAATCAGCTGCCTTGCTAGCACAAAACAAGTAACAGCAGCCCAAAATTCTCCAAGATCTCTCTCAGCAGTCTGTACTCACAAAATGTCCAGGGACAGTTGGTTGCCTTCTTCCAAAGTCCAAGCAACACCTTTCCTCCAATGATACCAGACTAGATGTCTGGGAGGGTCTGATCAGTCTTGCTCTCTCTTCTAGGGCCTCTGCCTCTGGGAGGCAGCCTGTGTTACTGAAGAGCTGTTGTTATCAGGCCTCAGCATGTGCTTGGCGGAGGGCCTGGAAGAACCTGGATTAAGGAGAATTTGCTGGAGAACACTACCTTAGGAGCTGGGGTAGAGAAGGCCCCTTTTCATTGAACCGTGTCCCTGGGGAGCTGTCACTGCACTGGACATTGAGTAGGACCTTTTGCCTAGAGCTCCAGGTGTTCATGTGCTTTGAAGGTTAGAGGCCAGAGGTTGTTACAAATACAGTGACTGGTCTTCTCAAATGAGTTGGCTGTCCCCTCTACCTCCAGCAATTTTTAGGGCTACTAATGAAGGACTTTGCTTGAGAATCTGTTCTCTAATACCCGTGTATGTTTTGGAGTATCCTGCACCCTCATCCCTCTACCCACCTGTCTTCAGGTACTGCAATAAATCTTAAAAAGTCACCCCTAGACTGAGGCTGTGTTTTGTTGGTGTTCTCTAGAAGTGGTACCTGGGCTGACAGCCTCTGAACAGGTGAGGGAGACCAAGATTATTTGCAGTGGCCCCTCAAGGGGTGATCACTACACTATCATTTCCATTTTGCCACAAACTGTTCAACTGGTTCATTTATACATTGTGATGTTGTGGAACTTTTTAGCAAAAAATTAGTTTGTTTTGGGGGTTATATACCTCAGTCTGGGGAATTCAATAAAGATATTACAACAGTTGTCTGGCGGTAGTTTCCCTACGAACTACCTGCTCCTTATTCAGGCAAGCATTTGTGCCAGTGTCAACAAATTCAGGAAGTTCTAACTAAAGCCACCCTAGGAGTGACAGTGAGAAATTCTTAAAGAATTATCACCAGTTCACAAAATAGAAAACTGGAAGTAATTAAGACCAGCTCTGACGTGGAGTACAGAAGTACACCAGTACTCAGAGTAGAGCATGTCAACAGAGCAAAGGGCTTTATTCCCAGACCCCATTCAGCTGTCATCAGAGGGAAGTATAGGAGCAGTTGGCAGGCATTGAGGAAGCCATTCTGTCTCCTCCAGAACACCTGTTTTTATTTTTCAATCACAAGGGGGGGGGGGGTTTGTATTAAAAAATAGTGGTTCGTGGTCACAATGTGCTCCCATGCAGCCGAGTTAAAAAGACTGTGGGTATGAAACAAAGCATTGTGACCGTGGGATATGTACAGTCCTGTCAGGCTGTAATATTAGCATTTGAGTATGCGGCTGAGGGGGCAAAAAACTGCTGCTGCTCAGCAATCTGTTTTTATGACCCCCTCCTCGGCCACTCATGTGAAACAGCCCCCAAAGCATATGAAACATTTCTGGTGTTATGTGTACATTAGGAATTCCTGCTTCAAATTCATGAAAGTCATGTTAGAGTTTTCTTGCTATTTCTGGTGCGTGTGTAGTACCCTCCTAGTTAGCTAGGGGGAGCTGGCTAATCATTTTTTATATAGAGGTCTGAGTAGCAGCCTGGGTGATAGTTAGAGAGGTCAAATTCAGGATCAGGACTGAGAAGCTCTGCAGATTAGCTCACTCATACCTCCACCTGATCTAGAGACTTAGAGAAGTCTCTAGAACTCAGTGGGTGGGGGTGAGGACGAGCTGACCTGCACATTTGAGGGATCCTGGCCAATACCCAAGCAGGAGGCTTGGCATGGGGTCAGGACAGCCCTTAAGAGTGACTGAGCCTGCTCAGGGGCAGGATAGTTTGGGTGGAAGATGTGAAGCAGACTGAGATGAAGGAACCTGGGAGGGGGCTCAGTGGGAAAGGGCCTACCTCCAGGCAGAGATGCTGGAACAGAGGATCACTCAACTTCAAGCGTCCCATGAGAGAGGACCACCTGTGCAGCAGGGAAAGAGCCAGCCCAGCAGAAGGCCTGAAGGCAGCCACCAATCCAACAAGCACACAGGAGAGAAAGAGTAAGTAATGCTACACCCCCTGGACCAGTTAAGAAGGAAGGGGCATTCTGGTGGGAAACCTGACTAGCTCCTTGCCTGGGACTGTTTCAACTTAAATTGGCAGGCACTGGATTCCCTTGCCCAGGGATTTCCTCCAGATACACTATATTGCCAAAAATATTGGAACGCCTGCCTTTACACGCACATGAACTTTAATTGCATCCCAGTCTATTTATTCGTAAAGTTCAATAATGAGTTGACCCACCCTTTGCATCTATAACAGCTTCAACTCTGAGAAAGCTGTCCACAAGGTTTAGGAGTGTGTCTATGGGAATGTTTGACCTTTCTTCCAGAAGCGCATTTGTGAGGTCAGGCACTGATGTTGGATGAGAAGGCCTGGCTTGCAGTCCCTGCTCTAGTTCATCCCAAAGGTGTTCTATCGGGATGAGATCATGACTCAGTCAAGTTCCTCCACCCCAAACTCACTCATCCATGTCTTTTTTTTTGGACCTTGCTTTGTGCACTGGGCTGCTACACATGCTGGAACAGGAAGGGGCCATCCCCAAACTGTTCCCACAAAGTTTGGAGCACGAAATTGTCCATAATGTCTTGGTATGCTGAAGCCTTAAGAGTTCACTTCACTGGAACTAACGGGCCAAGCCCAACCCTTGAAAAACAACCCTACACCATAATCACCCCTCCACCAAACTTTACACTTGGCACAATGCAGTCAGGCAAGTACCATTCTCCTGGAAACCAGCGAACCCAGACACATCCATTGGATTGAAAGACAGAGAAGCGTGATTCGTCACTCCAGAGAAGATGTCTCTGCTGCTCTAGAGATCCGTGGTGGCATGCTTTACACCACTGCATCTGATGCTTTGCATTGCACTTGGTGATGTAAGGCTTGGATGCAGCTGCTCAGCCATGGAAACCCATTCCATGAAGCTCTCTACTTATTGTTGCTGTGCTAACTGAAGACCACATGAAGTTTGGAGGTCTTTAGCTACTGACTCTACAGACAGTTGATGAATTCTGCGCACTGTGCGCTCCAGCATGCGTTGACCCCGCTCTGTCATTTCAGGTTGCCTACCACTTCGTGGCTGAGTTGCTGTTGTTCCCAATTGCTTCCACTTTGTTATAAAACCACTAACAGTTGACCGTGGAATATTTAGTAGCAAGGAAATTTCACGGCTGGACTTATTGCACGGGTGGCAACCTATCACGGTACCACGCTTGAATTCACTGAGCTCCTGAGAACGACCCATTCTTTCACAAATGTATGTAGAAGCAGTCTGCATGTCTAGGTGCTTGATGTTATACATCTGTGGCCATCGACGTGATTGGAACACCTGAATCCAATGATTTGAAGGGGTGTCCCAATACTTTCGGCAATATAATGTAGATGGATGAAAAGAGGATCCATCTGGGGTCTGGGGTGGTACACTAGGAGAGGCTGGAGAGCTGGAGAGAAAGAACTTTTTGCTGTAAAAGACTTGTACATAGTTGCCAGTAAGTTGTCTTCAATTTGAAGTTCCCTTGGGCAGCCTATACACCCCTTACCCCGTCCAAGTTCAACACCCCTAATAAAAATAAAAATACAAGCTCAGGGACTGTTTACTGTTTCTTGAGTGCAATTCTGCGGAAAATGCATGTTGCCTAGCTGTGCAGGACCATAGGGGGACCCAAATCTTCAGTAACCGTTAAGGGGGTAGGGCTACATGTGCAACAAAGCGGTCACCCCCCCCCCCCCCAGGAGCCTAATGCTTAGGTCCCAAGGCTCCTTCCCAGTAGTTACAACCCCAGCCAGCACACAGTCACTTTTTTGGCTCAGTGATCAGTCTAGGGCTATGGTTTTCCAATGCTTTGTTGCAGACCTTGAACTTGGATAAGTTTAGGGTAACTGAGGGATACGCTAGCACCTTTAAACAGCTACTTGAGGACACTAATCTTCCTCCTACGAATCAGGGCACAGTTCTTGCAGCAGCAAATATTGGGCTGAGCTATTCCAGAATGACATAGATAATGTCCCCTTTCAGCAACATTGACTCTAGTACAAGAAGGATAGTAGCAGCACACCATCTCAGTGATCTCTCACACTGGTCTGTACTCACTAATGTCCTTGGATAATTGGATGCCTCCCTCCAATATCACCTCTCCTGTGATCCCAGACCAGACTCTCAAAAGACAGTCCATCAGTCAGCTCCAATGTATTTCAGCAGAATAGGCCCCCCAGCCAGCCTAGCTGGGACCTCGGTGAGCAGCAGACACATGGCAGGCCTGCCCAGAAGGGCAATAGCCCTCCAGGCTGGAATCTCCTCCTCCAAGACAAGAACCCCTATGTTCCAAGCTGCATGTTATTTATACTCCCTCCCAAGCACCATCTGGGCACTTCTTCCAAGTGATTAGCCAGGGCTGCATAAATATTCAGCTGCTGATTTGGCTCGCCCAGCCCACTATCTTCCAGAACCTTTCCAGACAGACGGGGGAAGCAGTCAACCCTGCAGCCAGTGAAACACAGAACAGATCAAAATAATCACATACAGCTCTACTGGTTATAGTGAGCCAGTAACTAAGGCAATCATGCCACTGATTATTATACCTTTACCCAGTTACATAAATTTGCAGCAAGTTGCGCCATTTGCTGCATGCACAGGAGACAGTTTTCGGAGAGTCTACCACCCTCTTTATGAATTTCAGGGACCTTCCCATGTATTGTAAATGTTTTTTGCCTTTCTTTTCTACTCATGTTAGTAAATACCAGCCTTTTAACCCATGTTAGCAAATGTCAGAAATTGTATGCTTCTTCTTGCTTAGGGAGATTTGAAGATGTAATTAGCTTGTTACCTAAACATTTCCCATTCTTCTAGAGGTTTACTGGTTCCAGTCCATGCTGGATGGATGTATTCCGGTAAGCTTCATTTCAGGGCTTCACCTTGTAATTATAGCTCTTGTCCAGCAAACATATCCAGCTTGTGACATCATGAAATGTTTTGTTGTGTGTTCTTGTGTTATCTGTCATCTGGATACATAGTTACCTGTTGGGTTGTCGCTAGGTGCTTACGTTATTGTATGTTATGTTATAGGCTGGTTCCCCTGTGTCACATGTAAGTAGCCATTATTAGTAGTAAATTAAAATATTTTTTCCTAAAGATGAACTCCAGGAAAACTTGACTAATGCACCATAGATAGGCTTGTCCACTCCTACTTCCACCATTGCCTATCCATACCACTCCAAACCCCCCTTAACCAAATAAACTTTACAAAAAACATGACACCATTTGGAGTAAATGGCCAACATGGCCTTTTATTAACAACTTCACATTTTAACATACATCAACCGTTCCTTAACGGAAACCAAAGAATTGTTGTTGGTCTTCAAAGGCACCCACAAACGATCCAAAATGCACCTGCGGACAACCCTATACACTAGGCCTCCAGCCGCAACCAACCAGCTCGGAGACAACCATACCGTCCGCAGTGCAGCACCACCACCTTCCAGTTAAACCTTGGTTAACTGGGAATATCCACCGGGCCCCCCATACCACGGATGGGGTCCCACACCATTGTTTTCCTTCCAAGATGAGAACCGCCTCCAAAGACCAACAACCGCCCACGAACCAACAGAAAAACCCACCTCACCAACCAGTGTCACATTTTTTGGGTTTTTTTCTTTGTTTTTCTTTTTCTTGCTCACCTGCCCCCGGATAAGACCCTATACCCAACCTAACAGGGAGGGCGGGAGGGAAGCTCTGGTCCTTGCACACATCCAGCTCCACTGACGCCCCTTCCGCAGCAACCCCCACCCTACGGTGCCACAGACCCCTCCTACACTCCACATCTGCCAATCCCATAATTCCCAATCAATTCCCCACCCCTTGGAGCTAAATTTTAACCCTTTCCGTTCCCTACACCACTCTGGGCCTAGTCATGTATGCCCTGCGCTATTTCCATTCTTCCCTATTCGCTACGGGCATTTCTGTACCACATTTAAACTATCTGTGAACTGCTTATCTGCCAAAGGATTTGTAATCCTGTTCAGTCACTTTATGACTCGTACTCCCCTACCAAACAGCACAGCCAGAAAGGTGGCAAGTTATGTAATATAGTAGTGGCACCTCTTCAACCACAGCCTACTGAATGGACAATGAAAGTGCAGAAACCTACGATTAGATCCATATACTGTATATGTCTTCAACACTGTGCTCTCACTTCTTTATGTGCTTCTCATACTCCTTGTTAGTACATGTGTATGTTATGCTATTACAGGTGTTTCTGTATTAACCGTTTGCTTGCTGCCCTATGGCAGAAATACTGCTACAGGGCAGCAGGGCTGTGCAAAATCACGTGTATATACGTGATTTTGCATTTCTGAGAAGGGGGTGCGCATGCTCTACCCACATCACCATTGGCTGTTGATCACCGAGTCCTGGCCGAAGATTCCCCGTCGGAACCCAGCGATCGCCAAGTATCACTGATGGGGAAAAGGTCTGTATGTAAACAATACAGATCTCTCCCCTGTCAGCTCCTGCACACTGCCTTGTTTTGCTCTGCATAGCAGAGCAATACAAAGCAGCGTGCTTACAGTGTAAAACACAGCACACAGTTAACCCTTTGATCACCCCAGATGTTAAAACCTTCCTGCCCAGTGTCATTAGTACAGTGTCAGTACTTTTTATATAGTGCTTTTTGTATCACTGTATCACGCTGACAGGACATTGTAAGTACTCCTACACCCCCTTGGCCCAGATAAAGGGAGAGGATGGTCAGGTACAAGACCCAACTAGTTCTCATCTGGGACTACTTCATTGATAGATCTTGGAATCCCTTGTCCAGGGATATCCTCGGTGCAGCTTGGTGAAGAGAAAGGATTCATCTGGGGTCTGAGGAGGTACAGCAATGGGACTTTAGTGCTTCTTACAAACACAGTGCAGTTTCTATTTTTGGAACCAGTTCCTTGGGCATCCCATATACACTTAGACCCAATCCAAGTTGTTAACCCTTTAATAAAAACAACTAAAAACCAACTCAAGGACTGTTTACTGACTCTGAATGTGCAGGTGTGGAAAAATGCGTGTTTCCTGGCTGTTCAGAGCTTAGGGGGACCCAAAATGAATCCAGTGGCCCACAAGAGGGTAGTGTTACACATTTTTTATTTTTAGCTGTGAGAAGTCAAATGAGTGCCAGATGGGGGATGAAAGTTGGAACAGGAGAAGGTGTGCAGTAGCCATACAGAAAAGACTCACAATGAAGTGGACTTCCAGGGAAGAAAGTAATGAAAGTAATGGAGTGCAGTGAGACTAATGGGTGAAAGCACTCCCGTGTTTTCACTGGAAGGCTCTCATGCCCCTGCTAAGAGAGCCCAGAGTACTGCAGGATGGGGTCTAGAGCACTGGTCAATTGTGGAGACCAGAAACAGTGTAATGATCCCCTCTGCACAGCACATAAGACCTTCTGGGATTAGCATGGTATCTTCCACTGTCCAGATATAGGCTCTTACATGCTCATTCTCCCACTTGTTATCAATATTTCCCTGTTCTGTACCTGCTCTTCTCTTTCTCATCTACATTCTCTGTGTCCCCTTCTTCAGTGTTCACTTTGCTTCCTATTGTCAACAGCATTTCCCACTTCTGACCTGGACCAATGTAACTATGTAAAAATATACCATTCCTGGAAGATACACAATTTAGTAGTTTAAACACATAGATCCCTATTGAACCAGGAAGTCCAAGGTTCTCAGTCAAATGGGTTGTAATTGAGCAAATAACTCAAACGGTTGCTGTTGATTTACCAGATTTATAACCTCTTGCAAAGATAGGGTAGTCCCAGGCTTGCAGCAATGAAACTAAGGCTCTTGCTGTAGCAACTATTTTAAGGCTATACAGTGACTGGTGGGAAGCCCAGCCGTGCCGTTATGACCATGTAACATTTGCAATGAAAGTCTTTAAAGGGACGGGGTTTCAATCCACAGTATAGTCTTTTGAATATATATTCTTTATTTTTTTAATGTTTATAGTATTTAAAATGTGTATTTTATTTTACTTTATTCAAGCAGATAGTTTATATTCACATATCCAGCCAACAGGTGGAGGCACTCTCTTCTTTTTACATGTTTTAATCCTAAACTTCTTTCATGAAAAATGCCTGTTATACACAGGGCTCAGTAACTCAAATTTACATACATAACTGAATGAGTCAGGGGAGAGACTCATGAACTGACTGTACAGAGTTTTACTTAAAAGAGAAGCGTGGCCAAAGCTTTTTTTGACCATTCTTCTCTTCTGGGATCCTACTCTATTCAAAATTTAAAGAAATAGTTTTGGCTTTAGAAACACACTTTAAACTGTATGTATAACTATTTTAGCTTTGGATAGAGTAGGATAGGGTTAAAACCTCTGTCAGTTTATTTTCTGCTGTATGACTCCTGTTAGGGAGAATTCCCAATGCTTCCTACCCTGAAAGGCTAATCATGGAAAATTCGCTCCTAAACCGTCATCACCTGAATTCCCAATGCAAGATTACAATCATCTCTTGCTCTGGTGACAACTCTAACATTTTGGGTTACCTTTCACTTTGGCTAGCAGTGGTCACCGGAACAAATTAAGGGTACACCTACCCAACTGTGACAAAGCAAAAACATTTTTAACAGGGTTCTAACCTCTCACCACACAAAAAAAAGCTTTGGCCGTACATATTTTTTAATTACAACTTATTTCTCTCAGGACAAAAGGGAGGGCCTCACTTAGCAAGAAAAATAATGACAGGCTGTTGGAAGCCACCCAGTAGAACCAAGTCAGTGGCTTCTATTGTCCAGGTATAACGCCTGATGTCACAGGTGCCTGACGATTGACTAATAATTGTGCACATTAGCATCTATAACAAGCTATAATAATTTTGTATTTTATGTCCATTCCTGAGAAAGATTCAGAATTTTTTCAACATAAATCTGATTCACTCAAACAATTCAGCTTTTCATAGCTTAAATTATAATGTTTTTTCACATTTTTATACGTATTTATTTTTCTTTACATAGCAGAAACTGCTTTGATTGTAGTGAACAAGTGGCTAAAGTTTGCATACCACAATGGCTAGCATGAGATCTGTTGACTCCAGTTAGACCACACACCTTAAGGACTTGCCAATACCTACCTCCCCTCTTCTTAGAATGCAGACAAACCGTTGGACTTCTTTTTTGAAACGGTTGGGTCTCTATAGAAAAGGAAATAATCAGTGACTGGTCTAGGAGAAATTCTCTGGAAAATCTTGAGCTCTCTAAGCACTCTCTATCATTCTCTCGGCATTCCCTATGCAGACGTAGATAAAAGTAGATGTAAACCATAAATGAGTACCATTAAAGTCATCCACACATTGATCAAAATTCCTGAGGTTCAGTAAGAACCGGCCAAGTTTTGGTTCATGTATGGGCAGGGTGGTTGTGCAGAAGTCAATTCACCGATCCACTTCTGTTCAACGTCCTGTTGGAAAAGTTCTGCTAGATCAGCACCTCCAGCTATAGCCGGCTGCTCTGATCAGTGTATTCTGGTGGTGGGGAAGTCACCTCGATGTCAGAATACAAGGTACATAGCCACCTCGTATATGTGGATGAAGGAATCGAGTCAGTTTTTTTTCTTTCAACCTGCTGGCTGTTTACCATTACATAACTTGCTCAGTTGAACATGACTAACTACGATTAGATGTACCATGACATGGATCATTGAGAACCTTCGGGGACTCAAACTATTTTTATCCTTTGTTGCATCTCAGTGCTGCTAATTCCCTACAGCCTCTATTAACCGCTTCCTATCTATGTGCACTTGCGCCAACATTCAGCTTCCTGAAAAAAATTTGACCTTGCTTGCGTAATCATAATGGGAAGACCCTCTACAAAGGCCCTCATGGCAGTATTACCTGTATGAAGGCAGAATTACATGTATGAAATACAATAAACCTTGTGAGCGGTTATAAATAAATGCTGTGCACACGTGATTCACTCACACTATTCACACTCCCATATAATGTGTGTTAATAACTTCAATATACATCTAATCAAGCACTGCTTTTCACTTTAAAGATAAACTATACATGTAAGTGCAATAAATTTACATAAATATAAATCTCAAATATTTATATATATATACACGTTTGTGCACTTATCACCAAAATATTGAATATATCTTAAATATATTCAGTCCAAAAGCGGGCCCAGTACAAACTAATTAGACTGAATGTTATTCAGATATACTCAATATTTTGGTGATAAAATAACAAAAGTGTATATGTGTATATATATATATATATGTGTGTGTGTGTATAATATTTGAGATGTATGTTTATGTAAATTCAGGTGTACCTCGGTTTATGAATTTAATGCATTTGACGTTTCGTATTGCGAAAAAATTCGTAAACTGAAATGTTGTTTCCCATAAGAATGCATTGAAAACAAATAAATTCGTTCCGGAGGTCAGATAAAAGTCCAAAAAAAGTCTTTATCTGTTCAAAACTCTTTATAAAGTGCACTTTAAAGGCATAAATACTGTACAGGGACATGAATAAAAATTTCCAGAATGGCTCCAAAACTCCATGCAAAAACCGCTCCAACATGCCATGTGCTACCCACAGACTCTAGCATACACGGTGTTGGCGCTATAAACCTCCCAGGCGCAATTCATCCTGGAAAAACTTGCTTTGTATTGCGAAAAAAAATTGTAAAAAACAATTAATCCATTCCGGAGGTCAGAAAAAAGTAAAAAAAAAAAGTCTTATTTGTGCAAAACTCTTTATAAAGTGCACTTTAAAGGCATGAGGCTGGCGCTATAAACCTCCCAGGCGCAATGCATCCTGGGGAAACTTGCTTCGTATTGCAAAAAAAATGTGTAAACCGAGGCAAAATTTTCAATGGATTTTCATTCTTAAACCAAAAATGGCGTTAACTGAGGCGTTCGTAAACCGAGGTACGCCTGTTTATTGCATTTATATGTATAGTTTATCTTTGAAGTGAAGCATGGCACTTGTTTAGATGTATATTGGAGTATCACATGCATTATTTTGATCAAAACCTTGGGAATTACAGCAAAAAAAGCTAAATCATATATGAGGTTTTAGTGATTGGGTTTATATGGACTTTATTTGTACCATGTTTCCTGGGCTGTTTATGGGATCACGCGTTATTAGGGTTAGCAGCATTTTGGTTTTGCTTTTGGCACGCATTAGTAAAGTGTTTCTGAAGGATATAAAATGCAGTGTTATAAAATGCAGGTATAAAATGCACGACCTTCTGCTCTCTAGCTACCTTGTCTCCTCTTTCCATGCTTGTCTCTAGGACTTCTCCAGAGCTTCCCCCCATCCTCTGGAACTCTCTACCCTAATCTATCAGACTATCGCCTACTCTGCTCACTTTTAGGTGATCTCTGAAAACCTATCTCTTCAGGGAAGCCTATCCTGCCCTCAGCTAATAACAGAATCTTCTATTCCTCCTACCAGTCCATCCTCCACAGTTATTACCTTTTGTACCACTAACCCCTCCCTCCTAGATTGTAAGCTCCAAGGAGCTCCTAACCCTCTTGTATTGAACTGTATTGTTGCTGTATTGTCTCCCGTTATATTGTAAAGCACTGAGCAAACTGTTGGCGCTATATAAATCCTGTATAATAATAATTTTGAATTGGATATTATGTGTTGTATACTCTTTGCAAATTACTTGTGATTGTGGCTGATAACATCAGAACCACGCACACAGGAGGTGCACTATTGTGCATAACTGATCACCTTAAAGGGTTAACCAGGGGCAGACTGACAACTCATGGGGCCCCCGGGCAATAGGGGATCATGGGGCCCCTGTGTCCTTGCCCACACTCAAAGCACACCCAACAAAGCCTATAAAAGGTACCAGGGGCATTTCATGGGGTCCCCTACTGACCCCGGGCCCTCGGGCAATGCCCGAGTGCTCGAATGGTCAGTCCACCCCTGGGGTTATCCCAGCCCTAGATGTGTCGAATCATGGCTGGTTCATCAGGGGCAAGTCAAGATTTGATCCATCTATGAGCAGGCGTGTTGTACCCAAGTCAACCTAGGTACAACCAGCCTGTTGGATTTTATACATGTGATTACTGCTGGCGGCTATAGCCTCTAGCAGTATTCGTTGCATTCTGCCGGCCGAGAATGCTCCCTGCCTCAGAACACAATAGTGCTGCAGGAGGGATTCCCCCATCAACACTGACGATGTTGATTTGGTAATCAAGCGATTTTATTTCCTTCCACCCTGGAAGCTACTGCAACAGGGAGAGAGAGCACGTGCGAGAGGGTTTTAATCTGCTGGGAGTGTGTTAGCAACATCCTAGCAACAAGTCAGGATGGGATGATGATGATAAGGTGAATTAACCCTTTCAGGCTCCATTCACACCTATACAGTTTGCCTTTTGTCCGTTTTTAACCAGTGCTCTGCTGGACACTGATAGAAGTCACAAGACTGCTCTAACTGCTGATGGGAAAAGGTATTTAGCAGTTTATATTTACTAAAATAATTGCATTTCCATGTTGTGTGTACTGTGGGAGACCAGATATAGTGAACGCAGGGTCTGGGGAGACCAGATATAGTGAATGCAGGGTCCGGGGAGACCAGATATAGTGAATGCAGGGTCTGGGGAGACCGGATATAGTGAATGCAGGGTCCGGGGAGACCGGATATAGTGAATGCAGGGTCCGGGGAGAGCGGATATAGTGAATGCAGGGTCCTGGGAGACCAGATATAGTGAATGCAGGGTCCGGGGAGACGAGATATAGTGAATGCAGGGTCCGGGGAGACCAGATATAGTGAATGCAGGGTCCGGGGAGACGAGATATAGTGAATGCAGGGTCCGGGGAGACCAGATATAGTGAATGCAGGGTCCGGGGAGACCGGATATAGTGAATGCAGGGTCCGGGGAGACCAGATATAGTGAATGCAGGGTCCGGTTAGACCAGATATAGTAAATGCAGGGTCCGGGGAGACCAGATATAGTGAATGCAGGGTCCTGGGAGACCAGATATAGTGAATTCAGGGTCCGGGGAGACCAGATATAATGAATGCAGGGTCCGGGGAGACCAGATATAGTGAATGCAGGGTCCGGGGAGACCAGATATAGTGAATGCAGGGTCCGGGGAGACCAGATATAGTGAATGCAGGGTCCGGGGAGACCAGATATAGTGGATGCAGGGTCCGGGGAGACCAGATATAGTGAATGCAGGGTCCTGGGAGACCAGATATAGTGGATGCAGGGTCCGGGGAGACCAGATATAGTGAATGCAGGGTCCGGGGAGACCAGATATAGTGAATGCAGGGTCCTGGGAGACCAGATATAGTGAATGCAGGGTCCTGGGGAGACCAGATATAGTGAATGCAGGGTCCTGGGGAGACCAGATATAGTGAATGCAGGGTCCTGGGAGACCAGATATAGTGAATGCAGGGTCCTGGGGAGACCAGATATAGTGAATGCAGGGTCCTGGGGAGACCAGATATAGTGAATGCAGGGTCCTGGGTTTAGTATCAGTTTAATGTTTATTTAGGAGATGTACGACATTTGCATTCCCAAAGTACCCCAGCACTGAACAACAGCTGCATTTGTCTAATGCTTTTGGCTGGAGTGTTTGTTTATCTAACCAGAAAGCTAATTTCTCTGTATGCAAATGTGATCTTACATCAATGCCTGCAACAACTCGCAGATGATCTGTTTGAAGCCAGTGAATGGATCACCTGGAGAGACAAATGTATTAAACCAGTAAAAGTCTTTACAAGACAGGGCCACTCCCCTGCACTGACTCTGAACCCTCAGGTTACCTTTCTGGTAGTCATTAATTCCCTGCTGTTTGTGGTGTGTTTATCCATCATTACAATAGAAGACAAAGGCTTCCCCATGCAGAACCATCACAGGAGCGGGATAATGAGCCATGCTTAGAAGAAGAAAGGGGACTTCACAAGCTGAATGTTAGACGTGTAAATAAAAATAGGCAGCTGAATGCAGGTCTCCCATTATGTATTCCTTTCCTGTTTGTTTAGCACTCCCCGAGTCCCTCCATTGGCCGGATCACATTTGTTAATGGGGCCTAAGGCTCAGAAGGACTGCTGACAGCTTCTTTATAACTTTCTGTACAGTTTGAAAAAACTCACCTTTCAAAAAAAATCTTTGTATAAACAGAATTTGGAATTTTAAGGGGGATATAGTCACTTTAATCGCTTCCCGACCACCCTATAGCTGAACTACTGCTACAGGGAGGCAGGGCTGTGCAAAATCACGTATCTATACATGATTTTATATTTCTAGGTAGGGGGCGCGCGTGCACATGTGTGCCGCCCTACCTGAGCTGCCATTGGCAGCATCAGCTGTCGATCGCCGGGTCCTGGACGGAGATTCCCCAGCGATCACTAGGACAGGGGAGAGGTCTGTATGTAAACAATACAGATCTCTCCCCTGTCAGCACCAGCATGCAGCTTTGTATTGCTCTGCATAGCATAGCAGAGCAATTCAAAGCAGCATGCTTACATGGGTTGGAGGCGGAGGTATAGAAGTAGGTTGAGTTGGGTAAGAGGTGGAGGTATAGAAGTAGGCGGAGTTGGGTAAGAGGTGGAGGTATAGAAGTAGGCGGAGTTGGGTAAGAGGTGGCGGTATAGAAGTAGGCGGAGTTGGGTTAGAGGTGGGGGTATAGAAGTAGGCGGAGTTGGGTTGGAATAAATATAAATAAACAGCGCAAACATAGACCTCTCTATCAAATCAAATATATAAAGTGCAAACATATATAGAAAATTATATTAGTAGTGAAAGTCCATCATGATAATAGACAACAAAAGTTCAGAAAATTCGTGCAAAAAGATCAAAAATTCTTCTAATGAAAAGAAAAACTTCCACCTTCCACCCGTGCAAACCAACATCAAATGCACTCACCAGATATAGGTGAATGAAACGCCTTTTAGGAATTTTTATGGGATCCTAAACCCTCTTTGGGTTGGAGTTGGGGGTATAGAAGTATGCGGAGTTGGGTTGGAGTTGGGGGTATAGAAGTAGGCGGAGTTGGGTTGGAGGTGGAGGTATAGAAGTAGTCGGAGTTGTGTTAGAGGTGGGGGTATAGAAGTAGGCGGAGTTGGGTTAGAGGTGGGGGTATAGAAGTAGGCGGAGTTGGGTTGGAGGTGGAGGTATAGAAGTAGGCGGAGTTGGGTTGGAGGTGGAGGTATAGAAGTAGGCGGAGTTGGGTTGGAGGTGGAGGTATAGAAGTAGGTTGAGTTGGGTAAGAGGTGGAGGTATAGAAGTATGCGGAGTTGGGTAAGAGGTGGAGGTATAGAAGTAGGCGGAGTTGGGTTAGAGGTGGAGGTATAGAAGTAGGCGGAGTTGGGTTAGAGGTGGAGGTATAGAAGTAGGCACAGTTGGGTTAGAGGTGGGGGTATAGAAGTAGGCGGAGTTGGGTTGGAGTTGGGGGTATAGAAGTATGCGGAGTTGGGTTGGAGTTGGGGGTATAGAAGTATGCGGAGTTGGGTTAGAGGTGGGGGTATAGAAGTAGGCGGAGTTGGGTTAGAGGTGGAGGTATAGAAGTAGGCGGAGTTTGGTTAGAGGTGGGGGTATAGAAGTAGGCGGAGTTGGGTTAGAGGTGGGAGTATAGAAGTAGGCGGAGTTGTAAAACAGCAAACAGCACATAATGTGAAACACACAGCACACAGTTAACCCTTTGATTGCCCTCACATTAATCCCTTCTTGCCCAGTGCCATTAGTACAGTGTCAGTGTTTTTTATTAGCACTGATCTCTGTATTAGTGTCACTGGGGATGTCAGTGGCAGTTAGTCAGTTCTCCCCCAATGTCAGAATGCCCCCTCGCAGTCCCTATATAAGTCACTGATCACCACCATTACTAGTATAAAAAAAATCCAGTTTATTCCACATAAACCAATTAATTTACAAGTATTGGTATTTTTTTGTAGCAAAGATGTAGCAGAATACATTTTGACCTAATTTTATGATAAAATTTGATTTTTTGTACATTTTTTTACTGGATATGTTTCTAGCAAAAAGTCAACAATATAGTAGTATTTATTTTTTCAAAATTGTGGGTTTTTTTTGTTTATAGTGCACAAAATAAAAAATGCAGTGATGATCAAATACTACCAAAAGAAAGCTCCATTTGTGGGGAAAAAAAGCACATAAATTTGGCTGCAGCGCTGCATGACCGCGCAATTGTCAGTTAAAGTAACACAGCGCCATATTGCAGAAAATAGCCTGGTTAGGAAGGGGGGTAAATCCTCTGGAGTGCAAGTGGTTAATGAAAGCAGTATTAAATCCAAAAGCAAACATTTATTATATTGCAACTTACCATTATTAGATGTAATGGCTGCATTAATTTTCTTTTTTTTGGCTCTCTTTCCTTTAATTTCAACTGGTGATCTGGCCAGTAAGTCTGTTGTTTTTTCAAAAAACAAGCTCTCCTGCAGATGTATGTATCAGTTACAAAGAGACAAACCATTTAACACTGACAAGGGAAGCATACAGTGATCCTTTTTAGGCGTTTATTTATGTAAAATCTTCATCCCAAAAGAAACAAAACTGTTTGCTGTAAATTCTTGTGTAACTGCAGTGTGAGGTGGAGTTCAGCTTCAGTTTATCTAAAACTGCTAGTACACATAACACTCCCCTATCCACCAGACTGACAATTCTGCTGTCTGCTGTACCCCCTGTGCTCATTCATCCAGAGTGCAGGCACTCTAATACAGGAGGTGTGTTACTGGGCAGATTACCAGGTAAAAACAGAGGAAAAAAGCCTAAAAAAAAACAAATGCAGCCATCACATTTAATGATTAAAAGTTGCAACAAATAACATTTTTGGTTTTGGATTTAAGCCCTGGTTCACACTGATGCGGTGCGGAATTCGCAGTATTTTCAGTGCAAATTCCGCACTACATCAGAATCGCACCCCGTTCATGCGAACTGATGCGGGTGTGTATGTTAAGTTAACAACACCCCGAAAGCGGTCCGCAAAGTGCGGTGCAATGTGAAGAATCGGATGGCATAGGTGTGAATACCTATGCAAACCGATTTTTGTGCGGACCCAAAAAAGTTATGTTTTTTGGTGCGTGTGCGGTGCGATTAGAGCCATACAAAATGTATGGCTCCGATCGCATCGCACACAAATCGCATGTGATTTGCACAGGAATGTGGTGCGGTTCCTGTGCGAATCACATGCGATATACGGAGTTGCACGTATGTGATCCCAGGCTGAAACTACTTTAATATCATTTGCTTTGCAGTGAGAGAACAAATGTAAACTCCAGTACATGGCACCCTTCCAAAGTAGGAGGATGAAAGTAGATCCTGAACAGAAAATAAAAGGAAAAGTATAATATATATTCAGCATTCAGCTTTGCTGAGTCACTGATCTTTTTCATGTTGCTTTCACGTTTTTATAGACTCGCTCTTCCATGTTTTTACTACTTTTTCAAATACAGTGATTTGTAGATTTGCCACTAGAGGGAATTCTCAATGGCCATTATGTAATTTTTGTAAAGGTGAGATTTGAGAGGGTCCTGAATCTGGATGCATATTCTTTCTTGGCAGTTTTTGGTAGATCATAGAGAACTAAACTACCAATTTCTTATTTCTCCCAAGGACTGTATCAGTGAGATTTCTGTACTTGATTTTCTGAGTCTGCACATTATGAAGGTTTCCCACTCTCCTTGTGTTTTTGCTTTTGTGGGGAATGTGCTGGAACACAATGGTGGCTGGGAACACCTAAAACTCCTAGGTAAGAGCTTGAATATGTTCAGACTAGGACTCGAACCCACATGTGCAGGTCCACCAGGCAGATGTCACCAGTGGTGTAACTAGAATTTGTGCTGCCCTAGGCAACACAAAAATCAGCCGTCCCTACCTTTCCCATGGAGAGAGCCTGACACAGACCAACATGCCCCCCCCCACTGTGGAGAGAGCATAACACTGATCAACAACCCCCCAAAAGAGAGAGCATAACACTGACCAACAACCCCCCAAAGCAGAGAGCCTGACACCAACCAACATGCCCCCCCCCACTGTGGAGAGAGCATAACACTGACCAACAACCCTTCAAAGGAGAGAGCCTGACACCGACCAACATGCCCCCCACTGTGGAGAGAGCATAACACTGACCAACAACCCCCCAAAAGAGAGAGCATAACACTGACCAACAACCTCCCAAAGCAGAGAGCCTGACACCAACCAACACGCCCCCCCCCCCCCACTGTGGAGAGAGCATAACACTGACCAACAACCCTTCAAAGGAGAGAGCCTGACACCGACCAACATGCCACCCACTATGGAGAGAGCATGACACTGACCAACAACCCCCCACACCGCGGAGAAAGCATAACACCAACCAGCAACCCACCCCCCAAAGGAGAGAGCCTGACACCAACCAACACCCCCCCCCAAGAAAGAAACTCACACACACTCACCTTCACAGCTCCGGTTATCCCCGGGAACAAGAGTCGGGCTCTGCATACAGCGTCAAGCAGCCCGCAGGCTCTCATGGATCCCACCTGGTCCTCATGCAGCGTGTGTTCCTTCTTCCGGGGGGTAGCGCTGCCCCCCCCCCGAAAAAAGCTTTGTCTGCCTTGTGGTAAGTACACCCCTGGGTGTCACCTGTACCGGTCAATCCTGGGATGACCTGGCTGCAGATGATTGTCCAATACAGGTAACAGCTTCCTGGTGGGCCCATACATGGGTTTGGGAGGTGTCTAAGCTCATCACCAACAGGAACAGAGTTAAGTTTGCCATATAACGATAAATTTCTTTCATTCAGCCTGTGGGGTGAACAAAAAAAATCTAACAGGATCCTCCATCCATATTAACAGCATGAACGAATGAATCCCCCCTACAACCCCGCAATGATGGCTGTCAGCGAACAGTGACCAACAATTTTCTGGCAGGCTTCTTCAACAAAAGTTGATTTGAACAATTGACTTTTGTTGAACAGGGCAGTGCCAGAGGACTATACGCTGCTCGAAATTCTGCTCAGCCAGAAGGAATCAGCCATCATTTGAGCAGTGTATGGCCAACTCTAGGTCCTTTGGCAGGGAGATCTCACTGTTGGAATATCAAATACAATAAGAAGCCATTGGCTGACTCAGCTTGCCAAGCTCCCTGGCAACTAATGTATCACTTCTGATTGGAATGACTCTTTAATGCATCCTCTCTCGACTAAGGTTCCTCCTGAGGTCATTATGGGTTTCTTCATCAGTAAGCAGTGGCAAAATGATTTCCTTCCTTTACTGATCATCAATAAATTTAGGGCGATTTTCCACTGACTCCCAATGAAGGAGTTACATTTACACTGATAATAATTTTAGGGGACAACAGTTTTCGCAATCTACATTTCTTTTCCTTATTATTCACATAAAGATTGAGGTGAGTGTTTAAAATGATCTGTCCTGGATGTCAAATACTCTGGATACACCATTTTTCCCTATTTCAAGTGGCTGTAAAGGCACACTTGCAGGCACGCTCCTGAGTCAGGCTATGTGTGTTTATTGACACACGTAGC
This sequence comes from Staurois parvus, assembly GCF_062004578.1. Lineage (NCBI taxonomy): Eukaryota > Metazoa > Chordata > Amphibia > Anura > Ranidae > Staurois > Staurois parvus. Next base: position 611,735 of record NW_028317853.1, read on the forward strand.
GTGGTTTGACCCCACCCCCTGCTCCCTCCTCACAGCATTTGATTGACAGCAGCATGAGTCAATGGCTCCTGCTGCTGTCTCTGAGCCTATGAGAGGGGGGAGAGAGAAAGAACCTGCGTTGCTGCAGATGAGCAAAGCACTGGATCAATACAGGACTCAGGTAAGTGTGTGCGTGTGGGGGGGGGGTTATCTTAATGCAGGTAAGGCATTAGGGTAAAAAAAAAACTTCTGGCTTTAGAACCACAGTAAAATGGTAGTAAACTAATATTTTTTTTCTATCTTGGCCCCCTGCAGCTTTATGCCATAATGTCCTAGCATGCACTGCATTCTAGTACTCCAACACTGCGCTGTCACTGCAGGTGCGCTTCCATCTTCTCCCTGTCTTCCATCCAGGTTTATGCCGTTTGGCTGCTTGAATGGATGGGCCTCGATGGTGTCACTTCAGCATATGTGCACCACTTCACCACGGAAAAGTGGAAGAAAAATGTGTGACCATGTATTCTATGGAACTCTTCACAATGACTTGTTGCGGGTCCGGTGCGTTTGTTAAAATCCTGCTCGCTGAATGTTTGGTGCAGGTTTGGTGCATTAAAAAAAAAGCACCAAAAACGCACCTCTGCATTGAAATCAATGGAAAACGCGGTAAATATGCTTTAAAAATACACCCATGTTGCATTTTTGGTGTGGTTTTTGAGTCCTGTAAAAAATGTACCACAAATGCGGTAAAAATGCTGTAAAAGTGCATCTGTGTTTTTGCTATGGATCAGTGTGAAAGTAGCCTAATGTACTCTGAGCTGCTCCTGCTTGGTTCAGTATACATTACCTCTGACAAGCAGGGGAAGCATTTGAAGCAGAAGAGACCAATAGAGTATTTTCTGCCATAAAAAAACCTGCACGTCAGCATTTTTTCCCCTAACTTTAATTCCACTTTAAAACTTTCTATAGCTTACTAATCATGCAAATATCCTGTAAGCTGTAAGTATGACCATTTTAGAAGAGGTTTCACCAAGACCTGAAAATGATTTCAAAGGTTAGCCCCTTGGGGTACAAAAGTTCAGAAAGACTGCTTTAAATGGTTTCTTCAACTAAGACTAATATTTTAGTTTTCAGAAGTGTTTGGAAACTTAAATCCTTTAACATTTTGTTTCTCAGGGCTTCTTGTGGTAAGGCTGGCCATACAGCAGGTTGAACCTAAAAAACGAACCCAACTCCCCATTCACACAGTCACGGTGGATTACGGAATCCTCCCCACTGTGACATTATTATCTGACATCAGGACACTTCCCCACCATCAGAATGCATAGATCAGTGCTGCAGTCAATTGCCTGCAGCGCTGATTGTTTGGAAATTTTTCAAACAGGGTAGTCAAACAGATGTCGATCAAGCACAACGACCATACATGGTTCGATATTCATCCCAACTGAACTGGCAGAATTTCGATCCATGTATGGCCAGTTTAAGATATATAGTGGGGGAGATTTACTAAAACTGGAGCACTTAGCCCTCATGCACACTGGACGTTTTGATAACACTGGTAACATTAGCTGTGTAAAGTCACATTAAAAATGTGAGTTTTTCAGCTTTTTTTTTAGCGTTTTTGCATTAGGGTTTAGCAGTGTGTTGCTGCGTTTTCCCCACGTTTTTCCGTGTTTGCGTTTCTTTAGCTTTTTTTTTACCAAGAAAAAAATATTTTTTGGGTCAAAATAAGTCCAAAAACGCTGGTTTGTTGCAATTTACCATGTTTTTCTGCGTTTTTCAGCATTAGTCCTGGGGTTTTTTCCAGCCAAAAAACGTTGATTACAGTCTATGTGTGCATGGACACATAGGATAACATGCTGGGGGGTTAGTGGCTGTAGAAAGAAATGTCAAAAGTCAAAAACAAACGCCGTAAAAATGTCAAGTGTGCTTGAGGACTTAGAATCTGGTGCAACTGTGTATAATAACCAATCATCTTCTAACTTCAACTTGTTCAATTAAGCTTTGACAATAAAACTTGGAAGCTGGTTGGTTTCTATGCACAGCGGCACCAGATTCTGTGTGATCCAGTTTTAGTAAATCTCCCCCACTGTCTTTATTTTCCAACATCTGTTAACTTGCTGAGATGATTACAAATGGGACACACACTCCCTGCTGGAAATTGAATTGAATTTTATCACAGAAAAAGGGGAAAGAAGACTCCAGGATAGATGAGAACAGGGCCAGGACCAAGGAGACTTTCCCATCGAAGTTCCCAAAATAAGTAGAAAGCCAGGTAATGACTCAGCTCACCAGACTACTCCTTTAACTGAAATAATATTTTTGGAAGGACATACACTTTAATCCTATGGAACACTTGGAAAGTTTTGATAGATGATATAATGTGGCTTTGTTGTTTGTGGTAGGGCATTCGTTACTCCACATATTAGAGATAATGTTAAAAATCAATGTGTACATTGTTACATGTCATAGTACATTTCAGCAAAGTAGAGGTATAATCGAGGCTCGAGCAGAAGAATGCCGTCTGCAGACCTCTTTGGATACATGTGAATAGGAATGGAACAAAGCTACTCTTTCATTCCTCCTGGAATGGCTGATTCATGGTAATGACAATTACAATGTTGTAATTTAAAATGATTAGAGCTGCAAAATAGTCTCACTTAGCCATGCATTACTCAGGTACCATGGCAGTAAAAACACATATCAAATGAAGAACACCTTTACTTTTTGAATTATATTTTTTATAATAACATTAACAAATTCACTTAAAGTGTCACTAAAATGAAACTGCCCAAAAAGTGTTCCCTGAAAAAGAAAACAGTAAAGCCGGCCATACATGGTCATCACAATTTGGCCGGTTCAGCAGGAACTGGGTGAATTTCGATCCATGTATGGGTAGGCTGGTTGTACACAAGTTGATCTCTCAGTCGACTTCTGTACAACCAGCCTGTCAGGTTTTTCCTGGTGTTTCCCCAGTGCTATAGCTGGCAACATTGATCGTTTCAATCTGCCGGTGGGAAAGGCTCCCAGTCGGCAAAATACCATAACTCAACAGGAGTGATTCCCCCATCTACATCAAATGTGTGAATGGGGGAATTGATTTTTATTTTTCAGCCAGGTTGTAGAATAAAATAAATTAACCATGTATGACCTGCTCAAATACTTATCTTTACCACGTGTCTAAGGATTCCCCAGCCTGAGGAGAACAGCAAGGCCAAGTGGAGCTTAGTTAACTGAGACGGGATGTATGTTCTAGAGATGCCTGAAGACCTTCTACAGCTGCCTTTCTCAACCAGGGTGCCTGGGCACCCTGGGGTGCCTTGAGGTTTCTTCAGGGGTGCCTTGGCAAAATGTCTACAAATTACCCAAAACTTGTATAAAAGCCAGTGGGAGGAACAAGCCTACCTTTTAGTTACACAAAACCACAGGTTTTCATTGTGCACCATTACGACCTTCTAGCCTCCAGCATCCTGACAACCAATGACATCATCAGTTGATAAAGAGGATGTCAGGTGCCTGCACAGCATCCTAGTTTGACCCTCCCCTGCCCCTCTCCATCAATGATGGGGTCACATTAGCTCAGTGATGGAGAAAAACTGAGGGAGAAGAGAAACTCTGGAAAACTACTCAGTACCAGTGTGCAAAAGTGTATTTGCTTTGGAAGAATAAATCACCTCTAATGTTGGGTGTCCTACATGTGTGGCTGTTGCTATTAGAATAGGCTTTCACATTTTAGAATGGGGTGCCTCAATACTGTCCATAATTTTAAAGGGTGCCTCAGGACTGTCCATAATTATAAAGGGTGCCTTGAATGAATAAAGGTTGAGAGGCACTGTTCTACAGTATCAGTGCCATACTTGACCACAGAAAATGTTTACTATATTTTTTACTACAGCCCACACTGCTGAACACCTCTCACTTGGAGGAATCATTGAGCACAGCAGAGGACCAGGATATCGATGCTGTTGGAAGTGCTGGATTCTGGAATTCAGAGGAAGCAATTGGGCAATGCAGGCAGTAAGAAAGGTAAGTATTTATTTTCTTCTTTTCTAGGGAACTCTTTTATTCCATTTTATTTTAGTGACAAGGTCACTTTAAGGCTGAACTCCAGGCAGATATGTAGGATCATTCACTCCATTGCGCCTAAAGTGGAACTAAATCCTCCTATCCTTTACAGCCAAGGAAGATACCATCTTAGCCTCTGTCTGATCTGCAGTAGCCACAGTGCTGCACATGTGATCAGTTATGACACCAGCCATGGTATGACTTGACAGTTCATGTGAGAGCACAAGCACTTGTGAACTGAATGTAACTGTTTTGGGAAGCAGTTAGGGTCAGTTCACACTGCCATGTCGTGGCCAAACCGCAGTGTACCAGCAGTTTTCATGCAGGTTACCTGTGGTTTCCAACAGACTTTCTATGAGTTTTTGGCACATTTTCTGAAAGCACACCAAAGATGCAGCATGTGGGACTTTTGGTGCACTTTCAGAAAAGGTGCCAAAACCATGGGACATAATAGAAAGTCTATGGGAAATTGCAGGTAACCCACATGAAAACTGCAGATACACTGCGCTGCACTCGCTTTGCGGCCCAACTGCAGCTTGACAGTATGAAAGCACCCTTACATTGATAGGTTTTGTTCAGAATTAAAGTATATTGCTGGGCACAATTAATGTAGTACTTCTTTGAAATACAAGCGCATTTTCTCATGAGTTACCCATTACAAATGCTGTAAGTGCAGACAAATAGCTGTTGATCTGCTTGAAATTCAGTGAGCTCCTAACTTTCTGTTTGAGTTGACAACATGGGGCTTCTGCTGCACCAAAATCCGATAAAGTATTGCCAGTCCTAACCAGTTCTCCCTTTTGAGCTACAGAACACCGCCTCTCCTCATTTCCACAGCATAGGGGGTGGTGTTCTGTAGTCTAAGGCTAGGTTCACATATGTAGGTGTGGTGCCGCTGCGGATCCACACATATGTGGCTGCACCAGCCGCACAGAGGAATGCGGACCCACGGACGGGTGCCATTAATTCTAATGGCATGCCGCCCACACTGGAAGTCACAACCATACTGGGAACCGAAGATCCTGTGCAGGCTGCGTTTTCAGAAGCAGTGCAGGGACTTCTTCCCTGCGTGTCCCGGGGCATGGGAGTCCGTTCAAATGAATGGGCTCTCTCGTGCCCGTGCAAAATACAGACTGCAGGAACGCGGATATGTGAACAGGGGTAAAGAGAGCTGCAGCAGGGCTGACAGCAGTTGTCGGCTGATTACACAAAGTTAGGAACTCACTGAAATTATCTCAGAATCAATGGGGTATTTTTTTGTACTTGGAACCTTTTTAGAGACAAAACACGGGGAAATATGTGTGTATTGCAGAGATTTGCTCAGTTTTTTGTTTATAGGTAGGAGAAATGTATCATCCAAAGGCTGACAGAGCTGTTCATTTAATATGTATTTTAAACCAATATTAGGCCCTTCCCGCCCACCCCAGGGTTCCTTTAAAAAGTTATGAACAGCCAGGGGGGCAGAAAAGATTGGTGATCATGTGATCACTGTTTGGCTGTGGCAGTGCTCACATGATCAGGAGCCAATCCCATCAGCTGCAGGCTACCAATCTTTAGTGAAGTCTGAGAGCTGTCTTTGACAGAGTGAGCTCACTGTCAGCACAGAAACATCGACCTCCCAGCAATGCATGGCCATTAAAGCCCAACCTTTTGCTGCCGTACATATGCATTAAGCAGTCAGCAACAGGGTAATAACCAGGGGCGGACTGACAACTCATGGGGCCACCGAGCAATAGGGGATCATGGGCCCCCTGTGCCCTTGCCCAAACTCAAAAGAGCCTATGAAAAAGGTACCAGGGGCATCTCATGGGATTCCCTACTGACCCCCTGTCCTCGGCCAGTGCCCAAGTTTCCAAATGGTCAGTCTGCCCCTGGTAATAACTGAAAAGAAAAAAGAATTTGGGCTTACAAGGAGCTAACCCCTCTAGACTTGCTGCTTTTCAATTAAATAATTCATGATTTGTTTGCTAGTTAAATATGTAAAGTAATATATTTTTAGAGCTTTTAGTGGGTGTAAAAACATGCAGTTGAGCCATGTTTTTACTCCCCTCTTTAAGCTGCAAAGGCAGTGAATGGGATGTTCACATGCAGTGGCAAAAAATGAACCTGATAAAAAGAAAAAAAGCAACTGAATGCCTGAGCTCCTGCGCTGGACAGTGGACTCTACAATGTCTGTATCCCCACATGGAGTATAGAAGGAATGCAAGCTTTGCTGCCCTCAACTGACAAGGGAAATCCAAACAGAACTATATATGAAGAAACAAAAAGAAGATAAAATTGGCTCTGAGGAAGAGGCACAGCCTCGAAACATGTCAGCCAACAGCCACCTAGAGGTCTACAGTCTCCTACCAGACATCTTTCAGTGATTGGACCACGCAGAATTTCTTGTGACATGCCCTTCATTTGATTTTATTCCTTTGTGAGTATTTTACTTTTTATCAATAAATCTTGTTTTTAAATGTAATGCACTAGGCCCGTGTGCCCTCTTTTTGTTTTTTTTATATACGGCAAAAATTAACCCCCTGTTGTGTTCGGCAGGCATTGCTGCTACTAAACGTGACCCAAGCGAATGATGTCCTGCCGCAAACCTCTCCCAACCACGTGCAATGCACTCTGTTCCAATGTGGTGGTAGGGAACTTATGGGGTTAAAACAGGCAGTGAGAAAGCATCATGTTGTCACCTATCAAACACCTCTGAAAAGTGTTCTGAATGCTACATTTCTAAACCAAACGTTAAAGATTTGAGGGCTGATGTATTTGGGCTGAATTCACACATCTGGATTTTTTGTGCTATGCCGGTGCAGTACATTAAAAAAAAAAAATCCTTCATGCGGCATCTTTGGTGCAGTTTCCACCAAATTATACCTTCCATGGCAAGCAAGGGCAGCACATAAAAAAGGCATGCAAATCACTTCCAAAATACACCGTGCTAAATCTGCACCATATAAAATTACAGAAGTGTGAATGAGGTGAATTGCCTTCCTCTGGATCAACTGTGGGCAGGGGCGGACTGACCATTTGGAAACTGGGGCACTGCGCGAGGGCCCGGGGTCAGTAGGGGGCCCCATGAGATGCCCCTGGTACCTTTTTCATAGGCATTTTGAGTTTGGGCAAGGACACAGGGGCCCCATGATCCCCTATTGCCCAATGAATTGTCAGTCCGCCCCTGACTGTGGGTGTAGGATTATAACTTTTTTTTTTTAAATGGTTGAACTGGATGAACTTTTGTCTTTTTTCAACCAGACTAACTAACCAGACTGTGTAACTATACACACCTCACTGCATGACATTTCTCAAGGGGCAGAGAGCATTGTCACCCTATACCAAAAAGTTATACTTTGATATTGAAAACTATTTTTTAAATGAAAACAACAAACTAAAGCATATTATGTCAGTGATTGGGTTAATATAGGTTTATATATAATATACATATATCATTTATATTGACATTTAGGGCTAGATTGTGTTGATTGGCTACATTTCACTAATCATATAAGCAAGGGTTTTCTGGAATAAAAGAACTGCATAAATGATCAGTAAAATGATTGCTTTTAGATATTTTTTTTTTCAAATGTGTAAAATTGTATTTCTAACTGCTCCTACTTTTTTTCAGTACCAGAATACACTTTATGCATCTATGAATACACGTTTACCAGAGCTGGATCTAGCCTATTTCATCTTGGGGTGCAGTGAAAAATAATCAGGGGGCATAATGTCAACACTGTTTGTGAGTCACTGACAGTCTGTCACGCAGTGTAACAAACTGGGAAATACTGTGAAAAGTATACCTTATGACGCCGCTCCAAACTATGGATAGAAGCAAAAGGATCACCCTCCAGCAAGTGAGAAGAGGGGAGCAATGACCCCTTTTTGGAAAGTAGACACCCTACGCTATCTGCTGAGAGGCATATTGAGTCCATGAAAGATTTATTTTTTCCCACAAATATTTGGAAAATTATAAATGTTTTTTTTTTATTTTTGTTTACACAAAGTTGTCATTTAAATGATATATTTCTCACACAAGCGATGGGTATATGTGAAATTACACACCAAAATACATTCTGCTACTTCTACTGAGTATGGGAATACCACGTGTTTGAGACTTTTTGGGAGCCTAGCCACATACAGGAGCCTGAAATCCAATGACCACTTTGAAAGCCTGAAGGTGCGTAACTTCCTCATTTCACTTCCTCACTACCTATGACAGTTTCGGAGGCCCTGAAATGCCAGGATAGCACCAAACCCACCCAAATGACCCCTTTTGGAAAGTAGACAGTGTCAGCCAAAACAAGTGAAGGGATGGATGCTGCTCAACCGATCCCAGGAGTCCAATGTTGAGGAATGGCCTCAGTCGCCTTTCTGACTAGCCATCTGATGCACTTTTCCCCACACACCGGGGGGCTTGGACACAGAGCTGTGAACAAGCCACGATGGACAGAACAAAACATGTCAGAGGGGTGGCCAGAATGACAGCTGAGGCCATTCCTCAACATTGGACTCCTGGAATTGGTTGAGCAGCATCCATCCCTTCACTTGTTTTGGCTGACACTGTCTGCTTTCCAAAAGGGGTCATTTGGGTGGGTTTGGTGCTATCCTGGCATTTCAGGGCCTCTGAAACTGTGATAGGTAGTGAGGAAGTGAAATGAGGAAGTTACGCACCTTCAGGCTTTCAAAGTGGTCATTGGATTTCAGGCTCCATCCCTTAACCTGGGAAATACTATTACGTATTAGGTTGTCATTAGATTAGGGTGACTCATCAGAGTCCCCTTTTACATCAGATTCCCATCATAGTGTCCTCTTATATCAGTATCCCTAATAGAGTACCCCCTTACATCAATTGTCCGCATCAGAGTTGCATATGATCAGTTACCCCCATTGGAGTGCTCCCTGACATGAGGTGTCCCCATCAGAGTGCCGCCTTACATGGATTGTCCATATCAGATTGCCCCCTTACATGGATTGTCCCTATCAGAGTGCCCCCTTACATGGATTGTCCCTATCAGATTGCCCCCTTACATGGATTGTCCCTATCAGAGTGCCCCTTACATGGATTGTCCCTATCAGAGTGCCCCCTTACATGGATTGTCCCTATCAGAGTGCCCCCTTACATGGATTGTCCCCATCAGAGTGCCTCCTTATATCAACTGTCTGCATCTGACTGGCACATGGATCAGTGGATCCATTCTCAGAGACATGGGGGGGGCACAACTAAAATCTGGGAGAGCAAAGCCCACCCCAGCACCCCCCTAGATCCAGCCCTGATGTTTACACATGATTACATTAGTAAGTGTGTGAAATGCATGTCCTCAGATGCAAATTTTTCGATTTTTGATTATGGATCTGAACGCAGTGCATGTTTGTGCACCTGTGTGCATTCCTCCTTTGAATACAATACACCTGCAGTCACATCAGTGAACCTTTGAAATGTGTTTTTTATATGCACATGTGCATGAGGCTTTACAGCAGCCCAATAGTGTGAATCTTTAGGGCCGGTTCACGGCAGAACATGGTTCAGGAAAGGCGCATTCCATACGCGTTTCCCACGCTGTGTTCAAAACGCACCGCCTTTGCCTTTTGCTGTGGGTGGCAATGCATTGTTGTCAGCACCCCAAATCTATCTGATCTATCTGGCCTGGGGTGCCTGGATCACAAAGTGTGCACTTCGTGATTTACCTTGAGATCAGCTTAAAAAGTGAAGTGTAACTAAAGGCAAAACTTTTTTTTTTTTTAGGTTTGGATAGAGTGGTGAGGGATTAGAACACCTGTCAGGTCTCTCTTATTCTCCCTCTGAATCTGTCCTGATTACTGTTATCATTGAGAGTGAAAGTAAAACAAAATACCAAATTTTGGGTTGACAGTAGAACAGTAACAGAGAAGAGATCGTCCAGTGGGGACACTAATTCTGGTGGCCCTGGTGACACCCCGGGATTCCCAGACTTTGGAGGAGTTTTTGCTATTGCAACAGGAAGTGAATGGAAATCTCCCCTGTGTGACACAGATGGCAAAAAAACTGACAGGGGTTATAACCCTCCCATACTAAATGAAAAAAAAAAGTTTTGCCTTCAGTTCTACTTTAGGAAAAACTATGTTATCACAACCCCTTTTTAAAAGGAAAGACAGATACATTTTATATAAAGTGATTGTAAACCTCAGGCATGAAATATGAACAAAGCATATACCTCTATAGTGTGTTTGTGTCTTAATCCAGAGCAGTGAGTGTAATTTTTCTCCTGCCTCATTTCTCTGCTATCAGCATGAATCACTTCTGACGAGTCTTCCTGACACCAAGAGAAAAAAGGTGACAGGGGAGGGCACAGCCTGTGATTGACAGCCTCATCTATGTTCCTGTGTGCAGGGGGGGTGTCCCTTCCCTCCAATCAGCTCCCACAGTGTAGCTTTAGCTCCCCGCCCCCTGCTTTTCAGAGCTGAGAGATCCTGTGTAAATGATGCACTTTGAATAGATGTAAGGGACAGACAGCTATAGATAAACAGGTACAATTTATGTTGTTTCATCTCTATGCATCTCTAGTCACTTCACTGGGTATATGTAAGGGTTTACAATCACTTTAATAGGTTCAGAGCAAAGCAGATACACAAAGATCATACTGAACACATCTTTAGAGTTTTTATTGTATTTTTATTATGACACTTGATACATAATACATTTCAATACAATATTTTCAGAGAAATGTAAAATAAATACTGGTTTCTAGGTATTGCCACTTGGGAACAGGAACCTACATGCAATCAAAATGTAGTTATTTTAATAAATTGTTGCAAAAGAGTATTATTCCTAAAACATATTGAAAGAGAAAAGTCATAGTCATCTAGGAAACGTTTTATTAAATGTCAGCTTATTAGAACTGTAAGCACAATATAACACGTACAGAGTTATCCATCCCCACCGTTTTTATCAAATGAGTTGCATGCCCTTGACGCACCCAGTACATCTATTTTTTTTACATATGGCAGTCATGTATCTTCAGCTTATCACATTTATGAGTTTAGAGATAAGGTGTACTTTGATCATCTTTCATGAATTGTACTTTTGAACCACACTTAACGGCTAAATATAATTGCTGAATGCATCACCTTTTTTTACTTACCGTCTGCCCTTTCTGCTTTAGCCAGATCTACTTTGGAAATAAAGCAATGAAATTATAATACAACCGAAGACTAGGTCAACTGTAACCAACGGCATTACCAGACAGTATTAGACAATGGTACATAGATCTAACCTTGTCTGGTAAGACACTGGTCAACAGGCAATCATCCTTGATGAAGATCTTTGAAAATCATTTATAGCTCACCTCCATCTTCTGATGCTCCAATGGTGTCATGCCCTACCAGTCCATGTTGCACCCACCAATATCCTCTCCCATTTTCGAATGACCGTTGAGTGTTTACAACCAAATTGATCATTACCATTATCAATGGATAGGTTTCCTAATAAAATATTACATGCATTACCATTTCTACATTTAATACTATATTATAGTCATATTCGCTCGAATAACCATTGGTATAATCTTAGAAATAGAAATTTTATTATTTTATTTGAGATTTATGGCTCTGTCTACATTGATTGAAAAACATGTAATAGCGATAGTATGAAGGCAACGTCCCCAAATTTTTGAAATCTTGCCAATGGACAGGTAATGACAATTTAGAGGTACCATGTTTGGCTTGTTATTTTTAACGTAGGTAATGATTTTGGTGATTTTGGTGATTTTATATATCTCTGCTGGAACATAGTAAGCCAAGGGATTCCAAACACTTTGCTGTGTAATGAAGAAATTATCCCTTTAAATTCTGGGCAATAAATATATCATTAGCACACTTCATAATATAATGTTTCCAACACAGAAAATGTCGTTCAGATCTGTCTTGATAATATTTGGCACATCATAAATTTTAGCCTAACAATGTTATTTATTACAGGTACTTATATAGCGCCATCAATTTTCGCAGCGCTTTACATATATATTGTACATTCACAGCAGTCCCTAACCCTCAAGGGGCGTACAACCTAAGGTCCCTAACTTACAATCATACACATACAAGGACCAATATAGGCAGGAGCCAATTAACCTACCGGAGTACCTGGAGGAAACCCATGCAGGCACAGGGAGAACATGCAAACTCCAGGCAGGTGGTGCCGTGGCTGGGATTTGAACCAACAACCCTAGTACTGCCAGGCAGAAATGCTAACCATTTAGCCACTGTGCTGCCACAAAGTTAAATCAATGTACAGATATTTGTATGCAGGGTAACAATTATGGAATATATTAGACAATATACTTATTCCATTCTCATTTCAATTTTAAAAAAATATTAGAACTGAAGATTTAGGATCAATTATTTAGATTTATGGCCTCAGACTACATTTGTACACCTTGATGAAATTAACTTACATACTTATAATACTTCTAGTAGTGCACTAGATAATTGTATGTTTTCTACAGGTGAAGAATAGTTTAATTCATATATTGTTTTCCCAAGACAAATGCAAGATATCTGAACCTGAAAGGCATGAAATACAGAAATGTGGGATACTTATCCTACAGAAATGGGAGAAGAGACAATATTAAGAGATTTGACGCTGTGTATCAAGCATGTCATTTGCAGGGCCCAACCCTCTCCTGGGCTGCATTGTGAGTCTGACTAATGTAGCCACGTTTGGCTTGGATAAATAAATGTTTAACAAAAGCAGGCTTTATTCCCTACATCGGTCTAATCAGTTCCTTCCCTCTTAGCAAATAGAGGAGGGAACAATTTCAATTTGTGGGGGTGGGGAGAACACCTAGACCCCAGAAAGTTAATGTTTTAAAAATCATTTTCAACTAAAATACTCTTTTGCAAACTTTTCCGGGGCTTCCAAAAGTATATAACAAAAATATCAAATTCCATGTATTAACTTGCCATTGGCAGAAACAAGTTCAGCAGCTTTTTTTTTCTGTAGTTTCCTTCTAGTGCTGGAATTTTCTCATGAAAAGCGTTTTCTAGTTCAGAAAAGTTCAGATGTTGCTTTTACTACCCGAATTGCTTGTTCCAGAAGGTTGGTCTTATAAAAAGTCTTCAGGTATGTAGGCCCGTGAAAACAACTTGACAGCCCGTAAAATATTAAACTCTATTGGTCAAGGTGAATTTATCAAGAACACTGAAAATTAAAAAAAAATTCTTTGAGAACAATATAGATTTATTTATGTACATTTTTTGTAAGGTCCAATATTTTAGGTCCCACACTGGAAGAGACTTCAGTGCATTTTGTTTCGGGTTTAAAAAAAAAAAGTGTTAAAAGGAAAGCAATTGTGTTTAAAAAATAGATATATCAATAAGTAAAAATACATTTTTGCCATAAGATGATCATTATGAATTCATTCCTCCAAAGTGTAAAATTTATATTTTATGTGAGTTGTAGGCAAAGCAAGTGCAAGTAAAAAGGGCAAAAACTTTATAAACAGAACATTGCAACTGCAACTATACTTGCTTCTTTTCCAAGATATATCCCAATAGATTCACTGCTAATTCTTTTTTTTTCTGTTAAACAGCTCTCCTGTTTAAATGAATCGCATTATCTGTTAATTGTAGATACTGAAGAAACAAGCCACACCTACTTAGATCAAAAAGCTTCATTTTCCTGTATTCCACGACAGCAATATGAAACTGTCAATTAATTAAATCACAAATATATGCAAAGATCTTATCCTTTCAGTTTGCCACAAGGATACAAAAGACATTTGTGTCAACAAAGGGTTCATTGAGATACTTTGACTAAAACACATCCTAGTTTGGTTTGATATTTTGATCAAACATAGATCTGTGTTATTGATTCAGAAATAAATGCAAAGATTCAATTCTTTAGAAAGTGTACTGTGCAGTAGCCAATGGCAACCAATCCAAATTATCATTCAGATCACACAATTCTTGATAAATATTATGTTATTACTCGGGGTTGCTTTTTGCACGTTTTTTAATAAATCCTTTAGATTGCATTTAGGTTTTGGATAGTGTGCAGAAGGGTTAGATCCTTTGACAGAATTTTTGCTGTTTGTGTCCCTGTTAGGGGATTAACCCTCTTTGTTTGTCCTGGAGACCATTATCACCGTATCACAGAAAATGATGGGAAATCCAAACATTTCAAGCTGTCACCAAAACAAGGGGAATCTTCCAATGGGAGGGGGAGATGATGGAAGTTATATCCAGTTACATCTGTCTAAGATGGGAATTCCCCTCACTTCCTGTTGTGTCTTCAGGATAGGAAGCAAAGGAATGCTCCCCAACTATACACAGACAGATAGAAGTCTAGTTTTAACCTTTTCTCCAGTCTATCCAAAAAGAAACGTTTTAGCTATATAGACACTTTAAAGCAGGGGTGTCAAACTGGCAGCCCTCCAGCTGTTGCGAAACTACGTCCGATCATGCCTCTGCCTTTGGGAGTCATGCTTGTAACTGTCAACTTTGCAATGCCTCATGGGACTTGTAGTTTGGCAACAGCTGGAGGGCCACCAGTTTGACACCCATCTTTAAAGTGTTATTAAACCCACAATAGTAAAATCAGTGTGTATATGCAGTAAAGCAATCTTGTTATACTCACTGTGGAACCTAAGGGGTTAATCCTCAGCATTGTGTAAAAACGCTGTTTGATCCTGACTTCTCTGATCCTCCCCTTCCTCCAGTGTAACCCTCTGATCTCCTGATAAGACATATCGTGTTTAGTCACTCTGCACATGCTCAGTTTGGTGTGTATTGCTAGAGAGGGTTTTTTTTCTTCTTTGGAGAGTGCATGTGATCAGCACAGGGCCAATCAGCACTGTCCAGACAGAGGTCAGGGGTTCTGAATCCTTCTAGACCAGAAATAAAACTCCTCCTACAAGCTTTAACATGTGCTCTGCTGGACACTGGTAGAAATCACAAGACTGCTCTAACTGCTGATGGCAAAAGGTATTTAGCAGTTTATATTTACTAAAATAATTGCACTTCCATGTTGTATGTACTGTGGGAGAACGGATATAGTGAATGCAGGGTCCTGGTTTTAGTAACGCTTTAGGGCTATTTTTTTTGATTGCATGTCTTCCTGGGTAAATTAAACAATGAAGCCAACTGGTTGTAAGGCCTCGTTCACATGGGTGTACTTAAGTGTACAGCCATGCGATGAGCCATGTTTGCCCAAACAGGATGTGCATCCCTGCATAGGCAGTCCCAATCATGTCTATCGGAATGCAGCACCTGCATCAGGGGAGGACTGACAACTCATGGGGCCTCCGGGCAATAGGGGATCGTGGGACCCCTGTGTCCTTGGCCACACTGAAATCACACGCAAAAAAGCCTATAAAAGGTACCAGGGGCATTTCATGGGGCCCCCTACTGACCCTGGGCCCTCGGGCAGTGCCCGAGTGCTCGAATGGTCAGTCCGCCCCTGACCTGCATAGATACAGCCGATGTTCCCAAATGCCATCCCTATGAGTGATTAAAAGAGAAGTATGGGATACAAAATAAACATTCATACTCACTACATGGCTGCAGCATGCTGAGAAACTGTGCCAGCTGCCATCAGGTATCTGCACAGATCCTGTCTTTATTGTCGGGATCCCTGCAGAGCATGGACTGGCTCTCTGACATCAGCCAGAAGTGGGCTTTAGCCAGCTCTCGGCTGAATCTGGATCAAAGCAGTGCAGAACTAAAGTGCACTTCTGTTACCCACAGGATGTGTATGGCCAAAAGAACATTGGCCCTACTTCTCCTTTACGTACGCCTATGTGAAGGAGGCCTAATGGGTAACGATTTAGATGTCATTTCAAAACAACATAGTTCAACTAGTGTCATTTTCTAAAGGTAATCAGCTGTATGTGTTTTCATGTCGTAATTCATAATTCATTTTGTCTGATCACTCAGTATGAATGATGGGGTGGAGATAAGTCCACCCTCATTTAAGTCACCACCAGGGACGGACTGACCATTTAGGCACTCGGGCACTGCCCGAAGGCCCGGGGTCAGTAGGGGGCCCCATGAGATGCCCCTGGTACCTTTCATAGGCTTTTTTGGGTGTGGTCTGAGTGTGAGCAAAGACACAGGGGCCCCATGATTTCCTATTGCCCGGGGGCCCCATGAGTTGTCAGATTACCCCTGGTCACCACACTGCTGGAACCTGCTGTGAACTTTGGAAAACTTCACAGAGCAGAGTTCAGTGAAAGGACCATTTGCATTTCTATGATAAAAAGGGAGTGATGATGTTTTTGTTGTATGTTATATATATATATATATATATATATATATATATATGTATATATATACATAATTTTTTTTTTTACATTTTGGAAACCTTGCCTATGATAAGGGGCATTTAACCCCCACCAGGTCTGATCATTGCAGGTGATAGCAGGCAATATACGGATCTATTGCCTCATTTGCTTTTAATAGAGTGTGTAAGGCTGCCCTTAGAGCAGCGGAGAGGATGGTGTTGTATGTAAAACAATGAGTCAGGGTAAATGAGCAGAAATACTGTTACTCTGACCTTGCCCGTGTTCCAGGATCTCCCTGTGTTTTTCTCCACCGTGGCTCCGGTGTGTGTCTCTGTGTAAAGTAAGCATGGCAAACAGCCTGTGACAGCAGAACAATGCAGCTGTGTTGATTTAAAGTTATAGTGTTGACATAATCCAACACTATGGTTAGAGTTTGCTGGGTATTTTTTGTTTAAAGCCAAGCAACAGTCAAGTTGCCCCACTAACCTCAGCCAGTATTCTAAGTTTTTAGATTCAGTTTGCATCTAAATCTGTAAATAAATTTTGAAACCATCAGTATTTAAATCTAAACTCCTTGCTGATATATTTAAAAAAATGTGCAAATTTTGTACATTTATTAAAATAATTAAATATGTTTAGAAGCAGCTAATGCGAGTACCTAAACAGCTTCCCGTTATGCCCTGCACAACAGCACGGTCGAGGGAGGGGCAGCAGAATAAGAGCTGATCGGGCCATGCTGCTGAAAGTGCTGAAAGTGAACATACTGAAGGGGGAGCGGAGGAATCATCTCATCAATGTACGTCTGCTGAACTGTACCATCAGAAAGCTGAGGGTGTGTTCTTGATAAAAAGCTGTGCTGATGCTGTAGTGGTGGCTTGACTGTTCTTTCTAGCTGTGGTTCCTAAATCACTTAAGAGACTGAACGGAATGACTAATACTTTAGAAGGTAAACAGTTCCCATATATGTATTTCAGTTGTGTGTTTAGCTCAGGGCTGCTGTTAGAAACCATGGGGCCCCATACAGCCAATCTGACAGAGCCCCCTCAAAAAAAGAAAAAAAAAAAGCACAGTTTACTATGCTTCAGTTATGAATGAACACAATGAGTAATTGGTACCGATTACCAGGGCTACTGTTAGAAACAACGCGCCCCCATACAGCCAACCTGAAAGGACCCCATACAAAAAACACAGTTTACTATGCTTCAATTATGAATGAACACAATGAGTGATTGGTATCAATTACCTGAAGTTCAGATGTAAAATGTAAAAGCAAAACTTTGTTTTGGAGGGGGGGGGGGATTTTGGACAGTGTAGACAAGGGTTAGACATTCTGTCAAGGTTGTTTTGCAAAATCCAAGTGTAAAAGGTTAAAGAGAGTGCCAAATGGAAAATCCTTAGGAGTCCAAGGTCTTTATTGTTCAAATGGTTACAACAAGAAGGGCAAAGGACATCCAATGCGTTTCAGGGGCCTTTATCAGGGCTGGATATTAAATGGACTCAATAATATTTCTAAGTAGACTGATCTGCAGGCAGAGGATGTTATAGACAACAGTCAGTGCTGGTATTCACAGTACAAGTAGCCAGGGTGGTAGCTTTTATTGTGACTACCAGCTCTGACTTTTGACTATAACATCCTCTGCCTGCAGATCAGTCTGCTTAGGAACATTGTTGGGTCTATTTAACATCCTGCATTTCACTCAGCCCAAATGAAGCAGGATTGTAGCCCCAAACACATTGGCTGTCTTTTGCCCTGCTAGCTGTAATCAATTGAACAATAAAGACTTTAGAAGTATTGTTCATTTGACGCTCTCTTATCTATTAAATGTGGGTTTCTCCACTCGGGTGAATGTCCTCTTCTGGGGATCCCCATCTGTGATGAGCTGCCAAATAAAGGCCAATTGGGCTCAAATAATGACTCTGTTCGCATTCTGATAACCTGTGAAAATCAACATCCAATGTCCCTCTACCACCACCTTGTATTGCGGCCTTTGCTCACCCCATTATCCTTCTGGCTGTCATCATGAGATACAAAATTAGGGGAAATCCTAAATTGTAGAGTTGTCACCAGAGCAAAAGATAATGGAAAATCTCCTTATGGGGACAAAATGTCTAACATGGAATTCCCATCTTAGACACCTTCATCTCTCTTCTCTTCCTCTCACTTTCAGTTGTATCACCAAGACAGGAAGTGAAGGAAAATCTCCCTAGCAGGACATTGCAAAATAAAATCCAAAAATATATAAAAAAAAAAAAGTTTTGGCTATAAAGAGAAACAGGATTTCACAGATCTCTGGCAACCTAAAAAACAAAATAGCGATACCTGAAACTGAAGATGTTCTGCAGAAATTGCTGCGGTGTTGTACAGTACCTTCACGATGGCTGAAATGATTCCTTTTTATCCGTGAAACTTATTTTAGGTTATTAAAATATTTGCCACTTCTAAATCCTTATGGAAGTTTTCTTTTTGTAAGTCTTAGGAAACTTCTCAAAATGGTGTTTCAATTGTCATAATCTTTTAACATCTGTGATAGTTTTTTTGCTTAATAGTATTTTCCTTGTTAAGCGTACATCATACACTCAAAAGAAACTGGTTTGCAAGTATCAAGCTTCAACCAAGCTTTAATCAGACCATATATTTCAACAACAATCTTCCTGTAAGATTATCGGTGCATTTTAAAGTATGTTATACATATTCACCTGTAAAAAAACATCCAAAAGCCTGATACTGCTGCCGGATGCCGCCATTTTGGATGTGATGTCAGCAGCCCCAGCAGACTCAGAGTTGTCACTCAAGTGACACTCTATAGTATCCTCCTTCACTCCCCCTTTGGTAGCTATCTAAATGGTTACGTAGGGAGGGACAGAGGAGCTGGACCCACACACAGAGTAATTAGACATTCCCAGTAGAGGAAAGGGCTATGATGTGCTAAGATGGAGGGGCTGTGCTAAATAATGGGCTCTTCTTGGTGTAGTCAATTTGGATAGCAAGTTAAAAAAAAAATTATTTATGGAAAAGAAAAATGCCGCAAGTAAGAATTCAAAATAGTTGATTTCTCTATGCTATTACTGGCATTTTTGTTTACTTTGTGACAGGGTATTTTTGTATATAATATTGTACACACATTACAATTTGAATTATATTTTTGAAATCCAACATGGACTGATGCAGTTAGAACCCCTTGGTCATACAAGTGTGATCTATCATAGCTGGTTGTTGCCTGCATATTATTGCCCTTACAGGTTTCTATCCATGAAGCCATAGTGCAACTCTACGATTTTACAGTACACGTTAATCATACCTCGTCCCTTCCACCATCTGTTGAAATTTTCATCCAGGAATCTTCTGGCGTATGGAGTGTATTGGCTCACTCTTTAAACATCGTTACCAGACAGTGTTAGAAAATATCAAATAAATCCAGCACTGTCTAGTAAGATGTCCACAGAGGACCATGCTTGTGTCCTTCCGTTGCAGAACACGAGTAATCACCTATAGTCCATTAGTACGTAAACCAAAAAATGCCACAGTGCTACTTTAAAGTGTAAAACCAAGAACACAAACTGAATATGATGCAGCTTACCCATCCTTGAGTGTGGTGGCTGCTTTAGTTTTGTTTTCCTTTATTTTCATCTGATGAACCTGGCAATAACACACTTTCTGTCCTTGGGCAGCAACACTCACTCTCTATACTTTATCATTGGAGGAGTAGTTGTTACTGGTAAACACTGGAAGTGTGTTAGAACTATAAAACTCCTCCCCCTCTCCTCATTTACATAACAGAGGGAGTTGTTCTGTAGCCCTGGGGAAAATGTTCAATGATAAGAATGCAGTGAAGCCCTACACCCTCTGATGAAAAAATAAATATAAAAAAAATGAGTAATGCAGTTATGTACCTATGTATTTAAATGCATCAAAAATACACTACTCAACCTATACAATCAAACAATGAGCATTTTATGCCATATACCCAGTGAAATATTACTAGAATACTGTTGTATAATATGTATAGCTTTCCCTGCAGATGCATTATACTAGCACAGGGGTCTCCAAACTTTCTAAACAAAGGGCCACCAGTTCGGTTGGCTTCAGACTTTTCTAGGGCAAGACCCAGTGGAATTAAAAAATGCCCCAGGGCGAATACAAGTAAACTATGCCCTTGGTTTAGTGGTGAGGGGGACTACATAATGTCTCTTTATGTTAGTGAGAGGGTGGTGCCCATTGTTGGTGTCATTGGGAGGAACAGTGCCCCATTGCTGGTGTAAGTGGAAGGAGTAGTGCTGTATTGTTGGTATCCTTGGATGAAATGATGCTCCAAAGGCTGCTTAGAAGCAAGCAAAGGACCACATCCAACCCACAGGCCACAGTTTGGGGACCGCTGTACTAGCGCTTAAAGCTAGTATACCCATTAATTTACAAATGAAACTTGAAAAATTAGTCCCTACCTAAAAATGTCATTGTCTTTAACTTTGGTAACTTAGTATAAATATTCACATCAATCCACTAACCTTTTGCTGCTTAATATCTTGCCACACTACCTCATGTTGTTTGTGGGACACCATAATCATCATTACCAGGCAGTATTAGAAACAGAGACATCATCCAATGCTGCCCAGTAAGATGGCAATAGTGTCACATGATCCCAGAGGGCAAGTGCAAGCAGTGGGCTGGAGGTCAGAGATAATAAGGCATGACTTAGGGAAGAAAGACAAAGAGAAAGAGTTAAAGGCCATGCATTAGATCTCACTTACCATATGAAGATAAGAGATTAGGAAGTTCTAAAATTCCAGATTCCCATGCATGAAAAAGGACGTGTGATAGATTAAAAACAAAAAACAGCAAAGACCATTCAAGCAAATTAACACCAGAATTTTTATAGAGGAAGATAACATTTCTACTGTACAAAGCTTATAGGTATTTTCACTGAATTTTCAGACTGGGTTTTACTTCACCTTCAGGTATTTCCAACTACTTGTTTAGTCATGCTAACTCGTCTGTAATTCACAATGCCATTCCTTGCAAGTGGAATTTTTGAATCACAAGTTTACCTCTAAAAATCTTGGCGTCAGACCAAAAAATGCAGAGCAGAAAATAAAGTCAGGACCGATATTCCAGAAGAGTGACCTCAGCGTGGTGACTGTTGTGTAATTCGCTTATCATTTAATAATATTTTCTTCGACTAACAAATGCACTTCATACTGGTTTTAGATTTTTTTTTTCAATAAGACAAAAATAGTCTTCCCCATAATGTTGGCTAATGCCTTAAATAAAAACTAACAAAGATTGGTTTGTGATTATCACCATTTTGTCTTGTGGAGATAACAGAAAAGAACAAAATGGCCTCCAGGTTTTCAACTGACAAGAAGAGGGGAATGTAGATTTGCAGCTGCGATTGGTGTTAAGAACACCCACACTATAATCCATAGCAAGCAGGATTTTCTGAGTCAGCCAACTGCACGGTGTACTTATTAGGAAGGGGCGTACAACAAGCCAGTTGTAGTGAAGAGTAAAATAAACACAGACAAGCAAACAAGGCTGTGTACACCAACGAAGGAAGCTGGATATTCAGCAGGCAGCAGTGTTTACTGATAGATATTTAACATGGGTATGTTGGCCAGTGAAGAGGCAATTGATGTATTTTGCATTATCTCAATCATCTTCAGATTACAATATGCTTAACAAGAGTATGGTCTGCACTTAATGGACATAGGAGCTAAGCAACTATTGAGGGCCTACTAGGATGAAATGGCAGAGGAGATGGGCAGACAGATAGACACATTATTTCATTATTAAACAAGCAGGGCAACCTGGTATTCTCTCTGGAAGAAGTGCTTATCAGTCATGAGGCCTGTGTTGCATAATTGTGTTGCAATTGTTCTATAGTATGACATAGACCTTAATATATTAGATTGTTGACCGCTAGAGAAGGTCCAACCACCAAAAGATCTCAATTAGCGCATGCATAGACATGAACCCATGTATGTATAAGCATGCTTGGGCCTTTGACCTGGGAACACCTCATGCACTGCTAATGGTGAAAATAAAGCCAGCAGCCAAACATTTCCAACATTATTAATAGGCATTTGCCCATAGGCAATTCAGCCATCATCTGAATCTGCTTAAATTGCAAATTGTGTTCCAACAGCCATTACCAACAGATCATACACTGAGAACAACTATAATGACTATGCGCAGGTGAAATAATAAATATACAGCATTTAGTCATTTTACTTTCATTAGTAACCATTTAGAAATGACCAAATAGTTGTATTTGTCAAATAAACCACATAAGTCTACAAGATTTCAGCCTCATGTTTAAAAATGCCAATTCCTCCAAACAAGATTTCGAAAGCACAGGACTACTGTTGATACAGATCCATGAATGAAGTGTCATTCATGTCAAACACCCTCTACAATTCTTCTAGAGCTGGCCCTAGCTTCTACAGTATAGGCAGACTTCCCATCATACATGAAATGTCACCTGACATCTCAAATGGGCCAGTATCCAATTCCTGCCAAGCCTAGTACCTTCCTGCCAAGTCACACATCCATTCTGTGCCTGTAACAGGGCTGGGGCAGAAAGTGGCACTGTCCCTCTAAACAATGTCAGAAAGTATATGAGCTGTCATGCATGACAATTCTCACATGACCTTGACAGTGTTTCTGAAAGTGGCCCTATAATGAGCTTTAAAAAAATGTTGATTAATTCCCACCACAGATAATACATTGTTTTCCCAGTCTTATGAAAATGACCAGGCATCAGATGGTTTGGTTGACAGAAGTCATGTGACAGCTGCCTTATTTTATGTATGTACTCTGAACCAACTTGTATCGAAGCCTGGCATATTTAGTTATGATACCAAGCATCTGGAACATTTAGATTTAGCTATAGTCATGTGTCGCCAGCCATCACTGGAATTTGAATACTATATTGCCTTTAGGAAATCTGTAATTTTGCATGGATGTCTATCATAATGCCATGAATTTTGTTAATGGTGGTACTCTGTTTTCACCCCATGTACAATTAAGGCCTAAAGCAAAAGCAGATCCATTAGCAGTAATGAAGATCACTGTAAAGAATCAGCATTCATCTGATGTCTCCAAACTCAGCTGTTACAAAATGATTACCTATTTTTTAATAACAGAAATATTTTTACCCTACACGTAACATCCATCCTTTGACACAATCAAGTTGAAGCCAAATACTAATCAACCTTTTCAAACAAGCTCAACAAGTGGATGGCAAATTCTTAGGCTTCAATCCACCAATCTATTGCTTTAATGGTGCAACAAAAAACGCATCCTAATTGCCGCATCTTTGGTGCAGTTTGGTGCAAAATACACCTTCCATAGGGTTGAATGACACATGTGAAACGTGTCTAAAACTAACACCCTGCAACTCTTAGATTGTAAGCTCCAAGGAGCAGGGCCCTCTTAACCCTCTTGTATTGAACTGTATTGTTGCTGAATTGTCTCCCGTTATATTGTAAAGCGCTGAGCAAACTGTTGGCGCTATATAAATCCTGTATAATAATAATAATTGTAAAGCCTGAAATATGCAAAGGTGTCAAAGTAGCCTAAAAGCATTTGCTCATTTAAGCAAATAAATTGGTTGCTTCAAACTCTTAATAACAATCTGGATCAACATCTAATCAAAATGTAGTGGACATCAATCTGCATCATTAGGCCCTATACTCCTACAATGTCCGATGAGCACCAAGTGATTCTTAATGAAGTAATATTGTATTGAGCTGAACCCACACAGTTACTCATACACATGAAAACCTGATTACAGTCTGGCAGCCCGCACCAGTGCCCAATCACAAGGCCTGAATTAATCCTATCAAACTGGTCTATAGGTATGGGAGTGGTGATCCAGTGACTATTTTATATTATCTAGAATGAGACTGCAGATAAGTAAGCAAGCAAATACAATTGCCCCATACAGGCAACAATTCAGTGTTTCAGTTATCCTAGCTTCTAACCAAGGTCTGTAGACCATCAGGCCGCAACATCATCCTGGTGATATGATCCACAATAATTTTCCACATCTATCACGTCATCCATATTTTCATAATTATTCAGTAATGAAGAAGAGCAAACCCATCGTATCCAAACACTAGCAGCCTACATTTAAGCCTAAATGAACTACAATCTGAGTGCTATGATTTACCACCCTTAACCATGTTGTATTAAAAAAAGACCATACGCAATGTATTACTTTTTTTCTTATTATAAATGTAATGTTTCATTTTACAACTGGGTTTTCATGTTCACGTATGGCAATTCATGGTCTATCTCAAAGCATAATACACTTTAAGCCAGGCCTAGCAAAACACTGCCTACACTTACAGTAGGGCCTGCTGTCCTTATAATGCTCTCAATTGATTATTGAGACATAAAAGATGTTTTGGTTGTTACGACTACAGAAATAAAAGAACATTTAACCCTTAGCCCTGAGTGATAAGAAAAAAAAAAAAAAGATACATAATGGTCCTACTATTTAGTGAAGATTTTCCCAATGCTTTTAATGATTAATTACTTGTCAATATATGCCAGCAGACAATGTGGCTTCATACCACACCTGTCACTCGGTACACTTGGATCCTTATCAGATCTATTAAAGGGTAATGGAAAGAAGCACTACGCACTTTCATAACTGGGAATGTTGACTAGATATGAATGGGTTTTTCTACTAGTATATTATATATTCCGCTATGCATTTTAGTGGCTTATAAATTAATCTTTAAATTATTAATTCACTAACTACCATTTGTTTTTTATGTTTTTCCAGGAAAACAAATAGCTTCTATTGTAATAGTAACAGCAAAAAAATTATTTTCAGTTTTGTATTAAATTATTATAATTTTGTTAGCAATAATGTGCTAAAATATAATTATACTATTTTTTTTTATAATTCGGTTGTACCCAGTGTGTTTTCTGTTGGAAATTTAGATAATTTTAGGATTATGTAGCATAGCTGAATAAATGACTACACACTTAAATTAACAATCAAGTTATATTAATTCAGCATTAGTAATTAATTATAGGCATTTACATACACATAGATAAAGCTATAGAGAAGGAAGATGTGCAAGGTGCAGTGGCTTATTTTCATTTAAGAGTAGTCAGCATTACATAAAATTGCTTATTGCTTGCTGCAAGTTACTGCATAAGAAAATGTAGTAAATAAATAAACTATTAATTGCTGTGAGCTACTATGTAAGAAAATGCAACAAATAAAAAAAAACTATTAATTGCTGAGAGTTATTCCATAGGAAATTGTATTAAATAAATAAAAAAATATTAATTATCATCATTATTTAATTTTGATATTAGTTTATGGTGTACAGTACATTGCTATGTTATTAGTATTAACTGTACTGTTGTTTGTCCTATAACACTTTAATATGTAATGCATTCATTCATATAAGCAGTTTAACCAGTAACAGTTTAACAGTACAGCTCTGGCCTGTTCTGTGAATTTACATTCAGTTTGATTCTTAGATCTTGAACACAATGGCTATGCACTTCACTTTTTAACATAGGCAAGGACCTGTGCAACAGATATCTTCTGTAATCCCAAAGAAATTGAGGAATTCTTGCCGTTGTCTGTCAAATCAGATAAACCTTCTTCCAGTTTGAAAAAAATGCATAAGATTTAATCATATAATGAAACCACAGGCAGAGATAATCTATAATAATGTGTGCCTTGTAACTGAACAATCCTGTTTTCCTTTGAGAAAACTGCAAGGGCTCCCTTTCTACATACATCAAGTAAAATGGAATCTTCAGATCAGCCATTTTGCTGTAGTCATATAAAACATAGTGCACCCTCCCAGCTTATCACCAGCACAGCTTTAACTTTATGTACAGCTCAGGCGAATGACTTTCACAATGAAACAATGAGACCAATAAGCATTCAACATGGTATACCTGGGATTGCTAATATGCCATCTGTTTCATTTTAAGAATTCTGCGTCACTATACAAATGAACTAGTAGATAAACTGGACCTAGAGGGACACGGTCAAAATACCTAAGGTACAGTTAACCAATTTGTTCTATTTCTGAGTGCCTGCACAATCAGAACATGTACAAAAATGCCCGAGAATGCTAGATCACAGCATGCAACAATGTTCCTTATAGACAAGTCTATCTGCCTTACAAGATCACATAACATAAGTTAGATAAGACCTAGTTATGGCTTCCTTCCTAGCACAGGGACAGGGAAGGAGGAGGCAGGTTCAGAGAAAAGAACACAAGAAGGAAAACAACGTGGTACTTTAAATGACAGGAAAAGGAACACACGTAGATTAAGACGACAATAAGAAGTCCATTTTAAAGCTCACAGTTCTACAGGTGCCTAAAGCTGGGCTTCATTCAAGCGATGGGTCCTCCTGAAATCTAAAACCCACCTCACGGTCTCCCAGGTTACAGTTCCCACTTAGTTAATCATCACCGTTATTAGCAGTGACCAGGCCTTGAGGAAAGCAGCAGAGAATGGATAAAGAACAGAGCAAAACAAGAAACTTAACTAAAACTCGACTCCACCTCTATAAGCAGTAATTATCTCCTACCTGCTTTACCTATTTTCTTCCCGCCCGCTCCTCTTCTCCCGCCCAACTTCCCCCCTCTGCGACTATTCCTTAGCCATGTTATTTTCAAGCTGCAATGTCCTGGCCCTTTGCATGGTATCAGGTATCAAATAAAGGCCTCTAAAGCTTCTATACATTGCAAAGGTAGCTCCTGCCCCAGAGAGGAATGTGACTCTAGTGTGAAAGACTAACCTGCTGGTTAACCCTCAGTGTCAAATCTTAATCAATAGTAAAGAGACTGTGTGCAGAACAAAGCCTTGTAAACCTAAACCTTTATCTGCTCCTCAAACAGATAAGACATGCTGAGTCTGGTCACAACCGCCAAGATTTTATGTGAATTCTGAAACCTGTCAGCCAAAAAGACATTTCACCTAAGCTTCTTCATTTTATAAAATTCTATAGCAGAGCTTTCGAGCAACTTATATCTCATTATTAATCAACTTTTTGTTAAATGTGGGACTAACACATTCCCTATAACTAAGCTTTCATTTCTTAATAAATGGCCAAAGGTTACTGGAGTCCACCCTCATAAGGGTTAATTTCTGTATTGCACTTCCTAGAATATGGCGGGATCTAGTACATGGGGCTAATTCTTTAAGTGCAACTGGTAAGATACCAAACGTAAGCCAATCAGACTTCATAAAATCTGTCACACAGACCTCTGTATTTAATGCTAAACACACTTGCTTGTTGATTTTAAACCATTTCACCTTTTAATCTCACTAGACACCAAGACCGTAGACTAAGGGGAAGCCATTTTGAAAAAAAAAATGCAACATGCCTATTTTTCATGTTCAGAATGCATATAGAATTTCAATAGGAAAAATTACTATTTAAAACAATTCTTACAGGAAAGTAGCAGTAATCAATTATATATGCATACCAATAAATAATTAGCATAACATTTTTTATGAAAAACGTTTCTCATTAGACATTCCATGAACCATATG
The DNA here is from genome assembly GCF_062004578.1 of Staurois parvus. Classification (NCBI taxonomy): domain Eukaryota; kingdom Metazoa; phylum Chordata; class Amphibia; order Anura; family Ranidae; genus Staurois; species Staurois parvus. Next base: position 639,560 of record NW_028317853.1, read on the forward strand.
ATGCAAAAGCTATAATGTTTTTTAAAGTCAAAGCAATGCTTTTTTTTCATGCTGAGATTCTTACAGGTTTAATGAGAGAGGAGTAGGCACAATTCAAACAATTCTTAGATCTAAGCACCATGTTTCTGCCACATCATCTGACCACAGCTACCCTAGGTAGATGCATCATCAATATCCAATTTATATGTTCAAACAAGGAAGTTGTTTCTGCAGATACACAACCACCATATTGAGCCATTACCATATACTGCTGTACTGCAAGTTAGAACAAAAGAAAATTTGGACACATTATACAGCCCATCTAACTTGTTGTGGTTTGTCTTGGGTTTGTTTACTACAAAACAAGACTTTACAGGTTAAGGCAGGTTCTTGCAGGCAAACAAGGGGCAAGCTCCAGCCTTAAGGTACCCATAAACATGACATAGCTGCCTTCACATTTCGTTTGATGTCTGGGCAAATAACGATTGGCCATGTTGGAAGTTTTTCAGTTGATAGCTGTTGTTTTCTACAAGATAAGCCAGTTTTGGGGATGCTTTCATGTACCCCCCCTTCCTTCTCCAAAGCCAATAGAGTATGCATATTTATGGAAAGAACTTTCAGGAGAAAGTTCTTTTTGCATTTTTATCCTGGCCAGATTTCAATTTAATATCTATGGCTAGTTTTAGACACAGAAAAGTAAGCAAATCATCTGAAAAATTAAGAGAGGGAGTAGACAGTGGATGAAAGCAAACATCATAAAGGAGCTTTAAGCACAAGATCTGACACACCAGCAATTTCAAACAACTTTCTTTTAAAACAAAGCAGACCCATTAGAACAAACCTGACTAGCACTAAGAAATGTAAAACACTACAATCAAATTACATCAATGTATTCCACTAGTATATAAAAGCTTTGCAAACATGGACAAAATGTATAAAACAATCTTTTTTTCTCTTTCTCATCTTCCGTCTATACTCTCACGTTGATACGTGTGCATTTTCAGAGCCAGAACGCTCTCACTTCCCCCACTATAAATCTCATGTAACTGCTTCTCTGCCTTTGTGCCCAATACTGAATGCCTTGCGGCTGCGTGTGAGTACCTGCCCTAACTGGTTGGGCTGGTTGAGGGCTAAAGAGTTTGAATTCATACTCTTTACTCTCAACCCTGTGCATTTCAGAAACAGACTAGAATGAAACCTGATCTCAAAGAAGCACCAATTCTTCCAAACCACCTGAAAGAAAAGTTTTACACCAAAAAAGCCAAAAAGATATTTCTAGACATGGTTCTTTATATTTTCCCTTCTACTGCACATGATCTTAACAATACCTCGAAACCAGCAAAAAAACAAAAAACAAAAAACAAAACAAAACTGCATTATTATTACTTCACCAAGGGAAGAGAGGTTAGTTCTTCATAAGGAAATACCCCCAGGGCCATTGTAAGAGGACAAGAGAAAAATAAATCAATGAAAGGGTCATCGTAGTCTTCTTTCTTTGCATCTTGAAGGTATCTTGTCTTGGTGCCTTCCCCTTTAGCCAGTTGACAATTTCAGAACAACAAAAAAAAAAGTTTAAAAAAATCTGTAAAGCTAAAAGGCTTTACATAAAGTGGCTCACTGTATAAAAGGACAAAATAAGGACATAAAGAGAAAAACCGGCAGTCTTCAAGTGTTGAAAGATGTTCTTCTTCGTCTTCTTGCGAGCCCTGAAGCGATGCTGCTTGTTTAAGCTGAGAAACAAGAAGAGACTGAGGAGGCTAAGGGCTTGGCTTACATGTAGGTCTTCACCCCTCCCAATACAGGTGCATTCTTTTCAACAAACCAATCTCCATGCTCAAAGTCTTAACAGGTGTGTCCACCTCAGATGGGATAGGCCAACACAGAACTGACTTGCGTAATGTAGGTTATTTCGTGAGAATATTCTCCCGCCCCTTCCCCCCCCCCTGTTACTGGCATTCCAGCCCCCACACACCTTCTCCGCTGGCTACGTCAAGAAGAAAGCAAAGAATAGGTGACAAAAACTGGCATATCAGACTCAACGAAGTTTCCGTTTCCAAGCTGAACGTTTGTCCTTAAAATGCACTGTGCTGTACATGGGAATGTAGACAAGCAGGTGGAATAGACAGGTGTCTCCATGACTGCAGTGGGGTAGGGCAAACACTGTTGATTTGCATCTACCTTGCCTCACTTTTCTAGTGTCAACAAACTGACATTTGACTGTTCAGACCAATATATCTTATCTAATTACTCACTGTAGCTGGCTTAGAGCGCTCAACTGAAACCTCTACCAAGGTGGGAGGAGGCGCTTAACGCCCACTTGACATTAATGAAAAATTAATGTGACTTTTTTGTGCCGTTATTTCACAGGCCACACCATAAGTCTTTTATGGTTGGAACACTGGCACCAATACTTTCAGAATCTTTAAACACTCAAATGACTTTAATCATTGATGCTAAGGTTTCCTTGCCAATTGGCATTGTTCTCATAAGATAATTTGGATGTTGTGTGAAAATTGAGCATGCATGTACATACACTAAACTAAAAAAACATTAAGGAGTTGAGTTTTACAACTTACAATCAACCTATATCTACAACAATCTGAAACACTGATAGCTTACAATCAATCCAAAGATTTGACAGTTGTGTCCAATATTACTTGAGCGGTGGCCAAATAGAAATTGCTGTCCCCAACAACACAGATTGAAGCAGCATGATCATTTCCATGTAAAGCAACGTAAAGTCTTACTACTCATATTGCTTCAATCGATATCAGTGATGTTAGAATTTCCATGCCAATCAACATTGCTCTCATAAAATAACACTGAATTTGAGTGTGAAAAGTGAGCATACATGTCTATATAACCAATCTAAAAAAAAAAATGTTAAGGGTTTGGATTTTCCTTCTGACTACCATATGATATCTATGGCAAGCTTAAACACCAATTGCTTACAAAAAATCAAAAGATTTGTCAGTTGTATCCAACATTCACCGAGCAGTGGTTAAATATAAATGGAGCTTCCTAACTATACAAGTTGAGCAGTATGATCATTTCCAGATAAAGCTCAATTGTGTGGTTAAGCTTAAAAGCGACATGTGTGACAGCTGGAAATCTATTCCAATACCTATTCTTATCCTAAATTAATGTCAAGCTTGTTAGCACAGGGTGGGCAAAGCATACAGCAATTTTCCGTTAAACAAAAGAAAAATTAGGACATTTATGCTGTACAAAACCTTGCAATAGCAGTTCAAAACACTTTCTTTTATTTTGAACTGGAAGACAATATATGCATACTTATTACTAACATAATTTCAATACATCATTTTGTAGCAGTTTTGAATATCTACTTCTGTCAAATAAATTTCAAAAGCAGCTAAATAAGGAAAACTGGAGAAAAAAAAGAAATGAACACAACATTTGAGTTGTTTTCAATATGAACCAATCTGGTGCCATCTTTAATTGTATGAAACAATGAGACAAGAATTCTGACTGTCCACTACAATTTCCACCTTGGGTATCCATAGACAAGATATAGTGATGAGAGTTTCTCCAATCTAGCTGAAATGGGTCGTTCTAATTCTCTAAGTGGCCTTTGAGCCTGACAGAAAACCTTCCTTTGACAGAAAACCTGTCAAACCCCACTTTCACACAAGAAAGGTATAGGCCTCTTGCACGCGGATATATTAATTTATACTCATTTACACTAAGGAAAGAATTTTCCATAAAGACCTTGTGGAAAAGGGCATAAACGTGTGAATAGGTATACATACGTAAAATTCTTCTTCCTCCTTTTCTAGTGGCCGGTGTTGCAATATATGCATGTTTACAGGCGTATACATACATATACATGCATATGTGCATAAATACTGCACTCAAAAGTAAAATCTTCTACTTTTAATGTATGGCTCCTTATTTATGTAGTACTGATTTATACACAGCTGTGTATATTGTTCCATAGACAACAGTGCACCTGTGTTCAGATCAGTAAAAAAAAGTGGCGTTTTTTACTCCAGCATGCAAGATGCTCATGGTCAGGCACACAGTGCAGAAGCTATCCACAAAACTACCAAGTTGCCCTGCTGAACCAGCGAGTTCACATAAAAACAAAGGATATGTATGAGGGGGTGACCAGAGATGGTTGGAAGAAACAGAAGTTATTTACATAGATTTGCTAACCTACCTGCTTGGTTGTTCCTCCATAACAGCAGTCAGCAAATGGCAGTGTGAGAACTCATAGACATAAAATCCTCACCCCGTCTGGAAAAAACATTCAGGTTCTGCAACTGTTATTTCTATGAGTAACTTAATTTTTCCTATACATTCAATACCAGTCTCAAGGTTTAGATTAATTTTGTATTAAAATATTATATGAGCTTTTAGTATAAATCCTTGTAATGGACTGACAAACACAGAATATTTGGTCTGTGGAAATGGATTTCTTGTTAGTTTTAGACCTATGAATGAAGTCTAGTAAACACTATCTTATATTTGTGAGTAGCCAAAGCCATGCCTTAAAAGACCTAGGCCCCTTTCAGATGAACATTCAAATCGGGTACGCCTATCCGTTTTTCAGGCAGACTCGATTGGAACCTCTGTTCTCTATGGAGCAGCAGGCGTAAGCAGACATGTGTCCATTTATTTCCGACCACATCCAATCTAAACTGATCAGCTAAAAACAAGTGGATGGAGATCTGTTCTGGTCCGTCTAAAGGGATTGGATCAGAAAGCAGTCCGGTGTAAATAGACAGGTGGTCCATTTACATCTGACCACTCATACAGAAGAGCGGGCTGTGTCCATGTCCGCTCTGCATAAGGCAAGTGGACATGAACCTGTCAGACAGATCCCCTGCTGAGCAAGTGGATCACAGGTGGAGTCTGCCCTGTTTGAAAAGGGGCCTTAGACAGACAATATGTCAGGTCCAGCCAGAAGACATCAGGGGATTTGAGGAAGAGCATGGAGACAAAGAGCTTGCCCCTTGGCTGAACATACAGTGAAGGAAATAAGTATTTGATCCCCTGCTGAGTTTGCCCACTCACACTGAGAAACAGAATAGCAACAAAAACTTCAAAAGAAATGCATGTCTAACAAATTATGCACTGATTCGCATGTTCATGAGGGAAATAAGTATTTGATCACCTTCACAAAACATGACTTTGTGATTGCCAACAAGGGATTTGCCACCAAGTACTGAGGTCAGACATTTCCTGTAGTTGGCCACCAGGTTTGCACACATCTCAGGAGGGATTTTGGCCCACTCCTCTTGGCAGATCCTTTCCAAGTCATTAAGGTTTGGTGGCTGACGTTTGGCAACTCGGACTTTCAGCTCCCTCCACAGATTTTCAATCTGATTAAGGTCTGGGGACTGGCTAGGCCACTCCAGGACCTTAATCTTCTTCTTCTTGAGCCACTCCTTTGTTGCCTTGGCTGTGTGTGTGGGTCACTGTCAACCCATCCACGACCCATTTTCAATGCCCTGGCTGAGGGAAGAAAGTTCTCACCCAAGATTTGACGGTACATTGCCCGTCCATTGTCCCTTTGATACGGTGCAGTTGTCCTGTCCCCTTAGCAGAAAAACACCCCCAAAGCAGAATGTTTCCACCACCATGTTTGCCAGTTGGGATGGTGTTCTTAGGGTCATAGGCAGCATTCTTCCTCCTCCAAACACGACGAGTTGAGTTGATGCCAAAGAGCTCGATTTTGGTCTCATCTGACCACAACACTTTCAAACACTCCTCCTCTTCATCATTCAGATTTTTCAGTAGCAAACTTCAGATGAGCCTGGAAATGTGCTTTTGAGCAGAGGCACCTTGCGGGCACTGCAGGATTTAAATCCTTGTTGGCGTAGTGTGTTACTAATTGTTTTCTTGGTGACTGTGGTCCCAAGTGCCTGGAGATCTTTGACAAGATCCTCACATGTAGTTCTGGGATGATTCCTCACTGTTCTCGTGATCATTGACACTCCGTGAGGTGAGATCTTACATGGTGCACCAGACCTAGAAAGACTGACAGTTGTTTTGTGTTTATTTCATTTGCGAATGATTACACCAACTGTTGTCACCTTCTCACCAAGCTGCTTGGTGATAGTTTGGTAGCCCAGTCCAGACTTGTGTAGGTCTACAATCTTGTCACTGACATCCTTGGACAGCTCTTTGGTCTTTGCCATGGTGGAGAGTTTGGAATCTGATTGTTTGATTGCTCCTGTGGACAGGCGTCTTTTATACAGGTAACAAAATTAGATTAGCAGCACTCCCTTTAAGAGACTGCTTCTAATCTCAGCTTGTTACCTGTATGAAAGACACCTGGTAGCCAGAAATCCTGCTGAATGATAGGGGATCAAATACTTATTTCCCTCATGAACATGCAAAATCAGTGCATAATTTGTTAGCCATGCATTTCTTTTGAATTTTTTGTTGCTATTCTGTCTCTCAATGTTACAATACACCTAGCATTCGATTTTTAGACTTATCATTTCTTTGTGAGTGGGCAAACATTTAAAATCAGCAGGGGATCAAATACTTATTTCCTTCACTGTACATACCAAGATAACAGCACCTAGAAAGAATCCTTGCTATGGCAGAGGAAGTGGTAAATGGCAGTCTATAACTGATATAACACTGCAGGGATAGTTTAGGGTTTAGACCGTATAGATCTCATTTGACAAAGCAACCTATACATGCAATAATACAGGTATATGCTGTTTTAAGAAATGGTACAATACACATGGTTAGCGACTTTATGCTTCTACACTCCAAGTATTTATATGTGGCAGCTGGAAGCAAGTGCATGTGTTTTGGGCCTTGTTGCTTTGTAGGAAACACAACCTCATGGAAAAATTGCAGACACATAGCTGATAAAGCTAATATGTAAGCCGTATAACTAAACCACAGTCTCACCACTGAAGTCCCTGAGAGATATTAGATTAGATTAGATAATGTTAGGTGGCCAATTTATGACAAGTGGCAGAGTTTCTTTAAAGCACACCAGAGTCTCTTTACCCCCAACCTACTCACCTTCACTATACTCCACAGTTGTTCATCCACCACTCTTTTGGAGCTGCCACAATATGCCTGGTCCTGTGGATATGGAAGAACATGAAACCTCATCTCATGATGCAGTGCCTAGGCCTGTAGGCCTGAGCAGCCAATCACAAGGCTCAAACACTGTCATGTGGGGTAGATGATGATATCATCAACTGTGTGTAAACTCCATGTCTAGGACTGTGGACCAATGTAGGACATGAGAATAAGTGGGTCGCCTTTAAAGAGACTCAGCTACTGTACAGACATGTAAAACATAGTAGAAGCTGAAGTGGAAAATTAATACAGCAATATTATTTACTTCAATATTCTTCCAAATGCTGAGGACAACTACATTTGTGTGAATGAAGCCACATTTTTGGCTTGTTCAAATGAAAAATGTAAAATCTTAGGACACCCCCAAAATCTGAGATAACATTAATTATGTTGTTTTTTAACTTAGTAATTACATTTGCAAGCAAGTTTATGAGATAGATAATATATGCTTAGTATAAAAGGATTTGAGGGATTTGAAAAATAAATATAATTATGTTGCAATTACTAGCTTGTGTGTCAGAGGAAAGGTGACAGGCAAGTTGACAGCCCGATCCTACTCGACAGAACAGGAAGTTCGACTCACGTTTTGTATTTATAGACTCACCATTTTATAGAGGTAACTAGACTGCAGATCAGTGGTAAAAAACACCGTAAAAGAGGAGAGCATTTACAATGTGCACTGTGATATCTGGTTGAACTGGTGGACACGCCTTCAATGTTCTCCCATTGTAAATCCCTCAGGAAGAAAAGTGAGTCCAGGCCAGTTAGACCCTGCAGCTACAAACATCTATTTTGTTTAGTGAACATGAGGAGAGTTGAATAACCCATTTCATAGATACCAATTGGGCACTCCCATTTGTTCAAGATTTGTCCATGAAAATGTTTCTGCTTTAAATTTTCATTCATTACCTAAAGGATATTTTAGCCAGAAAACAAAAATATAACATGGTGCAGCTTAACAGCCCTTAGATATGGTAATTATATTACTTTCTTAAGGCTGTTTGTTCCTTTATTTTCACCAGGTAATCGTGCCAATAACAAATTTCCTGCCCTAGGGTGACAACACTCACACACTGCACTGTATCTATAGAGGAGTAGCGTTGTCACCCTATGCTCTCCTAATTTGGACTATAAGCATCTCCCCTCTACTCTATTACATAGAGGGGAGGTGTTTTGTATGTATGTAGCGCAGACCCCAAACTAGTCCTGCTTTTTGTCCCAGGTTCTATTCCCTATTGGGTGTACAATAGCCAGGCACAAAGCAGTTTCTCAGTTTCCATTCAGTCACCAGCCAGAGGTTTCCTTTGTTGGGTTAATTGGTTGAAGAACTGGGATGGGGGATAGAATGAGCCTTGGGATAGTTCAGAACTAGTGCAACTTTAACTGAGGACACTCTCTAGTAAAATTAACTTCTTGAAAGTAAGCCTCTAATAAAAGAGTATATGGACCTTCAGGGGGATCCCACACTGGAAACAGCCCCGAGCCAGCAAACAAAAATCTGGAACAGTCTCTTCACAAACAAAAAGTCAAGCAGCTATAGTTCCTCCAGGATCTCTCTCAGGCATTTACTCACTATGTCCCTGTATACATGGATGTCTCCCTCCAGTATCAGCCAGACCCTGTACCGTGAGCCCCCAGCCAGATGCTCAGTAGACTTCACTCAAGACTGTTCTTCTAGCTTTAGAAGTCTCCCCCCAGCTTTCCCTGCAGGGACCATGGTAAACCATTTACAGGCTCCAATCAGATGGCCCAGGAGGGAAGACAGACCTTTCAGGCTAGGTCTCTCTCCACCAGGCAAAGGGCCCTGCTGTTTTAGGCCACAGACTATTTATGCACTGCTCAGCCTCCTGCTGGCCACCCTCTTGACCATGAATTGGCTGAGTCACCATAAATATTAATGCTGTCCATTTGCTTACTTCACACCTATGCTCCAGAACAGCCCAGAGAGTTCTCGATTGCAAAAAGGAGCAATCAAATCTGTAACCTGTGAAACCCAGAATAGCCAAAGGCAATCAACCTGCCCCACTGGCTACAGAGAAGCCAAAACTACCTTTGCTAAACCTATAAGCTCCTAACTAGATGGGTGCTACAGGTAGTTGACAGGAAACTGCTAGGAAGACTGATAATAGCTGTTTGTCAGTGCACAGGAGATTACAAGGACACAGGATTTCTGATAGTATCAATAGATACAGGTATGTTGTACTTGCAGAAATGTACTTAGCCTGAAAAAAGAAAATAAATGCAGCCACCACACCTAAAGATTTGTAAGATGCAATTTACAAAAAAATTTTTAAGTTTAAATATACTCTAATGAAATACCTGTTCACTTACATAACTGGCACCACAGTATAACATGCAAACATCCACATCCAATTTAGAAAACTATTGTATACTACACTTCCCAAATCTTTTACTGACTATCACTTAAAGCAGAACTTGTACTATAAGACAAGGAGTTAATTTACTAAAGCAGACAAAATATGAAGCAGCTGTGCATAGTAACCAATCAGATGCTAGTCTCAACTTGCTCTGAAAATGAAAGCTAAAAGTGGATTGGTTGCCATGCACAGCTGCTCCATATTCTATGCAGTTTTCTTTTGATTAGTTTCTGCAGTGCATTTTTCATTTTTGCACACACTTTAAGCATTTTTTATGCTTTTTATTGGGCAATTTGTTGTTTGGCATATTAAAACTGCATAATGCATCAAAAACGTATCGAAAGCATGGAAAAACACACTACATGCTTTCCAAAAAAGCAGCAACTGAAAAAAGCATAGATGTGAATGTGTCCCATAGGAAGCCATGTTAAATGGACTGTAGTGCGTTTCTGAAAAAATCACCAAAAAACACATACTGTAGGTATGGAATCAGGCCTTTGTAAAGTTCCTCTCAAGATGTACATATTACCTCAGAGTTCCCACAAAACTTAGATATCACTGCCTGATTCCTGTAAAAAAAAAAAAGAAAAAGTACACCTGTGGAAAAAATGAAACTGTTCTTTCAGCCCATGGCATCCAGGTGAGGGTGACGTCACAATCTATATGAGAACATTTGTGAAATAAGTGTGTCACATGCCTAGAGGTGCAGAGTGGCAGAGATATGTAAAAAACAAGACCGGTTGAGCAGAATTTCTAATCCTTTGGCAGGTTAATAGTTACAGAAGTAATATATAATATATATATACACATTGCCTATTGTACAGGACACCACGGTTGGGGTGGCTTCAAGACCAGTCAGTCAGCCTCATCGCCTTGTTCCTATCAGGGGTACCACAGATGGCCTACTATGACCTGCCAGTGATTGGGGGGAGGTCTTAGCCCACCTTGGGTGACTGTTGTCCAGGCACACCAGATGCATCATGCTGGCCAGTCACTGTGGTCCCAAATAATGACCTGTTTCAGCTGGCCACAAAGTGATTGCAGCAGAAGTTAACAAGATTACAGGTTGTGGAACGGGTCATCATAGACCACTTCTTACAGACACTACCTAATAAGCTGCAGTATTAGGTCAACCATGGAAAACTCCGGACATTGAACAGCCTGATGGAGATGGTCAAGCAGTACACAGTTGTGGAGGCTCTACTTGGACCTGACAAGTCCTAAAGGAGCCCTGCCAGTATGGAAAACAAAGCCATTGCCAAACTCAGGAACCAGCACTCAGGATAGCCAGGTAGCAAGCATCCCAGTGTGCTCCTGCACAAAGGAATGAGAGTATGCTGTGCTTGTGATATCACACCAGGGGCCATGTTCAGGAACAGTGTCCACTGCAGGAGCAACCCATGGAGTGCACAGCTATATGGAGAATGTCCTGCTATGCCCAAAGGGCATGTGAAAAAATATTGTAATATTGTTAAATAGTCAAACCATATTTTTGCAACATATAGTTGCCCATCATCGACTAGTGTCTAACCCATCATTCACCAGTGCCAATATTAAGAACTTCAATTTCACGTTCTTTTTTTGGGGGGAGACCACTGGAGCACAATGCAATGCAACATATAATTTAACATTTTTGGTATCTTTTAGTTATGTTAATAAAAGATAAAGATGGTTTTATAGACTTGTGGTACTTAGTTTATGTGCCTAGAATGTCCATATTTGTTTTGTACATATTCAACACTAGACAGGTGATGATGCCAAAAAAAAACTGCATTGCTGCAAAAGGAAATACATGTGTCACCTGCCTAAAGGAACAGTGTGGAAGAGATATGTAAAACTCAAGACTGGCTGAGCAGAATTTCTATTCCTTTGTCAGGTAAATCAATAGATAAGTAAATATACTGGATGAAGAAGGCTTAGGAGCCGTTCTATTCCAAGAGGTCAGCTGGGAAGAACACTCCATAGTCTCTCAGTAGGAAGTTGACAACCTCCATTAGAAATTACATTATAGTGGAGCAAACGTTCCCAGTCATTAGGTGGGCTTTGAACTCCCTACATTATTTTCCTCTGGATAGCACGCATTGTCTGGTGTCAGACCATGCTCCACTGACCTGGATGAGACAGAACACATACACAGATGCTAGGGTAACCAGATGGTTCTTGGCGTTATAAGATTTCAAATTAATGGTGGAACACAGACCTGGAAAATCACTAGAATACTGATGCCCTCTCTAGGCTACATTGTAAGGTGTCTCACAGTGCCTCTGACACCTCTGTATTGAGGCTGAGGAGAGGGATGTGTACAGGACGCCAGGGTCCTGGATGGTATCGATCCTGTATGAAAGATATATGTCCCTGTTATTTGGATTGTGGTCTTTTTAAGGGGATGAATGCAGTTTTGGAGTACTCGCCCATGCAGGGTGAAAAGGGGTAAACTGACTTACAGTTTATCCAAGATTGTTAAGTGCTCTTGACCCAGAATTTGGAGACTTGGAGAGACTGTGGGTGGGACAGAGCCTCTAACTCTGACTAATGGTGGCTGTAAAGAGGTTAACCCACTGGCAGGAGAGGCCTAAAAAGGAACAGGAAGCAGACAGCAGGTGTCTGTGAGGTGGAGTGGAGCACGACACAGCGGTGTGAGAAGGTTTCTTAGCTCTTACATTATTTCTGGACCCCTGAGTAGGCGGGAACATTAAAAATCCTGTGGTGGGACACACATGATGGTGGTGAACTGAAATCTTATTTTTATGTACCAGAAGTATGGAGTGTTTGTGTAGTTTTTCCATGCTGAAGCAAGGTGTTTTTATTTAACGTTTGGAGCACAAAGAGTGTTGCTTTTACTTACACGGCTGGTTGGTGATCCTGGGGTCTCCCATATTGCAATATATATGAATTCTTTACATAGTTGTATGCCAAGATTTCTGCTTTATTGCCAAAGCAATCTAGCCATTATTTTTCATTAAGGCCCATAACACCTGAAATTGTTTAGTTATTGCATGCACGGCAGTGGCTTTATCATACTTTACAGCACGCTGCTATGTCGTGGCCCATTCATTTTGAATGGATCCCAACACAAGAGAGACCAAACCTAATATTCTCAAAGCACATGTTCCTGCAGATGGCTATTCAGTATTGCTGGGCAAGGTAGTGACCACAGGCTGGGAACCGCAGACAATTAAAGTGAAGAAATGTCACCAGCACACCAAGGATTCCTCAAAATGGTGAATCCTTGGAATAAATCCAAAACTTTATTTCGTGGTCACGATAAAAACAAGGAGCCATGCAGGGCCCCTTCATCAGGCAATTGACCCTTGCCTGACAAAAGGGCCCTGCGTGGCTATGAAACGTTGCTTTGTATTTATCATGTGACCACGAAATAAAGCTTTGGACCCATTTTGAGGAATCCCTGTTGTGCTGGTGACATTCCAATACGAGAGAGATCCCTCCTTATCAGTTCACTGAAACACAAATGCATTTTGTAGATTATTGAGGTACTAGTCAAAATGTATGGAACCAAAAATGCACTATAGCCTGCTTGGTCCATTATCGCAATGCAGTGGTCTGAACAGGCCCATAATATGGTGGCGTCTTTGTGATGTCACAAATTAGAGGTTCTGAATGCCGGGGTTGAAGTGGTGAATCACCAACACTGAGTTCATTTCACCCGAGAAGGGTTCCTGGTCACATTCCCACACTGGAGAAAAGTATGATTTGCCACATGTCATCTATTTTAATCCATGAAGAGGAAGTGTTACTTATTAAAACATTTCACTGGTGTCTGAGCACTGGAGAGAAATTTGGCATCCAGAAATTTGGCTAAGTATTTACTTACAGACAATGGGTTTAGAAATCAGTGTACTTGGAACAATCCAGACTTTTCAAATTTGCCATTTCAAAATTTATTTTGCATAGTACAGTACTGTTTTAAAGTGCAACTCCACTTTTTTTTGTTTTATAATGTTTTTTTAGTTTTTGTTTTTTTTAACAATGTAGTACAAGCACATACTGTATACAATTCATATGACAGTTGAGTGCCGTGTAACCAAGGTAAATGCAGTATTTAAATGACACAGATTAGGCAAAATAACTGAGAATGCCTAATTAGCAGAACGCTAAAACTGTTGTCCAAGGACAGGTGGAGGCAGCATGGGGGTGTTATAGAAAGTATAGAATAACAGGGCTCCAGTACCCTACAGGATAGTGTAATTGAGGACACCACCTACAGAGCTATAGAATAACAGGGCCTTCAGTACTCAATGGGATAGTGTAATTGAGGACACCACTTAATGCAAATTAGAATTAGAGAGCCTGGTGTCCAGGGGTCTGCAGGTAAGGGGGGAGGGATGGAAATGGCAGGATGGATAAGGTGAAAGGTAGAGGGAAGGTGGGAATGGTTTCATAGTGTTAGTTTGTAAAGCTGTAAGGTCTCATAAAACATGACCCGAATGACCTGAGAAAAACTGTGCTGGACTTCCTCAAAGGGTAGCGCAGGGGACTTTCAGGCTGCAACTTCATTTTTTATTGAGAAAATTATGCTTTTCAGTTCAAATGTAAACATTGCAAGGACCTTAGTCAGTGTCTGCCCTGCTAAAACTGACACATAGGGGTTTATTTACTAATGCAGGCCATACTTGGGTTGGATTCCTAACTAATTTTCTTTCGAAAATTGGAAATTTTGTGCGTTTTGTAATCTGATGGTGCCACCATTGATTTCAAAATTCGACAACCAAGCCTTTCATTTCACCTCATGTTGCCACAGAAAAGAATTTTCAGAGCCAAGAATTTTCTTTTCTCTCCAGGTCATAGCTCATGCTCTTTTCTTTTTCGATTACATTTTTCGCATGATTCTCCCATCATTGATTAGACATTTATTAAATTTATCAAAAAATTTCCAACATGCCCAATCACTCAAATTCGATGGTTGCTCGAAAATCGGCCGTTTCTGTGACCCACTAATGGTGTGAAATTCATACGAAAATTCTTAGAAAAGATTTTCGAAAGAAAATTCTTTTGGAATTCGACATGTGTATGGCAGGGTTAAAGCTGGTTCACTCAGAATCTTATGCATGGTAATCAATCAGATTCTAACCTCAGCTTGTTTAGTTAAGTTTTAGCAATAAAACCTGGAAGCTGATTGGTGTCTATGCAGAAGTGCACAAGATTTTGAGTGAACCAGCTTTAGTAAATCTCCTCCACTGGACAGTCTATCTACTGGACAGTCTATCTACTATAGTTATGTGATCAAATTGTTGCAAGGCAAAATCTGTTGGGAAAAGCAAGGATCCAGTGATATGATCACTGCATCTGTATGCAGCTGCAGTTTGGAAATTTATAACTGAGTCAAATGGAAAGCTTTTAATATCTTTACATTACGAGATGATTTGTACAATTATATTTCACATGTCTGGTGGTGCACTTCTATTTTTCAGAAGGAATACAGGACAAAATAAATACTTTTAGGGTACTGCTTAGGCACAAACAACATGTCTAGATGTCCCAAATGACATTCCATATTTTCACTTTTTTGGGGGTTCAGGTCAATTTTAAGTGTCAGTCACCATATAGTTTTTCCTATTAGGAAAACATTTTATATTGTAAAACAAGTTCTGACCTACAGCTACAGACACATATAGACAAATCCTAAGCAACCAAAATGGTTGCCAGCTATGCATGTATGAAATGATGATAAAAAAAAGATCCTTCTACAAAATATGCAAGTTTGCATTGGTCAAACTGAGGAGTGTACCTATGAAGAAAAAAGGGGAGAACTGAGGGTGCCAGCCTGTCCTTGGGTCAGGGAGTCCCTTCATCTAGGGTAGTGAGGGAGCCTAGACACAAATACAATATTCCCCAATTCAACTTTGAATGGACGAACAGTTTCTAACATCTGAAAATACCTTTGGCATATGATGTTCTCTATACATCATAGGGCCTACTTATAAAAAAGCAGAAAACGGGACCTGTTTGATACATTTTTATCTCTCATATGTTTTGGCTTAGTTTGCTGACCTTTTCCTAAATATCTATAAAGCTGGGAACTATAGGATGTCAATCTAGGGAACTGGTGAACACTGCTAAACAGACCACAGTCACAGGATTCAGAACTATGACCAGGTCCCTTATTTGGGGGAAAGGTCTAGGCGGGGTTCTGCCTTTTAACCAAACTTTACTCCCCCAGCATTTTAGTGAAGTAGTTACAGGGGCTTTCTGTAGAGCACATTCTACAAAGGTGTCAGGCCAGCACTGTTAATTCCACTACAGCAAAATGGACGTTCCTTATGACAGGCACAGTGGCTCTGTCTCATGTGTTCTCTGAGCTTGACAGATTACCAAGTTCAAGGGATGCATGTGGCAGTACCACTGTGCAAGTCATGCAGAGCTTCTTTTTTAGACAAGGAAAACCCTTTAATGAGCAACTCCATTTTATACCTTTTGCAGAACTGTAAGTTTTACCATTGAAGCTTTGCTCCTACTGCAATCAGGTTGAGGTGCTCCAAAACTCAAAGTTTCTGTAGCTACACCAATATCAGTAACATGATGTTATCTAATCAGTCATGTCCAGTCTCTGCCATGTACTAGCTATCTCTACATTTTCTGATCTTGTACTGCTTCTTCTAGTTTTTTCATGTTCTGATTGGTGTCGGCTTTTATGGTATCCAACCAACGTGTTCTTTGGTGGCCTGCCTTCCTTTTGTCACAAACTATTTTGACATAGTTGTCTTCCCCAGTTAATTGCATAACATGTTTGTTAAATGTAAGCCTTAAGCCTAATACACAATATGAAAAAAATCGGACAACCAATCTTCATATTTTCCACAAAAGTTCATATCATGATGTAGTTGGAAAGGTTTTGACTTGTAAGAAAATTCACGGCCAACAAAGGCAAACTAGTACTAGCATAGTATGTACTAGCATAATAGAAGAGGAAGTGTAGGGTTGTTCTTTGCTTCTGATCATGTACATTTTTTTTCTATTCAGTTATTTCCGTACCATTACTGTGCACATTTAAAAAAAAAAAGACGTTGTGTTCACCTATGATAAAAAATTTTTAGCTTGCATTCTCAATTTGTTATCATATGAAAAGCTGGATTAGACTGTCGGAAGAAATTTTCATACGATTTTCCTAATGTGTGTACTGGCCATTAGGTTTGTAACTTTTCCATTCAATTAAATATCTGGTATTAGGCACTCTGCTATTTGCTTGTTTAATATCTTTGCTGTCTGTGAAATACAGAAGACCCTTCTCCAGCAGCATAGCTCAAACACATCAGTTTTCCTCCTTTTTACTTTTTTCATGGTCAAACTTTCACAACCATAGGTAGATGTGGGGAACACAGTAGCACAGTCTAGTCTGCATCTGGTTACCAGGCTAACATCCTTGCTTTTCCACATTCAACTTGATGTTTTCAGTCCTATGAATTAGTATGACACTATTGGAGAGATTTTCCCACTGAATATGGAAAACCTTTCCTATAGGGTTATACTAATTCTTGGGCCTTTTTTTTTTTTTTTTTAATTCCAATGTTTGAAAAGTTCAAACCTTTATAAACAGACTAAATATCCTAATGCACATGTGTTCCAACAAAGACATGAATGTGGTCAGTTGATATTGCATACTGGCTCACAGTGAGAACTACTATATATATTAGTGCACAATCCATACAGATGCATATATGTGTATATAGGTGAACAAATTCATATAGATAGATATATTTATCCACATATAGATTTAAGTATATATAAAAGACCTTTTCATATGAAAAATAAATATCATTCTGCACATTTATGACAGGTTATTTTGGAAGCAGGCAGCTATTATCCTGGGTCATGACTGTGTAATAAAGATTGAAGGGAGCCAAGCAACCAGGTGCTTTATTCCCCAGCGTGGCAGATGAGCTGTTCCATGTAAACATGGGATCCTCTCTCTTTGTCTTTCAGAAATTGAGGCTGTGAGCTTAATTCTACATATAGTGAGGGTTTTTTTTTTAAAGAACATCTGCTGTATATTGTTTGGAATATAACCCATAACCATTTATTTACTGAGGAACAATGGTGTGCAGTTACCCACAGCAACCAAGAAATTAGCTTTTTGCAGGTCATTGACACTTTTAATTACGTTACAAGAGCTAAATTTTAAAAATGGGTGTTCCAAAGTGCAATGTTTTATACATAAATCTCTAATGATCCATTTTTCAAGGTATTGAAGTGGGGGTTTATTATGAGTTGCTCATAGCACACTGTGGTCAGATAGATAAAAGGCTTTTTATCAAATAATTGTTTATTCTAAAAATTTTAAAGAGTAGTTTACAGATGCACAATATACAATGCTAAAATACATTGTAAAATAGGTAAGTGGTACAAGAATAATTCATACTTATGAAGTAACAGGAGAGAATTTGAAAGCCATATACAGATACAGTCTATATCTAAACAGGCTAATGTTGGGCCTCAGGAAAAGTTATGAAGGCCTTGAAGAGAAAAATATATGTAATAAAGCACAAAAGAACATAACAAAATCAACAATGGGAAAAGAAGTGGGGGCTGTGAGAATATCACGTATAAGACCAGGATGGGCAGTCATGTTCAGTTCTAGATAGTAGGGGTTCTGGGGATTGCTCTACCCACTACAGCCAGAGAAGAACCTAATGATACACCTGAGGCAAAAAGCAAGACAAGGTATTAATTGAGGAGGTCCCGAACGTTTGTAGTATCACTATACACCTGCCAATAGGTCCAGGTATTGCAAACGTTTTCCAGACTGTGCTATCTTCCGTCATCAACACCTCCTTCGCTAATATGTAATTGAGAACTAAGGCCCATTTCAGGAGCAAGGGAGGAGAAGTACTCTTCCAGTGTTGGGCGATGGTAACTCTGGCCACCAAAGATACCTTTTTTATTTTGGATATGGGCCCGGGAATTATGGATAAAAATGTGACTTCACAAGTTGTGTGGAAATCTAATATACACACATACTGTATGCAGTAAAAACTTTCTCCCAGAATTGTGTGAGCAAACAGCAGCTCCACCATCTGTGAAGGTAGGTGCCCACTACCTCCGAGCACCTCCAACATATGGTAGAGGTAGATACAATTCAAAACCACTGGGGTCCTATACCACAATGATATTATCTTGTAACTTTTTTTTACTCGAAATAGGAAGACATAGAGAGATGGGATTGAAGATAAAGCACTTCTTCCAGTTATCCTCTGAAAAACGAACCCAGGTAGGACTTCCACTTGGAAACAAAGGGAGGGTCTGCAGCAGGATCCCCTCAAAAGGTTATTCTTCAATGGTTGTCACAGGTTACTGGATTTGCATACAGTTTACAGGCTTGTATGTCTCTTACTAGTTTTTATATTTTTTTGTGGACACTGATTTAGAGGTCTTCACACTTGAGTTCACAACTCCTTAAACTGTACGTATTTGCCATGACCATAACAAAAGGAACTTGCGTCCCTGTTTAATTTTCATTCATGTTACATTGCAAAACTTGCTGCTGGAGAATTGCTGCAATGAGAGGACGTTATGACTTGACGGGCATGGCAGTGCTGGGTAATCCAGAAAGCAGTTATCACCAACAGGATCTCTGTAGATTATGAGAAGCTAGTAGGTAGGGATGAGCTCAGGGGTTTCTGGATACTAGGTTGAATCAGTAGGTACTATCCCACCAGGAAGCGGTCACTGTAGATTGCCAATTATAAGTGTGTGAGGAACACTCCACCCCGCAGTCACATGTATACATACTCCTTGTATATGTATGGCAGGGAATGCCTTGGCTGTTTATGATTGCTGCTCCACAGTGGCAGCTTCCTGGCAGGATAGGACTGGTATCTGAACCCAACTAAGCTCATCCTTACTGATAGGTGATTTAAACCACCAACATCTATACATTACCAAAATACATTCCTCCTGGGTGATCTAAATCTTTATTAAAAGTACACCTTTCACTTCATATTTCTCTCAGGACATGTGTAAAGCAAACCTATGCTTTGTCCATGCAAGTCAATGCAGCAGGTTTGCTTTACCAAACCCCATACCCCTTCCCCAACAATACATACTCACCTTTCCTTGCTCTGTTATCCATTCATAAGTAAGAAAACACTCCGTACATCTAGGTATGGAGGAGCAATACAATTTACAGCATTCAGCAAATTACTGGCACTATCACATGAACATTCAGAACACTATGAAAGCTACAACCTCTCCTTACCAAAGGTGCCATCTCCTGTATGTATGTATGATTAGAACCCTGATGACCAGTAACTGAAATTCACTTGAATGGTTCACATTCGGCTGGCAGTATCGCCCAGTAAAAGCAACAGCAGGGATCACCTTTGTGCCCAACCGTTTGTTTTTTTCTTACTGCCCCTCAACCGCAAGTGTTTTTATAAGAATAGGCAGAGTGTTTGCCCAATGCAAACAGGCATGCGTATATAATATTGCTTGAAATTTAACATCAAAACCTTACCATGCATGATCCAGTGTTCTGATCATTAATATTAGGCACCTATATTCAATTCCCCCCCCTTATCTAGATTTGTATTAAATCCACAAACCCAATCACCAAGGAAACTGCACACTGAAAAGCAGCAAAACATACAGGAAAATTACATGGCTTTTTTGAACCTGTGCCATAATTATGGGACTAGTGAAAGAAAGGTGTGTCCCAGTGAGCCTCAGTCACCTGTTATCTTAACCATTCTGTCTGTTGAGGGATTTGATCAGCTGCTTAACCCCTTCCCCCTACATTCCCTAGAGACATATAGCTGGGTGGGATGGGTATATTGCCTGTCTGGCCACTTGCTTTAACCCCTACACTGCTGAATGGCTTTGTTCTGTATTTACCAAATTGAGTGATGGTGTTTTAGAACTTAAAAAGTATAATCGTTACACAGGTCTCTTTTGGAGGGGTAATTACTACCTTTCAAACTAACCCACTGAGTTCAATGGGGCTTCACCGCAACTGCGTGCAATGCCTTCTCACTGCCTGTCATATGCCCTCTCCACATTCAAACTGCTTTTCAGAGGGCATTTGACAGGCGGTGAGGCGGCATTGCTCACAGTCGCGGTGCGGCCCCATTGAATGCAATGGGTGAATTTGACAGGTGGTGATGCTCGTCAAACACGCCCATTGAGTTCAAATGAGGCTGTGACCACTTGTAATGCCTCCTCACCACCTGTCACATTCCCTCTAAATCAATACAAATGTGGATTGTGATTCAGAAGGCACTGGAAATATGAAAAAGCCCTAAGGCTAGGTTCAGATATGTGCGGGTGGTGCCGCTGTGGATCTGCACACAAATCTGTGCAGCCACACCACCCACACAGAAGAATGCAGACCCGCGGGCGGGTGCCATTAATTCTAATGGCATGCCACCCGCACTGAAAATCACAACCACACTGGGAACCGAGGTGCAGGGACTTCCCTGCGTGTCCCATGGCACGGGAGTCCATTCAAATGAATGGGCTCTCGTGCCCGTGCAAAACGCAGTCCGCAGGAACACACATATGTGAACCAGGGCTAAATGTAAGCGGACTAATTTTTAAAAATTTCTGTAAGGCCTTGTTTACACTTGCAGTTGGTGGGGGTGGTAAAAAAAAACACTTAGCATAGCAAGAATCATCCCCCTAGTTGTGATTTGTTGGGTAGGACTCATTCCCTTGAATGGGGCTGCACCGTAACAGCTGCACGCCTGAGATATTTGCCATTGTATTTAACTTTGCAATTTAGCCTGCATCTACTTTTATCTGAAAATTTTGTAATTTTCATAGTTCTGTGAGATTTCAGATATGTATAGGAGAATATATCTCTCTTCAATTTTTACTTTAATTAAACTATTACAGATTTTTCTGTTAGAACGATAAAAGACTATTTAGCTCTCACTCCCTTCCATTTGGGTATGGCATGGTGACAAAGATGGGGATCTCTTTAGAGAATAATAATTCCTTGGCTAGATGATGTAACAAAGTGCCTCTGTTTACCCCGTACACATGGGCGATCCAAATAGATCCGCCTGTCTGTTTTTCAGATGGATCTCAACAGAAACTCAATGGTAGTCTTTGGGCCAGCTTTAGAGCAGCTTGTCAGATGCAAATATTTTAATTACCCTCAGGTTTCATATAATATATATATATATATATATATATATATATATATATATATATAAAATGTGTGACCCCTTATGCACACATTGCTCCACCGCACCAGCTTATGTTCATGTTCTTTCTGCAGTTTCTCTTATACATTTCCCATATAAAAAAAACTACCAGCTGACATTTTGGTTCCTGCTATTTCTGGCACTACATACACAGCAAAACATGCTTCAAAGCAAGTTGCATAAAAATGAAATACTGAAATCCCTGTACGGTTATGGGGACTCTAGTATTACGCTTTATTTTTGGGTTTAGTTATCCTTTAATTGCATTGCTATAAGATAATCTGATATGTCTGACTATTGTCGGCATTTGTTTGTATAGTAAAACTTTTGTTAAAGAGTATCTAAACCCAAGAAGAAAAATGTAATATACTGCAGTATACCAGTCCCAAGACTTGGGGGCTACATTTGTTTTCTTTCTTCGGTAGAAATTTTTTTATGCAAGTAATAGCACCCTCCTAGTGTAGTGTAGGCTCCTAGGTAAATCTGGTTGGCTCCAGTGTAATCAGAGGAGCAGGGGCTGATTATTTAGGGCTGATTAGTGTATCCCAGGCTGCTGCTCTGTTACTTTCCTGTCTTCTACAGGATTCTAGAATTATAGTGGGAGGATGATTAGAGCATGCAGTCTGAATATTTATGGGACTCCAGCCAATCCCTGGGGAGGTGTGCCCAGTAGGTGGTTGTAGAGCCTTTAAATAGTCTGAGGCCTCGACAACATGGTGAAGTGTTTCTGGGTCTAGTGCTGCTGGTGGAGATCCCTGTGTGGGGGGCTCTGCCCCTGGGACAGATTTCCTATGTCCCAGTTACACTTAGCTGGGGGCCTATTCACAAGCTTATGTCCTGGGATCAAGTCTGGACAAGCTCACTGCAGAGAGCATAGAGGAAGTTGGTGGGAAATAGCCCAGCTGTCCTATGGTGATATGAATCTGCATCTCCCTCACTAGGAACAATCTGGATAACATCGGCATGAGGCAACCGATGGTCCTGTGGCTATGTGAGTAAGTGACCCCAGTGCTGAAGAGTTAGGGACAGTGTGTATCTTTTATTCTCTGGAAGGAGTACTAGGGGCATTTATGTACAGTAGAGTCAGAAAGTTAAGGAGTCCTCAAGCTATTTATTTCTGCAGTTTATTGGGGTATCCCATTCTCCCCTTATTCCTATCCAAGTGCAACATTCCCAATAAAAACCCAAAAAGGAAGCCCTAGATTGTTCTTTGGAGCCAGTGGAGGAGTGAAAAAAATGCTGTTTGCTTGGGTGTGTGTGCTCTAAGACGGAAATAGGACTCACCAGCGGCTCCTTTGGGGGTGCGCTACATACAGAAAATACCCGTTGGTCTTGTCAGAAATGCTGTGTCCTTGTCACCTCCTCTGAGCTGACCTGGAAGCAGAAAACAATGTTACCTTAGTTGCATAACTATTCTCCACATAATGGAGATAAATAAAAGCAAACATGCTTGAAGTCCAACCTGGAGATAATAGATACAGTGGAGAAGTGGGTGTAGCCACAAAGGTATAGGAAGTGTGTTATTTACAGGAGTACCAGGTGAAAGACAAGAAAAAAAGCATTTAAAAAAACAAAACAAATTCAGTCACCTCATCTAAGGACTCGTAAGTTGCAATATATAAAATGTTTGTTGTTGGGTTTAGACACATTTTAAGAAACAACTACTGTTACCTGAGGACCATTTGGTTGCTGCAGTACTTGATAGTTTAGTACAGTTAAGTTCATAATATGAATATCGTACCTGAAAAATACTTCACAGCTACAAGTGACAGCTGACTTCTCTGCTCCAGATAGTGTCGTAGCATCCACCTGCACCTAATGGAACAGAAAGAAGAATTACATTAAAAGGCAGTTGATCAACAGTGATGATCTTGGGACGTTCTAAAGAATAGACATAAAGGCATAATAATAAAGCAGGTAAGGCAAATACTGTACCAGGAATATACACTTGCAGTGAATTTTTGGCGAATGTCACATTCACTGCCCCTTAGTGTATTAAGCAAAAAATAATACTTTTTCACTTGGGAGTACTTAAGCATATATCTGGTCGAAAGGCCATGCTTACGATGGGATGCATATCTATATATCCGAGCGCAGCCAGTCTCATTCATGTCTATTGGGATGAAGCAACTGTACAGACACAGCCACTACCCCAATCTGACATTCGGGCAGGTACGTGTGCATGTCCCCAAAATGACACTGTCTGCGTCCAGAGACATGCACCCGCACCAACATGGATGTCACATGGAAGCAGCAGCTGTGTCAGTGCAGCTCCTGCATCTGAATAAACATGAATGGGACTACCTGCACGCGGATGCATGAAATATCTGTGCAACCCGTGTGGACAAACATGGCCCTTCACACAGATGTATGCTTAAAGTGGTTGTAAACCCTCAAATATACAAAGTGACTGGCTCCAGGTGATACAGAGAGGAAACAAATCCTCCTACATAAGTTGCATTTGTTTATCTGCAGTATTCTCTTCTCTAATTCCATTCAAAATGCTGAATTTGCAGCTTGTTTGAACATTCAGAGAAATGTGGGCACAGAGCTAAAATTACAAACTGCAGAGCTCAGTGTGGAGAGCTCTGAGAGTTAATTGGAGGAAAGAGACCCCCCCCCCACACAGCTAACAGGAACAGCGTTGAGGCTGTCAATCTGCTGGAGGTCCCTCCCCTGTCACCAATTTCCTCTTGGCGTCAGAAAAACTTGTCAGAAGTGATACATGCTGATGGTAGAGGAAGGGGGCAGCAGACAGAAATTACACTTAGTGCTTTTAATTGATACCAGTACACACTATAGAGAGTTAAGTTTTATTCATATTTCATGTCTGAGGTTTACAACCATTTAAGTAGCCCATGTGAACTAGACCTTAAGATATAACAAAAATAAATGCAGTCTCTCACAATGAATATCATTCCTATATCTTAAAGTCTTGAACACACTAGGGTGGTCAGTTCTTTTTTCCTCATCGATGAGGATGGGGGAATAGGGTACACCAAAGTGTAATGGGTGACTAGGGTACACCAGAGTATTATGGGTGACTAGGGTACACCAGAGTATTATGGGTGACTAGGGTACACCAGAGTATTATGGGTGACTAGGGTACACCAGAGTATTATGGGTGACTAGGATACACCAGAGTATTATGGGTGACTAGGGTACACCAGAGTATTATGGGTGACTAGGGTACACCAGAGTATTATGGGTGACTAGGGTACACCAGAGTATTATGGGTGACTTGGGTACACCAGAGTATTATGAGCAACAAGCTTCGCTCTATTCTGTTATGCGCTGATCAAGGCAAAACCGCACTGCATTTGAGGTGACATTAACAATGGAGGCTCTGAGGAAGAGGCTAGTCCTTGAAACGAGTCAGCCATTTTGGATGTCCATCATTCTCATCACCATTCAGAAACAGTGCGAACCGGACAGAGCGGTCTCATATGATGTGCTTATATTCATGTATTTATGAGTAGAATACCTTCTTTTAAATTTAATAAACATACTTTTAAAGGTAATGCACAAGGCCGGTGCGCTCTGTTTTGTTTTTCTCTATTTAGTACTTGTGGACTCCCTGGCTCTTTGAGGGCATCAAGGCGTACATATTCCAAGACATTCGTTGTGTGATCCCTATGACAAAAAGTCCATCCCTAAGCGCAGGAGTATTTGGGTTTTCCACTTTCACATGTGTTTTGCCATGCTTGTAGTGCAATTTGGAATCATGGGCAACCCGCGATTAAAAATCGTGAAGTGAAAAATTTGAAAGCCCTTTAGATATTTATTGGTAGTGTATGACTTTTGGTTCACACTATTGTGGGTTTGCAGCCCCTGCTTGTGCGGGCATGGTAGCCCATTCATTTAAATAGGCTGCCGAGCCTGCGTTTTCCACAGAGAGAAGGTGCATGCACCATTTTGGAAACGCAGCAGCCGGGAAATCACATGGTGCTTTTGCACCATGTAATTTCTCTGAGGTTCCCATATTGGCAAATGTGCTGTGGTTTGAGATGCATGGGGGTGCCATTAAGCATGAATGGCAGCCCAACGTGTTTTTATACAGCAACGCGTTTTAACTGTGGGTGGTGTCAGGTGTGGGAATCACTGCCATTCCTCCATCCGCGATGGTGTGATCCTAGCGTGTCAAGCAATCATCTTTCTTTTATTTAGTAATCTACTTAAGTTATTTGAACAAATAAAGGAATGGACACATTCATTTTACTGCACAGGTCTTCTCCAGCGACAGGATAATAACATGACTTTGTGACTAGTACTAACTATCCCAACCAGGACACCTGCATGGAGTTTGCATAGTCTCCCTGTCTTTTCCTCAAGTGTCCTATCACCTATCCAAAGACATTCTGGTAGGTTATTTGACTTCTGTCTAAATTCGCCCCAGGATGAGTGTTATTCATATGAGCTATGGAATTTAGATTGTAAGCTCTTTGAGAGCAGGGACTGATGTGACTGTGTAATAAGTGCTGCATAAAATTGTCATACTATATAAATACCTGTAATAAATAAATAAAATAAAAACTACATATCCACTAATAAACAAATTTGTGTTGAAAGATAGCTCAATATGGGTGGAAAATGAATCTGGTCTCATCAGATACCCAGCCAATTCTTCGAAAGCAGACACTTTAATGGATCTCCTACCTCATCAATGAAAGTTCTGCATTATATCATCAGCAATACATCTCATAGAATTATTGGCTATACAAGACGAAGGAGGGAATGGATGGGAATTACTATGCAGAGTTAGTGGCAGAAGGATTGAATAAACAGAATGACAGACAGCCAGGGAAGTCCTATAATCCATGTCTGCATGCTCTCTAGGCCTAGGTTCCTGTTACAACAGCAGCAAATGTCTTTCATCTTGTTCCACTTCCTCTTCTGCTTGTGTAATTAGTGGTCTTTGATCGCCAAGGTGTCCAGTCATGTGGAAGAAACGTAACAGCATCAGTGCTTTCTACTTATTTATTCTTTATTACTTATATTAACATTCTTAGTTGATTTGTTATGTAGAAGTCTAAGGCTACATTACCACTGGAACTCCCCTAGACGTCAACTCTCCTGGCAGCAGGAAAACACTAAACGCATGTAAATGAGGTACCGCGTTTAGTGCTTGGACATTTATTCCTTTTATTGGCTAGGCTACTTGCCACTGAAATGAATAAACCCCTAAGCACTAAGGCTAGGTTCACTTATGTGCGGGTGGTGTGGCTGCGGGATCCGCACAAAAATACCTGCAGCCGCACCACCCACACAGAGCAATGAGGGACTCGCGGGCGGGTGCCATTAATTCTAATGGCACACCGCCCGCACTGGAAATCATAACCGTACTGGGAACCACAGTTCCCGTGCGGGCTGTGGTTTACAAAGTAATGCAGTGACTTCTTCCCTGTGTGTCCCGGTGCACGGTAGTCCATTCAAATGAATGGGCTCTTGTGCCCACTCAAAATGCAACCCGCACGGCAGCAGATACGTGAACCTGATGAAGAAAGTAAAAATGCTGTTTATGAAAGGAAAAATGCTGTTTATGAGTTAGATGTTGGATAGGCCTAAAGGTGGATAGAGTATGAGATAGCTGGACATATTGGGGTAAGGTGTTCCAGAGGATGGAAAAGGTTCAGGAGAAGTTCCAGAGGCAAGCATAGGAGAAGGTGACAAGGGAACTAGAGAGCAAGAGGGCTTGGGAGGAGCAAAGAAAACAGTTTTGTAACACCCTCCCAGTTAGGTACTAGGATTGGTATAGTTAGGATAAGTATTGCTGTGTTGCTCTGCTTAACAGAGAGACGGTCAGGAAAATCTACTTGGGCAGCATTAATATGTAGACAGCCCTGGCCAGTTGCAGGGTGGCCCCATTGCATGCCAGGAGTGGTGTTTATGTTCTCTGAGCACATGGGTTCAGCGTCTTTCCCTAGAGAGGATTGCAACAAGTCAGGCGGGAGGCAAGTTTGCCTCGCCTGGCACCTGCTGCCATGTGGGCCTTGGGTGGGTGGCCTGAGGGCCTGAAGTTAGGAAGAGTGACCCTGGTTCTACAATAAGCTGACTGAGAGGAGCTGTCTGCCAAAGATCTGTCTAGAATCACTGGATAGAGTCGCTTGGAATATTTGAAGAAAGCTGCTATTCTGTCCTTGGACTTGTGAGTACAGACACTGAGAGATCTTGGGGACTCTGTGTACTTTGCTACCCCTCTAGTTCTTAATAGTCAGCATGGGTCTGAGAAAAGGGAACACTGGCTGATGTTCTTAAGAGCTTGTCCAACTGTTGCTACTGAAAAGGACTTTGCTCATTTCTATTACTTCTGGACTTCCACGGTCTACCGTAACAGGCCTGTACCTGAAAAGCTTAGCCCTGCAACTACTTCTACCGCTAAATGGACTTCAAAATGCTCAATGAAGAGATCAGCTAGATATCCTCAGTTGTGAATAGCTCTAATATTGGAGTACCTACTAAATTCCCAATCCCTATCCCCAGTTCTACAATAAATTTTCAAAAACAAACATCACCTAGACTGATCATTGAACGCAACGAGCGAAAGAGTGTGTGTACCCAGCAGTGGAAAATACTTTGTGCCTGGCTGTGGGGCAAAACAAGGGGAGATCTGGGCAAAAGTGGCTCCTCCAGGGGTAGCGCTACAGTTTGGTTAGTATTTCGAAACATGATTGGTGATGTAGTTGTGGGCAGAGTTGTGTACGGCTTTGTAAGTTGTTAGTATTATGAATTTATTATTGGGTGAGTGGAAGTCAGTGGATGGTTCTGGCAGCAGGATTTATGACAGATTGAAAGTGATTGTAAAGGCAGATTTAAAAAAACAAACAAACATGTTATACTTACCTGCTCTGTGTAATGGTTTTGCACGGAGCAGCTCCGATCCTTTTCTTCTTGGTTTCCCCTGCCAGCGCTCCTTGTTCCTCCCTCCTGCCAAGTGCCCCAGAACAAGCAGCTTGCTATGGGGGCATCTTCAGTGTGGGCACCAAGCTATGACAGCTTGCGGCTTCACAACCGGGTGCCCACTACGCATACGTGAGAACAGCTGCACTTTGTGAATGGCCCCCTAGTCTTCTGGGACCTGTGACGTGTCCCAGAAGACTATGGGGAGGGAAGGGGAGGACAACTTCTGCTTCCGATCGCCTAGGCCAGTGGTCGGCAAGCCGCAGCTCGCGAGCCACATGAGGCTCTTTACACATTTTAATGCGGCTCTTCTGTGTGCCAGGCGCCCGCTCCCCTCCCTTATCTCGGGCGGCCGAGGACTCTGCAGCTAGCCCAGCAATGATTGGCCAGTCTCGCTGCCACTCACATCCTGATAGCTAGTGATTGGCTGTCAGGATGTGTGTAGGCGGGGCAGCGTGACGAACGTGAGGGGAGCTAGGCTCCTCTCACATTCCGCCCTGAAGACCGGAACGGCGCGGGGAACACAGCGAGAGGAACGCGCGGAGCAAAGGTAAGTGAATTGACACAGGAGGGACTTGGCTTACTACTTGCTACTTACTTACTACTACTATATGGGGGATGAATTACTATGGGGGATGAATTACTATATGGGGGATGAATTACTATGGGGGATGAATTACTATATGGGGGATGAAATACTATGGGGGATGAATTACTATATGGGGGATGAATTACTATATGGGGGATGAATTACTATATGGGGGATGAATTACTATGGGGGATGAATTACTATATGGGGGATGAATTACTATATGGGGGATGAATTACTATGGGGGATGAATTACTATATGGGGGATGAATTACTATATGGGGGATGAATTACTATATGGGGGATGAATTACTATATGGGGATGAATTACTATATGGGGGATGAATTACTATATGGGGCATGAATTACTATGGGGGATGAATTACTATATGGGGGATGAATTACTATGGGGGATGAATTACTATATGGGGGATGAATTACTATGGGGGATGAATTACTATGGGGGATGAATTACTATATGGGGGATGAATTACTATATGGGGGATGAATTACTATGGGGGATGAATTACTATATGGGGGATGAATTACTATGGGGGATGAATTACTATAAAAACTTATTGAAACTAAAAACAGTGTACCATCCTATGTATTTTCAGTTTTAAAAATGTGGCTCTCAAAATAAATTTCAATCGTGGTTTTGGCGAGATTTGGCTCAGTTGAAAAAAAAGGTTGCCCACCACTGGCCTAGGCGATCACAGTGGAAGTTTGAGTGGGTACCTGTCAAATTTGGGTACCCACTCCCCAGAGGTGCCAATCCTTAATGGGGAGCAGGGGACAAGGGCTTAAAGCGGAACTTCCCCTTTTGAGTGGAGCTCCGCTTTAACAAGCTGAAAATAGAAGCTGATTGGTTGCCATGCACAGATGCTCCAGATTCTGTCTGCTCCAGTTTTGATAAATTCCCCTCATTGTGTTTTATGTGACAGACTTCAGACTGCCTCTGTACACTGTGCAGTACATTACATATTCTCAGTCTCAATGCTATCTTATGTACAGTACATCATTCTGCTAATCATCACATCATCATCATATTATACCAATGTTTTTACCATGTCCACCTCAATCTCCCTAACATCTCCAAAATATGTTTCTGCTTAACCACTGACAACACAAAGTTTAATTTTTGCTCAACTATTCCAACTCCCTCCTTGTTATACATAGAGGACACCCCACCATAAACCTCTGCAGCACAAGCCACAGGCTAGCACTTGTCAAGCTGCAAGCAGATCTGAAAATCCTGGCCAGCACATTTATTTGCCCCAGGTAGCTCTATGACATGAAGCTCACATTCTGTACATCATTTCCCTACCACACTCAATGCTGACCTTTCCATTCATGTGAGAAGGTGTGGGTAGGGCTACCTTTACTCCCATTTATTGTCTACTTTATGATACCCCAGCATCACTGGAGGTGAAATAATGACATGCCAACATGTAGACATCATACTGGCCTAGGCACACCACAATGTCAATGTTTTTTAGTACAAGCACCAAGCATTGGATTTTTAAGAAGATATTAATACTCTATTTGAACACACATGCTCTCCAAGTTCTATTTGTATTATAATTTTAAAGCTGAACTCCAGGCAAACAGCTAAATAAACAGATGAAATACACATATGGGAGCCGTTTTACCTGCCAAAAGATTAGTATTTTTGTCTATCTAGTTCTTAGATATACACAGCCTTCCCATACAGAAAATACTGAAAGAAAGAGATTTAATTTTTCTAAATTGTAGTTCAGCAAGGCCCTTTCATACAGGGCAGATTATATTCTGTCCAGCAGGGAATCTGTGAGCTGATCTCCTGCTGATTGGAGCAGAGCGGGTGGATGATAAATCCGTGTCCGCTCAGTTTCTGCACAGAGCGACCATGGATAGAATCCACAGACGGGGGTAAACGGATTCCACTGTTGGTTTATACCCAGCTACCTCCAATCTGCTCTGCCTAAATGGAAAAGGATGGAATCCTCTTCCGTTTTTTGCAGCTGACCCGGTCGGACCTGGAGGTAGGCAGATGTAAACAGACACAAGTCCGTTTACACCCACCTGTCAATAAGGATACATGGACCTACTGATCAGGTCCGCCTGAAAAACAGAGGCAGATCTGATCGGAACACCCATCAAAAAGGGCCTAATACAGAGGTTTGTCCTTCCCCCAGACTGTGAACGGACAGTAAAAAAAAGAAGCAGAAGACCGATAAACCCATCTCCCTGTCACTTTGCTCTCTTCTCATATCAGCATGTTAGGATGATGAGCACAGGAACACAATTGATTGAGTCCTTGCTTCTCCCTCTTCCAATCTGAGCTCTGCTACATGGGGCATAGCAAGATGCTGATGCCAAGTCAAATTCAGGTACTTATGTAGCACTACCCCTTAGGAGTTGCAATAGATTTGGGTCCCGCTATAGTCCTGCACAGCCAGGCAACATGCATTTCCTTGCATCAGGAGACAGTAAGCAGTCCTTGAGCTTTATTTTGAAATTTTATTAAGGGATTTGGAAGGGATAAGGGAGTTAACCAGCATCTCCTGTAGTACCATCCTAGACTCCAGGTGACTCCTCTCCTCATGCAGCTGTACTGGGTGAATCCATGGGCAGGAGATCCAGTTCTTGCCACTGCAGCATAAAACAGTCCCGGGTAAGATAGTAAATCCAGTTCCCCACTAGAGTGCTCCTCTCCCCTTATAGGCCCAGGGGGTGTAGGTTTACGCACGTGATCCCTATCTTGTGCTGCCGGTGGGTCGGTGGATGCTACCAGACCTTCTAGTTGGGCCACTCCTTCCCTACCACACAGGTGGTCCTTTCTGAAGAGGACCAGTGAAGCCTCACAAGGTCCTCTGCCTGGGGGTGAGCCCCTCTCCATTTGGCCCCCTCACAGGCTTCTGCCTCCAGCCTCACATCCTCTCTCTCTCTTCCACCTGAACTCTTTTGCTGCTGAGTAGGCTCAGCTACTCTTAAAGGTTGTCCTTGCCCCATGCCAAACCTCCTGTTGGGGATTAGCCAGGATCCCCTAAGAGTACAAACCAGCCACTCCTCAGATCCACCCACTGCTTCTAGACCTTTCTCCAAAGTTCTAGAGCAGGGGGAAATTCCAGAGGGACTGGTCTGCAGAGCATCTCAGCCCTGACCACAATCTACTACTCAGCCTCTGCTTAAGAATTGGATCTAGCTCCCCTTAGCCAGCTAGGAGGGTGCTACACCTACACTGCCTGCATTTAAAACACATTAAAGTAGTATTAAGCAGCATTTTGTAGTCTGACCACAAAATACATTACCCAGTAAACTCTTTCTTAAAATTCTAACTCTAACAGCACTTGCAGTTTACAGTTTTCAGTGTTGCTGGTTCGTGCTCTCTCATTGCTGCTTCCCTGAACTTCTGGTCTTCACAGGAAAGAGTTAATAGTGGACGGTGCAGTCTCAAGCAAATCTGTTAGCTTGGAGAAGGGAGGGGAGAAGAAGCATAAAGAGCAAGAGAGTGCCTTGCCACCCTAGGTGATAAGGCTGTGTGTTTCTATGGATGTATACAGTGTAGGGAGACACAACTCTGGTCCTTGCATGCAAGAGTGGCTCCAATGAATGTTGCAAGAGAAAGGAGCCACCCTTCAACAGGATCCTGAGGCAATGATCATAGCACCATCTAAAACTAGAACATAAGCAAGAATTTAAAGATGAAGAACGCTGCATACACAGGAAGCGATTAAAGCAGAAACCCATGCAAAAACTTCTTTACAGGTCCTTGTTACTGATTTTCTACCTTCACTGAATAGGTCATCCATCTTCTGGTTCACTCAGTAGTTGCTCTGACACAGCGTATTCATTTCTGTTTGTAAGACCAGTGGCTGCTATGCCTCCTATTCCCTCAGCTACTGGCTTTGGCAAATCCCCTCTGTAGTTCTTTCTCCAGGAAGCAGTGATGTAATTCAGCCCCACCTGCAGTGGTGGACGGAGCAAGACTCTCAGACACATTCAACATGTACAGGCCTAGTGTACCTGCCCACATTCACTACAATTCCCTGTAGTTGATAGGAACTGTAGTTTCCTTTTACTGCAGAGAGAGAGTAGAGGGTATGATGTAATCCCTGCTGTTACATCTCCTTGGCAGAGCAGATGCTGTTATCTTTTGAGTTACAGAGATGAGGTCATGAAAATTCAATTAATCTTTTCCCTTCAATTGAAAGGATTTTCAAAATTGTATTGGCTGTTTAATGTAGGGTGATGTACTAATGGGTGATTTTATTTTTACTTATCCCGGAGTTCTTCTTTGAAAGTGCTTAAAATTACTGAGGGTTTAATATCACTTCATGGATGTATTAATATATACAGAGCTGTATTAATAAATTAATGTGACTTTTTATCTGCCTTGGGTTCAGATTTAATTGTAGGACCATCAAATAAAAATAAGGAGAGATGATTTTAGGTTTCTTGAACTGCAGTGAATCATCTGACTCCCCTCTACATACTATGCACACACTCATTGTTAAATTTGTACACAATGGGGTTTATTTACTAAAGCTGGAGAGTGCAAAATCAGGCTCACTTCTGCATAGAAACCTATCAGATTCTAAAAACCTGGAAACTGATTGATTTCTACGCAGAAGTGAGCCTGATTTTGCACCCTCCAGCTTTAGTAAATAAACCCCATAGTAATCTGGAGTGATGAGACCAAAATCGAGCTTTATGGTCACAACCATAAGCGCTATGTTTGAAGAGGGGTCAACAAGATCTACAGTGACAAAAACACCATCCCCACTGTGAAGCATGGTGGTGGCTCACTGATGTTTGGGGGTGGAGGGGTATGAGCTCTAAAAAGGCACAGGGAATTTTGATTCCCCCTCATTTTGCACACTCCAGCTTTAGTAAATAAACCACAATGGGGTTGATTTTCTAAAAGCACATAGGCTCTTCATTGCAAGGAAATGTTCCTCAAAGCTTAGTGATTGTGGAGAAATATCACTTTGCAAAAAATACCCAATCATATCTAAGGAAAATAAAACAGCATTTTTGTTTGCACATCATTAAAGGATGGCTGTCAGCAGAGCTTCCCCTAATTTACTAAGCTCTGGGGAAAATTCCATTGCAAAGTGCAACTTCCCTTGTAAAGTGAACAATCTACTTCCCTTCAGTAAATCACCTCCACAATGTCCAGAGGTAACCAGAAAATGGGAAACAAAACTAGAAAAATTAATCACAGTTGAGGATTAGTGCTGGCCCTTACCTTGATGATACAAACAGGCCTACAATGCCTTGTTTATCCCACCACTGTAAATACAAATTTATTTTTAATCATCATCTTTGGTGGTATGCACATGTTTCGTAGGGTCTCTTTGAGTATGTGGATTGTGGTAAGCAAAAGAAATGTGCGGAACGTCATCCAAAAATAGTTTTTTTTTTATTGCTGACTATGTCTCATTTGAGCATATTTCCTTCCTATGTGGTCTCTGGGAAAGAAGATGATGGGATTTATCCCAACATGGACACAGAAAGCAATATAAAACCTGACAGACATTCTAACTCCCCAATTCTATCCAAAATGTAATAAATGTTTGTACTATCTTAAAACATTTTAACTTGAGCAAACAATGATCCTCAAGACACACAACAATGTTTCATTTACAGACTGCATGGCCTAATGATCCCAAAAACTTGAAGTGGCGGCACAGTGGAGCCCACAAATTTTGCTTAGAGGAATTCATCTTTGTGCAAAGCCTGAGGAGCCCTTGAATGGGTGCAGTCTGTCTTTCTGGTTGAAGAAGAACATTCTGTGGTTGGCTTTGTTTGGTGCACTGTATAACACACAATAGTCTGGAATCCATACCTGACAAACCAGAGATGCAAATTCATTTCCTTATATCAATAGAAACCATCAGAGCAGAGACATTTGCTTCAGGGTAAATGCAGCTGAAATTTTGTCAACTCAAGTCAACTGAATCCAGTGATCCCAAGAATTTGGCTGTATATCAATTGAATCCATTGCAGTCTAGACTTGGGCTCTAAAGCATGCAGAGTCACTAGTGAGAAAAAAGCTTCAGGTAGGTTATATAGGCTGAATAACGTGATGTCTTTAAAATACTCCTTTTAATAGATTGTAAGCTCCACGAGCCGGACCCTCACATTCCTTCTGTACTGAAATGTATTGTAATTGTACTGTCTCCCTTATATTGTAAAGCACTGCGCAAACTGTTGGCACTATATAAATCCTGTATAATAATAATAATATTGAAGATATACTTTATGTATCTAAAGTGTAGCTAAAGCCCTACTTTATTTTAGTTTTGAATAATGAAATGGGAACAGCCATAGATGGATCAGAATTCATCCGGTCCCTGTTGAATCGGCAGAATTTTGATCCATCTTTAAGGCCAGTTTTAAGGGAGATTTCTTATCTGTTGTCACATACATTTGAAAATATGACTGATCATGACAAAAACTGTCTTCTATTTAAGGATAGTGATCATATGATTACAGAAATCAGTTTACATCCCCTGCAATGTATGGCTTTGGTACAGACACACAAGGTGACACACACAGGTTAAAATGGCAACTAAAGGTTAATTTTCTACATCTGTGGCTTTTTAAATTGCAATTAGTGTCTGTGTATAGTCAATGAGTTTGCTAGCTCTCATGTAGATGTAAATGAGGAAAGAACTGTCAAAAGACTGTGTAACAAGGTAAAGGAACTTTATAAAGATGGAAAAGGATATAAAAAGACATCCAAAGCCTTGAATATGCCAGTCAGTACTGTTGATTCACCTATTAAGAAGTGGAAATTTGGGGATCTCTTGATACCAAACCAAGGTCAGGTAGACCAAGAAAGATTGCAGCCACAACTGCCAAAATAATTTTTGGGAAACAAAGAAAAACTCATAGATAACCTCAGAAGAAATACAGGCTGCGGCAATGCCACAAAAAGCCCATTTACAATAAGCCCGACAACACATTGACATGCCTCACAGATTCTGGCACACTGAGGTTTATTTACTAAAGCTGGAGAGTGCAAAATCGGGCTCACTTCTGCATAGAACCAATCAGCTTCTAACCTCAGCTTGTTCAGTTATGCTTTAACAATAAAACCTGGAAGCTGATTGGTTTCTAAGTAGAAGTGAGCCTGATTTTGCACTCTCCAGCTTTAGTAAATAAACACTCTAGTAATCTAGAGTGATGAGGCCAAATTAGAGCTTTATGGTCACAACCATAAGCACTATGTTTGGAGAGGAGTCAACAAGATCTATAGCAACAAGAACACCATCCCCACTGTGAAGCATGGTGTTGGCACACTGATATTTTGGGGGGTATGAGCTCTCATGGCACAGGGAATTTTGTGAAAATTGATAACAAGATGAATGCAGCATGTTATCAGAAAATACTGGCGGACAATTTGCATTCTTCTGCACAAAAGCTTCACATTGGACACTCCTGGACTTTTCAGCACAACAATGACCCTAAGCACAAGGCCAAGTTGAAGTTCCAGTGGTTACAGCAGAAAAAGTTGAAGGTTCTGGTAGTAGCCAGCACAGTCTCCTGACCTTAATATCATCAAGCCACTCCGGGGAGATCTCAAACATGTGATTCATGCAAGATGACCAAAGACTTTGCATGACCTAGAGGCA
The DNA here is from genome assembly GCF_062004578.1 of Staurois parvus. Classification (NCBI taxonomy): domain Eukaryota; kingdom Metazoa; phylum Chordata; class Amphibia; order Anura; family Ranidae; genus Staurois; species Staurois parvus. Next base: position 676,260 of record NW_028317853.1, read on the forward strand.
TTTTGCCAAGACAAATGGGCAGCTACACCACCTGTAAGAATTCAGGGCCTCATAGACAACTATTACAAAAGACTGCATGCTGTCACTGATGCTAAAGGGGGCAATACACAGTATTAAGAACTAAGGGTATCAGGGGCGGACTGACCATTTGGAAACTCGGGCACTGCCCGAGGGCCCGGGGTCAGTAGGGGGCCCCATGAGATGCCTGATACCTTTTTCATAGGCTTTTTTGAGTTTGGGCAAGGACACAGGGGCCCCATGATCCCCTATTGCCCGGGGGCCCCATGAGTTGTCAGTCCGCCCCTGAAGGGTATGCAGACTTTTGAACAGGGGTAATTTCCTTTGTTTACTTGTCATGTTTTGTTTTATGATTGTGCCATTCTGTTATGACCTACAGTTGAATATGAATCTCATAAGAAATAAAAGAAATGTGTTTTGCCAGCTTACCTATATTTTCTTTAAAATGGCACATACTGTACATATTTTTAGAATAACTGTAGGTATCCTCATATTCCCCTCATCTCCTGTCCCAGTGACAACTGTAAAAATTTAGATTTCCCAGTATTGCTGCCATTCAACATAGGGGATATTGGGAAGACAGCAATTAAAATCTGAGTTTTAACTCTTTTCTCCTGTATCTGAAGCAAAAACAAAAAAAAACTTTTATTACTGTTATTAATTGGTGTCTACATGTTGAAACACTTGTCTTTTACAAGATGAGTTTTATAAGAGGTAAATGCAGGTCAGTAGATTGGGAGCACATCAGAGAGTGTAATTAAAGCTATGTACTCATCTTGATATAAATCCACTGCTCATATAAACTAAGCTAACTATATTTGCCAAACAGTGTGTGAGAGATGTAGGAGATGATAGGGCAAGCAGAGACAACTTGAGTTTTCTATGCAAACGTGCTGTGCACCGGTCTGCTTGGAAACTGACTTTGGCTGGTCATAGAGAGGCAGATTCTCATTGAGAACATTGAATATTGAGGCTTCTGCTTGTCCTGGATATCAGTGCTGAACCACTGTGGCCACAATTTTCTATCCAAATCAGCTTAAAGTGCCACTAATTAAAGAAAATAATTGCCATGGACTTTGTAAAAGATTTGTTAATACTTACGTTTCCGATAGGTGGTTAGCAAAATCTTCACCATTTTGAAGAGCTAGGAGTGCTACTAGTATCTTATATGTCATGGTTCTTTGGCTATATCACTACAGGACACAGTAGAAACCACAGAACACAGGGGAGAACTACGTGTCCAAAATTTGGAAAGAGTCAGACCTGTAGAGGCCAAAGCTCTTCAAGGGAGCGAAGGTATTTTGCTTCCTTTCTCTAGCGACAGAGTTGCTTAAAGACAAATTGTCACCTTGTGTGCCGAACAAGTATGTGTGTAATATGTGCTGCTTTTTACTTAATACTTTTACTTAATATCTGTTTGTTTCTTCTCCCTGCTTTGCATCAACAGGTCTCAGCCAAGAATCTTTAGCTCAAACTTGTTGACAAAACCTGTTGTGTTGATTGGCCACAGCAAGTGTCAGCGGGGGGGGTTGTGTGTGTGCACCCTGAACTTGGAAGACACTTGCCAACCTACAGTTGTGTTCAAAATAATAGCAGTCAGACATCACTAACCTGATCAATCACTGTTTTTGGTAGAAATGATATTTCTACATGGCAAATAATTTACTAGTAGGTGTAGTAGAGTAATAGAAATCCAACAGACCCAACAGTCATGACATGCATGCTGCTGATTCTGTGTAATTGAATCACTAATTGAAAGGGGCATGTTCACAATAATAGTAGTCTGGAGTTCCATTAGTGAGGTCATTCATTCTTTGAAAAACAGGTGGCAATTATTGCCCTTATTTAAGGAAGGAAGGCAGCAAATGTTGTACATGCTGGTTACAGTGCATTTCTCTCTGAAATTCTGAGGAAAATGGGTCGTTCCAGACATTGTTCATAGGAACAGCGTACCTTGATTAAAAAGTTGATTGGAGAGGGGAAAACATATAAAGAAGTGCAGAAAATGATAGGCTGCTCAGCTAAAATGATCGCAAATGCTTTAAAATGGCAACCAAAACCTGAAAGACGTGGGAGAAAGAGAAAAACTACCATTCGAATGGATAGAAGAATAGCCAAAATGGCAAGGACTCAGCCAACAATCAGCTCCAGGAAGATCAAAGAAGGTGTAAAGTTACCTGTGAGTACTGTTACAATTAGAAGATGCCTATGTGAAGCCAAACTATCTGCAAGAAGCCCCCGCAAAGTCCCACTGTTGAAAAAAAGACATGCTGAAGAGGTTACAATTTGCCAAAGAGCACATTGACTGGCCTGAAGAGAAATGGAGCAACATTTTGTGGACTGATGAAAGTAAGATTGTTCTTTTTGGGTCTAGTGGCCGGAGACAGTTTGTCAGACGACCCCCAAACACTGAATTCAAGCCACAGTACACTGTGAAGACAGTGAAGCATGGCGGTGCAAGCATCATGATATGGGGATGTTTCTCATACTATGGTTTCGGGCCTATTTATCGCATACCAGGGATCATGGATCAGTTTGAATACATCAGAATACTTGAAGAGGTCATGCTGCCTTATGCTGAAGAGGAAATGCCCTTGAAATGGGTGTTCCAATAGGACAACGACCCCAAACACACCAGTAAACGTGCAACATCTTGGTTCCAGACCAACAAGATTGACGTTATGGAGTGGCCAGCCCAATCCCCGGATCTTAATCCAATAGAAAACTTGTGAGGTGACATCAAAAATGCAGTTTCTGAGGCAAAACCAAGAAATAGAGAAGAACTGTGGAATGTAGTCCAATCATCCTGGACTGGAATACCTGCTCACAGGTGCCAGAAGTTGGTTGACTCCATGCAACACAGATGTACAGCAGTTCTCAGAAACAGTGCTTATACAACTAAATATTAATTAAGTGATTCAAAGGAAAGCAAAATCTTCAAACATTTTTCAGTTTATATAGTGAATGTTTGAGTTTGAAAAGAAGAATACAAACATGGCTATTTTTGTGAACAGTCTAATATTCACTTTTCTTCAATTTTTTTAGAGGAACAACACAAATTTGATATATTTTTCTTCATGTTTTGATTTGGAATAGAATGTGTCGTGTTCCCAATGCATTTGTGTGTATGGAAATAAAAGCTATTAGAAGGATTTTGAGCTTTATTCACTTTTTTCAACACACTGCTATTATTTTGAACACAACTGTACAGGTACATGAGTGTGCTTGTACGAGCTGCCTACCCACATTTTACTGCAAGAGAGTCCCTAACTCTGTGTAATCTACGACAGTACTGAATTGGATCTTATACAAAGCTTCCTTACTTCACTCCCAGCAGATGAACAGATGTGATGGGGGAACTAAGGAAAGGGGAGTCTATGCTACCAGGGGATGGGGCATTTAAAGCATACCTGTTGCCTTTCATGGATAAAGTACATTTTTGCTTCACCTTGCTAAAGATGATATTTTGCAGTATTCTGTTATCACCTGATCTTCCTAAGCTTTGTAAAGTAAGCTATGTAAAAACATAATTTTGGTTATGTTCTGGTATGAAGAGCCTTGCTTAGTCCACAGAATGTTGTTTGCTATCTGGCATATGTTCGTACTGGATTAAAAAGAATATCTGATTTGGACATGACATTTGGTCCAGTGATTTTTGGTGACACCAATTTTTCTTTGGTTAAGGGTTCCACACAAAACTTCAAACGCTGGTAACGAGGGACAAAACCACAAAGTAAACTCTACATATGCAGTCTGAGGTCACTCAGATATCGTTTCTCAGTTATCTTCATTGTGAGGAGAAATCCCCCCTGAGACAGTTGTCACCAGATCAAGTGTCACCTTTAGGAGATTTCCACTCACTTGTTACAAATGTAAAATGTTTGGCTCCCCCATTATGTTCTGTGCTAGTAACAATGGCCACCAGGACAAAGAGAGGGGATCAGGGGCGGACTGACAACTCATGGGGCCCCCGGGCAATAGGGGATCATGGGGCCCCTGTGTCCTTGCCCAAACTCAAAAAGCCTATGAAAAAGGTACCAGGGGCATCTCATGGGACCCCCTACTGACCCCATGCCCTTGGGCAGTGCCGAGTTTCCATATGGTCAGTCCGCCCCTGGAGGGGATACACCTACCCAGTGGGGACTGTGAAAGAGGTTCCCTGTCTAATATCTAAAAATTATATTTGAAAAAAGTTTTGGTGTTAGATTTAATATACATTACTTTATTAATTCATGTCTGCATGGCGACATACTCGTCTTTTGAAGATTGTTTTTTTTTTTTCTTTAATAAGAGGTAAATGGATGTAAAGAGGTCATTTTGTAACGTCTCTCCCTTCTGTGAAGTGCTTTTTAGTTGTGTGCTTTGGCTTTGTGTGCTTCGGCTGAAGTCTAATCATTATTTAGTAGTGCATGATTTCCTCTCCCTGAGGTTAAGCTACTGAACAAAGAATTAAATGTATAATGAAAGCATACTGTATATTATATGGTGGCACGCTGTCACACATTTCTCTCACTGTAAGATGTTCCACTTCAAATGTACTCTGAATTTTGCTGCTGTTGTAACCACCTTTTTCCTGACAGTCAAGGCTGCTTTTAGATGGGATTGTATTTACAATGAGGCACTTAAGCAATAGTACTTAGGGCAGCGGGGCAAGCAGAGGCAGCTCCAGGGTCCTACAACATTTACAGCTTTTCTTCTTTCAAGAAGTAGTCCATCAGACTGATTTTTCATGAGCTTACATACAGCAATAAGTCATAACATTATCACCACCCATCATACCCCACTGAGGCATGGGCACTGCTAGACGTCCGAAGGTGTGTTATGGTATCTGGCACCAAGTCATCAATAGCAAATCCTTCAAGCGCTGTAAGTTGCAAGGTGGCGCCTCCATGGATTGGACTTGTTTTGGTAGCATGTCCCTCAGATGCTTGCTTAGATTGAGAGCTGGAGAATTTGGCAGCCAAGTCAACACCTTGAACTCATTTTGTGTTCTTGAAACTATTTGTGAATTTATCAGACCAGACCACCTTCTATCATTGGTACATGGTCCAGTTCTGTTGCTCACGTGCCCACTGTAGGCACTTTTGGCTGTGGACATGGATCTGCATGGGCACTCTGACTGCTCTGTGGCTATGCAGCCCCATACACAACAAACTGCAATGCAGTGTGTTCTGACATCTTCCTATCAGAACCAGCATTAGGTTTTTCAGCAATCTGAGCAATAGTGGCTCTTTTATTGAATCAGGCTAAAAGGACCACCCTTCGCTCCCCATATGCATCAATAAGCCCATGACCCTGTTGCCCATTCACCAGTTTTCCTTCCTTGAACTTCTTTTGGTTAGTCCAGACCCCTGTACATCAGGAACATCCTACAAGAGCTGCAGTTTTGGAGTTTCTCTGACCCAGTTGTCTAGCCATTGCAATTTGTCCCTTGTCAAATTCACTCAAATCCTTACGTTTGCTCATTTATTCTGTTGTCAAACCATCAGGGACAATATGTTCACTTGCTGCCTAATACATCCCACCCACTTTCAGATGCCATTGTAATGAGATAATCAATGTTATTCACTTTACCTGTCAGTGGTCATAATGTTATGACTGATCAGTGTATATTTGAGCACCCTAGCAGTCTGCATAGATGGGACCTTTATTAAATAAATGGAAGCCTGCAGCTCTGAAGCTATGCCCTCAATACAATACCTGCAGCCTTTCTATAGAATAAAGAGGTCAGCACTGCAGGACTGCAAGGGGCAGATATTCAATTTTTAATTTTTATGTCAACATTAGTTATCCAGGCTTGGGGTCTTCATGGGTAATCAGGAAGATAAAGAAAAAGTACCTCTTTGCACCCCTTAGTGACTGATTTTTACTGGTAAAACAAGTGTCCTATGATGTAAGAAAAAAGAAAAATGAGCAAACTTAAGCTTTAAAGTGAACCTGTACTCCATTTTAAACTTAGATTGTAAGCTCTAATGAGCAGGGCCCTCTGAATCCTCCTATATTAATTTGTATTGTAATTGTACTGTCTGCCCGTATATTGTAAAGCACTGCCTAAACTGTTGGCGCTATATAAATCCTGTATAATAATAATAATAATGATGATAACATTTGTGGCACCTACTCTTAGGAACAAATTTTATTTTTATGTGTTAAATGGTAGAGATGTACACAATGGAAAAGTTTATGTTGTTTTGTTTCTGTTCCATTTGTTAATTAAATCATTTACTTTCATCATATTCATTATGTTAGAATGATTCCTTTTTGGAATGTTTTTGTTATTTTGGGAGAATGCTTATTCATTGTTCTGAATTGATTTGTATTTTCGAAAGGTAATTTGGAAGATTGGCTATATTCGTTTTAATCTTAATTCATTATTTCTGGAGATTACTTATGCCAGTGGTTCTCAACCTTCCTAATGCCGTGACCCTTTAATACAGTTCCTCATGTTGTGGTGACCCCCAACCATAAAATTATTTACCCAGTAATTATAATTCATGAGTGTCGTTTTACCTCCAATACTGCTGCTTTCAACACAGTAGCTGCTTTTAACAGAGTAGCTGCTTTCAACACAGCAGCTGCTTTCTACACAGTAGCTGCTCTTTACGAAATATGTGTTTTCTGGTGGTCTTAGGGGACCCCTGTGAAAGGGTCATTCGACCCCCAAAGGGGTCGCGACCCACAGGTTGAGAGCCACTGACTTATGCACACTGAGCCATCCTGTTAGTCCAACCCACTAAGAAAATTCCAATGAATCCACCTCCATTCAACCAAAACAGAATAAGTAGGAATAATTTTATTTCATGTTTATACCTTACTGTATTTATTGCAATATGTTTCCATTTCATATGTAGTGCATTTTTTATAATAATGAAAAATGTTAATGCAAAAATGGCTGATTATTAGACTATTCATGCTATGCTCACTAGAATAAAAACGAAATGGATCTGAATCAATTCAGATCATTCTGTTATGTTGTTAGGTAATTTCTGGTGCTTCAAACATTACCAAAAGGGCCAAACTATCACATCATGGCACCTGAATAAAACAAATGAATGTGTTGTGGTTTTTTAAATAATTTATTTTGGATTTGTTAATATTCCTTACGATTGTGATTTGGAGATTCGGATAAAGTTTTGTACGAATTTAAATTTTTAACTAAACAAAATCGCACATCTCTATTAAATAGCTTTCAGGTCCACTTTAGGAGTCCAAGGACACCGGCTTTAAAAAAAGAAAAAACTCTGCTTCTAGAGGAGTTTAGCATTTTGCCTGTAGAAGCAGCTAATGTTATCCTATGTGTCCATGCACATTAAGTCATTTAGAGACATATTTTAAGCTCAGAGTTTAGAGGCAGAAAAAAATACCCTTCTGTTTTGCTTTTTTGAGTGCGGTTTTCTGGAAGAAAAAAAACACTAAATGCTCCTAAATGCTACTACAAAAAAACATTCAAATTTAGCATTTTTTCCTGCTATGAGCAGTGGTGTGTTTTTAAGCTAGTGTGCATGGACCCTGAACTTTACAGCTAAACTCCAGGAAGATATTAACAAACCCAGTGAGGACAGTTATGTATTTACTATGAGATCTTGTGAACTTGAGTTTCTGGGTCTAACTATGACCATTGCTTGGGGTTCCCCTTTCCTGCTGGAAAAATGCAACAGGAAGTCCAGGAACACTCAACCAGGTCCATGGTGGGGAATTATGAAAGAGAAATTTTGCTGCTGAAGTCACTGAGATACATAAGAAGCTGGGGGAACAATGGCCACCAATCTCTACCCATGGCAAAAATCTTTTGAGAGGAGTGGCTCTTTAAAGTTAATACTTGACAGCATTCTTCTATTCATGATGGCTAAGTGATCAGCACTCATACCCTGTAATTTTGTGTACTAGGTTTAAATATCAGCAGGGACCTTATATGTATAAGTTTGTATGTCCACCTGCTTGTGTAGGTTTCCTCCCACAAGCAGCTTCATTGCATAAAATACTTTACAATGCATAGTGTGAATGGGCCCTTAGCATGTATGTAAGTTTGATAGAGATGTTAGATTGAATACTCTTCTGGGGAGGGGGGTAGCAACTGATATGCTCGCAAATTGGGCAATGGTATATAAATATTTGAAGTAAATGAATGGGATTAAGTAATAGAAAGTGCCATTTATTCTGGTACATATTGCTCGCATCTATACCACATTCATTTTAAAGATATTCAAGTTTCGGAAATTCCTTAAACTTCACATTTATCTATGCAAATTGTATTAAAACTCTTTCTAGAAACCAATTTGCAATTTATATTTTTGTGCTGATTTATTGCGTTAGACTTGAATATATTACCACCTTCTGCAATGCTGTGTTTGTCTCTTGTTTAAGCCTGGAAGCAATAAACAGCTCGGTCAATTTGAATCATTTACACCCCCACACAATATAACTATATCTATCCCAGAAATGTCAGATGTAATTATTTTTTCTGAGATATGTATGTTTTTTGCTCAGTCTGCAGACTATCAGCAAGTGCTACCAGCAGAATGTAATTGCTAAGGTGTATTAAGTCACCTGCTGCTATACTGATTTTATTAAAGGACTTTTATCATCCATAGACAGAAAAACCTGTACAGCATGCATCATTAATTTAAATGCAAGAATGAGATCGGTCTTCCAGAGAAATAGAAAGCCTGACGGGGCGTTTATTGAAATAACGTTTGTCTAGGAAACTGAACTTTTGCCCATTATCGATAGGGGGGGAAGTCAGAGTTGCGCAGATATCTACAGTATGTAAGTTCACATATTGTGGATTATAGAATGGATTGCAGAGGTCATTGCACATAATGGCTAATGGATCTATGGACATTTAAAATAATTGTTATGACATTTTCCTGTTCTATTAAACTGTAAATAAAATGTTAAATGTATTTTTTATGGACCAATTGGTTGAATAAAACACCCATATATTTTGGTTTTATGTTCAATGATCATACATTGCTATACTGACTGAGAACCAGGGGTGTAGGTAAACTAATATGTACCCCAGTAAAAAAAATGCAACCTAGGGTGCCCCTCAATTCCTAATTGCTAGTAATACCTGCAATTTACACAAATCCATTATACAATATTACAATCTTCTGAGTTTAAAAGAGCCTTCTAGCCAACACACTGGAACTGCTGGCAAATACATATTATAATTGCTAGCAGAGATGAATGGTGTCGGAAGTAAACTTAGTTCTAAGTATAGTAAAAAAAAATGCTTTATGAATATTTAAAGCAACACTGTTAGTGCACTAAAAAAATTTTCAAAGCAGATACCTGCAAAAAAAATATTATAGTTCTCTCTTTTCTTTTTGTGTCTCTTATTCAGGGGCGTCCCTAGGCAGGTGCGGGGATCGGCTGACACCTTTTGCATGGGGTGACACCGGACCCGCTCCAGCAGGGGCGGACTGACCATTGGGGCACTGCTCGAGGTCACTATAGGGCCCCATGAGGGGCTCCGTCTGTCCCTGTATGTGCCGCTGCTGAAATAAGCAAGCATTGAGGGGACGGACAGTGAGGCAGGCACTTCGGACACATCTTCTCCTCGGAGTTTCAGCAGAGGTGCGGGTCCATATCCCTGCCACGGGTGCTGAAGTCAGAGAGCTGGAGGGGCAGGCAGAGAATGCATCAGGTCAGTGAGTAATCCCCGGACCCTGGGGACAGCACTGCAGCTTCATGTAGTAGGTAGGGGAAGAGAGAGAGTGGAGCAAGAGGGGGGGGGGAAGAGGACAGAGAGAGAGGGGTGGGAGAGAGAGGAGAAGAGAGAGAAGGCAGAGGGGGGGGAGGGAGAAAGAGGGCAGAGAGAGAGGGGGGAGAGAGGGAGGGAGAAAGAGGGCAGAGAGAGAGGGGGGGAGAGAGAGAGAAGAGAGAGAAGGCAGAGAGGGGGGGGAGAAAGAGGGCAGAGAGAGAGAGGGGGGGGGAGAGGGAGAAAGAGGGCAGAGAGAGAGGGGGGAGAGAGGGAGGGAGAAAGAGGGCAGAGAGAGAGGGGGGAGAGAGGGAGAGGAGAAGAGAGAGAAGGTAGAGAGAGAGAGGGGGGAGAGAGGGGGGCTTGCTTTAAAACTTACCTTTTCGTGGAGCTTGTGGAGAGATCAGTTAACTCCGTATAGGTTGCAAGCCGACAATCGGATCTGCAGATTGGGGAGGATAATGGATCGGACTCCAATCCATTATGCCCAATCCACAGATTCGCTCCATCCTGCGGGGATTTCGGAGGAGGTGTCACCAAGTGTTACCGCACCGGGTGACACCAACCCTAGGGGCGCCCCTGTTCTACATTTCCACTATTCCAGTCCTACATCCTCCTTTAGACTCTTCAGCATTTGACAAGTCCTGGAGTGAGGGATGCCTGTAGCCCCCATAAAGCGATGAAGTTCCATCCTGCAACCCCCCTCTTTACTACAGAACAAGGTTTAGAGGATGAACCAAAGCACACAGCAGGTGATACAGGCATTTGACACTCCCAGAAGCGTTGAATGCTGAAGAGTATGAAGGAGGTTGTATTGACTAAATGGAGTGAAGGTAGGAGACATGAGCTGCTGCAGAGGTAAGTATGACACTTCTTTTGTGGGGATTTTTTTTTTGGTGAAAACAGTGTTGTTTAAAATAAAATTATATGAATGTCACAGTGGCAGAGATTTTCAAAAGCTGGTTCACTCAGAATCTGTGCATAGTAGCCAATCAGCTTCTAACCTCAATTTGTTCAATTAAACTTTAGCAATAAAACCTGGAAGCTGATTGGTTTCTATGCAGAAGTGCACAAGACTCTGCGTGAACCAGCTTTAGTAAAAAAACAAAAAAAAAAACAATGTGGCTTCCAACTGTCTGCATGTCCTTTCCAATTTCATGTGGAGCCCAGGGGCTGGGGCACCCCAACATTTACAGATTGGTTGATACCTGAAGCCCCTCACCTCCCACTTCATGCATTGGCCCATCACCATACCTGATGCAGCATCCAAAAAGTGAAGTCTCCTGAGATGAGCTAAAGCCAGTGACCACAGGACCTGCTTTATATTTGCATATCAATGTAATGCGTGAGTACTCCACAAGACATTAGAATAACAGGGGAAAGTGCTAGCTATACATCGTATGTGACATTCCTGTCAAATTGGTAAGCTTCTCCATCCAAATAACAGGAATATTTTTATTACCTGCATAGTCAAGACATCCATTTTATTTGTTTGCTCAGATACAGAGACCAATTAGTAACTTAACAGTTCTCAACAATCCTTAAACATTACATAGTTAGCCTGGCTAAAAAAAAAAGACAAAAGTCCATCCAGTTCAACCATTAAAAAAAAAAAAAATTGTCCTACCCCCCCCCCCCGCAGTCTTCTGAAACACGGACAGGTCCCAGAAGACTACAGGGCCATTCACAAAGCACAGCGGGCACCCTGCTGTGAAGCCGCAAGCTGTCACAGCCAGGTGCCCATACTGAAGAGGCCGGCACCAGAGAGAGAAGACTTCCAGTGAAACCAGCCAGGAGGGGGGGGTAAATCCTCTGGAGGGCAAGTGGTTAAAATTATCAGAATGGTCAGAAACCGCATCCATTTTAAACACTAATAAAATAAAATAACTTCAACTAATGCAAGAGCAAATTGGATCATGCTTTTGCTGTTTTTTTTGCCTTCCTCTGGATCAACTGTAACTTTGTGGGTGGCCTTATTGGCATTCTCCTGCCCAAAATCCTTTGTTAAAAAAATCACAGGAGCTGGGGAGTAAATTGTCAGCTGTACATCAGCTGCATCCAATCAGATGCAGCCACTTCTCAGGCATGTTGATAGCTGGAATTGTGGGATGCTTAAGCAATCTTCTTGGGGTCAGTTTTTTGGACTTTGATAGCCAAAATTCTTTAAAAGGGATCAGCACCTGCATGTTTACACCAGGTGGTTACAATTGGTATCCAGTGAGTAAGGCAGACCTGCTTAGATCCTCGCTGAAGCATTTTGTTAGTGTAATCTTTGGTGCATTAAGACCTTCCCTTACAGTTATGTTGGGAAATTCTCCCTGTGACCTGGTCCCTATGCTGAGCAAAGTTAAGGAGGTTACTCTCAACTGCACAGTTCTATTTAGAGGCACCATTTTTTGCCTTCTGGATCTCTTCATCCTGTAGTCTATATTTTGGGCATAAAAACTTCTTAGGTTCTTAGGTGTTTTTTTATCTCCTACACAGAAGAGGCTATTACTAGAGGGCTTGGTATTCAGTTAGATTGTCAACAGATGGCTCATACTGCAACCCTACTAAGCTAGAATGTGTCTAGGGGTCCTCATGGGTTTGAATTATTTAGAATCAGGTGCCCCGACAGCCTTTGAAGTTCCTCAAAAATGTCTTCCCTGCTCTTCTCCTTAACTAGATGATCAGTCTTTGTTCTCTCAATAAGGTTCCCCTCACTCCCCAGTGGTCAGGGGATTTGTATTCTCATGTCCTGAATCAAGTAGACAGGCCCTGGTAGGTTCTAGTAAAACAGCCAGGTGTCCTTGTGGACAGCCCTGCTCACCCTACTCTTTTCTGGTTTTGCTGCACCAGTATGGGGTTGTTTTCACTTTCCTTTGTACTTTGGTGGGGGTTACCTCTTACACCCTTTTCCACCTTTATCAGTCTCTCAGACTTAAGGTGCATCTTTTGCCCCCCACATTCCTTAGGTCATTGACATTAGGTAAGAGAAGCTCAGTACATGTTGGAACCAGAAGAATGTCAACTGCTACTGTTCATATGCATTCTCAGAATTCTCAGAATTGAGCAAAGGCTCAATGCAAAACAGGCATGCGCACACATGTGCAAACGTATTAGCGTTTGGTCAAAACATATGCACACATGCACTGGTACTTGCGCCGAATGGACTATTTAAGCTGCACTGACATGAATGGATTGTTGAGTGGTCTTCAGCTAATTCCTGCTTATCCTGAGCCTTAACTTGCTATGCCTGCTTACCTATGTACGACTCGCCTTGCTCCTGACCTGTCTTTGGATTTCTGCCTGCCTGCTATGACCTTGGCTTGTATCCTGACTCTGCTCCTGTCTTGCGCTCCTGTACCTCACTGCCCAGCTATGTACTGATCCCATCTTGTATCCTGACTCTGTCCTCTGCCTGATGTTTCTGCACCTCGCCCGACTGTTGATAACCTTTTGGCTTTTGTTCTGGCTACGCTCCTGTCTGCCAATCAAGTGTCGCCATGTTCTAGTTCCTGGTTCCTGCCTGGTGATCTACAGACTACAGTCATCTGCTTCCTGCAAACACCAGCTGGTTCTGTCTGTAACAGTGCACCTTGTGCCACTCTGTCTTCACGCCTCCGGTCATCACTAACAGGGCTGTTGGACATGAGATGCAAGAGAATCCCCCTCTCCAGTGTGATCTCCACCAGGTTCGTGACAGCTTTGCTAAATAGACTTCCATCTTGATTATCTCCTATTAGATTGGATTTAGGTTGTGGATGTCACCATCCTCAAAACATAACCAAAGCCATATAAATACAGGGCTATATATCGGACATCTGCAACCTTTGGACTACAAATTAACCGTATACTTATAATAAAATACTAAAATATTGATATTATAATATTATGTTTCTAAAAATGGCAAGTGTGATAAATGATGAGGACATATATCCAAATCATGTCTCACAATGCCATGTGCCATTTTTTTCCTTGATTTTCTGGCAGAGCTGACAAACCACCAGGCATTATAAATTTTTCCAGCTTGTACCAGATGAGACCTTAGCTGTTTTTATTTTATTTTTATTATTAAAAACATCCAATTTCCCATAAGCAGTGTGATGTACTATTAACCACTCAGAGGACTCTTGCTTTTTATGTTTGTGACTCTATTAAATTTAAAGAAGTGGTATACCAACCAGCCATAAGCAATAAAAGTTATGTCATATCACCTAAAAGTCTTTTTTTCACATTCTTTATTTGTAGGATTTTTTTATATTACATCACAAAAAGGAGAGTTTTCAGACTAAAAGAAAATAGAAAAGGCACATTTGACATTTTGTAAGATATTTGGAAAACTGTATTAGAGGGCTGTTGCCAATGATCCCATGGTGACAATGATGGTACCTATTGAGAAAAACACCAGAAAGCCCCACACATAAAAGTGACTAGTGTGTTAGTCTTAGGTGTATTAGTTATGTGATTGTAAGAAATAAGAATGCAGATAAGCATAGGGAAGAAGGTAAAAAGGAAGGATGAGATGTAACATGGATGGTACGATGCATTGGGTAGGAAAGCAGGCAGGAAAGAGGAAAAAACAAGCAGCACCACATCATTGTGAAAGGGGCCTAACTGTCTTCAAGGAAGACTTACTTGCTTGCAGGTATCAGTAGTGGTCCTTAAGGTTCTACTGAGAAAATTCCCCCATGTGCAGACTTTCTAACCTCCTTCCTCAGGGATTACATTCAGGCCATGATTGTGGGCCAGACACCATTGTGTCTACAGGGCTAACCTCGACTCATTGCTTTTTTCCTTTTATCAAACTCCCAAAACTAAAGAAGCCTAATGATCTACAATGGTGAAGTTGAACAGTAGATCTTAGGTACCTTGATAGTAAACTTTGATAATAAGAGGATCCAAACGGGATTGAGAAGAAAAAATATTTCAGACTTGATGTATACATTATACCCATAAACCTTTCACTTTGCGAACAAAGATCTTATGAGGTCAGTATAAAAAAAGAGATAGTTATCATGCTCTAGCAAAAAACAATTAGCAGCAGTGTTGTCAATCTGCCATGTGTAATGCTCCAGTTAGTTGCTGAGCTGCTTATCAGCTCAACAGGCACCTGAAGGAGTACACACTGCAGGCTAACAATGCTGTGGCTTAAGCCTGGTACACACTATACATTTTATTTTCTTACAACCCTGCGGGCTGAATGAAAAAAACTGACATATCGCTGTACTAACACAAACAATGTTAGTGCAGTGATCTTCCCTGCTGTACTTTTAAGTTCTGACAGGGGGGACCATTGGTTGAGAGCACTGATCAGATGCCAGTCGGCTGCTAGTTTTCCAGCATGGTCGTTCAACAGAAGCTGGTCGTGAACTCCTGTTGGACAGAGAGCTGTACACATGTACACAAAAGTCAGCTGGTGTTTACTGTACCGGCTGATTTTGGGCGATATTCGGTGTGTGTGTGTGTGTGTGTGTGTGTGTGTGTGTGTGTACCTAGCCTAGTTGATAATCAGTGGTTTCACATTCTCAGCCAGCAATAAGTGCTATTACTGGCAGGATCTCCAGCTATAAAACTTTTCAACAGAGTTACAAAATAAAGTATAGCAAGAGAAACAATGCCAAACATACTGAAAAATAGATTTAGTGTTTACATATACTTTAATACTTTAAGTCACTGAGCTAAAACAGGCATGCAGCAACCAAAGTGAAATCAGAAAACCTGATCTTCATACTGTACTGAGAATATTGAATCTGCATGACAACCATGCAATACGCATTCTCAGAAGAAGAGAATAGAAATGGCACGCCCCGTTATTCCTTAAATACAAGTTTCTTTTAAACGCAAACCAGACCACAGCTCCAGTGCCTGCCTTTGCCACCACTGAACACAATCCACATGCTCCAAATGTTCTGCAATGCATGCTGTGAAGGGGCTACAAATGACTATTACAAGAAATACAAGAGTTTGGTGTGAAAAAGTAGAACCTGTGTATCAAAAGTGAGCAAATGACCAAGCAATGGACACCCAAATGTAAGGGCTCTTTCACATGGATGTTCCGATCGGGTCCGCCTGCCCGTTTTTCAGGCGGACCTGATTGGAACATCCATTCTCCTCTATGGAGCGGCGGGTGTAAATGGACATGTGTCCATTTATACCTGCCGACATCTGATCCGCCAAAAAGGAACGGGTGGGGATTCAATTCCATCGTATTGGGTCGGATGAAAACGGACAGGTGGTTCGTTTTCATCTGACCGCCCATTGAGGAGAGCGAGCAGCTCTGTGTCTGCTCTGCAGCAGCGGAGCAGACCAGAGCTGTCATCCACTTGCTCAGTGGGGATCAGCAGAGAGATCCCCCGCTGAGCAAGCGGATCCGCTAAATGGGTCCGCTCCGTGTGAAAGGAACCTATGACTGTCCATAAACATATGGATACCTTCTAGAAAACTGTGGATGGGAAACTATCTGACAAAACTCTTCCCTATCGACACAACCAGCTGTGGAAACCTGCTTTTGGAATAGAGTAGCAAGTTTATTCCTGAGTTGAATTAACTTTGTATTACCATATAAATCCAAGACTCTATTCAGATCAGCAGTTTACTTCCTAATGAAGAGGAAACTCAAAAATCCACAAAACAAGATGGCTTCTTACATTTAACGTATGTCATTAGTAGGTGTTTTTATTTTCCCTACATATTCCTGTATTCACCCAAGGCCCAGTAGTGTCAGAGTCAATGTACCTACCATATGGACGTACCTTCAAATTGGGAAACGAAACCAACTCTGGATCCAGGACCTTCTCCTTACTCTTATTCAAACAGTGCATCTGTGATCCTTCACTTTTGAGTCCTACCAAGAAAACCACACTTTACTGAAAATAGCAGTTGCACACAGAAAAGCATGTGCTTAAAGTGTACACACAGTATATAGACCTGATTATATCATACATCATTAGGTCCTGGGCAAAAAGGGGGCTTGCCCAGTTCTTCTGAGCGCCTTTAATTCTGGCAGGAGAAAAGCAGCGCATAAAACACTCCTAAAGTCGCGTTTTACAAAAGCATTTAGGTGCGTCAAGCATTTTAGAGTTCATTCCATCCATTGGCCAGAATATTAATGTATCCGCCTCTGGTGTGACTGGACCCTTAAGGATGTATAATGTTCTCAGGTTCCAAATGATGAGACATTTCTTTGTTTGCTTTTAATCACTTTCCACCCGTTCACAGTAGAGTTACTGTGGCCAGGCAGCAGATGCAGATTCAGCAACATAAATAAATGCTGGGAGCTTGTTTCCAGGTTTTAGGCATGCGTGTGTGCCCCCCGCTGACCTGCGGTGTGGTTGGACACAGCGTGATTTTGTCTGCAGTTTATGGCCAGTGATTTATGAAACCTGCTGATCAGCTGTGTCCACAAACACCAAGGACTCTTTACACAGAGCACCAATCAGGCTGTTTTTTCAACCTGCAAAGCAGGGAGAAAAAACAACCAGATCTCTTAGTAAAAGCAGCACATACTACACACATTACATTTGTTAGGCACACAGTTAACCCTTTGATTGCCACTAGGTGTTAATCCCTTCCCAGCCAGTGTCATTAGTTCAGTGACAGTGTACAGTATTAGCACTGATCACCTCCCAGTGAGGGTCTGTTAGCACCAGATTGTCCGCCACCCTATCACAATCCCACTAGTGAGTGATCACTGCCATTACCAGTATAGCATCATAGCTGTGTAAATTCCAGTATATATTCCATAGTTTGTAGACGCTATAACTTTCACACAAACCAATTAATATACACTTATTGGTATTTTTTTTTTGCCAAAGACATGTAGCAGAATACATTTTGGCCTAACTTTATGAAAAAAAAATAGATTTTTTTAATGGATATGTTTTATAACAGAAAGTAGAAAATATTGTGTTTGTTTTTTCAAAAAATTCAGTCTTTTTTATCTTTATAATAAAAAAACCCAGTGGTGATCAAATACCACAAAAAGAAAGCACTATTTGTGTGAAAAAAATTATATAAACTTAACTTGGGTAGACTTTTGCATGACCGCACAATTGCCAGTTAAAGTAGAGAGTGATGAAAAATGCCCTGGTCATGAAGGGGGTAAAACCTCCTGGAGGTCAAGTGATTAAGATGAATGCTTTATTATACAGTATATATTTACATACTAATAAAGGATATCTTAACTTATGATTCATAATGTATGTGTATGCAAAAAGTCCTACCAACTGTGTTTTTGCATAGCTTGCTAAACTACTCAAAACCTCCCTTAACCTGTTCTCCACAGCATAGAGACTAGATCCTCATATCAACACAAGCAATGTTGGTGCAGTGATCTCCCGCGCTGTTCTATTGAATTCTGACAGCGAGGAGGCTCTCCAGCCAGAATTCACAGGTATTGGCTGCAAGCCTTGTTCGGATGTTGGTTTTCCAGCAAGTCCCTTCAACAAAAACCGGTTGTTAGACCAGTTTCTGTTGGAAAGACTGTACATACTGAATGAAAGTTTCTGGTTCCTGCTAATCCAGTGTATGCCCACCATGTGATCCAAGATCAGAACTGGCAAGACTCCTTGAGATAACACAGGGAGCAGTGTACGCAGGACATCTCCGAATTCATGGCAGAATCAGCAGTTTTTTGGGTTTTTTTTAATTATCAAACAGATATAATAAACACACATTTACTGCTAATCTCAACAGACTAAAAGGGAGCAAATAGGATAAGTTAACCATAAAGCCTAGTACACACAGGTCGGGTGGCACCGGCCAGTTCAAAAGAAACTGGCCAACATTTGGCCAATGTGTATGGCAGCCAGACTGACAGAAGCTGTTCAGCCAGCTTCTGTCGAAGGCAGGGGCGGACTGACAACTCATGGGGCCCCCGGGCAATAGGGGATCATGGGGCCCCTGTGTCCTTGCCCAAACTCAAAAAAGCCTATGAAAAAGGTACCAAGGGCATCTCATGGGGCCCCCTACTGACCCCGGGCCTTCGGGCAGTGCCCGAGTTTCCATATGGTCAGTCTGCACCTGGTCGAAGGGACATGACCAAAAAGGGTCTGCCAATTGGTTCCCGATCAGCACTCTCAGTTGTCTGAGAGCGCTGACCAAAGTGTTCAGCACAGTAGGGGAGATCGCTCTACTAACATTGGATAGTTAGTACAGAGGCTCCTCTAGAGCGGTCAGTTTTTTTTTTTTTGCAGCTTACTGGATTGAATGAAAAAATAAACTAGTAGTGTGTACTAGGCTTTAGGGTTTTATGTACACCAATTTCTAGTAAAAATAATTGGAGATGGGACATGGACTTAATTTGAATCTGACTGCTACTGACACTTTGACACTTTTCTATAGCTATGCGGTGGTTACATTGTGTGATATCTTATATACAAATAGTTTTTTTTAGTACACAAAGCAACCCAGCAGGCCATACACAACTAGATCAAGGGATATTATTCTGCAGGTTTATTATGTGTTTACATTATTTATTTCTCCTACCCCGAGTTGTTTTCTAGAAATGTACTAGCAGCACCACAGCCCATCTGCAATTAGCATTAGTGTGTTATTATGAGAGTTGCTGTAGATTCCCTAGATGCCTGTCAAGCACACCTAGGAGAGATGGTGTGAGCTTTGTCAGGACTTACGTGCTGTTGCATCATTATCTGTACAGAGATTATTGCTTAAAGAGACCCTGTCACTAGCTAAAATATACAAAAAGAGAGTACCCTGAAAAGAAGGGGTTAATACTTACCTTTCACATGATGTGGTCTTCTGATCTTTACTCTGTGGCAGAACTATGGTGGCTAAAGTATCTTCAGCGTGTAACACTTCCAGGAATGTAGGATGTGGTTCCATTAACTTTCATTAGGATGTGGTTCAATTAAATGGGCTCCACGTCACTACAGGACACATTAGTGATGTAGGGACAGACAGGAAGAACCACAACCTGCTTGACTGCTGACCAGAGCAGGCCCTTATACCATGCTAGAGAAATCTGTTTCAGGATACCTGTTCTGAATCCAGTTTTCTCCCAGCTCTCACCTGCACAAGCCCTGAGGAATGCAACTGATACATCCCCCCAAATGCTTTGGATATCTTTTTTACTGTCATGATGTATAAAAGTCAAACTGAACTGTCAACCATATATTTAAAGTTGCTGCCCATATATGGATCAAAATTGGCTGGTTCAGCAGGGTCTGGCCAAATTTCAATTCATCTCCATTCCCACTCGACAGAAGTTGATCTAATGATTGACTTGTAAGCGGGTTGAAATGAGCTAGATGAGTGCTGCACCAGACAGGAGGGTAGGGGTTAATGTCTTTCCTGGCTCTTTGGCTTCTGGCAGGATCTTTGGGCCAGATCCACTGCATCTCTGCATAAAGGTGGACAGTGGGCCTAGTCCGAGAACCATCATTGCTGTTGCCATTGTTTAGCCTTGGTTCTTTTCCATGACTCTGCCCATCTCCTCGGTTTCCCGAAGAGAGCTGCACCTTGAAGTGGTACAAGGAAGAGACCATCTATTGTCCAGATGTGAAGACTTCTGAACTTGGGGTTCTCCTTGAAGATACCAGCCACTGGAGAATGCCTGTGATGGACTCTGTAATTACATGGACTCTACCTCTGCAGGTATGCCGGGGCAACACATAGCCTGGTTAGGAGTAGGGATTAAGGAATTAGGAAGAGACTGTTTCTATGGGACTGTTACGGATCCGCCAGGTGGCACCTCTGGCAGCCCACTAGGCGGAATCACCTGGAGCGTGGGGTCTAAGTCCCGGTCTGCGTTTTCACCAGGGCCCCTGATGGTGGGGATGGACTTGGAGCAGAACCAGGACCAGGTCACGACCTCCGAGCAATACCACCCGTGGCAGAGGGAGCCTCCGGGGATAGAAGTAGGACAGAGTAGAGTCAGATGTGAGGAGGCCGGCAGGACCTGGCAGGATAAACCGGCGGTTGTCACCATAGGAAATGGCGTGGTACCGAGACAGTAGGCAGAGAGTGGTCAGGTCGCACGCAGGGTCAGTTACCGGGGTCAGTCCGCAGAATGGTCAAACAAGCCGGGGGTCGGGACAGGAGAAGGCAGCGTAGTCAGGGACAATCCGAGTCAATCACAGGAGAAGGCAGCGTAGTCAGGGACAATCCGGGTCAATCACAGGAGAAGGCAGCGTAGTCAGGGACAATCCGAGTCAATCACAGGAGAAGGCAGCGTAGTCAGGGACAATCCGGGTCAATCACAGGAGAAGGCAGCGTAGTCAGATAATCTGGGTCAGGGCAGGAGCAGGCAGAACGTCAAACAATCCGGGTCACAATCACAGGAAACACAGGTATTAGATCAGACCTTGCGGCGATTTGTGACAGTGCAGGGCATCTTTAAATATCGCGCCCTGCACTGCCATTGGCCGCCCAGGACGCGCCCCCGGGCTGTCATTGGTCGCCCGAGGCGCGCCCGCGGCTCCTACTGCGCATGCGCCGGGGACGGAGCTGCGGCGGACCCTGACAGGGACTATTCTATTTACATTTTGGATCTTTTGTAAAGCGTTGAAACTTAGCCTTCTTGCCTGGTCTGAAGTTACTAAAAAGGGGTGCATTAGTATTAACTGGCACTATCACACACTTTGTCTACAGTTTGGGTCACTTTCACATGGTGTATGAAGAGTTAACATGTTAAGAGTCACCTTAATGCAAGTTATACATGTAGTTGCCTTGAGCAATGGAAGGTACAGTCAACAAGCATCCTGTCATAAATGTGGGCCTGTTATAGGTGGTATTGCTGCTAGCCGCAAGGGAGATGTTGTCGGCACTCCCTACACAGCATTCCATCACCCATAGCAACCAGGGTGGAACTGCGCTACAGAGGTCCCCATCCTGTACAGAGTTAAGGTCAAGTGCAGGTTTGGAGTCCGCACTATGTGTACGGCAGGGTTTCATGCTGCTACCAGGACCGGTAGTGGGAAACGCTGGACAGGTGGCTGTGGTCAGTGTTCAGCACGACCCACATAAATGCTTGCTACAGTGGAGAGATGTACATTTACATGGGGAACAGAGTTAACTGTAGAACAGTTGTTGTGCAAATGTACACGTGCAGAGGCTGGCCTTAAGGTTGAATATTCCTGGATTGCAACCCCAGCCTTTTTCCAAGGCATTGGTGAAAACAGAACAGAGTAAAGGTACCCCATGTGTGTGAAATACATTGATCCTGTCTCAGGTGCCTAGCGTAGCCCAGAAGAACCCACCCCGAGGGTAGGTCTCTCCGGTTTTCTAGACTTGGTGTCCAACGAGTCAATTGGAAAACATGGAGGACGTGACAAACAACCATCACACTACACTCCCTACAGACTTCTGTCAAACGGGACCGTTGGAGAATCTTTCTCAACCAGAAGCTTGCAGCCAATCAGCTACAGCTGTCGATCAATGTGTTCTGACAGCGGAGGAGTCCCACTGCCAGAATACAATGGCACAGCAGGGAGGATTTCTCCAGCTACTTGTGTGGATGGGGGAATCCATTAATTTGTTCTTTGATCAGCCCGCTGGCATCATAGATTGGCAACATGGGTATCAGGAGGGGTGAGCGTTAATCCTTTTCTTTGCAAGAATGCCTTTCATTTGGATATTTAAAAAGGTGACAGGATAACTTTAACTTACTTTATAAAATGCATCATACTCCTTTACGACCACAACATCGGGATGGTAATCTTTATATCAGCCATTAAATTTGTTATTGTAAATTAATCTCTCCAACAATAAGCAGACCAGTGGACGCTCTTAAGTTCATATTGATGTTGATGGCAACAGAATCACGGGATGCTGGCCTAGAAAGACGTAAAATATACCTAAATCCATGAACAAATATGTGTCCATTTACACCAGCCTACCTCCAATCCGATATGGGGGATTCCTCCATCCACCTCGCTTGTGTGGATGAAGTAATCTGTTCATTTTTATTTTCTGGATAAACCTGCTGGCTGAATGGAAAAAAAAACTGTCTATGGCGAGCTTTACAAAATTAAAGAACACATAAAAGGGCTTGCAATGTTTGTTTTTTTTACACAGAGTGTGTATACAGTTGCAAGAAAAAGTATGTGAACCCCTAGGGATTACATGGAGTTTTGCATGAATTGGGCATAAAATGTGCTCTGAACGTCATCTAAGTCACAACAATAGAAGAACACAGTCTGCTGAACATAATACTACACAAATATTAGATGTTGCCATGGTTTAATTGCACATAACATGTAAACATTCACAGTGCAGGGAGGAAAAAGTATGTGAACCTTTGGACTTAATAACTGGTTGACCTTCCTTTGGCAGCAATAACCTCAATCAAACGTTTCCTGTAGTTGCAGATCAGACCTGCACAACGATCTGGAGTAATTTTGGACCACTCCTCTTCACAAAACTGTTTCAGTGTAGCAATATTCTTAGGATGTCTGGTGTGAATCGCTCTCTTAAGGTCATGCCACAGCATTTCAATCGGGTTGAGGTCAGGACTCTGACTGGGCCACTCCAGAAGGTGTATTCTGTGCCTGTTGCAGCCATTGTTTTGTTGAATTACTTGTATGCTTTGGGTCATTGTCCTGTTGCATCACCCATCCTCTGCGGAGCTTCAGTTGGCGGACAGATGGTTGTACGTTTTCCTGCAGAATGTCTTGATAAACTCTGGAATTCATTTTCCCATCAATGACAACAATCCGTCCAGGCCCTGAGGCAGCAAAGCAGCCCCAAACCATGTTGCTCCTTCCGCCATATATATATATATATATATATATATATATATATATTATATAAAAGGCGCCTACCTTTACACACACATGAACTTTAATAGCATCCCAGTCTTAGTCCGTAGGGTTCAGTATTGGGTTGGCCCACCCTTTGCAGCTACAACAGCTTCAACACTTCTGGGAAGGCTGTCCACAAGGTTTAGGAGTGTGTATATGGGAAGGTTTGACCATTCTTCCAGAAGCGCATTTGTAAGGTCAAGCACTGATGTCGGACGAGAAGGCCTGGCTCGCAGTCCCTGCTCTAAATCATCGCAAAGTCGTTCTATGAGGTTGAGGCTAGTTAAGTTCCTCCACCCCAAACTCACTCATCAATGTCTTTATGGACCTTGCTTTGTGCACTGGTATGCAGTCATGTTGGAATAGGAAGGGGCCATCCCCAAACTGTTCCCACAAAGTTGGGAGCATGAAATTGTCTTGGTTTGCTTACGCCTTAAGAGTTCCCTTCACTGGAACTAAGGGGCCAAGCTCAACCCCTGAAGAACAACCCCACACGATAATCCCCTCTCCACCAAACTTTACACATGGCTCAATGCAGTCAGGCAAGTACTGTTTTCTTGGCAACTGCCAAACCCAGACACGTCCATTGGATTTCCAGATAGAGAAGCGTGATTCGTCACTCTACAGAACAGGTCTCCACTGCTCTAGAGTCCAGTGGTGGCGTACTTTACACCACTGCATCTGACACTTTGCATTGCACTTGGTGATGTAAGGCTTAGATGCAGCTGTTTACCCATAGAAACCCATTCCATCAAGATCTCTACAGACTGTTGTTATGCTAATATGAAGGCCACACGAAGTCCGGAGGTCTTTAGCTATTGACTCTGCAGACAGTTGGAGACTTCTGCGCACGGTGCAGTTCAGCATGCGCTGACCCCACTTTGTAATTTTACATGGCCTACCTCATCATGGCTGAGTTGCTGCTGTTCCCAGTTGCTTCCATTTATGCAGTTTTTGCACAAGTGACAATCTATCACGGTACCACGCTTGAATTCACTGAGCTCCTTAGAGCGAGCCATTCTTTCACAAATGTTTGTAGAAGCAGTCTGCATGTCTAGGTCAGTGATGGCGAACCTTTTTGAGCCTGAGTGCCCAAAACTGCAACACAAACCAACTTTTTTATTTCAAAGTGCCAACACTGCAATTAACCACTTGCCTACCTGGACGCATTGACAGACGGCACTGATCGGTGGCACTGCTGGGCATCATTGATGGGTGGCACTGATGGGCAGCACTGATGGGCGACACTGCTGGGCACTGACAGGTGGCACTGCTGGGCAGCACTGACAGGTGGCACTGCTGGGCAGCACTGACAGGCGACACTGCTGGGCACTGATGGATGACACTGCTGGGCATCATTGATGGGTGGCACTGATGGGCAGCACTGATGGGCGACACTGCTGGGCACTGACAGGTGGCACTGCTGGGCAGCACTGACAGGTGGCACTGCTGGGCAGCACTGACAGGCAACACTGCTGGGCACTGATGGGTGACACTGCTGGGCACTGATGGATGGCACTGCTGGGCATCATTGATGGGTGGCACTGATGGGCAGCACTGATGGGCGATACTGCTGGGCACTGACATGTGGCACTGCTGGGCACTGATGGATGACACTGCAAGCAATCTCACCTCTGGCAGCGTCGGTGTGGCTTCCAACCCAGCAGCTCATTCCCATCCACGCTGAACACGTTGCCCCTGGCCCCGGAGCAGTGTGGGAGCCTCTTCCTCTCTTCCGCGCCCATCCCCGGGTACATCACCCCTGGTGCCAGAGCCGCATTGGAGCCGTTTCCTCTCGTCCACGCCCACCCTGGCCCCAGAGACATGTGGGAAATGTAGTTTGATGGGGATCCAGTGTGGACGAGATCTGGATGGCCGGTCCATGCGCGCTCATCATCCTCTTCTTCCTGGCGTGCCCACTGAGATGGCTCTGCGTGCCAGCTCTGGCACGCGTGCCATAGGTTCGCCATCACTGGTCTAGGTGCTTGATTTTATACACCTGTGGCCATGGAGGTGATTGGAATACCTGAATACAATGATTTGGAGGGGTGTCCCAATACTTTTGGTAATATAGTGTCTGTGTGTACACACACACACACATATATATATATATACACATATACATACACACAGTATATACAGAACATACATTTTTGTATATACACTTGTTGGATTCAATAAGGGTGCTTTCACACTGAGGACTTTTTGAAGCTCCTTTCCATTACAAAAAGTACATGAAAAGCTCAAGAAGAATGCTTCCCTATGTATGTGAATGTATATCTATGTATGTTTTCACACTGAGGCATTGCGCTTGCGGTGCAGTCTAAAAATGTCCCCAACACACCTCTTCCCATTGAAATAAATAGAAAGCGCCTGAAAAATGCCTAAAGAGCACCAGAAAAATGCCTCTGAGAAGTGTTTTTGGTGCAGTTTTAAAGTCACGTGTCCTTTAAAAATACTCATAAAGCACGGCAAAAGTGCAGTAAAAAAAGCCTATGCATTTTTGCTGTGTTTTTGCAGCGGATCAGTGTGAAAGTAGCCTTACTACTGCACTTTTTGTGACTTTAAAAGTAGCACTGAAGGCCTTTTTTTGTGTGTTTTCTTTTTACAATGTAAGTTATACATTTTACTGTACGTATTCATTTTCTATACATTTATTGTACCCATTTATGGGAGATCTGGTGCTGCATTGTTTTTTATTTTATTTTTTGATTATACAGTGGGATAAGATAATCCAGCTGCTTTGGGGAATAATTGGGCAGGTAAGCACAGGTACATTTTTGTGACTATATAAAAATGATCACACAGACTACATTACAGGGCTTTTCCTACGTTCGAAAAGTCAAGCAATCTGGCAATTATTTCTAAGTGAGATGTATAAAGAAGGGCATCCCGGAAGCATCTGGTCAATTTAATAGTGTTGTTTTATTGAAGACCTGTTTAGTAGGTACGGTGCCATCTGGCTTCCAATCAGGTGCTAAGCTTTCATTATCCTCAGCCATGAATGGGTGCAATTTGGAAAACAAATTATAGTGTGACCCCCCCCTTCCCCCCTCCCTTCCTGCCTGCCTCCAAGTGCAACCCATAGAACAACAATATAAAGCACCTGTTAGCGAATTGTGATGAAACTTAAACTGGCTTTGGAGAAATTAAACAACCTATTAACCCATTTTAAACCTGCTGGATGCAACTAGCACTGTTATTTTGTCATCTGACACCAATACACACATTTTAATACTATATGGACATCTGTACCCAATGTAAAGAATGACATGGAAATGCCAGAGGGAACCACTCTCAAGTCTGGTGTGTCTACAAATGCAGAAAATGATAAACAAAATTTAAAAAATGGGCAATTTTGTCCCAATATTCTATATGTTCAAACAAGTATTAAGATACGCCAGTATTGGACAAAAATGTATAAAAGTTAAAGCCTAGTACACACAATCAGAAAATCGTACAAAAAATACCGCTTTCAAAGCAATAACCTGATCGTTAACAGCTTTCATCCGAAATTATTTGAAGGGACAAGCACAAAAGTTTTCCTCGTACGATACCTGATCGTACAATTTTCATTTAATCGTACAGTTTTCATCCAAAAATACAATACATTACATCACTTCTGAATTTTCTTTCATAACTTTAGCAACCTCTTCACTTTTGATCATATGGGTCTAGCATGCAAAAAAAAAAAAACGGACGACCATTCGTCTGATATTCTCATTGTGTGTACGGGGCTCTAGGCTGGCCTTAATGGACAGACCAAATGGTCTGACTGTCTGACAATGTGTCCCTTAAAACTGACTCATTTGGATGTTACACTCATTTGGGACACCCTAGTCATTATAATGCTCATCACACAATCTAGTCCAAAAATGCCAGATCATGAGACTGTAATGTAATATTTATGGACACCTCAAATGATCATGTCCATGGCAAAGTCAGGGGCAGCACAGTGGCTAAATGGTTAGCACTTCCACCTGGCAGTACTAGGGTTGCTGGTTCGAATCCCAACCCCAGCACCACCTGCCTGGAGTTTGCATGTTCTCCCTGTGACTGTTCTCCCTCCGGGTACTCTGGTTTCCTCCCACACTCCAAAGACATGCTGGTAGGTTAATTGGATCCTGTCTAAATTGTCTCTAGTATATGTATGTATGAATGTAAGTTAGGGACCTTAGATTGTACGCTCCTTGAGTGTTAGGGACTGATGTGAATGTTCAATATATATGTAAAACGCTGTGTAAATTGACCTGAAATAAATAAATAAGTGACAGGTTCTTCTGCTATTTACTTCCCCACTCCTCCGTGTAATCCCAGTTAGGGTTAAAAGCTAAAAGCCGAGTGTAGGATCCATGGTGGATCACACACAGGGCTAATAATCTGACCTTTTGTGAAAATGCTAAAGCTTGGAAATTGGTTGCTTAGCTGATGAGCACTGCAATGTGCAAGGAAATTGAGAAAATTGCACGTTCTCCCGTACCCAGAAGCACCAGGTATTTGCAGAGGCTCTGTCAAACAAAGCTGTAGGGAAGCTCAGTGAAGGTAAATGTCATTAACTGCCTTCCGCCTGCCGTATAAGGAAATCACAGATGGAGGATGTCATATCATGTCCTCCCACTCTAGCCACGCATGCGCACCCCTGGTGGCACACGGCGATCGCTGGTGAACTGTGTCCCTTGGACACAGCCCATCATCGATTGAGGTAAAGAGCCACTGGCCGCGGCCCTTTACCACGTGTCCAATCACAGCCAGTTACAAACGTAAACACAGAATGGTAACTCGCTGTTACCAGCTTCCTCTCCTGACACACAGATTTTGTGTGGGGAAAGAAAACGGTTCTGTACAGTTACAGTTCTGTACAGTGCATACACACACAGTTCACAGTCCCCATTACAGTGACCATCAGTGCACCTGTCACCCATCAGTGTACCTGTCACCCATCAGTGCCCATCAGCAGTGCACCTGCCGCCCATTAGTGCACCCATCGCCCATCAGTGTACCTGTCACCCATCAGTGCCCATCAGCAGTGCACCTGTTGCCCATCAGTGTACCCGGCACCCATCAACAGTGCACTGGTCGCCCATCAGTGCCCATCAGCAGTGCACTTGTCGCCCATCAGTCTGCCATTAGCAGTGCACCTGTCACCCATCAGTGCCCAGCAGTGTAGCTGTCGCCCATCAGTGCCAGTCAGCAGTTCACCTGTCACCCATCAGTGCCAATCAGCAGTGCACCTGTCACACATCGTCCATTAGTGCCACCATCAGCAGAGTACCATCACCACACAGCCACCATCATCAGAGTACTGTCACACACCCACCATCAGCAGGGTACCTGTCCTACAGCCACCATCAGCAGTCTACCTGTCCCAGAGCCAGACATGTAAAAAAAAATTTACACTAGTGAGGAGGCGTTCAGATTCCTAAGTATTATGGATGAGAGTAGCAGGGAGCTCTCACGGTCTGATTCTGATCCAGTGTATGAACCAATCGAAAGTAGTGGATCAGCGACTGAATCAGAGGAGGAAAGGGTCCCTCCTAAAAGGATACGGTGCTCTGAAAACCAGGCAGCCACCAGCAGCACCATACACCCCACTGGTCAATTGGCAAATGCCAATGGCACTGGACCCACGGATGAAAGGCCCGGTACTAGCATTGAAATATCCCATCAACCCCCAAAGAATCAGGGCCCAAACATACCTCCCAGATGCTCTTGACAACCAATTATGGCTGCCCTCCAACTTAGGATCAGCAAGCATTCCCCCTTTCACCACACAGCCAGGTGTGCAGGCTAACACTGAAAATGTTTCAGAAATCAATTTTTTTTGCCCGAGAGTTTACTTCATTTTCTTATGGAGCAGACAAATTTTTTTGCCCAACAATTCATTACTAACAACCCTAGTCCATCCTATGCCAATCCATTTGAATGGAGACCTCTTACATTGGAGGACTTTAAGCTATTTTTGGGCCTCACCTTTAACATGGAGCTTACAAAAAAAAAAATGAAGGAAATGCTCACTGTTCCACACACCCAATCCACCACATGCCCATTTATTCTGCTGTAATGTTCAGGTCATGCTATGAGATGATCATGCGATTCCTTCATTTCAGTGACAATACCCAGTGCCTTCCCCTAGATCACCCCAATTATGACAAGTTATACAAAATTCCCCCACTTCTTAATTTTTTTTCCTAAAGATTTGCTGAACTTTATGTCCCTGATAAAAACGTATGTGTAGATGAATCCCTTGTCCACTTCACTGGCCGGCTAGGAATCAAGCAATATATTCCAAGTAAAAGGGCCAGATATGGAGTAAAGCTCTACAAGCTTTGTGAATGAGCCACTGGATATTTGCATGCATTCCATGTATACAAGGGCAAAGATTCCCAGCTCCAGTTCCCTGAGTATATATAAACACTCCACAGTGAAAAAAATATATATAAATGTGTAAAAAGTCCAAACAAAAGTCCCAAAAATATATAAGAATGTGCTCCAATCCCAGAAACAAATCTTCAAAAAAAGTTTGATCACACTATCTGTGATTGACAATCCAATCCCCACTCACCAGATGGACTGGACTCTTTTCTGCTATGGCTAAAGAGTCAAACAAGCTTTAAAGCAGAGTTCCACTCACCCTGTCAAAAAATAAAAGTTAGCTGCTACAAAAACTGACTATCTACTGTCCAAAAAGGGGTCATTTGGGGAGTATTTGTACTTTCCTGGCCATACATGGGTCAAATTCCAAAAGAATTTGCTTTCAAATATCTTTTCTAAGAATTTTCATTTGAATTTCGCATCGGTAGTGGGCCACAGCAACGGCCTATTTTCGAGCGACCATAGAATTTGAGTGATCGGGCATGTTGGAAATTTTTTGAAAAACAAATGAATTTCTAATCAATGATGGAAGAATCGTGCAAGAAATGTAATCGAAAAAAAAATTAGCAAGAGCTGTGACCTGGAAAGAAAAGAAAAAAAATTCTTAGCCACGAAAATTCTTTTCTGTAGCAACATGAGGTGAAATTAAATACTTGGTTGGTTGAATTTCGAAATCAATGGTGGCACCATCAAATTACAAAATGCACAAAAATTCTGATTTTCTAATGAAAATTTGTTTGGAATTCAACCCGTGTATGGCCTGCATTATATAGTATGGACTGGAATTCTTCTTCTTTCTCTTCTTCTTCTTTCTCTTCTTCTTTTTCTTCTTTTCTCTCTTCCTCTTCTTTCTTCTTCTTTTTCTTTCTCTTCTTTCTCTTCTTCTTCTTTTTCTCTTCTTCTTTTTCCTCTTCTTCTTTTTATTTTTTTCTTCTTTTTCTTGCAGGTCACGGCTCATGCGCAGATTTTTTATCTATAAAAAGATCGGCCGATCTGCCCCTCATTGCCGCAAAAATCGGCAAAATTGGCCTATTTTTTCCAACTTTACCGATCAAAAAAATCTGCCAAAATCCAGAAAAATGGCTGACCAATTAACCCAATAACGGTGCAAAAATCAGCCGATTTTTTTTTTCGGCCAAAAAATCGGCTGATTTTCGACCCATCTATTGGGTTAATGCAGGCCATAGACGGGGAGAAAAATGGCCGATTTTTCTTTTAAAAAACGAAAAATTGGTCGTTCAAGCGGCCGACATTACCACCAATGGTAAAAAAAATCAGCTGATTTTCATCCCGTCTACAGCCGGCAAAAAGTGTCCCTGCAGAAAGCTCTGTTATTTCTTTGACAGTTCTTTGATATTTATAGCGGTTGCAACATTGTATCTATTTGTATCCGTTTAGGATACAGATGTTTTTATTCGGAAACAAATAGATACAATGTTGCAACCGCTATAAATGTCAAGGAACTGTCAAAGAAATAGCAGAGCTCTCTGCAGGGACACTTTTTGCCGTACTGGAATTCCTCTTATTTTTCATTCTTCTTCTTCTTCATCATCCTCTTCTTCTTCTTCATCATCTTCTTCTTATTCTTCTTCATCATCTTCTTCATCATCTTCTTATTATTATTCTTCTTCATCATCCTCTTCTTCTTCTTCTTCATCATCCTCTCTTCTTCTTCTTCTTCATCATCCTCATCCTCTTCTTCTTCTTCATCCTCATCCTCTTCTT
The DNA here is from genome assembly GCF_062004578.1 of Staurois parvus. Classification (NCBI taxonomy): domain Eukaryota; kingdom Metazoa; phylum Chordata; class Amphibia; order Anura; family Ranidae; genus Staurois; species Staurois parvus. Next base: position 707,820 of record NW_028317853.1, read on the forward strand.
CTTCATCATCATCATCATCCTCTTCTTCTTCTTCATCATCATCCTCTTCTTCATCATCATCCTCTTCTTCATCATCTTCTTCTTCATCATCCTCTTCTTCTTCATCATCCTCTTCTTCATCAACATCATCATCATCCTCTTCTTCTTCTTCATCATCCACTTCTTCTTCTTCTTCATCATCATCCTCTTCTTCTTCTTCATCATCATCATCCTCTTCTTATTATTATTCTTCTTCTTCTTCATCATCATCCTCTTCTTCTTCATCATCTTCGTCATTCTCTTCTTCTGCCTCTTCTTCTTCATCATCCTCTTCTTCTTCTTCATCATCATCATCATCCTCTTCTTCTTCTTCATCATCTTCTTCTTCTTCATCATCATCTTCTTCTTCTTCTTCATCATCATCCTCTTCTTCTTCTTCTTCATCCTCTTCTTCTTTTTGTCTTCCTCTTGCAGGTCACTGCTCATGCGCAGATTTTTTATCGGTAAAAAATCGGCCGATTTGCCCATCATTGCCGCGAAAATCGGCCGATCGGCAAAATCGGCCGTTTTTTTCCAACTTTACCGAAAAAAAGAATCTGCCAAAATACCGAAAAATGGCCGAACAAATAGCCCACTAACGATCCGAAAATCGGCCGATTTTATTTTCGGCCGAAAAATCGGCCGATTTTCGACCCATCTATGACCTGCATTAGTGTCTCAAGAAATGAGATAGGAAGTCAGTATATCAGGTGTGATCAATTTTTAATGATTGGTACCAAAGCTTGTAGACTCTATAATTTTCAGACAGACCAAATAATATAGACAGATTTAGGTTATTTTTACCAAAGAAATGTAGCAGTATAAATTATGGCCAAAATTTTACAACAATTTTTCAAATGTTTTGGTCTTTTTTCATTTATAGCTCAAAAAAATAAAAAAAAACAGTACTGACTAAAATACCACCAAAAGAAAGATCTATTTGTGTGAAAAAAGGACAAAAAATTCATATGGGTACAGTATTGCATGAATGAGTAATTGTCACTCAAAGTGCTACAGCTGGGCATGAAGGGGGTATAAGTGCCCAGTAGGCAAGTGGTTAAAAAAAAAAAGTCTTTGCTCTCCAATTAAGCAGTTATTCCTAGACTGGGGATTCAAATCTAAGAAAGGAAGACTACAGTCTTCCTACCCCCTGATGATCACTGAGACTGTATATGTCATGTGTCATATAGGGGAAGGATTTCAGGCCAGAAAATAGACCCTAGATGATACCTGAACAAAGTTGGTGCCGTACGCATTGTCAGGAAGAAAACTGTTATAAATACCTACAAATGTTACACTAAAGCTGGCTATACAAGCTTAGGGTTTTTATTCAGTCAAATGAGGTGGATGGAGGAATCCCGTCCAGAGCCAGGACACTGTATTCTAATGGTGAGACTGGCCACTGTCAGAATACACTGATCAGCAGCAACAACCTGTGATCAAAAAGGTTTTCCAACATGTCTGTTCAACAGATATGAATAACTTCTGTCGAACAGAGATGGCCATACACAGATCAAATTTCACACAGATCCGCTGACACTGCTGCTGCAGCCAAATTTTTATTTGTTTGTGGCCAGATTGTTTTTTTTTTACTAAAAAGATAGCTGTATACATTTTGGCCAAGATCTATGAAGAAAGATTATTTATTTGCAAAGAAAAAGAAAATATTTTTTTTTCAAAATTTTTTTTTTATTTATATAGCAAAAAAATAAAACTGCCAGTGGTGAATAAATACCACCAAAATAAAGTTTTATCTGTGTCAAAAAAATGCTAAAAAATGTCACATGGGTACAGTGTTGCATGACCGCGTAATTGCCATTCAAGGTGTGATAGCACTAAAAGCTGAAAATTGGCCTGGACAGGAAGGGGGGGAAAGTGTCCGGACTTGAAGTGGTTAAAGAGATATCCTCTTCCACCTTCTGCCACCATGGCAGTCCCTCAGTCCCATCTGCTTTACTCTCAGCCACATCTCTTCTAATCACCTTCTGCACCTCTAATTCCCAGACAGCTGAATTCACTGCTTCACACCTGTTTAAAAGGCCTGGAGTGAAAGCACACAGGTACAGGCTGAACTGACACTATAGATTTCTCGGGTGCCCCTTCAGTCTGATGCAATGCCTTGGGTAATCTCTTCTTATATTACAGCAGGAGCTGATGCATGAGTTAATGGAGGGCGAGAATACTGAGCAGGCTTCACAGGTGCACTGAGAACAATACCCAGACAGGATCCATCCTTTATTTAAACAGATCTGCACGTATGGTGTAAATGGGCCAGCTACAATCACGCCAACCTGATTTGATGGGCATGTGGGAAATTAAACATGAAAGAAGAGGATTGTACAATGATTCCACTATACCAGATCAGTGAGGACCAGTCATAGTCACATATCGCATGATACAGAAAAGGGTCCACAACACCCATTTAGCCAATTACAGAGTAACACCCCGGTCACGCTGGATGCGAATTGGCATAGCGCACAACTTGCAACTTGGCATGCGATTTGCATGCCATTCAACTTGCGAATCCCAGCCTATTGTCCGCAATTACCCTAGGTTCACATCTGTGCGGGTGGTGCCGCAGCGGATCCGCACGAAAATCCTCCACTATGTGTGGAGAAAAAAAGGTACAGCACACCAACATCAAAACCTCATCCCCACTGTAAAACATGGCGGAGGGAGCATCATGGTTTGGGGCTGCTTTTCTGCCTCAGGGCTGGACGGATTGTTGTCATTGATGGGAAAATGAATTCCAGAGTTTATCAAGACATTTTGCAGGAAAACGTAAGACCATCTGTCCGCCAACTGAAGCTCCGCAGAGGATGGGTGATGCAACAGGACAATGACCCAAAGCATACAAGTAATTCAACAAAACAATGGCTGCAACAGCACAGAATACGCCTTCTGGAGTGGCCCAGTCAGGGTCCTGACCTCAACCCGATTGAAATGCTGTGGCATGACCTTAAGAGAGCGATTCACACCAGACATCCCAAGAATATTGCTACACTGAAACAGTTTTGTGAAGAGGAGTGGTCCAAAATTACTCCAGATCGTTGTGCAGGTCTGATCTGCAACTACAGGAAACGTTTGGTTGAGGTTATTGCTGCCAAAGGAGGGTCAACCAGTTATTAAGTCCAAAGGTTCACATACTTTTTCCTCCCTGCACTGTGAATGTTTACATGTTATGTGCAATTAAACCATGGCAACATCTAATGTTTGTGTAGTATTATGTTCAGTAGACTGTGTTCTTCTATTGTTGTGACTTAGATGACGTTCAGAGCACATTTTATGCAAATAATATATAAAACTTTTCTTAAAATAAAAAGTCCTAAATCTCAAAACACACCCCACTTGTATAAGCAAATATTCAATAAACAAATGTTCAATAAAGTCTCTTTTTTTCTTCTTTTCCACGAAAAAATTATTTTTCTCAACACCCGTATATTCTGATGCCCATATACCTCAAAAAGAAAAAAACTTTACATAGTGTCATACCTTTTTAAAAATCAAAACACACGTGCCCTTAACAGTGCACCATGCACTACTTATGAAACACTCCAAAAACACATAAAAAAAAAATATATATATATATATATTAACTCTCTATATGAATATCAGCATATACAGTTGCAAGAAAAAGTATGTGAACCCCTTGGGATTACGTGGAGTTTTGCATGAATTGGGCAAAAAATGGGCTCTGAACATCATCTAAGTCACAACAATAGAAGAACACAGTCTGCTGAACATAATACTACACAAACATTAGATGTTGCCATGGTTTAATTGCACATAACATGTAAACATTTACAGTGCAGGGAAGAAAAAGTATGTGAACCTTTAGACTTAATAACTGGTTGACCCCCCTTTGGCAGCAATAACCTCAACCAAACGTTTCCTGTAGTTGCAGATCAGACCTGCACAACAATCTGGAGTAATTTTGGACCACTCCTCTTCGCAAAACTGTTTCAGTGTAGCAATATTCTTGGGATGTCTGGTGTGAATCGCTCTCTTAAGGTCATGCCACAGCATTTCAATCGAGTTGAGGTCAGGACTCTGACTGGGCCACTCCAGAAGGCATATTCTGTGCTGTTGCAGCCATTGTTTTGTTGAATTACTTGTATGCTTTGGGTCATTGTCCTGTTGCATCACCCATCCTCTGCGGAGCTTCAGTTGGCGGACAGATGGTCGTACGTTTTCCTGCAAAATGTCTTGATAAACTCTGGAATTCATTTTCCCATCAATGACAACAATCCGTCCAGGTCCTGAGGCAGCAAAGCAGCCCCAAACTATGATGCACGCTCTGCCATGTTTTACAGTGGGGATGAGGTTTTGATGTTGGTGTGCTGTGCCTTTTTTTCTCCACACATAGTGTTGTGTGTTCTTCCCAAACAACTCAATCTTGGTTTCATCTGTCCACAGTATATTTTGCCAGTAGTGCTGTGGAACATCCAGGTGCTCTTTTGCAAACTTCAAACGTGCTGCAATATTCTTTTTGGACAGCAATGGCTTCCTCCGTGGTGTCCTCCCATGTACTCCATTCTTGTTTAATGTTTTCCTTATTGTAGATGTGTCAACAAAAATGTTAGCATGTGCCAGAGATTTGTGTAGGTCTTTAGCTGACACTCTGGGATTCTTCTTTACCTCATGCAGCATTCTGCGCTGTGCTCTTGCAGTCATTTTTATAGGACTACCACTCCTAGGGAGAGTAGCAACAGTGCTAAACTTTCTCCATTTGTAGACAATCTGTCTTACCGTGGACACATGAACATCAAGGCTTTTGGAGATACTTTTGTAACCCTTTCCAGCTTGATGCAAGTCAACAATTCTTGATCGTAGGTCTTCTGAGAGCTCTTTTCTGCGAGGCATGGTTCACATCAGACAGTGCTTCTTGAAACCAGTAACACCAAAACAGGTTTGTGTTTTTTAAGGGTAGGACAGCTGTCAGCAACACATCCAATATCATCACACTGATTGGAGTCAAGGTTGGCTCACTCCTGGCTCCAATTAGCTCTGGGAGAAGTCATTAAGCTAGGGCCTCACATACTTTTTCCTCCCTGCACTGTGAATGTTTACATGTTATGTGCAATTAAACCATGGCAACATCTAATGTTTGTGTAGTATTATGTTCAGCAGACTGCGTTCTTCCATTGTTGTGACTTAGATGATGTTCAGAGCCCATTTTATGCCCAATTCATGCAAAACTCCACGTAATCCCAAGGGGTTCACATACTTTTTCTTGCAACTGTATATATTATTATAGGTCTCTGTGTCACCAAATCCCGCATGCAGATAAGTATGGGCGGCTGTTTTCCAGCTTCCAAGATGGCGATTTATGGCGCTAGTCATGGCGGAAGGGTAGTATATAAGGGGCTGATGCGCAGACGTCTGTATCCTTTGAAAAAGTCACAGGAAGTGACGAAACGCGTCAGAAACACGTGACGTCAGACGCAGTAATATTGACAGGAAGTGCGATCGCGGCCATCTTGGAAGTGGGAACATGTGGCCAGTGTTCCCTAGTCTGTCTGCTTGTACATCTTGATGAGGAGGAGCTGTTTTACTCTTACTGCAATGTAAGTTGTTGAATAAAGTCTGTCATTTATTTGAATCTACCATATGTAACTTGGTTTTTCTTATGAGGAGAATGGAAGATATAATACTTTATTGGACCTAATATTGGATGGATTTCTACAACTAAGGAGATTTATACCTAGCCCTGTCTGTGGTTATAGAGGGTAATTATCCATCTTACACAAGGAGTTGGAGATCACGGTTTTGGTTGGGGATGTGTGTTTGATCACTTATTTAAGTGCAGTGTCACTAAGTTGCAGTGTTATAAGTGTCACAGATTCACATAGTGGATGTGATATGTATATGTCTCACTGGTCATAGATTTGGTGACACAGAGACCTATAATAATATATATATGCTGATATTCATATAGAGAGTTAATATATATATATATTTTATTTTTTTTTTGGAGTGTTTCACAAGTAGTGCATGGTGCACTGTTAAGGGCACATGTGTTTTGATTTTTAAAAAGGTATGACACTATGTAAAGTTTTTTCTTTCTGAGGTATATGGGCATCAGAATATACGGGTGTTGAGAAAAAGAATTTTTTCGTGGAAAAGAAGAAAAAAAGAGACTTTATTGAACATTTGTTTATTGAATATTTGCTTATACAAGTGGGGTGTGTTTTGAGATTTAGGACTTTTTATTTTAAGAAAAGTTTTATATATTATTTTTTAACCTTCAAGGGTGGAGATAGACTACTTTTCTGGGTTTTTTGGTGTGCTTTGCTTTTGAGAAATATACAATTTATGCAAACCTCCACGTAATCCCAAGGGGTTCACATACTTTTTCTTGCAACTGTATATGTGAACCGGGGGTTAGCACGGTCATATAGGTGCGTCTCCGACTTGGTCGGAGCCGCACCGATTTCTAAAGTAGTACATGCACTACTTTTGGAGCGATTTACATAGACATGCATAGACATTATCCAACTTTGAAATCATGCGACTTTACTGTGTGTTGCACGATTTCAAAGCAGGGTTTGATGTGACCGAGGTGTAACTCTCGGCAAAACCAAAAATTACATTCAGAATGCATTCTGTCACTAGCATAAATACAGAAACCTTGATGGTCTTGTATGTAGAACCATTCATGTTATACTTCCTGTAACGGTGACAACACTAATAGTTTTGCAGTGAAATCAAAAATGGATATGTAGTTATACATGGATTTTACAATGGAATTAAACTTTGCCATACTTACCTTTGCATCAATGTTCTGACGCCTGCAAGAACCCTGGCTGCTTCCCGATGCCGGCCTTTGGCCATCTTGATTGGCCAGTGCAGGATAATGACACTTGGGCACACACGCAGCTCAGTGTACATTCTACAGAAAGCTGTCAAAGGGTGGTAAGGTTATGTTATTATAGAAGAGAAAAGACATTGCAGGGGAGAGGAACCCCCATCCATTGCCATGGGGAGGGAGGGGGCAGGAGCTGGAACATGTTTGACCCTAAATATACTGTAGGTATAACACAGGGGCGGACTGACAACTCATGGGGCCCCCGGGCAATAGGGGATCATGGGGCCCGTGTCCTTGCCCAAACTCAAAAAAGCCTATGAAAAAGGTACCAGGGGCATCTCATGGGGCCCCCCTCGGGCAGTGCCCAAGTTTCCAAATGGTCAGTCCACCACTGTCTTTAGCAATACACACCAAACTGTACATGTGCAACATGCCCCCAAGGCTCTGTTCTATGAGCAGATGGATTGGGGACAGTAGACAACAGGATCAAACAGCCTTTTTACACAATGTGGAGGATTAATCCCTTAGTGCCCGAGTTTCCAAATGGTCAGTTTGCCGCGGTATAACATATTCTAAAAAGTGAAGATAGCCTTTAGCCCGGGTTCACATATATGTGGTGCGGTATATCGCATGTGATTCGCACAGGAACCTCACCGCATTCCTGTGCAAATCACATGCAAATTGTGTGCGGTGCGATTGGAGCCATACATTTTGTATGGCTCTAAGCGCACCACACCCAAAAGGTGAAGGACCCTTTTTTGGGTCCGCACTAGAATCGGATCGCTTGGATATTCACACCTATGTGATCCGATTCTGCACATCGCACTGCGTTTCGCGAACCGATTTTGCAGTGTGATAACTTAACATACACACCCGTAGCGGTTTGCATGAATGGGGTGCGATTATGATGCGTAGCGGAATTCGCACACAAACCACTGCAGATTCCGCAACGCATCAGTGTGAACCAAAGCTGATCTGATTCTGCACATCGCACCGCATTTTGGGAACTGATTTTGCGGTGTGATAACTTAACATACACACTCGTAGCGGTTTGCATGAATGGGGTGCGATTATGATGCGGTGCGGAATTCGCACAGAAACCACTGCGGATTCCGCAACGCATCAGTTTGAACCAAAGCTGATCTGATTCTGCACATCGCACCGTGTTTTGCGGACCGCTTTTGGGGTGTTGTTAACATACACACCTGTTCGCATGAACGGGTGCGATTCTGATGCGGTGCAGAATTCCACACCGCATCAGTGTGAACCGGGGCTTAAAGTAAAATTTAAAAAAAACAGACACTGGCCAGATTTTTATGACAGAAGAGATCCTGTTGGTCTTTCTGTCATATTTGCTTTTCCTTGCCTGTCAGCATTAATGTACACTGGGCCGCGCATGCATAGCTCAGAATACATTTACAGCAGGGATGCACGGATACTGATACTCGCACTCGTGAAAATACTCTCGATACCTTAACCGATACTTTGCGGTGCGATTTGCATAATGGATGAAAATTGCAATGCAAAGAATAGTATGCGATTTGAACAGGAATTTGATTCCTGTTCAAATCGCATGCAGTTTCCCCACTGCTCCTGTGTGAGCCCAGACTTGTCATAGCCCAAGTTCACACAGGAGCGGTGCGGGAAACCTCCCTGAAGGCATCCCATGCTGCGTGTCAGTGGGACACTTTCTTTGCTTTCCCTGCAGGGATGACAGTTCAGGCTAGACGGCATCTGATTGGTCAGCAGCTGTTCAATGATTTGATTTCCCCTCTCTTTTTCTTCAAATTAAATAATTACATGTGCATTCTGGTGCATTTTTTATGTATTTTGCTGCGTTCCAGTACAGTTCAGTGCAGAAAAAAATGCAGCACATTATACTTTTTTTTAGCTGGAAGTGGAAGGCACTGGAACTGCCCCATCTGGTGCAGGGGCGGACTGACAACTCATGGGGCCCCTGTGTCCTTGCCCAAACTCAAAAAAGCCTATGAAAAAGGTACCAGGGGCATCTCATGGGGCCCCCTACTAACCCCGGGCCCTCGGGCAGTGCCTGAGTTTCCAAATGGTCAGTCCACCCCTGCTCCCTATTGACCCCAGGCCCTCGGGCAGTGCCCGAGTTTCCAAATGATCAGTCCGCCCCTGCTCTGCTGTGAACTATGCCATTGGAAATCATGTAACCTACTATCAATGCATTTTTGATGCAGAAAAAAAACTGCACTGGACTGCATGTGGTGTGAACTGGAACCCTGTTGTGAGACTGACAACACAGCATTTCTTTGGACTGAATGGTGTCCGCCCCTCCCAGTTGTCTTTTGTCAAATTACTCAACCACTCCCGCTCTCATGTCTTTACAACATAAAGGCTAATAATTCTGTAGTTCAAGATAAAAACGTTATGAGAAAAATCAAGAAATGTACATAGAACACAGCTCTGAATTTCTGAAAAGAGTATACATTTTTTTAATACTTAGAGTTTATATGCACCCAAAAGTTTATGAATTCACATTTTTTCTGTTAAAATTTTGGCAGAGTGGGGTAGGTTGGACCATTTAGCAAGTTTTATTTTTTTTGCATGTGTCGCTTCTACAAAGCCAGCCATACACGGGTCGAAATCTGAAAAAAGTTTCTTTTGAAAATCTTTTCTAAGAATTTCTGTTTGAATTTCGCATCATTAGTGGGCCACAGCAACGGTCGATTTTCAAGCGACCATCAAATTTAAGCGATCAGGCATGTAGGAAATGTTTTGAAAAGTGAAAGAATTTCTAATCCATAATGGGAGAATTGTGCGGGAAATGTAATTGAAAATGAAATGAGCACGAGCTGTGACCTGGAAAGAAAAGAAAATTCTTGGCCACCAACAATTCTTTTCTGTAGCAACATCAGGTAAAATTAAAGGTTAATCACAGTGGTGGCACCATCGGATTACAAAATTTCCGATTTTCTATAGATAATTTGTTCTGAATTCGACCCGTGTATGGCGTGCACAAGGATTCATCTTCTCTACTTGTCCTGGTGACCATTGTTACAAAGACAGTAAACCTAGGTTCACACTGGTGGCTGTCCAAAAAATAATAAAGTGAATCACTTTTCAGTAGTGGATTGCAGGCAAATGGGGAAGGGTAATTTTACATTGAACCACCATGCTGGTCACATTGACTTCAATGCCAGTGAGGCCCCATTGACTTCAGTGGACAAGTGTGGTAAGTGGCACAGCCACCAAACTCTTTAAGCACTATGGCAAACAAATGCTGACCCCCCCAGCAAAAATAGATCCCTCACAAGAAACAATGGATGCCCCAGCTACAATAGATCCGCCAGCAACTCTCCAGCACACCCCATGACTCCTTGCCGATACATACTTTTAGTGCTGGAGGTGACGAAACTGCGTTCCCTCTGAAAAAAAATCCTGGTTAGAACCTACCTCATGTCTTATCTGGAGAATGTTCAGCATTATCTAGCCTTTCCCTCCCCAGCTTTACTGTCCCTGGTCCTCCTCTTACATTCTTTGGATTTTCGTTCTTTCAATCATTCAGGTTCAGCATCACATGTGAATATTACCCAAGGCAGCCTGCATGGAAATTCAGCCTGCCTTGGATTGCCCACATTGACATCCATCCATCAAGGCATTTTGATATTTGCATAACTCCTCCCAAGAACCAGCCCACTGCATTGTTAAGGGGTGAGTGCACGTGAGAAGAGTACTGAGGCATGGTGTTTTTTCACTCTTCTTTCCCTTCCCACCAACCATTATCTGCCTGAGTTGCATAGAGAAGCACAGAAACCTAGGGGTTACATCAAGTGGACAAAAATAAGGCATGTAATAAAAAAAAAGTTTTATTTAATCAATGGATTTTCATGTTAATGAAGGGGGAAGGCGAAACAAGGGAAGGCAAAATTTTAACCCATTAATGCATAACACCCCTGATGCCCAACCTGTGGCCCTTTGGTACTTTTTGTGCAGTCCTCAGAGCAACCACAATCACTAATCTGCGTTTTCCTATTTCTATTATAGCAGTGATGTCCACAGTCTCTGACCATCTTTTGTATCATGCCTGCAGTCTCTAACCATCTCTTGATTCATTTCTGGAGTCTCTGCCCATCGCTTGTATCCTGTTTCCCAGTCTCTGACCATCTCTTGTATCATTTCTGCCATATCTGACCATCTCTTATATTGTGTCTGTAGTCTCTGACCATCTCTTATATTGTGTCTGTAGTCTCTGACCATCTCTTATATTGTGTCTGTAGTCTCTGACCATCTCTTATATTGTGTCGGTAGTCTCTGACCATCTCTTATATTGTGTCTGTAGTCTCTGACCATCTCCTGTATCCTGTTTGCGGCCTCTGACCATCCTTTGTATTATACTCAAAGTCTGACCATTTCTTGTATCCTGCCTGCAGTCTCTGGCTATTTATTGTATTATATCCACAGTCTCTGTCGGCAGTAGATTTTATCAGTGTTTCAAACACCAAACACTTGTAAACGCGGCTAACCGCATTCATAAGCGCTTGCGTTTGGAATTTTTTTTAACTCTTCCATTTCCAGATGCTGTCCAGAGCCTTCTTTCATCATGAAAAATGCATGTAAAGTGTTTTCCCGGTACTCAAATGGACCTGGTACACCATACTTTGAGGTTTCGCATGAAAGAAAATGTTAGACACTGCTGCAATCATTTCTGCACAGAAAAGAGCTGGAACACATCCAAACACCACAATAAATAAATTAAAAAAAAGACAGCTAATCTCAACAAATACTGCTCTCTCTGCTTCTGCTCTCTCTATTTCTATTTAAATGTGTGAAATAGTTATTTTTTTACTTTTTTTCTGTGCATTCTGGCATTTAGAAGTGTTTTTTATCTTCAAAAAATGCTTCTAAATGCAAACGTTCATAAACGCGGTATGCAAACGCAGCTAAACAGACATTTTTTAACCTACGTTTTCCAGCAGTCAGTTTCCATTGTTCAGACATGTCCCATGTACATGGAGCCAAATGCAGGCCATACATGGCTCGAATTCTGAACGCTTTTTCGTCTGAAAATCGGAAACGTTGTTCGTTCAGTAATCCGATGATGCCATCATTGATTTTGAAAATCGCCAAGTCATAAAGTTCACCCCATATAACATGCAAAACTTCTGTTCCTTCCAGTTCACGGCTCATGCACATATTCTTTTCAGAAAAGCGATCGCACGATTTGACCATCGAGTCGAAAATCGGTCGTTTTTCACAAATTTTCCAACATGCCCAATCACCGAAAAGGGGAGGAACCACAAAAATCGGTGCCATTGACCCACTAACACTAAAGTCGGTTGATTTTCGACCCATGTATGGCGGCCTAACACTCCACATCTGATGATTGGTAAACTGCAATATATTACATTTTTGGTTTGCCAGTTCAAATGTAAAATAATCAAAGCAGACCTGTAACTGAATGCTAGCATGTGAAGCTTTACATTGTAAAATGATTATATTCATGCTGATTAGGTAATTAGACAAATGAATGCTGTGATTATGATGTACTAATTAGAATGAGCTCATTAGTGAAAAATACTGCAAGCAGCTTCATTTCTTAGGAGTGCACCAGTGGCAGCTATGGGTCTATATAATCCCTGCAAATCTTAAAACGGTGGTATTATAGTCGTACAGGAAATTCCTGGATTTATACCCAGGATCTGTGTATGCCCTCATTATCTTTCCCTGCCTGAAGAAAACCTGTTAGATAAGAGCCAATACTTGTCCAACCAGTCTGCAGTCATCTTGATATACAGGACTAATGCATGGTAGGTACAGCTCCAGACCTGATCCATCATTCCATTTTCAGTTTAACCAGAGGGCTTCATCTGCAGCTTAAAAGGATGACACACCTTTTTTTTTTCTTTTTTTATTCTAAGAATATCTTGATCGTCCTAATTGTCAGAGAAGCCACTACACAAACAATATGACATTTCTTGAAATAATATTTAACCTCTTGCCTACTGGGCACTTTTACCCCCTTCCTGCCCAGGCCAGTTTTCAGCTTTCAGTTCTGCCGCACCCTAAATGACAATGGCGCGGTCATGCAACATTGTACCCATATGAGATTTTTATAAATTTTTTTCACACAAATAGAGCTTTCTTTTGGTGGTATGTAATCACCACTGGGGTGGATTGAAAGAAAAAAACCTTTTTAAGGCTAAGTTCACATCTGTGAGGGTGGTGCTGCTGTGGATCCGCATGAAAATCCGTGCAGCCGCACCCCCTGCACAGAGGAATGCGGACCCGCGGGCATGTGCCATTATTTCTAATGGCACGCCGCCCGCACTGGAAAACACAACCGAACTGGGAACAGAGGTTGGGATGCGTTTTCAGAAGTGCAGGGACTTCTTCTCTGCGTGTCACGGGGCACGGGAGTCCATTCAAATGATAGGGCTATTGTGCCACCACAAAACGTGGCGCGTACGGCCGCATATATGTGAACCAGGGCTTAGTTTCCATTATAAAATTCTGCAAACAAGTAATTTTTCTCTGTCACTGATGTGCATTGATGAGGCTGCACTAATGGGCACTGATAGGATAGGCAGCACTGATGAGGCAGTACTGGTGGGCATTGACAAGGAGGCACTGCCATTAGTTAGAACTAATGGCACCTGCCCGCGGGTCCGCATTCCTCTGTGTGGGTGGTGCGGCTGCACGGATTTTCATGCGGTCCTCAGCAGCACCACCCGCACAGATGTGAACCTAGCCTTAGAAAGGTTTTCTTCTTTCAATCCAGCCCAGTGGTGATTACATACCACCAAAAGAAAGCTCTATTTGTGTAAAAAAAAATTATAAAAATCTCATATGGGTACAACGTTGCATGACCGCGCAATTGTCATTTAGGGTGCGACAGCGCTGGAAGCTGAAAACTGGCCTGGGCAGGAAGGGGGTAAAAGTGCCCAGTAGGCAAGTGGTTAAATATTATTTCAAGAAATGTCATATTGTTTGTGTAGTGGCTTCTCTCACAATTAGGACGATAAAGATATTCTTAGAATAAAAAAAAAAGGTGTGTCATCCTTTTAAGCTGCTGATGGGCACTAATAGGCAGTACTGAAGGGCACTGACTGGCAGCACTGATGGACCCTGATTGGCTTTATTAGGCAGAACTGATGGGCACTGTTGGGGCTGCACTGATAATCAGTGCCGATGCCATGTTTCACACTTGCTGGTTATTGGCAGCACTTTCCTCACGCTGTGACACTGTGAGGAAAGTACTGCTGATAACCAGCAAGTGTCTATACATCGTGATCAGCTGTGATTGGACACAGCTGATCATATGGTAAAGGGCCTCTGTGATTAACCCTTTACTGTGACATATGATCAGCTGTGTCTGAAGGACACAGCAATCACAGAGAGCACTGGACATACACACTACAGTGGGCACACGGGGGCAGGGTTCTGGAAGGACGTCATGTGACACCCTCCCAGAACTGGATGACCACACTGTAGCTGTCATTCGGCAATAGCACGGTCAGCAAGTTGAAAAAATGTTATGTGGATCTTCTCACGGTAAGCTCACCATTTCATGAAATAAAAAGGTGAACTAACTCCAAATATCCTGGCCACCCCTCTGGACCCCACAGTCACAGAGTACACAGAGTGAGTATCTATCATAGCGCTTGCAATGGCAAGTACACATGCAAAAAGTCTCTCAGAAGACAAGACATCTGAATGGTTCCATCTCCATACCAAAACATGATTCTCCACTAAAGTCTTCAGCTGAAATGCTCCACTGATGCAGTCCTCCTAAGACAGGGGTATCTTGACAGGAAACTAAAAACAAACAGAAGGATGCACCCCCTTCCTGGGTTGGTTTACCTCTGAGGAAGGGTGCACTTCCCCTGAAACGTGTAAGCCTGTCAATACTTGTGATGAGTTGGGCCAGGTGACACCTCTCCACTGCCGATTCTGAATTCTGTTATATATTGCTTACAATCTTGCACACTTGTGAGTATGGTTTTTGGGGCATTTGGTTCAATAAAGGCCTTTGGTAATACACTAGGCGTTGGAACGTAAATCTAGATATACACAGCATAATCTAATGTACCACTTACTCTTTAAGTCTATACGATAATTGAATTGGATCATTGATCTTTTCCTCCAATTTATACAATATGTTTCAGTGGATTGTTGCCTAATCTGTTAGTTCCATGGTTCTCTTTTTTTTCAACCTAATGGTAGATATTATATGTTATTGTATGTTATGTAGAAGTATTGTATGTTATACAGAAGTATTGTATGTTATGCAGAAGTATTGTATGTTATACAGAAGTTTCATTCAATTATTAAATAGATCTCGTTTTTATAATTATTTTTTATGATGGTTTTTAGGTTGGTTTGTATCTTCATTTTGGACATCTAATTCGTTCTTTTTGGGGGTAATGTTCTAGCTTTTCCATTTTAGAGCTAATTATGTTTGGGTTTTTTTTGTTCTCATTTTGATGTTGTATTTTCTATATATATATAGTATGGAAGAAAAATATATTTGAAATATATTTTAACAATATACTTCTCAAATATATTGACATATACTTGAAACAATTTTGGCCATATTCAATATATTTCAAAATATATTTCCTTCCTTAAAGGAGGAGCCTGCACGCTGTGACGTCACGCCGCCGGATCATGGAGGTCCGGCAGCCATTACAACCAACCAGCTGGTCAGTGCTCTCAGCAGCTTTATGCTGCATGCTAATACCCATGAGGATTTCTTTATTTTATAAATGTATGACTACATTACTTCTTGTTATTCCTTCAATAAAATACATCCATAAGTACTACACTATGGACATTTCCCTTTCTTCTCTGCATTGAGCACCTAAATCCCCCAGAGCACCCCCTGTTGACCATCCCAGTGCCTGGAAGAGGCTGTACCTACATCCTTAAAGGGGACCTCCGTTTTCACCACCATCCTGTAACCTTGATGAGATTCACCTTTCCTGGGCTACATCTAATACCTCCCTAAGAGGGATCCCTGGCAGACTTCCACTTAATAATATACTGCGCAATATCTTTGCGCATCTGGTGAGTGTGCATTTTATCTGTTTCCTGCCCCTCACCGGATCTTTTTGAATTATATACAACTGGGATTAATCAAGTCACCTGGGTCTTGGCTATATTTATTTATATTTTTTAAATATAATCTTCAGATTATATATTTACCTTACTTCTCACAGACTCCTCCTGTTTGCGCGACCAATACCTTGAAATCTCTGCCCATCATTACCCCACCAAATATTGCCTTCTAATGTCATTCTGTACAATGCAGGACCAGGAGATGCTACATTCTAGAGCATTGGAGGGAAGAGGAAAGCCCACATTCCAGGCAAAGGAAGAGGTATGTATATCGCCTTATTTTTGGAATACAGTCTTCATGTATTTTGCAACAACTGTGTTGTTTTATAAGTGCAGTGTTTATAAGTTTGTAACTTCATCTATGATCATACTCAGTCTTCTTCCTGAATGAAAAAGTTCCTGTTTCCTGTTAGCAGAGAAGCAGCAGATAAACCCACGTGTGGACTGTGCACGGTCTCTTTTGTAGGACTATATACAGAATCCCTAACACTTATTCATCATCCCCTAGAAAAAATGAGCCGTTATTTCTTGCAGTTAGGAAAGGGGTCCACTGCAAGGGTAAATCTTTTCTTTCACTGTACTTCACCTTTAACCATCAGTATGCATTTTCCAAGAAATTCACCACTCCCTCGCCAAATCAGTGAGCTTTCTTTTAATAAAGGTACATAATGCATGGCTTATGAAACCCACAGAAAATTATGTAACTTCTGTAATATTTTCAGTGTTTTTACATTTTTCACTTTATTTTACTTGTAGATGACTCTCGCAAACCTGCCTTCGGTGTCTTTCCAACTTGCACGAGCATAGACAACGCCACTTACATGTTTGAAGACCATGTCCCTTCATCAGAGAGCTCTTTGTTTATAGATTTTGTATTCCCGGTCTATTATTGAAAACTACAGGGGTTGCCAAAGAAAAGGATTTATCATGGAGGAAATCAGCTTGAGTAAGGCCTATAACTGGAATTTAGAGCCTGTGATTTTTTTCTTTTTCTATAAAGTACGTACACATCTTGTGACTGGGATAACGAGTAGAAGCAAGGTTGAAGGTCTTGTTGGAGCACAGTATGCAACAGATCTGCACAATTGAAGGAATCGTTCCAAGGTGAATACCTCTGTAGCAGATAGGGGCATGTTGCTCTTTTAGAAGCTAAAATTCCAGAGCAAAATGTATAGCTGTAGTGTTGGTGCTAAAGGAAATGAATTGGGTTTCTACAGCACTGAGATGACTTTGCATTGGAGTAAAATCAATACACTATATTGCCAAAAGTATTGGGCCAGCCCTCCAAATCATTGGATTCAGGTGTTCCAATCACCTCCATGGCCACAAGTGTATGAAATCAAGCACCTAGGCATGCTGACTACTTCTACAAACATTGTGAAAGAATGCGTCGCTCTCAGGAGCTCAGTGAATCCAAGTGTGGTACCGTGATAGGTTGTCACCTGTGCAATAAGTCCATCCCTGAAATTTCCTTGCTACTAAATATTCCACGGTAAACTGTTAGTGGTATTATAACAAAGTGGAAGCAACTGGGAACAGCAACTCAGCTACAAAGTAGTAGGCCACGTAAAATGACAGAGAGGGGTCATCGCATGCTGAAGCGCACAGTGCACAGAAGTCGCCAACTGTCTGCAGAGTCAATAGCTAAAGACCTCTAAACTTCATGTGGCTTTCAGTTAGCACAACATCTGTATGTAGAGAGCTTCATGGAATGGGCTTCCATGGCCGAGCAGATCCATCCAAGCCTTACATCACCAAGTGCAATGCAAAGCGTCGGATGCAATGGTGTAGAGCAAGCCGCCACTGGACTCTAGAGCAGTGGAGACATATTCTCCAGAGTGACATGTTCCACGTTGCTTTTTTATCTTGTGAGTTGATAATTTACTATTACAGCTAGTGTGTATTTTAATGCTACACTCAAATGGCGCTGCTCTCTTCTTTCCACAGCTGTTTTAAAGGGCAGGAGACCTTATTTTTCTCTCCTGACATTTAGTAACACTTACAGGCCTTGTTCATCTCGCAGCCTGTGACTGGACAGTGAAAGAAACGGCACATTTTTGAGCTCATCCCTCTGTCAGTCTGCTCTCTCTTTCTATCAGCATGTCTCTTGTTAGCACATGGGGACTGTAATACAACTGACTGGCATCTTGTGCAGTTTCTCCTTCTCCCAGTCTGACCTCTGCTGTACAGGGACTGCAAAAGAGCGATACCAGGTTAAAGTCAGGTACTTATTCTGTTTGCATTCAAAAATCCATTTAAAGATTTATTAAATAATACAGAGCTACTTTAATTTGTGTTTTTATTTCTGTATTGGGTTCCGCTTTAGAATACAAAGAAATGAGCAGCAGGATAGCCACAAACATCCAGACCATTATTTGGGAACTTGATAACTATCAGTCAGAACGCAAATCAGAGGCCACCTGTCGTATGAATTTCCTTTCATGGATCCAATTTGGCTGCAATTTGGCAGGCAAATGTGTGCTGCAAAAAAACTGACACAGTCATTTGAATACACCATGGAAAGACATGAACAGGCTGCAATAGACAGAATGTACATGTAGACGCTTTTTCATTGTGGTTTTGTTGTCTTTGACTTTTGACAGTCAAACGACATACTATATAGTTGATTTTAGGCTCTTTCAATTTGTTTATTTTTACCTATTTGGAAACGGAGTGAAGGTTGTAAGATGCCTCGAGCTATATGTGTAATAGTATGATCTTTTATCTTCTTCTGAGTATTTTGTAAAAATAAATTTTAATAAACACTTTCAAAACACAGATTTTGACGTCAGAGACCTATACCAAGAGCTGTCGTCATATGTACCTTCTTCTTCTTAAATTATACAAGTTATAATGGTCACGTCACCATTACAATAAATCAAAGGAATTTTTTAAAGACTATTTTTGTGGTTCCTCATCATTGTCCATAGATTGATAGAAACATCAGAATTGTATGTACTCGATTAAGTGTTTAACTCTAAAAGCAGTTCTGGTATTGTAACAATATGTGATTGGTCTGCTATGTTTAGGATACAACCTTGATGGACTATAATGGGTAAAGCAGGGTTTCTCAAATAGGGTTCCTCCAGAGGTTGCTAGGGGTTCTTTGAGCAATTTCTGCCACTCAGATAGGTTCCTATTGACACCGTTGATTTTTCTAGCTATCTGTAAGGAGTTGATTCTTCCCAATGACCACAAGTGTGAGGAGCATTCTACCCACTTACCATCACATCAAGGTATCAAGAGTTGCAGATATAGAAGTTGTTCCCTGATACATGAATGCTATTTCAAGGGTCCCTCTGTATTACATAGTTAGTCTGGCTGAAAAAAGACAAAAGTCTATCTAGATTAACCATTAAAAAAAAAAAGTTATAATCCTATACCCACAGTTGATCCAGAGGAAGGCAAAAAAACCCAGCAAAGCATGATCCAATTTACTCCTGCAGGGGAAAAAATTCCTTCCTGATCCCCGGAGAGGCAATCAGATATTTCCTGGATCAACTTTACCTATAAATGTTATTATCCAGTTATATTCTGTGTACCTAGGAAATAATCCAGGCCTTTTTTAAAGAAATCCACTGAGCTGGCCAGAACCAACTCTTGAAGGAGTCTATTCCACATTTTCACAGCTCTCACTGTGAAGAAACCTTTCCGTATTTGGAGATTAAATTTCTTTTCCTCCAGAC
The DNA here is from genome assembly GCF_062004578.1 of Staurois parvus. Taxonomy (NCBI): domain Eukaryota; kingdom Metazoa; phylum Chordata; class Amphibia; order Anura; family Ranidae; genus Staurois; species Staurois parvus. The sequence continues at coordinate 727,416 of NW_028317853.1, forward strand.
GTAAAGAATGCCCCCTTGTCCTCTGTGATGACCTCAGGGTGAATAACTCTAAACTGAGTTCACTATATGAACCACTGATGTATTTATACATGTTGATCATATCCCCCCTTAATATCCTCTTCTCAAGAGAGAATAAATTTAGTTCCTCTAATCTTTCCTCATAGCTGAGCCTCTTATCAGTTTAGTTGCCCTTCTCTGTACTTTCTCCAGTTCCCCAATGTTCTTTTTATGAATTGGTGCCCAAAACTGAACTGCATATTCCAGATGAAGTATTACAAATGATTTGTACCGGGGTAGAATGATATCTCTCTCTCTGGAGTCTATACCTCTTTTAATACAAGAGAGGATTTTGCTCGCTTTAGAAATGGCTTTATAGAAAAGGCTGGGGTAGAGGCTAAAAACTCCCCCCTTTTTTTGCTATGTAGTATACACAGAACAGGTAATAAAATGTTTACCCCTACTGCACATTTGCAAAGCTCGATTATTGCAATAAAACCTAATTCAACCAACAGCCAATACAGAAAGAAAACAATTATTAAATCGCATAAACCACACCAATATATTTAGTGTAAATGTCACCTCTGCAGGGAGAGGGTAGCTATAAAAAAAAAGGGAATGCGCTTTAATAGCAGTCATGATAATGCAGAGCATATGTTTTATTAGGGATTCCATCTTAGAAACAAATCTCACAGCAGCTTGCTGTAAGGGTCTCTCTCAAATCCCTGATGCCATACTCTTCAGACAGTGTACCCGGCTCTACAGATGAAACTCAAAAAATTAGAATATCCTGCAAAAGTTCATTTATTTCAGTAATGCAACTTAAAAGATGAAACTAATATATGAGATAGACTCATTACATGCAAAGCAAGATAGTTCAAGCCGTGATTTGTTATAAATTGTGATGATTATGGCTTACAGCTCATGAAAACCCCAAATCCACAATCTCAGAAAATGAGAATATTACATGCAATCAATAAAACAAGGATTGTACATAGAACAATATCGGACCTCTGGAAAGTATAAGCATGCATATGTACTCAGTACTTGGTTTGGGCCCCTTTTGTAGCAATTACTGCCTCTATGCGGCGTGGCATGGAAGCTATCAGCCTGTGGCACTGCTGAGGTGTTATGGAAGACCAGGATGCTTCAATAGCGGCCTTCAGCTCTTCTGCATTGTTCGGTCTCATGTCTCTCATCTTTCTCTTGGCAATGCCCCATAGATTCTCTATGGGGTTCAGGTCAGACGAGTTTGCTGGCCAATCAAGCACAGTAATCCCACGGTCATTGAACCAGGTTTTGGTGCTTTTGGCAGTGTGGGCAGGTGCCAAGTCCTGCTGGAAAATGAAGTCAGCATCCCCATAAAGCTCTTCTGCGGAAGGAAGCATGAAGTGCTTCAAAATCTCCTGGTAGACAGCTGCGTTGACCCTGGACTTAATGAAGCACAGTGGACCAACACCAGCAGATGACATGGCTCCCCAAATCAACACAGACTGTGGAAACTTCACACTGGACTTCAAGCATCTTGCAGTGTGTGCCTCTCCATTCTTCCTCCATACTCTGGGTCCTTGGTTTCCAAATGAGATGCAAAAGGTGCTCTCATCAGAAAAGAGGACTTTGGAACACTGAGCAACAGACCAGGTCTGTTTTTCTTTAGCCCAGGTAAGACGCTTCTTACCTTGTTTGTTGTTCAGGAGCGGCTTGACAAGAGGAATACAACATTTGAAGCCAATATCCAGGATCCGTCTGTGTGTGGTAGTTCTTGATGCACTGACTCCAGCCTCAGTCCACTCCTTGTGAAAGTCCCCAACACTTTTGAATGGCCTTTTCCTGATAATCCTCTCCAGGTTGCGGTCATCCCTGCTGCTTGTGCACCTTTTCACAATATTCTAAGATTGTGGATTTGGGGTTTTCATGAGCTGTAAGCCATAATCATCACAATTATGACAAACCACGGCTTGAACTATCTTGCTTTGCATGTAATGAGTCTATCTCATATATTAGTTTCACCTTTTAAGTTGCATTACTGAAATAAATGAACTTTTGCACAATATTCACATTTTTTGAGTTTCACCTGTATGTAGTTGATATACTAAAGGCAAATAGTCTGTTGCAAAATAATAATGAATTTACTCCCAGACAAAGTGGACAGTCTATTTGCCTTTAGTAAATTAACCCCAATCAACCCCCAACTCATGTGACCCTGACTGACTCTGCCATCTTGACCTTTCTGTACCCAATGTACAACTTTGCAGATCACCCTCTCCTACAGAACTCACATTATCTTTAGACAAATGCTCTTCTATGGTATACAGCGGGTATAGAAACGAATCCTTCCTTTAAAAAAAATATATATAGCGAGCTCCCGCTGGCTAACTAGGAGGGTGCTACATATCTTTCACTTGGATGTTAAAATTTGCATCTGGAAAAAACAAAAACTGTGTCTGTCTTCATTTCAGGCTGCATATCAACAAAATGAGTTTTTCTTAAAAGGGGACCAATTCTTTTCTATACCCACTGCATATGTAATGAGGGATTGGGGTCCACGCACAACTGTAGGTAAATCTTTATTGTTCAGGAACAAATGGACATTTTAGTAGTCATTTTCAACTTCATGATTAAGGTGAGAGTCTCATATTATTCTCTAGGTTTCCAACACATTATTCTCTAAGTTTTTTCTGGTTGCTTTTTACACATAGAGGAACAGGAACTCTTCCTCCTTGCCTCAGCTTCATAGAGGTCCTCCAGAAAGAGCATGACAAACAGCACCATACCTTCCCCAAGCTTGGGGGAAATCTGAACAGTCTTCAGGGTGATTTGGGCCATCAATTTCTTTGACAGAGCAAAAGCTTTTCACCATGTAGGTCTCTACCAAACTGTGTCATGTCATCCACACTGATGTTCTTCCTTCTCAGTGAGGAATCCACCAATCACAGAGAGAAACCAAGTCATACAAAGATCTGTAAGGGAGATTAACAACATACATAGATCTAATGTGCCTTTTTGGTAAATGACCAAAGCTCAGGCTTTAGCATATGTAAGACAATACAAGTTCAACAGGAACATAGAGAGATCGATTCCTCTCTATGCAGCTGCCCTGCTACTCCTCCTATCCAGCATTTTTCTGCTGCCCCCAGTGTGCTCTCTAGCTCTCTTGAGCTCTTTGATGGCTACCTGTGCTCTCTCATGACATCCCCCCCATTCCCCCCCAGCTCTGCAGGGTTCCCCCCTCCCCTCTCCCGCTGGCTGCTGTGAGGGATTCTGTCAATATGGAGAGTGGGGAAAGGACAAGTAAACCTGTTATTTACAGGCCCCTTCCTTTTCTGAATGGAGAGTCAGTCATCCATACCATCACTGACTCTGTCAATTCATAACTGAAACATAGTAAACTGTGTTTACTATGTTTCAGTTTGTAAATGAACAGGAAGCTCTTGGCAGAGCTATTCCTGTCTATTCTTTCAGTGCAGCTGAGGCTGCAATGAAGAAGATTGAGGGCTGTATCCTCAATCTCTTTTCTCTGTCTCAAAGGTCGAACTGTTTAGACCCCTCATATCCCACCAAAGCCCCCCAATGGGTCTCCTAAAAAAATTGTAAAAAAAAAAAATACTGACACCAGTGGCGGAACCACCATATTCACAAAGTTCGCTCTTGTGACCAGGCCCTGGTATTCCCCACTGGACTTAGAGGGAAGGTTCTACAACACCCAAACAACACATAATTACTTGACCTTCCCTCTTCCCCTGTTCCATTTTACCACCAAGAACAAATAGAAATATCTAATACATTTGGGTATTGGTGGAGCATTTGGTTCACTCACCTTTCCCCCACAAACAGCTTGTGCCTAATTATTGGTCATTCAGGCTGCCAGTGCTGTTATATGGAGGGTTGGAGAGTCCCCAGCTTTGCATCAACCTGAAGTCACAACTTGTTACTTAAACAGGGTTTCCTCTTATCAGTCCAGGCACCCAAAGGGAGTAGCTTGTTGAGCAGCCATAGCAGGTGTTAGGGTAGCAGGGCTGATTTTGTGCTGTAAATTTTTGCATTGCAGCACTGTATATTTTTTTTGTTCCCTTTTACAATTGTCCTGTTTCTGTGACCACCAATCCTTGGTACCTGGACTTTTTACGGAACATCAAGCCTCAGTAAAGTTTACTTGTTTGAGTCTAATGCTGGCCATACATTGTTAGTTCTTTTTGGTTCAGCCGGCATTCTGAATGGAAAACAAAAATGACAGATTACTCTATCCATATAAACAGAGTGAGGGAGGAATCCACCAAATGGGACATTATATTCTGACAGCTGCACCCACTCCTGTCTGTGTACACTGATCAACAATTGCAGCTGAACCGGCCATATTTCGATCAGTGTTTGGCCAGCTTAAAGTGAAAGTTCAGGCTTGTACTAACAAAGCCTAAAACTGGTCTCACACCTCCTTTAACTCCTATTCTAACTACCCTGTAGAAGGAAGATGCTTATACTTGCCTATTCTCAGGGTGCTATGGTCTGGTCAAATGATTGGCATGATTATGTAACCAGACCCGATGATTCCACCAACTGGCTTCAGGGGAGAGAAAGGACAGCCAACAATGGGTGCCCCATAGTAAGCATGTGGGTGACATCACCGCCCAGACATTTCAGCCATTGTCCGTGATCGCTCCTCTCCCCTTAAGCCGGCTGCTGAGGAAATGACGAGACTGAGAATAGGTAAGTATATGCATCTTGCTTTCACAGGGTAGTTAATATAAGAGTTAGAAGAAGGGAGCAATTTTAAGCTTAGTTCTAGCGTTAATAAATAAAAAATATATCTGCTAAGATGAAAAAGCACAATATACAGCAAAAAAAAAAATCAGATAACAGTTCTAGTAAGCAAATGTACAAATAAAAACCACTTATTATAACATAGTGAATATTTCATCAATCATAATATATAACATCCAGTGAATAGAAATAAAATGAAAGTGTCCATGTGAAAACTGAATTCAAGTAACAAAGTCCCTTAGTGTACTATGCATGCAGTCTTTTTTTTTCTTTTTACCATGGCCACCATTTGAGCCTTCACCTTATTATGGTCCAACCATTTTGGAGTATCGTCCTCTATGGCGGCTGGTCTACTATGATGAGATTGTGATTGCACATCTTTGAGTTGAGCGTTCTATGACAATTTATAATTTAATGGTCCACCCTGTCTGGTAAGAGGCTCTGACATCTGTATGTGGAGGTGGAGGAGTTTTCTCATATCGTGGTGTATTGTCAGCTTTTAGACAGCACTTGATATTCTTTGGAAAAGAAGGGACTTATTTGTCACTTGAATTCAGTTTTCACATGGACACTTTCATTTTATTTCTATTCACTGGATGTTATATATTATGATTGATTAAATATTCACTGTTATAATTATGTGGTTTTTATTTTTACATTTGCTTACTAGCACTGTTATCTGATTTTATATAATTCTAGCGTTGAATTCTATTTTAAGCCTTTGTGTTATTTTTTGCGGCAACTACATAAACATCCAAACTCAAACCATATGAATCTGCTTGTTTATGTAACAATTGTTCAGTTGTCAGATCATGATGTATCATCTAATTTTATTATACTCCTAAATAGCTTTCACTGTGTTAAATAGCTAAGGAGTTATCTACTGTGTAGTAATGTGGAAAGTCAAGGTTAACAATGAAACCAGGTAGAATATCATCCGTTGGGTGTGTGTCTTTGTGACTCCGTCTGTCCCTGCATTGGTATTTATTGTCATACCTGGTTAAATGTGCATATTTCTCAGCCATTTTGTCCTTTTTTCAACAAACAGCATATTAGTATTTACCCTCTAGCAAGTAGTGAGAATCAATCAGCATTATGGGGAGCCATTATACCGGGCTGTTCACTTTGAAACAAAATACAAACATTTTTCCAAATAACTTTAAGCATGCATTCTTTGCTTGCAGTGCATTTTTTTAAATTTGTTGTTCTGTATTCATGTAACATGAAATGTCAGTTTTGCTCATGGCCTGATTTGCAGCAATACATTCCCTTTGATGTGACAACATTTTAAGAGCCAACTTAGCCCATAACTGATATATCCATTTTGGGTGGGTATTGGTAGCCTAAAACATTTGCCAGTTTCTTACATCTTCTGAGACTTGAATGGCAGAGTTTACCCAAAGTAGTTTGTTTTTCTTTCCCATCCGAAACTCCTAATAATGGTATTATTTTCATGTAACTGACCCAGCTACTTGTTTATTACACATTCTGAAGAAACCACTTGTGGAACGTGACACCAACATTTGGTTTATAAACACCCCAGCTTAAAGTGACAGAGTCTGTAAAAGCCCCCAACAATTGATACTTACCCCTCAAGGGGTCCCCTATCACTCCTTCCTCTGCCTCATCCATTTCTAAGGATGTGGAAGCACATGACCTCCTCCTATGTGATAGTGCTCAGGTCTAGCAGCCAATAGCTAGTCGAGAGCACTGTCACATCACAGAGGGCATGACATCACCATTCCCTCCAGACTGCAACACCAGCCGACACCAAGAATGTTGGTGCCAACTGCAATGGAGCAAGGAGCATTGGGAAACAGCCGAAAAGAGAGCATCAGCGAGCTTGGGCAAAGTGACAGTGTAACTGAGTTCGAGACAGAAAGCCTTCAATTAAAAGTAAACCCGGGTTCACACTGATGTGGTCCGGAATTCGCAGCGTTTTCTGTGTGAATTCTGTACCGCATCAGAATCGCACCCCGTTCATGCGAACCCATGCGGGTGTGTACGTTATGTTAACAACACCCCAAAATCGGTCTGTAAAACGCGGTGCGATGTGCAGAATCGCATCGCATAAGTGTGAATACCCATGCGATCCGCTTCTAGTGCAGACCCAAAAAAGGGTCCTGCACCTTTTTGGTGCTGATACGGTGCAATTTGAGCATAATGTATGGCGCAAATTTCACCGTACACAATTCGCATGTGATTTGCACAGGAATGCGGTGTGGTTCCTGTGTGAATCACATGCGATGTACCACACCGCATGAGTGTGAACCTAGCCTAAGTGTGAGTGCTATTTAAGCGGTATTAAACCCAAAACCAAAAATGTAATATATTGCAGCTTACTAACCATTAGATATGATGGCTGGCCAGTAACACACCTATTTTAAAGTGCCCCCAATCTTAATAAATGCGCACAGGGGGCACTTTTGGATAGCAGCATTGTCAGTCTTGGGGGAGGGGAGTGTTAGATGTACTAGCAGATCAAATACACTAACAAATTGAAACTCCAAACTCCAGATAACAGTTTTTTGTTCTTTTTGCGATAAAGGTTTTACATGAATAGATAATGAAATGGTTTGATGGATAGATAATAGAAATGGTTTGTCTCAACACTAAAAGCTACATCGGCAGGGCAATTTGTTCTTTTTAAAAACAGCAGACTTACTGGCTGGCACACCAGTTGAAAATATAAGAAAGAAAGCCTAAAAAAAATAAAATGAATACAACCATCACATTTAAGAATTGGTAAGCTGTAATACAATAAATGTTTGCTTTTGGTTTTAATACCGCTCAAATGTTTGAGAACACACCCTTTAAGAATTAAAAACTTCCTTGCAAAAGGGGCTCTCAGATCTCAATATTATAGATTAAAGGAGGAGGGGTAGAGAAATGCACTAGGGTATTTTCATGGTGGTAGGCAACTGTGGGCCAGTGTCTGTACAAGTACTGATGTGTAAAATAAATTCAGGTAGTTCTTCCTACTGCCACTTTAAAAACCTGTTGCTTTGGCAGCCTCAGATTCTTAACCACCTCAATACCGGGCACTTTTACCCCCTTCCTGCACAGGCCAACTTTCAAGTTTCAGCGCTCTCACACTTTGAATGACAATTGCGCGGTCATGCAACACTGTACCCAAACTAAAATTTTATCATTTTGTTCCCACATTTAGAGCTTTCTTTTGGTGGTATTTAATCACCACTGGGGGTTTTATCCTTTGCTAAATTAACAAAAAACGACCAAAAATTTTGAAAAAAAACCCACTTTTTCTTTGTTTCTGTTATAAAAGTTTGTAAATAAATAATTGTTCTTCATAAATTTAGGCCAAGATGTATTCTGACATTTCTTTGGTGAAAATAACCCAAATCAGTGTTTATTATTTAGTCTCTAGGAAAGTTATAGACAGGGGCGGACTGACCATTCGAGCACTCGGGCACTGCCCGAGGGCCCAGGGTCAGTAGGGGGCCCCATGAAAGGCCCCTGGTACCTTTTTATAGGCTTTTTTGGGTGTGCTCTGAGTGTGGGCAAGGAAACAGGGGCCCCATGATCCCCTATTGCACGGGGGCCCCATGAGTTGTCAGTTCGCCCCTGGTTATAGAGTTCACAAACTATGGGATAGATCTGAAAATTGATCAATCCTGAAGTACTGACAGCCAATCTAATTTCGTGAGGCCCAAAAATGTCAGAACAGTTCAGATATCCCCCAAATGACCCCTTTTTGCAAAGTAGTCAGTCCGACGTATGTCATAAGAGGCATGGTGAGTTTTTTGAAGCTGTCATTTTTTTGTCATTTTTTGGAAAATGAAGAAATTAAAACAATTATTTTCACAATTTTTTTTTACATACTGTCACCAGTGCAGTACAGCGTCAGCATATAACTGGTGTGCTCACAGACGCTGACTGGTGACAGGATGAAAAAAAAAAATTGATAATTGTTTTCAATTTTTTTTTTTTTTTTTCCATTTTTTATTAAATTTTTTTCTCTTTTTTAAGATTTGTTTTTCATATTACACTATGACCAAAGTAGTATAATGTTACCATAGTAACATTGTACTACTTTGGGGAAGTGATCAGTAATTTTTTTTTTTATACAATTTGATTGCTTATAGCAAAGAATTTCTTTGCTATAAGCAAGCATTTAACTGAATGAAATTGATTAATTCAGGTTTTTTTTGGTGTGATTAGCTGTGATTGGCCAATCACATGGCACAGATGGGCTGTGATTGGCCCAGCCTGTGCATTTGATTGCTGTGACCATTCACAGCTAGACACACTTGTATACAATGGATGGCATGAAAGGAAGCCATCCATTGTATACAACTGTCATGTGACCTGCTGTGATCGGTCACAGCAGGTCACATGGTACTGGCCATGGGGCCGGTACACAGATCTGTCATTGGCCATGTCCGAGGTACACAGCCAGTGACAGATCTCACCACAGCTTGAACCTGCGGGCACACGCACAGTGCGATCCGGGAAGGATGTGATATGACGCCCTGCTGGAGGGACGAGGTGTTCGCCAGGCCATCATTTGACTATAGGCCGGGTAGCAAGTGGTTAAAGAATTACTGCCATTTTGCAAAATATGAAACTGGCAGTGAATAGGACCAGCTCAGGACTGATGAACAAAGTTAAGCTAGTGCTCAGAGTAAGGCATGTCTGTACTGGGAAGCTGTCATGTATGTGAGATCTTCCTGCACAGGGTTCTGTCCCTGGACCCATTCAGCTATCAAGTGGGAGATTCCCCAGCTTGAAGCTAAATGTAAACAAAGGGGAGTTTTAGAATGGTCGTGTCATAACCTCAATATGACAATGTCCATATTTGGAAAATTACTTGCACTACTGGGTGGGTGGAGCCTGATAGGAAACAGACTGGTTCCCCATCAGGTCCATCTTTTTCTTGATTGACAGCGGATGGCAATAGGTGGATTTAAAAGTAGATATTGGATTGAATAACGGCTATACATCTGCCCACTGCAATCAGCTGTCAATCAAAAGCAAGCCAGACCGGATGGGAAACTAGTCTCTCTGTTCCCTATCAGGCTCCACCCACCCCCCCTCCTACAAAATTCTTTGGCCATACACCTGTCAGTGTGGCAATGAGGGGGCACACCAAGGATGGAGTGTTCAGTATGGACACTCTGACCTCAGTGTTGGGCTCCAACAGATTCATGTACTTGTCTCTGACATGTACATGAATCAGGTGCATGAACTGCAGCAGACCAAAGGAATTCAAAAGAGTGTCTATGGTACCCTTTTATGAACTCCCCTCCAAAAAGGGAATTGAAACCATTATAACGACTTAAACCCTGGAAGATTTTACCCCCTTCATGAACAGCGCATTTGTCACCTTTCGGCATTCACATACTTCAGTCAAAATTCAAAAAGTAAACCTTGAGATGCATAGACGAAATATAGCCTACCTGCTTAACTGTTTAGGTTTTCAGGTAGACATTACTGTACTGCACCAGTTCCCCCCACTCAATTTTGTCTGTAATCTGGTGATCCTGGAACACACCTGCTGGAGATGCTGGGACATCTTCTTTGCTACTTTTCACATATAAAAATTCTGGTGTATAAAAAGTCAGAACTGAGAAGTTTCTCACAGCCACCAATAAACCTACTTTGAGAATATGTGATTGGAGGCGTAGGGAGCTGAAAGAGGAGGTTACAGCACAGAGTCCATGAAGTACGTCCCTACTGCCCATCTAATGTTCCAGTATAGAGGATTGATTATTCTGCAAGAGATTACACGTAACTCGGTTCCTACTAAAGCCGTTTTGCGGGCCTATTTATTTGAATAGGCTGTCGTGTCTCGCAAAACACAGGGAAAAGGCACCTATCCACAAATCTCAGCCCGCACTGGAAACCGCACTAAAGTAATGGCATCCGCCCACGGGTCCTGCTGTATGTTTGAAGGTGGTTGCAGCTGTGGGATGAAGTGCAGTTCCCACAGCGGCTTCCACCCGCAACCAATGTGAACCAAGCCTTAGGGCACAAGTGAGCTTTCTAAGAGTCATTTTGTTTACTGCACAGCATCAGTAATTCACTGAATACAGCAACTTGTTGCCTGAAAGCGCTATTTATTATAAATAATTTTTTTCTTCTGTAATCAAAGGGAAAAAAAAAAAATTAATTGAACAAACTAAATAACCCAAAATTGAGCTATTCTATAAATCCTGACATTTCAGCACATAGCCTAATAAAGATATGAAGGCTCTAGAGATTGCTGGCACCTTACTCCCTGAAGCGTCGAATGCATAAAATCTATAAAACCTCCAGGATCAAAGGAAAGGAAAAGTATGAGTAATAATAGAAGATCGCAATCTTCCCTCCCACACACACATGGAAGGAGGCCTCAGAGTTGTAGAACTTTAAACATGTCTTCACACTCCACATGCGAGCATGCCGGGTGACCTAGTGAATGATAGCGTGCAGTTCAGGACACGTCAACTCTAAGCTCTTGGGTGGAGAAGTGAAACTAATTTTTTAAGGGTTCCTGCTCTTAATGGTTCTCTCCAGAATGATGTTTCATGCCCCCTGGCTGTTAGCCAGGTATGTACAATAAAAAGAAACTGTACAATAGTGCTTTAATTATACTCAAAGAAGAATAGCACTGCCTGTCACTACTCTAATAGTCGATATGGATATTTCTCCCTTAACAAGATGAAATACTTAAGCTGGTTATAAACCCTTATATATACCCAGTGTCAGAACTATCCTCAGGTTATACACACAGATGAAACAAATCCTCCTACATAAGTTGTACCTGTGTATTTGCAGTCTTCTCTTCTCTACATACATTCAAAGTCCAGAATTTATATGCTTGTCTGAGAGTTCAGAAAAAAGGAGGTGGAGAGTTGAAGTTTCACTCTGCTGAGTTCAGTGAGGAGAGCTATGAGAGCTGATTGGAGGGAAGAGACACACCCCCTTCACACAGCTCATAGGAACAGAGCTGAGGCTGTTGGAGGTCCCTCCCTTGTCACCATTTTTCTCTTGGTGTCAGGAAAGCTTGTCTGAAGTGATTCATGCTTATAGCAGAGGAACAAAGCAGCAGACAGAAATGACACTTAGTTGAGACAAGTACACGCTATAGAGGGATATGCTTTATCCATATTTCAGGTCTGAGGTCTACAACCACTTTAATGCAGATGTTGATGATGATGATATTCGTTCATCGTGTTCAAAGAGGACCTTGACATCTAACAGGTAGTGGGCTGACCACGGTGTGTCTGCAGGCGGCTGGTAAGAGCTATATGGGCACGAAATGTTTTGCCACATGTCGGGCAGACATATGTTGGCACCACTGTTGCAGCATATGCAGCTCTGGCTTTGCGGAGTGCTTGCTTCTCTTGTGCTATGGTTTTTATTCTCTCCTCAAATGTCTGGCAGCCTTGGTGGATCAACATGCGCCATGTCAATCGGTCTTGTGCCAGGGTTTCCCAGGAGGTGATGTCAATATCCAGGGACTTGAATTAGGCTTTCAATGTGATTTTTGTATCACTTCCTTTGTCCCCCGTGCGATCACTTACCTTGAGACAGGTCACAATGGCGGAACTGTTTAGGGATGCAGTGGTCAGGCATCCTTGCAACATGGCCTGTCCAGTGTGTCAGGGCTTTTATCAGCAGGGTGTGAACTGATGGCAGGCCTGCTCTGGAGAGGACTTCTGTGTCTGGCACCTTGTCCTGCCAACAGATCCTCAGAAGTCTGAGGAGGCAGGTCATGTAGAGGTGGTTCAACTGCCTAGCATGCCTCCTGTATAAAGTCCAAGTCTCACTGGCATACATCAGGGTAGTTAGCACTACTGTTCGGTAGACTTTGAGCTTTGTGGCAAGGCTTATTCCACGGCGGTCCCACACATTGTTCAGTTGTCTGTCAAATGCAGAGCTTGCCTTGACTATTCTGCAGGAGACCTCGATGTCAATTGTCACTGTGTGGGATAGGGTCTGCCAAGGTATGTAAATTGGTCACTGCTTGCATTTTTTGTCCCTTCACTGTGATGGTAGGCTCTTGGTGTTGGGCTTTCGCAGCTGACTGATGCATCACTTAGGTCTTCTTTGTGTTGATGAGGAGGCCAAAGCGGTCACATGCTGTGCAAATTTGTCCACACTGGCTTACATTTCCTGGTCTGATCCAGCATTCAGGGCACAGTCATTAGCAAAAAGGAGGTCTCGTAGCACAGTCTCCTTTACCTTGGTGACAGCCTGGAGTCTTCTCAGGTTGAACAGTTTCCCATCGGTCCTGTATCTCAGGCTAACTCCCAAGGAATTGTTCTGGAAGACATCTGACAGCATGGCTGAAAACATTATGCTGAATGGGGTTGGTGCCAGCATGCAACCTTGCTTGATGCCGTTTGTAATGGGAAAGGCCTCTGAAACTGCTCCGTCATCCGATGTATAACCCAACTGAATGACAATTTGTTTACTAAAGCATTGTGTATAATAATCAAGTTGCCTTTTTTTAAACTAAAATTTATATTCCTTTTTTCTTCAATAATTTATTAAGCTCCGATTCACATATATAAAAATTGGATGCACTTTGAACTGCATCCGATTCGGATGACATGTGAACCTGCAGCCTTTTTCATGGAACAGGTTTACATATGTGCAGGTAGGCCGCGGTGAGATATCCAAAAGGGTCTGGTATGATTTTCAGCCCAGTTCAGGTACAATTTCCAATCTCATACACTTTAAGAATTCTCATTGGAATTACACCTGCACAGCTGAATTAAGTCGCACAAGATGGGGCTGAAATCACGCTGGCAAAAACCGGCCCACACATATGTGAACCCAGGATAAATGTTTTTAGCAATACAATAGGAAAACGTTGAGAAACAACCCCATGATAAATTGCTACAGAACAAAGATTGGTAACAAACTCCACAGTCAAGCTAAATAAAATGTTCTTCTGCTCGATTACATAGCAAACATTTATAAAAATGAATGAAATTGTCTATGAAGGAGAAAAGCAAAAAGGGCATACAAGGAAAATTGACAGTTGCTTGAGATGAAAAAAAATATGTACCATAGGAAAAAAACAACTCAGGGTAAGAAACCAGGCTTACAGAGTTGCAAAGGGCAAACAGTCAGTGTAGCCGAAATATGTTGTTGTGGCACAGGTAATGATGAGAATAATGAAAAAGGAAGGAAAGTGGAGGACGAACCAGAAGGGGGTAAAAGAGGGAGAGTAAGGGAAGGGAGGACGGGGTAGTAGGGAGGTAGGGAAGGGGTTGGGAGGGGAAAGTGTCCCTTCCCCCCGGGTCTCAGGGGGGATAATAAATTGTTAACAGTTTAAGGCACCTGGATTTGGTTGAATATATTGTATAGGATCCGAGATGTCCATATTTCCCAGAACTTTTCCTAGGTGTCTGAGGATATGGCCGTTAATTTCTCATTAACCATGGTCCCATTAGGCTGCGAATAGACTTCAGAATTGATTTTCCTTTTTTTCAATCCTTTGTTGCATCTCAGTGTTTCTGGTCTCCTATTTATTACAAGTATTTACAAAGAGCCAACAATTTATGAACCACTTTACATATATATCGGGCATACAATATTTAGACAGGAGCCAATAACCCCCAGCATGTCTTTGGAGTGTGGCAGGAAACCCAGACAAGCACATGGAGAACATGCAAACCCCATGCAGATAGTGGTTGGGATTCAAACTGATGGACAATTCCTGTGTAAATTCATGAAATCCAGCAATGGCTACATAACATTACCCAGGATGAGTTTCCTGATGGTGACAACAGTGGACCATGCCTGTGTAATGTGTGTTGAGACAGCCACTCGCAGTCTCGGTCACAAGCCCTCGTGACAGGGTGACAATACATAAGAGCGATTGGGAAGCAGACACAATACAATGGTACCCCGAAACAGAAGGTGCCTCAACAAAGATCTTTATGATCAGATCACTAAGTATTATTTTGATGAAAGCTGCAAATTTAGAAATAATGAAAATTACTTTTTTTGATTGCATTAACATTTTAAAGATTAGCAATTGAATTTACATACACTTTACTGTAATGCTGTGCACTTAGAGATTAAATCTACTCTGCTATTGTAAACTTAAAAAATGCTCAGGCAGTTATGGTTTTTGGTAATGTATACACAAAATGCTGACAACTCTTAATACTGGTAGTCATCATTAAAGTGTACCAACATTTCATATTTGTGATATGTGTATGTTGTACTATGTACTTGTGCTAAAAGGTATTCCATTCTCTTTGTATTTCTTCCTTTCTGTGAAATACCTGGTGATCCTGCCAGCCCCCCGCTTTCCTGTTTCAATCTGACCATGCTAGGCATAGAAGAACATGCTTCCCAGCATGGTCAGTTTTCTGGCTGTGTTGGAAGCACAACCTGCCTGTTCTCCAATGACCAAGACTTGTGCTGATATGCCCCCCTACACAGCAATTCACTGGGAAAGATCAATGAAACCCCCCCCCCTTCCCGTCAGTCTCCAGATCACTTATAAAAAACGATATTTGATATATACACAGGATATATATATATATATATATATATATATATATACACAGTTGCAAGAAAAAGTATGTGAACCCCTTGGGATTCCGTGGAGTTTTGCATGAATTGGGCATAAAATGTGCTCTGAACGTCATCTAAGTCACAACAATAGAAGAACACAGTCTGCTGAACATAATACTACACAAACCTTAGATGTTACCATGGTTTAATTGCACATAACATGTAAACATTCACAGTGCAGGGAGGAAAAAGTATGTGAACCTTTGGACTTAATAACTGGTTGACCCTCTTTTGGCAGCAATAACCTCAACCAAACGTTTCATGTAGTTGCAGATCAGACCTGCACAATGATTTGGAGTCATTTTGGACCACTCGTCTTCACAAAACTGCTTCAGTGTAGCAATATTCTTGGGATGTCTGGTGTGAATCGCTCTCTTAAGGTCATGCCACAGCATTTCAATGGGGTTGAGGTCAGGACTCTGACTGGGCCACTCCAGAAGGCGTATTCTGTGCTGTTGCAGCCATTGTTTTGTTGAATGACTTGTATGCTTTGGGTCATTGTCCTGTTGCATCACCCATCCTCTATGGAGCTTCAGTTGGCGGACAGATGGTCGTACGTTTTCCTGCAAAATGTCTTGATAAACTCTGGAATTCATTTTCCCATCAATGACAACAATCCGTCCAGGCCCTGAGGCAGCAAAGCAGCCCCAAACCATGATGCTCCCTCCGCCACGTTTCACAGTGGGGATGAGGTTTTGATGTTGGTGTGCTGGGCCTTTTTTTCTCCACACATAGTGTTGTGTGTTCTTCCCAAACAACTCAATCTTGGTTTCATCTGTCCACAGTATATTTTGCCAGTAGTGCTGTGGAACATCCAGGTGCTCTTTTGCAAACTTCAAACATGCTGCAATATTCTTTTTGGACAGCAATGGCTTCCTCCGTGGTGTCCTCCCATGTACTCCACTCTTGTTTAATGTTTTCCTTATTGTAGATGTGTCAACAAAAATGTTAGCATGTGCCAGAGATTTCTGTAGGTCTTTAGCTGACACTCTGGGATTCTTCTTTACCTCATGCAGCATTCTGCGCTGTGCTCTTGCAGTCATTGTTACAGGACGACCACGCCTAGGGAGAGTAGCAACAGTGCTAAACTTTCTCCATTTGTAGACAGTCTGTCTTACCGTGGACACATGAACATCAAGGCTTTTGGAGATACTTTTGTAACCCTTTCCAGCTTCATGCAAGTCAACAATTCTTGATCGTAGGTCTTCTGAGAGCTCTTTTCTGCGAGGCATGGTTCACATCAGACAGTGCTTATTGAAACCAGTAAACCCAAAACAGGTGTGTGTTTTTTAAGGGTAGGACAGCTGTCAGCAACACATCCAATATCATCACACTGATTGGAGTCAAGGTTGGCTCACTCCTGGCTCCAATTAGCTCTGGGAGAAGTCATTAAGCTAGGGCCTCACATACTTTTTCCTCCCTGCACTGTGAATGTTTACATGTTATGTGCAATTAAACCATGGCAACATCTAATGTTTGTGTAGTATTATGTTCAGCAGACTGTGTTCTTCCATTGTTGTGACTTAGATGATGTTCAGAGCACATTTTATGCCCAATTCATGCAAAACTCCACGTAATCCCAAGGGGATCACATACTTTTTCTTGCAACTGTATATATATATATATATATATATATATATATATATATATATATATATATTGCAAATCCTTTGCCAGGTAAAAAAGTAGACGTATATTTCAACTGCGTGTTTAGCTGTGTGCCCAGAATTCTACTTTAACTCCATCTGGGGTGACAGCATTCTGATATACCTGATGAACACAATCTAAAATACCATAAATGACAATGTTCAGGTCAGAAAGGAAGGCCCTTTGCAGTTGAGGAGTTGCTGGGCCTGTGGGTGCTACAGAGCAGGTCCCTGCAGGCTGAAAGTGTATGAAAGGGCAGTGGGGGGCTGGTGTAGAGTGCAGCGGGCTGCACAAAGATGCCAGCTGTAAATACAGGTCCTGCGATTTACGAATATATTGAACTTTGGGTTACATACTACTGAACCCTGCACTCTGCATTATATACTACTGACCTCTGATCTCTGCATTACTTATCCCTAACTCCCACACTCTACATTACTTACCACTGACCCCTGCACTCTGCATTACACACTACTGACCTGATCTCTGCATTACGTATCCCTGACTCCCACACTCTACATTACTTACCACTGACCCCTGAACTCTGCATTACACACTGCTGACCTCTGATCCCTGCATTACTTATCTCTGATTCCCACACTCTCTTACTTACCATTGAACCCTGCACTCTGCATTACATACTACCGACCTCTGAACTCTGCATTACTTATCCCTGACTCCCACACCCTATGTTAATTTACCACTGGCCCCTTCACTCTGCATTACATACTACTGACCTCTGAACTCTGCATTACTTATCTCTAACTCCCACACTCTACATGAACCATACATTACATACTACTGACCTCTGAACTCTGTTACTTATCTTTGATCCCTAGACTCCATTTTACTTACTACTGACCTCTGAATTCTGTGTTACTTACCAATGACCTCTGAACTCTTCATTGCTCACTACTGACCCCTCAGCTCTGAATTACTTACTACTGACCCTCAATGTTTTAATGGTTTAATGATGTCTTATTGAGTTGTCCCCTTAAAGGCTGCACCCTGGTGATCTTTGATGTCTTCCATGTTGTTGTCAGGGTTGTCCTCTCCTGGGCTATAGGGTGGAAGTAGATGCAGAGATCTCACTCCAGCAACCCCAATGAAATAGAAATCTGTGTGTAATTCAACTCATCAGCATCTATTCAAAGTAACTAGTTTGAACTACCACCTAAACTAAAATAGACAGTTTTGAGAGGGTTAATAATTTCATTATTTTTTCTTACACAAATGTAACTAAGCATTTCTAGTAACAATGATCTATTTACAGTGAATGTTGGTTCTGCTGTTGCAATGCTATATACTAAATAAAAAATATCTAACTAAAATACTAAGAAAAAAAGAGTGGTTGAAGGATTGCTTTGGTTGCAGGATTGCTTTGCCTACAATGGGTTAACTCTTTTTAAAACACATATGAATCACTCATCTCAAAAGCTCAGATTCCCAATCGCAGCAACCCAGCCACCTTGCTTGGTTTCCAAGCCAGTAATTGGTCTCTAAAGGACCAGAAGAAACAAGCCAATTAAAGTTGAATTATATACTATGGTGTTTTATTTCCATTCCAGCTAAGTGTCCAGTGAGTAATAAAACTGAAGAGAAGATTTCTGACGTTATCAGATCTATGTCATTGTGAAATGTAATCTTGATCATTGGAAAAAGCCACCATTGTGTACAATGAGACCATATGCATAAAACCTAATCGTATCAGTTCACTTAAGTCCTGTACACATGGTGAGAATATCGGACGAATGATCAACTTTTTTTTTTTTTTTTTGCATGCTAGTCTCCTATAGAAAATAAAGAGGTTACTAAAGTTACGAAAATTCCTGTATGACAGAATAAAAACTTGGAAGTGATATCATGTATTGTAATGTATTTGTATTGTATTGTATTTTTGGTCAAAAACTGTACCCATTAAACGAAAATTGTATGATCTGGTACCATACGGGAAAAAATTTCATGCTTGTCCCTTCGAATAATTTCAGACGAAAACTGTGTACTTACGATCAGATAATCATATGATGAAAGTGGTATTTTTTGTACGATTTTCTGATCATATGTAATAGGGTTAACAATCAATTCCATTACAGAGAACAATACATTTTCAATGTGAAGCCCTTATGTATCACAGTAGAGAAAAAAAGTAAGAGTGAAGGTCTACAGTAACCATTTAGGTACTTGTTATGGTGTATCTATAGAGGGTTTAGAGGATCCAATCATAACAGAGCTTTGGAGATGTTGGGGCCCTTTATTTTCTCTTCCTCGATGCTCACATTGCACATTGTGCAGACTAAGAACAAGCCACACATTATACAATTATCTTTCCTTCCACCAGAAAATCGCTCTATTCCCCCATCAACACAGTGTTGATGGAGGAATCCCTCCCACGGTACTATTGTGTTCTGCCGGCAAGGCGTTTTCCCTGCCGGCAGAACACAATGATCACTGCTGATGGCAGTGATTGCATCAAAAGAATCTGACAGGCTGGGTGTATTGAAGTTGATCGATGGATCGACTTCAGTACAGCCAGCCTGCTCATAGATGGACCGAATCTCGTCCGGTTCCTGCTGAACTGGACAAGATTCGATCCACCTATGGCAGGTTTAGATCTTGAACACATGAACATTTTCTGATCAGTGTCTCTGTCGCACTAAATTTGGGGTGAAGCTGATGACATGAGGCTTGAAAAAAGACAATTGGCCTGATATAGGTGGTGGTGTTATCAGTATTATATAGGGAGGTACTAACGATTTTGTACTTAACTACCATTTTTTTGTCTTGGTAAATCATGACAGATTCATCATTTGTTTTAAGATTACATCCTTATTCTCCAAACATAATCCATATATATCCACTACTTAATAGTCCTGTAATCTGTTTTCAGAAAATAGTTTTTACTGTGTTTTTCTGCCTTTTTGTAACACCCTGTGAACTCCCAAACCTCTCATTTTACACCTAACTTTACTGAATGAAAATGTGCCCATTTTGCTGTTTTCTTAGTTATTCCATGCCCATGAGATGCCCATATTGTGCACTACCTCCTGTTGTTCTATACGGTTACAGTAATGTAAAGTAAGTGAAGCATAAGGGAAATGTGTTACTTTACACTTCACTTATGGCAGCACAGTGGCTATAGGGCAGCACAGTGGCTAAGTGGTTAGCTCTTCCACCTGGCAGTACTAGGGTCACCGGTTTGAACCCCAACCACGGCACCACCTGCTGGAGTTTGCACTTTATCCCTGTGCCTGCGTGGGTTTCCTCCAGGTTCTCCGGTTTCCTACCACACTCCAAAGACATGCTGGTAGGTTAATTGGCTCCTGTCTAATTTGGCCCCAGTATGTGTATGTATGAATGTGAGTTAGGGACCTTAGATTGTACGCCCCCTGAGAGTTAGGGACTGATGTGAATGTACAATATATACGTAAAGTGCTGTGTAAATTGACGGTGCTATATAAGTACCTGAAATAAATAAATAAAAGTTCCATTCCTCCTCCTCCCCCCTACTGTACTGAGCTTTTAACCTCCCTAGCGGTATTCCCGAGTGTAGCTCGGGGTAGAGTTTCAGTACCAAAAGCGGTAACCTCAAGCTACACTCGGGCTTACCATGCGGCGTTGCTCTGGGATTCCCTGCAGCACTTACATTGTCCTTCGCTCCCATGATGCGTCCCCGGCCGATGCCGGCATCCGGCTTCCGTGTTCCGGTCCCTGTGATGTCGGGACTTACGGGCGGGAAATTTGAAAGTTTTAAAAAATGTAATTTATTAAAAAATGATTACATAGTAAAACATTGCTGTTTCAAAGCATTTCACATACATTTTGTCCCGAGTGCTTTGTCCTGTGTCCTGCCTGCATTTTGACTGTTCTTTCTGCCTGGAAACTTAGAAAAGTCCACGGCGTCCAAAAAGCGCCCCTTTAGGTCAAAATCAGTTTTAGACCAGCTAGAGAACAGCGATAGTAAATCAGAACCACTTGCAGAATTGAGTGATAATGATTCGTGGAGAAATTCATCAGACACTGAAAACGATTTTGCAACTATGCTCAGTGACGTGCGAACTTGGCGCTATATTTCAAATTTCAGTGTTTTTGATTTGATTATATTATTGAACTAAATTTATTATATTATTATTTTTTATGATTATTTATTAAATTATAATTTATGATTTCGTGTTTCAAACTTTATCATATCCGGAATGTTTACTAGACTCTTGTTCGGACAGATTTCAGTGAGTTATTTCTAAAAATTACAGCCTACAATAAAAAAACTACATATTTCCATGCAAAATAGTGGTACCGCTTTCAGCACCAAAAATCTGAAATAATCATACTGCTAAGGAGGTTAATGGCCTTTTATGTTTTTCTGGGAACAGGTACCTTTTGCTGACAGATACCTGCTCCTACTACCTAAATTCTAGATGAAAATTATGGAAGCTTGGCCCCTCTTCCTGCACTCCTCAACCTCCCAGGAAATGTCACTTGTCCCAGAAGGCTGCAGGACCAGTGTGAAAGCGCAGCACAATTTCACACCTGCCCAATGGGGAGCCAGGTGT
Source organism: Staurois parvus (assembly GCF_062004578.1). NCBI lineage: Eukaryota > Metazoa > Chordata > Amphibia > Anura > Ranidae > Staurois > Staurois parvus. The sequence goes on from NW_028317853.1 coordinate 748,913, forward strand.
GAATCAGCAGGAAGTGACAACTGACTACCACATCCAAGATGGCGGCGCCTGGAATCCATGGGATGAAGAAAGTGCTGAACTCTTGGACTGGTAAGTGTCTTTTTGTTAAAAGTCAGCAGCTACAGTATTTGTTTTTAAAAATGGACCAAAATTCCTCTTTAAACTGTATGTAAAGCCATACATTTTTATTGTTTTTTGGGGTTTTTTTTCAGTTTTTTGATAGAAAGGTTAGAACCTCCATTAAGTGTTTATTGCTCCAATGTTGTTTACTGGCTGTTAAGAATGCCGGCAGGCCGCTCCTTAACAACCAGCTTACAGTCACACAAAAAAACAACACCACACAAATTGCAAAATGCATAGCAATACTATTTTTTTATTACAGGTACTTATATAGTGCCATCAACCACTTTTATATATATAATAGAGTTTACAAAGTGAGGAAACGTTTTGACGAACCTGTGTATATATATATATATATATATATATATATATATACACACACACACACACACACACACACACACATACATACACAAACACACTTGTATACACACACTATATACTGTATTTGTTTTGTGTGCCACAAATTAAAATTGCCATACAGACACTGGAAAAAAGACAAACTACAATAGGAATGGGTGCTACTAGTAAACCGTCGACTTGCCTTTCCTCCAGTTTATACACGACACTTATTGTGCACAAAGGTACTGCAAGTTTTTTATGTAGCAAATAATTAAGAGGAAGAACACAGCTAAGGTTTCAACTTGTACAAAGCTACAGCACTGTGGTTATACTGCATGCCAGCCTACCTGAATTTTCTCAGATTTTTGCAGTGAGGTGCGTTCTGTTGTAAAAATAGTGAAATGATCTTTAAAACCCTGGTAGTGTTCGATACGATCAGATTATTATTCTGCAGCTAAAATCAGAAGAACTATGTGAAAAGGTTTTTCTCTTTAAACAATAACTTTGCTCTGGATTTGGATCTCTAACCCAGAGGAAAAGAATCTCAGTACCAAGGAAAAGACACAGCAGCCGTCTACAGTCATCAACTATTAGAGAGCTATAAGCAGATGATCCATGGGAGTTATCATATGGGAGATATCAGTTCACAGCAGACGACAATTTAAAGAGTTTTCCATGTTTTTGTTGAAAATGGAAAGGCCCTTTAAAGGGTTGGTTACATTGATAATCTGGTTGAAATCCAGTTCCCATCCAGTTCAACAAACAGAAAAAAAACAACTAATAACACACACAAATAGAAAACCCCCATATGCACTATCCAACATCCACAGGTGATCCAGAGGAAGGCAAAAACCCGCAATAAACTATGATCCAATTTGTTCCAGTGGGGGAAAAAAAAAATCCTTCCCTATTACAGGTACTTATATAGCACAGTCAAAGTTACACAGAACTTATATATATATATATATATATATATATATATATATATATTGTACATTCACATCAGTCCCTAACCCTCAAGGGGCTTACCATCCAAGGTCACTAACTAACATTCATACATACACATACAGCGCTGAGCATACCCTTTGGCGCTATATAAATACTGTATAATAATAATAATAATAATACTAAGGCCAATGTAGACAGGACCCAATTAACCTACCAGCATGTCTTTGAAGTGTGGGAAGAAACTGGAGTACCCAGAGGAAACCCATGTAGGCACAGGGAGAACATGCAAACTCCAAGCAGGTGATGCCATGGTTGGGATTTGAACCAGCAACACTAGTACTGACAGGCGGAAGTGCTAACCATTTAGCCAATGTGTTACCTATAAATATTAGTATTCAGTTATATTATGTGCATTTAAGAAAGCATCCTGGCCGTTCTTAAAACAACCTACTGAGCTGGTCAGAATCAGAAGATCTATTCCACAAGCTCTTACTGTGAAGAAGCCTTTCTGGATTTGGAGATTAACCCAGAACAATCATGTAAATTAGAAATTTACAAAGTAGCCTGAATTCTGATCTGCAAACTTGTACTAGGTCAGTGGCCAAAAAAGTTCTGAAGCTATTGAATCAGCGTGATAGTAAGACATCTGCTGTTTTCAGAAGGAGAGGTCAGCAATGATAGCCTCCATATTCTCCAAGTACAGGTTTCTTTTAAAGGGAAAAAGCAGACAACCTTTCTGCATAAAAACATGGAATAATACACTCCTTCACCATCCTTGTAAATACTTTCCAGCAACAGAAAATGCAAAAAAAAGTTTAACCACAGCACCCAGCAAAGCATATTGGAAAAGCTACATCTATCTTTGCTAAGCCTCTCTACCAGGCCCCAAAACCTCAAAGAGAAAATACACCTCCAGCTGTTACAGCAAGGAACTCAGAGGGCTGCCAAAACTGCCTTATCAGAAGCTTTTTTGCCAGCCTTCAGACCTGTGAGCTACCACTTTTACTAGAATTCCTGACATCTGACCTCTAATATATACCAAGTATTGGGGCCAGCAACATTTCTGCATTTTTAACACTTTCTGCTAGCTTTTTTTTTTTCTAACATTGTTGCACGGCAACAGCGATTATCAATTTCTGCTTTATGTAAAATAATTTTAATATAAATAGTTCCCAGATCTAATCAAAACTGAACATGCATAAATTTAAAGTGTAGAAGGGAATTATATGTGCCACATAAAGCTATTTTCTGGTCCAGTAATATAAAAAATACATGGTCAATTATAATTATTAAAACCCATTCCACTCAAGATATTTTTTATTTGGAGAAAGATTAGACTTTCTGTCAGGTTTTACCTCTGAGCACTGGCTTTTTTGATTTTCACAAATTATATTGTAATTTCACATTATCACTGCGGATGAAGCTTTGACTTGAAACCAAAACCCAACATGTTTTGTCTTATTTGGAGAAATTTGAAGGGCACTTATTTCGTACACTTTCAGGGAAGTTGGGGGAAATTGATGAGTAACATATACCTAATTTTTAGAATTATTAGATAAGAGTGAGTATAGACCAGTGAACAATTTTAGAACTGAACTATCGACTGGACTTAAATGATATAGTGAGGGAAGTCTCCTCTTGAACAAGTTTATGTGATCCTAAAATGTATTTAGCCAAGTGAGATACTGAAATATATATATTTTTTTTGTTTATATTTTAGTGAAGATTTTGTAATAAAAGTTAAATTTTAAGCCCAAGCGGGTAAGGTGCACTGTGATTTGAGCACATCACCTATACTTAGTGTAGCATTACCCCCTTAGGAGTCACTGGGTTTTGGGCTCCCCTAAAGCTCTGCACATCTTGACAACCAGTAGCCAGTAAACAGTCCTTGAGCTTGGTTTTGGTATGCTTGATTTCTTGATTTTATTAAGCGATTTGAAACTTGGATGGGGTTGAGGGGTTGAGAAGCTAGTTGGGTTTTCCACCTAACTGCTCTCTCCTCTTATCCTGCCCAGGGTACTCACACTGTCCTTCCTGTCAGCTTATTGCGTTGGTGGTTGCCTTCAGGCCTTTTGCTGGGCTGGCTCTTTCCCTGTTGCTCAGGATGTCCCTCTTAGAAGACGGTGGTGCAGTGGAGATTCCTTTTTCTAGCACCTGCCTGTAGGTAGGCCCCTTCCCTGGGCTCCCCTCCCAGGCTCCACACTCTAGCCTTCACTTCATCTTCCACCCGATATCAACTCACTCCTGAGGCAATGTCATACTTAAGAGTTGCCTTGGTCACCATGCCCAGCCCCCTACCAAGTATGCAGATCTGAGCCTCCTTGCCTCCTCTATCCCACCTTCAGAAAGCTCTCCAGTTTCGGGAGAGGTGGAAAAGCTCCAGAAGCTCTGACCTTCAGAACCTCCCTAGCCTGTCCTGAGGTAAACTCCTGCCTCACTCACAGGCTAACTCATCCCAGGCTGCTACTCAGCTTCTGCCTATAAAAGCAAAAAACCCAACCTATCTGGCTAAGCTGGAGGGCATTTCATTAGATATGTACAGGTTTTACCTCTGCCTTTTCTCTATGGGGAGACTCACCCTCACACTCACCCTGTGCTGATAAAGCCATGCTGTACTGTGCCAGACATGGTGCCACAAGGGCAGGAAGTGAGCAGAAATCTTTCCAATGGTGATAGAAAGATTTCTTCTCACTTCTTATCCTAAACAATATCATTTTGATTGGAGATGGATTTTGAGCCTCATTTAGCCAAAAACAGAAACTAAGAAAGAAAAAAAAGTCTTCAAAGCAAAGTCACAAAAATGTGTAATACCCTATATAGGTATTTTTACTTTGACATACTGCATATATCTGTAAATTTTATAAGTAGCTCTTAGGCCCTTTTCGCTGATCCCCCACTGAGCAGAGTGAAGAGGCTGGAGGACAGGTCCATGTCCGCTCCGTTTCTGCTGAGTGGACACAGCCTGCTCTGCTCTATGGGCAGCCAGGTGTAAACTTGCCAAGTGTCCATTTACACTCGACTGCCCTCTGATCCAATGTATTAGACAGAAGGGAAGCTGATCCCCTTCCGTTTGCTTTTAGCAGATCGGGTTGGAGGTAGGCAGGTGTAAATACATCCGCTGCTCTATAGAGGAGAATAGAGGGTCTGATCGGGTCGGCCTAAAAAAAATGAACAGACATACCCAATTTGACCAATCCTGTGAAAGGGGCCTTTAGTGATTTATCTTACGCCTAAATTTTTGGTTCTGTAAATAACTGTGGCCTTTTTCCTGCCATTTAATTTCAGTAATTCATATCTGTTTGCATGGGTTTTTTACAGATATCCTACTGTCATTCTTTTACTGTATATATCTAGTACTTTGCCCATGTGTCCTCATATCAACTTTCTACCTCTCTCACCTATGGACAGGACATATAAAACAATCAGCAGTATATAGTTGCAAAATATAAAATACTTCCTAATTTAAAGTCATGTAAAAGGATGTTAACTAATTAAAGAAAAAGCTTGAAGTAGTAGACCTGCATCATTCTTTTTCTACTCCTAGAATATGGAGCAATGTTCCTTAATAGAGGAAGAACTATTTAGATCAGGTGAATGCCTCGATGAACAAGTTCTCTAAATATAAAGTCAAGCACCCAACCCTATCACTTTGTTACATAACTTTCATTGGTGACGGCACAAATCCTGCTTCTGTGGAACAGGATGATGTTGCATGCAGGTATGTCAAAATTTCATAGTGATATGAGTCAACAATAGAAATGATTTATTCACAATACATGACATGACCATGGACAGGATAAACTGCTAACAGCCTTGTAAAACACTATTAAAGGACTAAAAGACTCTTAAATTAAAAAGGCTAAAATGTACGTAGTCATGTAATTATGCTTTATCTGTAGGGAATCCTGATGATTGCATCATAAGAGACCTGGATGAAACATAAGACAAGCCATGCAAGCACGCAATGATCCCCCACAAGTTGTTCCACAAAGCACATTTGAGACCATTCATTAAATGTGTTAACCCATGATGAGCTGAAGAATATTCAGTAAATGTGTGAAACGAGAACAATGGCTTGTTCCAATAAAACATTCATCTATTTGAAATCAAGGGGTCATGAAGAAAAATGCAATTGACCCACACAAGAGTCCACACTCACCTATACAGGTAGACTTTCCCCCAAAAAATTTAATTGAATAAAATATATATAATATAATTAAAAAATCTATAATATTATGTTTTGCATTCCTGTCTACTATTTGCTTTTGGATTAAGATATTGAAATTAAAGTACATCTAAGAACTTTTTTTTTTTTTTTTTAGAATTGTAGTGGTGAGAGTTTAGAACTCTTGTCAGCTTTTATAGCTGGCTGTGTCCCCACTAAGGAGGTTCACCCTCTCTATCTATCCAAATTTTTTAATTATCACTAGAACAGGAGTAGAGGGATTTTTTTCAGCGGGGACATTTGTCTCAGCTGTCTAAGGCCCCTTTCAGATGGGATTTCCAATCAGGTCCGCTTGTCCGTATTTCAGGCAGACCAAATAAAAAGGTTAATTCACTCTAATGGACAGGTGGGTGTAAACAATCTTATGTCCATTTACTCTCGCCTACCTCCAGGTTCGATCAGCCCCCCCCCCCCCAAAAAAAGGGAGAAGACTAGCCAGATGTGCTACACTTGGAACATTGGACAGGGTCACTCGCCTTGCACATGGGTTACCTTTACTGTGCCGTGTTTATCAACGCCCTGAGACAAGACGGAGGCCACCCTCAGGGATAGCTCAATCCTAAAGCTGTCCTCCAACTTAGAGATGGCTGTACACCGTGCACACTGAACAATAATCTGGACTCCAGATAACTTGCTTGTCAATGCACACCTTCACTGTAACTTATTGCAGTTAGGAGGGACATGCCGAACCTCTGTTGACTGGCTGTTTTGCTCATCCACTAGCTTTAATACTTTCTGCATCACTAACCAAGTACAAACATGCAGACCACAAAAGTAAAAAAAGTGAGAAGCCCTTATCTGCATACTTGTTCCAGGTCAGCGACTGAAAGTACTGAATGAAAAGTAGGGATATGATAGCCAGGCAACTAGCATTAGCAATAATAGCCTCCTTGAATTAGAAGAGGATTCCAAAAAGAGCAATTAAATCAGTGGAGAATTAAATATATGTATTCATTCAGCAACATAAAGAATATCAGAATACAGAATTATGAATATGGAAACTAATACACTTAAAGCTAAACTCCCACAGATATAAAAATTAATTGATGTATTCATTAAAAAATATGATTTAATGTATTTTCAAAAGTAGCTAGTGTAAATCTGGCCATACACTAATGGAAATTCAGTGGGTTCAGCAGGGACCAGCCAAATTTCAGTCAGTGTGTGACCGTTCCGGCTCGTCAGAAATCGATTATTTGATCAACTTTGGTCAAAGAGATACGTTGGTAAATCGTCCTCAGTCGGTGGCTGCAGCTGCTGATCTGTGTCTTCTAACAGTCCTGGTGGGGAGGATTCTCATATCCACCTCATTTGTATAGATGGAAACTGTTAATTTTTGTTTTTCGATTAGCCCGGGTATTGTATTACCCAACATTTCATATTTCTGATATGTGTCTGTGTTACTATGTATTGTATTAAGAATTATCCGACTCTCTGCATTACTTCCTTTGTGGACAATTCCTGGTGCTCCTGCTTTCCTTTTTTAACCTGGCCACACATGAGGATGAATTAACTCAATCAGAAAAGGAAAAAGAGGAAAGGGAGAAAAAGTACAACAAAAGAAGATTTTTAGGGTTCCAAAGGATTATACATTCATTATATAAAAATACAAAGTTTTTATTGTTCATCATATCATGAAAGATCTCACTATAAAAATTACAGCCATATGACGGGCATTCATCTTAAATATGTCCCAGTCCCATATACATCAATTGCTCATACATACGTTTATTTATTTATTTCAGGTACTTCTATAGCACCGTCAATTTACATACATATATTGTACATTCACATCAGTCCCTAACCCTCAAAGAGCATACAATCTAAAGTCCCTAACTTACATTCATATATACACATACTGGGACCAATTTAGACAGGAGCCAATTAGCCTACCAGCATGTATTTGGAGTGTGTGAGGAAACCAGAGTACCTGGAGGAAACCCACACAGTCACAGGGAGAACATGCAAACTCCAGGCAGGTCGTGCTGTGGTTGGGATTCGAACCAGCTACCCTAGTACTGCCAGGCAGAAGTGCTGCTCTTACATTTAAGGTCCTTTCACATGAATGTTCTGTATGTTCGTTTTTCATCCATCTGTTTAAGGATAAAAAACGGACACCCATGCATTTTTATGGACTAGGGGATGTAAACGGATGATCATCTGTTTACATCCATAAATGTCCGCATCTGTGAACATCCGTTTTGTGAACAGAAAAAAATCAAATATGGATGTTAGCAGATGACATCCGCTTACATCCTATCCGCTAACATCTGTTTTTCTGCAAATTATCATTTTATTTTTTTTTTCAATAAAACAATAAAAAAATAATTTTAATAATAAAAAAATAATAATAAAAAAATTTTAATTCAAAAAAAGCAAAATCACAGGAACACACAGGAAGAACATTCTGGTGTACTCTAAGTAATTCACTGGGACCGCAGAGCAGCATAGATAGGACAGTGTATGCTGGGTTAGAGCAAAGTGTCTTGGGAAATTTCCATGACTCATGAAAAAACGGATGTAAAACGAATCGCAATTGGCTCAAAAACAGATGTAATCGGATCAAAGTTAGATAAAAACATAAACATAGACATAAACAGATCACAAACGGATGTAAACAATCAACAAATGTAAATGGTTTGAAAACGGAGGTAAAAAATTTAATCTTGATCAGTTTAGCTCTGATCTGTAAAAAAAAAATGCAACTGAACTGATGAAAATAAAACAGAATGCCCGTGTGAAAGGACCCTTACAATACACCTCTATTTTCTGCATTGACTTGTATGTCTTTTGGCTGTGCTAGACATAATTTTAGTATTAGGATCCCGGTGTCTACTGAACCCAAAAGAGTTGCTCCACATACTTACCAGTGATTCAAAATATAATTAAGCCATTGGATCAGCATGACCACCAAGCAACTAGCTTTTTTTGGAAGGACTGTTTCTCCCAGTACAGGTTTTATTTCAGCGATGTTCCCATCTAGGATTATCCTGTGTGTACATTCAGTGTGGTTGGACAGGATTTTTAACCACTTGGTTAATTCAAATGTTTTCTGAAGCAAGTTAAGCTTGAAGGACTTGCATATTTGATGAACATAAAGATGAAGATGGTAATTTACAAAACAAGCAATTAGGCATCTAATCAAATTTCAGTGTTAGGCTTGGGTTTGTCCTTCAACAATTACCTGGGAATCAGTGATCAGTTAAACAGGAAAAGCAAGGATTGGATGGACAGAAGTTGTAAAGTATTAGCTCTCTGTCCACTAATGAAGTGTAATGGGATCATTAGGCTTTTCATAAAAGAGTGAATACCACTACTGAAATACAAGACCAAACAGGAATAATTGTTCATAGTAAGGTCATAGGTAGATACAGGTGGACAAATGAAGGCCATTTTTTTCTAGAGGTCTTGTGCAGTGCAACATTGCAAAAAGATCCTACATGTTGCATTTTTATGAGCTGCCTTCATGGTTCTATGCAAGTCTATTGAATGGAACATTCCAGCACTACAGACCAATATATGTCAAAATGAAAGAATATGCCTGTATTGGCAATATGTGCTGCTGTGCATGCTACAACCACAATGTTGAAGTGCATCTAAAGACAAAATATTTTTTTAATAAATTTGGATAGAGTAGGGGAAGGTTAAAGTAGAATAAAACTACTCTTTTTTTATTTTTTATTAAAGTTGGCCTCAGGAGTGGTTAGCCATAATGTGCTAGTATGTACTTACCTATCAAACAATGTTCTTCAGTGCTGCGTTGTCAGCATTCCTACTGGTCATGGACACTCATCTTTTCATGGTCTTTCTTCCCGGTTCAGACTGCTGGTAGATTGAGTTGTACGCACATGGGAGTCACATCACCACGGCACACAGGGGTGCCATAAACGTACAATGAATTGTGCATGAGCAGCTGACAGGTGGAGAGAAGCATTTATGAGAGAAGAGACCAAAAGGTTCTCTTCTATCATATAAACCCTGTCAGATTTTTTTTAAATTTTTGAGTTAATTTGTGCTTTAGGATGGCTGTAGCCTTTTGTATCAGTACGGAGACTCCCCTTGTCTTCCTGTACTGTAGACTCAACAGGAAATAAAAGGATATCTCTCCAATGCGAGGGATATCCCCTCTTAGACAGTTGTCATAGAAATGTCCCCATTGGAAAATGTTCCATTATCCTTACTTCGATTACCAGTGAAATTGGTGACCAGGGCAATTAGAAAGGGTGTATCTCCCTAACAGGGATACAGACAGCAATTAAAACGTACAAATTAAAGCTTTGTCTTTAGTTATACATCAAGGAACCATTGTGACTTCATACAAAGAATCTGAGGTTGCTGCTTCATGCTCTAATAGACCCTTATATGCTGACAACCACTGGGAGTGCAGACAGGGAAGGAGCTTGTTTCAGCTCAATAAAAGTCAATGAGAAAGGAAAGGAGCCACACATCACACGAAATCCTCATGTGAAGAGTGGAAGCAGCCTCAGCCTAGATCAGACATCACTAAATGGTGGACCAGGGTCTGGATGCGGACCAAGTCACTGTCCCAACCAGACCCATGCAGTCCTATCATTTACGAGCCTTTACTTCCCCCAGCCATCTCGCAGTCATCCTCACAGAACTGACAGTGAGAGGCAGGACAGTTCTGGATGGAAGCTGAGAGCTGCCCGAGGTTAACAAGCAGGTGATTGGTTGCTAGGATGAAGGGCAGTCCTAGCAATCAATCACTGTCTGTGTAAGGTAGGACAATGGGGGGCAAGTTAAAGGGGCTAAGGACATTATTGTGAAGGGGGGCTGAGAACAGTAATGTGGGGAGCTAAGGACTGTGGTGTGTGGGGGGCTGAGGGCAGTAATGTGGGGGGACTGAGGACAGTAACATGGAGGGGGGCTGAGAACTGTAACATGACATGGAGGGGGCTGAGGACAGCAATGTGGGGGCTGAGGACAGTAACATGGGGGGGGGGTCTGGGGACAGTAATGGGGGAAGATGATGTAAAAAGAAGCAGAGCACTCTTCAGTGAAGGGGGCAGAGGACAGTACTGTTGGGGTGGGGGGGGGGGGGGGTTGATGTCAAGGAAGTGTGAGAACACTACTATAAAAGGGGTGGAGGGGGGTGATGTAAAGGGGGAGCTGAAGACACTCATCAAGAGGGATCATCTTGCTGTGAATGAGGAGGGGACTGTGATGTGCAGTGGGGATTGAGGACACTGATGTGAGAACAGGTTCAGATCTGTACATGTGCATTTGGTTGTCATCCTCCTAGCAGCTCATGAGCCCTGTGCGGAAGAGGGTCACATTCATTAATTTATTTATTTAGGATATTTATGTAGGGCTAACTAATTACATACCTACTGTACATTTACATCAGTCCTTGCCCTTAAGGAGATTACAATCTAAGGTCCCTAACTCACATACTAGGGTCAGTTTAGACAGGAGTCAATTGACCTACCAGTATGTCATTGTAGTGTGGTAGGAAACCCACGTAGGCACAGGGTGAACATGTAAAATTCATGTAGGCAGTGCTGTGGTTGGGATATAAACCGACAACACTAGTGCTGCTAGAAAGAAATACTAACCACTTAGCTACTGTTCATGCGTTAATGAGAGCTTTGTTGAATTTTCCTCATTGTGTTCACAAATATTTTATCTTTTTTTTTTTTATGTCCGGGAACTTCAGAGGTGAAATCTCCCTACTAGATTCTGCTGAATATTAGATTACATAATACAAATGAAAAATTTAGCAAGGGGAATGAGAACTCATTGCAAAGGCCATGGCATGTGCACTGATCTGGGAGCTCAAGGACAGAGATCTGCCGGACTCCCAGCACATAAGAAGCCACTGGAAATTTCAGGCAAATAGCAACTTCCCATAAACAGACTAATATTTCTATAAAATCACACTGAATTGAATGATAAAAAAATGGTGTTATAACACACAATTCAGAATGCGTCAATGTGAATGTGCTCTGTCAAGGACTTGTTGCTCTCACACTAAATCATTAACCATCTAATCAGGGGAGACTGACAACTCATGGGGCCCCCGGGCAATAGGGGATCATGGGGCCCCTGTGTCCTTGCTCAAACTCAAAAAAGCCTGTGAAAAAGGTACCAGGGGCATCTCATGGGGCCCCCTACTGACCCCCGGCCCTCGGACAGTGCCGAGTTTCCAAATGGTCAGTCCGCCCCTGAACCTAATTACTAGCTCTTCCTGTCATCTCTTTTACAAAATGAAGTTTAGATCTAATAAGATTTGTAATTTTAAGAGACCGTACAACGAGGTATACTTTACTTTTGCATTTTGTTGGGTGGAGATGTCTACTAAAGAGAACTTGTTGTCTCACAGAAATTAACACTGCTCCCATATTTTAGGCACCCTGTGGTCCTTAGAATTACCTTATTTATTTATAAAATGATCTGCAAGCATGGTTCACCTGAGTCCTGGACTCTATACAAAGTCCTGTACTTCTGCCCCAGCCCCCCACCCCCACCCCACACACACAAACACACACACACCATTTAACATTCCAATTCTGCACTTTGGGACCTTAGCTATTTTGGATATGTGTAAGTTTGAAAAGTGCTTTCAGTGACATGACAATATAAGAGTCCATTACATGAACCCATTGTATCTCTAAAACAGCTTTTCAGACTTTCTTAGAGACTCAATAAATCCATTCTATATGTATCTAATATTAAAACAAACCTAAACCCTTCGTTAACGCTGAGCTATGTTTAGCCCCTTCACTCCATAGTGATTTTTTTTTTTTTGCATTACACTGTGGAAAAACGCAAACATGCTGAATTTTTGCACATCAATAAGAGTGCATGTCGGAAAATGTTAAAAGGGCTCACAGAAAGCAATGGTTTTCAATTCAATGGTGTCCTTGCATTGAGATTGTGTTGATCAATGCAGCTCAACATACATGGTGTGAACAAACCCTTACAGACTTTGATTTATCTATTCCATGTAGGCACATTCCACTTGCTGGCCGGTCAGGTGGAAGAAGGAAGCAATTCTTCTGCCTACACATAGATTTAACCTTCCATCATGGCTCAGAAATGCCATCCAGCTGGAACAAAAGGAAGATCAAAACTCTCTATGGTTACAATGGAATTAAACCCACTGATTTAACCATTTCCTAAAACAGTTACATTCAATGCATGCCTAGAATGATAATGGTTAGGGTTCGTTTAGAATTGTGATGAACCTCCCCAACTGCCCCCCCTTAAACTGCAAAGGCAGCATAAGGAGGTGATCTCTTCTGATACTAAGCCCGCCAAACACAACCCATTCAAGGGAATGGTGAAGCTCATTAAACACCTTACAACTGCATGCAATGCACAGGGCTGTGGTGTGTTGGTGCACCAATTATAGATTTAAAACATGTGTCGAGGAGGTCACATCACCTTATCACCGTCTGCCAAATGCAGCAGTTTAGATGCAAGTCTAAATTTATCCTTACAGTTACTAGAGTGGCACCCTCCTAGGTAGCTACAGGGAGCTAGATTCTAATTTGTAACTCAGAGACTGAGCAGCAGCCTGTGAAATAATCAGAGGGACAAATTATGGTCAGGGGCTGAGAGGCTCTGCAGACCTGCTCTCTGAGACTTCCCTCTGCACTAGAACTTTGGAGAAATTTCTAGAAGCAGTGGGCAAAGGTGAGGAGTATTTGGTCTGCACTTTTAAGGGATCCTAGCCAATCCTCAACAGGAAGCTTTGCATGGGGTAAGGACAGCCCTTGAAAGTGAAAGAGCTTGCTCAGCAGCAGGAGAGTTCGGATGGAAAATGGAGAAGTGGTGAGATGCTGAAGAGCAGGAGCCTGGGAGGGGGCCCAGATAAGAGGGGCTCACCTACAGGCAGAAGGACATCCCCAGAGCAAGGACCACCAATTCAGCAGGGAAGGAGAGGCCCAGCTAGAAGGCCTGGTAGCAGCCGCCGACCCATCAGGTGCATAGGAGAAGGACTGAGTGAGTAGACCTGCACCCCCTGGGTCAGGAAGGGGAAGGAGCACTCTGGTGGGGACCTGGATTAGCTGCTACCTGAGACGGTCTCAGTGCAGTGGTTGGCACTGGATCTCCTGCCCAGGGATTCACCCAGTACAGCTGGATGAGGAGAGGATTCATCTAGGGTCTGGGGTGGTACAATAGGAAATGCTGGCTAGCTCTCCAAAAGAGAATTTTCGTTGTCTGAAGATACTTGTATATAGTTCCAGGGCGGTGTAGCAATCGTGTATGTACAGAGATGGATGCGAACTTCCATTTTGGCAAAGGCAATTATCTTGTATAATTTTCTACTTCAAATCCCCCCTCCCTCTCTGTTGAGTGACACGTGGTCCATGGATGCTGAGTTCAAAAAGGCATCAAGGCCCAGCAGGAGAGCTCATGGCTATAAACCCCAAGTAGCCTGCCCCCCTTATGTCTGCGAGACTCTGCCTGGAAAAGGATTGTAAAACCATAAACCAGTCCCTCGCTAAGCTTCAAAGACATTCCAGGTAGTCGTAAACCAGACATCACATTCAACATCCATTTTCCCCCTATGATTTCATATCTTGGAATATGCAAGAGTTACATAAAAACCAGGCATATATTGAGACCGGTCACCTTAATACAAGTCGTCTGATATATTACACCCCCTATCTGACATCTACAGTAGAGCAGAAACTGATATCTCCTTAACCATCCCAGCAGGTATGTCATATTTCATATCTGGACGTTTAGCAGATGATCCTGCGTATTAATCTACCGGCGGATAGAATGTTACATGTACCTAGGAAACATTATTGACCATAGTATAATTTAGGAGAGCTTTGGTCATAGCCTGAGCTCCCTGCCTACCACACCCCTCCCCAAATGAGGCGATTGGTTCTCTGCTTTAAGGAGACACCCTGCTGAGTTCCTAGAAAAAAAGCTGTTATGCTTGGAGCTAAACTAAGCTGAGTTGAGCTAAGTTGAAGAAATCTCCCTTTTAACATCAGGAACCAACTTTGGGAGATAAGGTCCTTCTGCTCTGAAACTTGATCTGCTTAAACCAGGATGTTTGGCAAGTACTTTACCTCCCTAAATTTCTTTCTGTTATCTCTTTGCTGTGTTATTGCATATTTATGTATATATATATATATATATATATATATATATATATATATATATATATATTGGCTACATCTTTTTATGCAAATATTTTTATTGCACCCTTTTGACCTTTTAGTAATAAATCTTACTTTCTGAAAGTGTTGAACTGTTTCTAAAGCTCTTTAATGCAAACGAAGAACCCCTGTCTCTGAGCGCTACTGTGTGTTTAACCCTCTGTATACCCTGCCTGCGGTGACAGTGGTATACAGACGATTATTCAACCATCATAGTGTTATTGCTAATATTGCCGAGTTTCCTCTTTCTCTGTACAAAAAGGAGGTGGTGGCAGTGTGAAGGGTTAATTGCGTAATTAACCTGACCCAGTAACAATCTCTCCCAGGCTGCAAGTACACAGATTGTGGTCCATTAGCTGGAAAATCTTTGTGCAGGGTGCAGCTGGGCGTGGCATTGTTACGCACGTGACAGCGCGGTTTTAGATTGGCTAGTCCTTCGGTCACGAGTTTGGTGAGAAGGGCTGAGGTCTGATGCCGCGATCGTCACAGGAGGTGGTCCTCAGTTGCCATTCCCTTTGGGCATCCTATACACCCCTTACCCCATCCAAGTTTAATTCCCCTAATAAAACTACAAAACAAAGCTCAAGGACTGGTTACTGTCTCCTGGATGCAAGTCTGTGTGAAGGAAATGCATGTTGCCTGGCTGTGCAGGAATATAGGTGAACCCAAAACTCAGCAACTCCTAAGGGAGTAGTGCTACACTAGGGTGCTTAGGTTAGCTTTCAACCAAACTGTCAAGCCCCCAGATGGTTGGTGCCATAGCTAGTCAGATGGGCAGCACCATGGCAACTGCAGATCAAAGAGACCTCTGTAAAGAGACCATTGCTTCTCCACAAAGTGCAAGAGTCCCACTGTGCAGTTGTTGGCAAGGGACAGGTTTTTCTATTCATCCTGTGGCTGCTTTACAAAGAAAGCAAGACATTGAACACCTTTTCTTATGATGCTCCTGAATTTTATTTTGCTGATCTAAACTCAAGTGCAATAAGAATTTAAGGCTATTATCAAACTGGAGATTATTTAGTAGTGATTACCTGCTGCTACAAGGGCAATTTGCCTGAAAGCAGGTGCAGACAGCTAGTCTGCCACTACGTGGCTCTGATCCAAAATAGTGTGGTAATAGGGAAATATGTAATTGGGTGTTAGGTCCCCTTTTACACAAAGCCTTCCTGTAGTGATGTAATGGGTGCAGTCAATGCCAATAAAGTTGCTAGGAGGGGAGGAGCCTTGTAGACGAGACATGGGAGCCAAATGCCCGAGAAACCATGTGAATGCAGTCAGCTACTGCCAGGGCTGAACCCTGTGACGTAGTTCAACACCCAGAAGGACCAGCTGTTGTCCTGACTCTTGTATGGTCTGCTGTGGACTGTGAGTGGGATGCTAAAGGCATTAGCACACCTGGGAGTTAGTGAGTAACATCAGGGATTGTGCCCGGCTGGGCAGAGTTATAGAATAGGATTTAGAGAGAGAGACTGTTATACTACGGTACAAACAAGCACCTTTTTAATCTCAGTTGGTCAGAGTAGAATGTTACAGATCTTTTTTGGGAGATGGGTCACAACACTGTGGTGATGCCAAGGAGAGGAGGTAGGAGATACTAAGGGAAGATAGCTTAATAATTATGTTCTGGAGTTCTGTGCTTGAGTGACTGCTACGGGATGTTTGTTATTGCCTATGGTGTCTACACTGATGAGTTCTCTCAGTATGTCAAAGTGATATTGAATGTCATGACCATCTTTGCAAGCTACAGAAAAGTGCGGAAAATATACTTCTTGGACATTCCTGTTTTAGTAAATATAAAGGCTGAAGGCAGGGGATGTTGTGGACAAGCATATGGCCAGGAGTTGGGCACAATATGGCAAAGGGTTTTGTCTACCACCGGTGGGTCACTGTCCTATAAAAGAAGAAGAGGGCGGGAATTCTAGCAATTTGGCGCCAACACAAAGGAAATAGTGGTCACCCTTACATGCCGATAAGGAGGCATTTGCACAGCTACAGATCAAACTCATGCTACATCATGAATGTTCTTGGTTGTGAATAAATCTCTAGTGTGATATGGCCTTTACACTGCTCCAGTAACTGCCTATGATTAAAGCATATAGTATGATTATGAATATGACTGAATGTCAACCACCTGTAATCCCCCTGGTACTGATAAAGGAAGATGTAAGTTAGCATTGGTGTCAACAGGACTCCACTGCTTACAAGGAGCATACCTACAGGAAGGTAGAGCACATGAATGAATTCATCAGTTTGTGGGGGCTCCTCCAGTGTCCTAGCACATCCTAGGGCATGTGCTAGACCAGACTGTATTGGTTAACTGCAATGTCACCTCAGAAAGATTCAGGACCTGGTTGTGATGTCTGGTAGGGGTAAAATAAGCAAAGGACAGATTCCCTTTAAAGCCACCTAGTCACTAAGTCTACCAAAGAAACGTGGAAGCAGCCTGCAAAGGCCGGCCATTGAGAGGCTTTTGCAGAGCTCCAGGTGTGTTGGAAAGAGTGTCCCTCACTGGTCACTGATGGGACCTCTCCTGCAAACCCTGTGTCACTACTATGTCCTGTACATATGAAGGAGTCAGTGAGAGAAGCCAAGCAGACACTCTATCCCACACACTCCAAAGTGTCAGTTAGGCTCCATTCACATCTCCAAAGTTGTGAGATTTCCAGTGCAACCTTGGAGCAGCTTGTGGTGTGACTTTGATCTGACTTTACATTCACTAGACTAAAGTCGTATCAAACATCATACCAAAGTAGTGCAGAAACTACTTTCAAGTCGCTGCAACTTGAAGTCGCACAGATTTTAATGGTACTCATTGGGAAACATGGGGTGCAACTTGTCATGTGACTTTGGACCCCAAAGTCACATGGCAAGTTGCACAAGTATGAATGGACTTTTAGCAGCAACGTCTTGTACTTTGAAATAGAACCAAGAGCACCTTTGCTTTCTGCCAACACACTACACTGTCAGCGACACCCAATGCCAGAATTGCCAGATCTCCAATCTTAGGCCCCGTACACACAATGAGAATATCGGACGAATGATCGTCCGTTTTTTTTTTTTTTTGCATGATAGTCTCATATTGAAAGTGAATAGGTTGCTAAAGTTACGACAATTCATGTGCAGCAGAATAAACATTCGAAAGTGATGTAATGTATTTGTATTGTATTTTTGGAAGAAAATTGTACTGATTAAATGAAAATCGTATGATCTGGTATTGTACGAGAAAAATTTTCATGCGTGTCCCTTTGGATGAAATTTGGATGAAGCTGTGTACTAGCAATCAGATTATCGTACAATCGCTTTGAAAACTATATTTGTACGATTTTCTGATCATGTGTACTAGGTTTAAACCTGGACTTATGACAGCAAGACTCCCAAGAAGAAAGCATCAGTAAAGCCTTCCACTTGTAGTGATTAAATACAATTATCAAGGCCTGAAAAACTATTCACATGATGAGCAATTCAGTATGTGCTCCAGCATGGGCTGTCTGTTTATTGAACAAAAAAAATGTAACAGGCGGCATTAGGCTGACTCATCCCATATTGCTGTTGGTTGCTCTGGTTGTTAAAAGGTTAATATAGGCAGTCTCCATTGCATCAAGAGACCCCACCTTGTACAGACTCGCCTCCTAAACCGGTCTGACAGGGGAAGATCCGTATGAAGCTGCCAGCATTACACTGAAAGGGGAGAGCAGGGCAGTGGGGGTGGGGGGGTTGGTGTAGACGGTTAAAGGCGAGGTGGCAGTGACGTCGGCTTTGCCAGATCCTGAATTGAATACTGCTGTGTAGAGACCCTGGAGTGACAAGTTACGTAACCCCAACCAGGGCTATTCCTGTCACCTGTAACATGAGAATGCTGTGTGGCGTTAAACTTAATACAGGCTTAAGAAACCCGTTGTTAACCAGATGCTGAACTACAATTCCCAACAGAATTATTAGCATGTGCTGGAAACTGTACGCCAACTAGATCTAGACACATAGGCTTCTATAACATGCCCAAAGCAGCGACTTCTCTCTACCTTCTTTCCCCATCAAATTCATGAGAGTGCTCAGACAATGGCCTCTGTAGAACCCTTCTATAGAAAGCCTCCTGGAATTAAAAATCGGCAGCACAATGAAGATTGTCTGATAAATAAGAGTTTTATTGGCACGAGGCTAAAAGAGAGCTTATGCATTTTAGACACTCAGGCCTCAATGCTTGCTATGATTAAGGCCTAAGTGGCCGAAACGCGTAAGCACCCTGTTTGGCTGGATTTTAGCGTCATGTGCCAAATAAATTGTTATTTATAAATCACGTTGTACAGCACTGCTCAAACTGTTGGCGCTGTATAAATCCTGTAGAATATTAATAAAAGGATTTTTAAGGTGCATCCTTTCATCTCAAGAAGCTATATGACAAGCCAGTGCCAAAGGCCATGATGATGTTCTTGCTTCAATCCTCCAAAGGTGGTATCACACTTAGCAGCTACTGTGAGTCCACCAGCTGCAGGTGCTAATCAGATCTAATATGGGATTTGTCTCCTTCCCTTAGGCTGGCCATAGAATATACAATATTCTTGAGAATTATGCTTTAGATTTACCAAAAACCATATAATACGAGGTCAAACCTAAACAACACTTTCAATTGTATCCAATTAGGCAGACCCTTGCGCTACATAATTGAAGGTAAATCTAAAGGAAATTGGGCAGAAAATTGTATAATGTATGGCCAGCCTAAATTTTAGACTATAAACACCCAGGTCACGCCTCTATGCTTTTTTTCAATTGCAATAAGCTTTATTAAATTCACAACATGGCATGTAATGCCTACTCACTCCTGCCAAATGTAATTCCTCACTAATGTGTTTCAACCTCAATCATAGAGACCAAAAGTTAAAGGAGAAATGAGGCCAAAGCTCTCTGGCCTTACTTCTCCAGTTAGTTCTGCACTCCTGTGACCCACATTCATCCCACAACAGGCTACATTCTGCTGTCGGTCTGCTGCTGGCTGATGTCACTCTGCTGCACAAGACTTTGGAGAAAATCTGACTTTAATGTCAGAGTCTCTCCAGGTCTTACGCTCAGGTGTAAATAGGAAAAAAGATCCGTACGACCGCTATTGTGCTAAAATCTTCCTCTTTATGGAAACGACCACAAAAAATTACATCAAAAATACAATAGGTGAAAAAAGCCTTAGTCATAACCCTACATTATGCATTATGATTAAGGCTTTTTTTCAAGCTATTGTATTTTTTATGTAATTTTTTGTGTTTGTTTCAATAAAGAGAAAGATTTTAGCGCAATAGCGGTCATACGGATCTTTTTTCCTATTCATGTCTCACAGTACAGAAGTTATGGATCCTGCACCTTCCCAGTCACTGAGATGGACTCCTTATTGGGTTGTAGCAGCTTTTTGTTTTTTGACGTGAACATAGGATCCAAATGCCCCGTGGAACATGTGATGCTCTTTAAATATAAAAGTTCAACTCAGCCAAGCATTCATGTTTATATCATTGAAGAAGTGAGGGGAGAAGAAGAGATCTGTCCTGGAAGACACTGCTTGCACCATTTGCACCAATAGTGATTGAAGAAGGTTTTCTAACCTGCTTGATTGAATGTTCCCTTCAAATACAATCAGCCGACATTCAGGCGTGGGACTCGACTGTAAAAGTAGGTGAAGGTATTATTCAGGAGCCTTGCAACCTGTTCATAGGAACTAAAGGTCGAAAATACCTAAAGGGCTTGCCTGATCGGTCTACCTGCAACTACTCAACAAACAAGCTGCACCCACTTGACACATGACATCACTCAGTGTACAAATGGAATGCGACATAATGAAAAGGCAGTTAAATAAAAAGAAAATGCACCTGTTGGATAAATGTAGCATCACGCCAGATTCATGTCCTCTGAATATAACACCACTCAGCAACTGCCGAATCAATGTATTTCAATGTAACTGACCTAGATCTAGCCAGATTAAAGTACCCACATCTAGAATCAAACTGTCCTGGATCTTCATACTAGCAGGTGTTCTAAAAACAGGAAATTCTTGCTATATCCATGAATGTTACGAGCAACAAGATTGTGTATTGTCAATGCCGTACCAAGGACAAACAAAGGTGCCAAAACATTTCTGGTTAAAAAGATCAAATACAATTGATTCAATAGCAATATTAAACAGGCTAAGGAAATCTTTACGTGTAACCGAACCTTCAGTTTAATTCAGATAAATACACTCCAGGTGCATGAAAACAAAACATGCTCAATGTTTTATCATTTGTTTTCTTTCAAAGCAGCTATTGCCTGTCTCCTGCCAGAGCAGTAGTGTGGGACTATTGTTCCCTGTTGAAAAGCAGCAATCTCTCTGCAGAGGTCTGACTCACCCCTTGCTAAGACAGAGCCAGAGCTCTCCAATCAGCAGAGAGTTTGAATAGGGTGTGTTAGACCTTTGCAGAGAGACCACTGCTTCCACATACAGAGCAAATGTCCTTCCCTAAAACATGGCGGCACAGGACAGGCTTTTCTACTCAGACAGGTTGTGGCTGCTTAAAAAAGAAATAAACTGTAATTTTAATCAGAGTATAGCTATGAGTCAATTAAACTCCTGGGATATTGATCTGGTCAATTAAGTAGCAGGGGGGGTTGTTGATCAGTTTCAGCTGCTTTGGTGTTAATGAAATTAACAACAGACGCACTAGATGGGCAACAATGAGATGACCCCCAAAACAGGAATGGTTTCACAGGTGGAGGCAACTAACACTTTTTTCCCTACTCATCTTTTTCTGTTTTTCACTAGTTTTGCATTTGGCTAGGGTCAGTGTCACTACTGGAAGCATGAGGTGATACCTGGACCCTACAGGAGGTTGCACAGGCAGTTCAACTCCTCCTGGATGGCACATAAATACATGCCATTGCCAGAAGGTTTTCTGTGTCGCCAAGCACAGTCTCAAGAGCATGGAGGAGATTCCAGGAAGAAGGAAGTTACTCCAGGACAGCTGGACAGGGCCGTAGAAAGTCCTTGGCTAGGGTCAGTGTCACTACTGGAAGCATGAGGTGATACCTGGACCCTACAGGAGGTTGCACAGGCAGTCCAACTCCTCCTGGATGGCACATAAATACATGCCATTGCCAGAAGGTTTTCTGTGTCGCCAAGCACAGTCTCA
Organism: Staurois parvus; assembly: GCF_062004578.1. NCBI lineage: Eukaryota > Metazoa > Chordata > Amphibia > Anura > Ranidae > Staurois > Staurois parvus. Next base: position 770,833 of record NW_028317853.1, read on the forward strand.
AGAGCATGGAGGAGATTCCAAGAAGAAGGAAGTTACTCCAGGACAGCTGGACAGGGCCGTAGAAAGTCCTTAACCTATCAGGCATCTTCTCCTTTGTGCAAGAAGGAACAGGATGAGCACTGCCAGAGCCTTACAAAATGACCTCTAGCAGGCCACTGGTGTGAATGTCTCTGACTAAACAATCAGAAACAGATTTCATTAGGGTGGCCTGAGGGCCCGACATCCTCTAGTGGGCCCTGTGCTCACTGCTCGGCACCATAGAGCTCAATTGGCATTTGCCACTGAACACCAGAATTGGCAGGTCCGCCACTGGCGTCCTGTGCTTTTCACAGATGAGAGCAGGTTCACCCTGAGCACGTGACAGACGTGAAAGGGTCTGGAGGAACTGTGGAGAACATTATGCTGCCTGTAACATCATTCAGCATGACTGTTTTGATGGTGGGTCAGTGATGGTCTTGGGAGGCATATTCATGGGGGGAGGCACAGACCTCTACAGGCTAGACAATGGCACCCTGACTGCCATTAGGAATCGGGATGAAATCCTTGGACCTGTTGTCAGACCCTACGCTGGTGCAGTGGGTCCTGGGTTCCTTCTGGTGTACAACAATGCCCGGCCTCATGTGGTGAGAGTATGCAGGCAGTTCCTGGAGGATGAAGGAATTGATACCATTGAATGGCCCCCACGCTCGCCTGACCTAAATCCAACAGAACACCTCTGGGATATCATGTTTTGGTCAATCCGATGCCACCAGGTTGCACTTCAGACTGTCCAGGAGCTCAGTGATGCCCTGGTCCAGATCTGGGAGGAAATCCCACAGGACACCATCCGTGTTCTCATTAGGAGCATGCCCCAACGTTGTCAGCCATGTATACAAGCACGTGTGGGCCATACAAACTACTGAGTACCATTTTGAGTTTCCGCAATAAACTTTCAGCAAAATGGACTAGCCTGCTGCATAATTTTTTCACTTTGATTCTCAGGGTGTCTTTGAATTCAGTCCTCTGTAGGTTGATAATTTTCATGTACATCAAACGATGGGGCATCCTTACGTTCCTAACACATTACCCAGTCCATATCAGTATAGATATCCAGCATGATATTTTTCCCCATTGAGATCTGATGTGTCTTCAAAGTGTTCCTTTAATTATTTGGAGCAGTGTATATATTGTACATTCACATCAGTCTCTAACCCTTGAGGGGTGTACAATCTAAGGTCCCTAACTCAAATTCATACTTACTAGGACCAATTTAGACAGGAACCAATTAACCTACCAGCATGTGTTTGGAGAGTGGGAGGAAACCCATGCAGGCACAGGGAGAACATTCAAACTCCAGGCAGGTGGTGCCGTGGTTGGAATTTGAATCCTAGTACTGCCAGGCGGAAGTGCTAACCATTTAGCCACTGTGCTGCCCACACTGCAAATTCCATCAGCAAGAATCTGTGTATTCCTTTGGTTGGAATAACAGGTGTGTGCAGAAAGCTGCAGTCACTTAGCCCATGCAGTGCAATGACAGGCTGATGGATCCACAGATATCCATGACTGTTTGCACAACCAGCAATAGCCTGGGGTTAGGGACAGATCACCAGCCACCATCACCACAGCCAATTGCTGACAGTGCACTCAGTCATGGATCTGCTGAGCAGGGACAGCTCTTTGCACACACCTGTCATTCCAGACACAGAAATCCACAGATTTTACAGCTGGAATATATATTATGTACAAATTTCCCGTGTGAATGCACTCTAAGGCTAGGTTCACCTTATTGCGTTTCTTTAGTGCGTTTGCCGAAATGCACTGCAATCCATTTAAACTTATTTCCTATGGGTCCTGTTCACATCTCTGCAGTTTCCTGCAATGCATTTTTTGAAAAGGTGCAGGGACTTTTTTTTTTACATGCAGCATGGTACTTTTTTGTCTATATAGACTTCAATGGAATGAAAAACATGAATGAAAAATTTTGGTGAGTTTTCCTGCATGACAACAGAGACCTCCTTCTACCATCAATAGTTCCCAAAAAAAGCAAAACGCATTAAAAATTAGCATGAAAAAATGCAAAACGCAGCAAAAAATGCATTAACTGTGTAGCACTACCCCCTTCAGCTTTGGTTCACACTGGTGCAGTGCGGAATTCGCAGTGGTTTCTGTGCACATTCCGCACCACATCATAATCGCAACCCGGTCATGTGAACTGCTGCGGGTGTGTATGTTAAGTTAACAACACCCCGAAATCGGTTTGCAAAACGCGGTGCGATGTGTAGAATCAGATCCCATGGGTGTGAATACCCATGTGATCCGATTCTAGATTCTAGTGTGGACAAAAAAAAAAGGGTCCTGCACCTTTTGGTGTGATGTGAGCTATACAAAATGTACGGCTCCAATTGCACTGCACAGAATTCACATGTGATTTGCAAAGGAATGCGGTACGGTTACTGTGCGACTCACATGCGATATGCTGCACCGCACAAGTGTTAACCCGGGCTAAGGGTTGCTTAGTAATTATATTGGGTTCCCTGTACCTGAATCTGAACCTCTTGTTGCAACTTCTGCTGACACTACCGTGCACAACTGTAAAATGGACTCACCCTAAGGGAGGAGCTACAGCGTTGTGACGTCACGCCCGGAGGCCATCTTCAACATCCACTCATGGTCAGTGCTTTTTGTTCCTTTCACCTTGTATGCTGTACATTTGGATTAAACACTTCCTGTCATAAGGATATCACACTATCTGGCCTCCTCTGTCTTTTTTGGGGCTCTTTGCGAGCTATCAACACCCACAGAGCGGCTGCATCTAGTGTGACAATGAATACCAGGCAGTGAGGGACACCTGACCAGACCAGACCCATAGGGGATCTCCAGTGTTCTGAAATTATCATCTCTAAATGCGCATTGTGATTGCGTATCTGGTGAGTGCGCAATCTTGTCACATTGTTTCACATCACCATATCCTTTGATTTGATCACTGGATTTTGAAGATCATCAAAGATCTCCCATGCACCTTAATTGTGGACTATTGTTGGGTTGATCTGTCTGGCACCATTCACTTTATTGGTCACCATTCAGTGACATTTTTATTTGCACTCTGTCCCTTGACTTTCTAATATTCTATATGATATGTTTTATATTATGATATTGATACGGTTCCTGATCATGTAATTCATTTTACTTTTGCACATTTTGGATGAAGCACCTATATTTATTTAATTTACTTAATTTTATTATGCGGATATTATAGCGCTACACCGTTTTTTATAATCTGAGGAGACTGCTGAATCCCCAGTGAGCAGAAAACTACTAACAAGGAACAGGTAAGCTCACTGTGGGTCCTCAGAACTAGATGACAAGGATTATATGTGAAGGAAAGTGAATTTTCAGTTGAAATTGAGCAATGTCCCTTTAAGAACACTACATGTTTTCTGTGCGCTTGTTGGGGCCCAGTTGGTATGAAGTTGCGTTAAATTATGGGATATAGTTTCTTGGGATGGCAACACAAATATAGTGAAGGAACAAAGGAGATTTAATACCGTTCCTCTTGGTGGTAGCGAATTAGCGAGGGGTCCCCTTTAAAACACTCAACATGGGGCAGATTTAAAATAATGAATAGCAGTGAATGTCTATAAGCAAAGACATCTCCCTCTGTACATCAGAGGCAAAGTTAACAGTAATGGGAATCCTGCTTTGTTGAAGAAGGATAACTTGTTGTTTCAGTTGGCACTGCTGTATCCTGGCCTGCAACTGTATGTCCTGCAGCTGGCTTGTACAATAAACTGCAGTGTAGATGTATCTCAGCAATGGCGTCTGCAAAAACTGAGTCAACTATTTGTACAGTTCACAACTATTTGTAGGTAGACAGCTGAGGTGGCAAACTATCATTTTTCACTTGGCTATTGGGTGCATGGGTCTCTTAAGTAGTCTGGCAAATTGTAGCGATATGTCTTTCGCTGCAAATGGGGTCAGTCCACGGACTCTCCGGCTCAGACTCGGCATCCAGTCTGGTCTCCTGCTGTCAGATTGGCCTGCTGGGCAGCTTTGCAGACTGAGCGGTCAGTAGGCTCTTTCCGCTTTTTCTCCAACCCTGGCTTGGTGGCCTAGTTCAGCACTTCAGCCGTCAGTACACTTTCTTCTCCTTCAGTCTCTCCCCGCACTCTCCTAGCCAATCTCCCGCGCTTTGATATTTATATGCCACCGCCCGCACGCTACCCCCATTTGGAAATGTAGTCCCCAACTGCCCTGCTCATCAGCTGAGTCCTGCTATTCAGCATACAAGTTCCAGAGGGCTGTTCAGTCCCTGTGATTGACCCTGAATGGCAGGCCACCGCCATCTAATGTATATTTTAATGTATTGGAAGTAGTAACATTTCAATGGGTTACAACTGCACATGAATAAATGTGAACCTAGTCTAAGGCTTTGAATACCTGTTATTTTGATGTACTGTAATGTATCAAGCTGAAGGTTCAGGTGAGCCTTAGGAGAAACTGTGCTGAGAGGTTTTGAAAGCTGTTACTCCAGGACTCTTCTTCTGAAAATGCACTTCCCCGTCTTGCAAATGTTATCCAATAGTTTAATTATTTTCTAAGGTACAGACTGGGAAAAGGTATGCAGATCCAAATTTTTGAATCCACGTTGACTATGCACCTTGCACTGGATCTCAGAAAGTCTCAGAAAGTATTAAAACTGGACATAACCAGAATTATCATAAGGAGGTTAGCAATGGCAGCCTCCACATTCCTCTAAGTTCAGGTTTCCTTTAACCACTTGCCAACCGCGCTAAAGCTGAATGACGGCTACAGCACAGTTGTCCAGATCTGGGAGGTGTGCACCCGGCGATCTCCATGAATTATGTGTCCTACGGACACAGCTGATCACTTGATATGGTAAAAGGCCAATCACAACGGCCTTTTACCACATGATCAGCTGTGTCCAATGACACAGCAGATCACCAGTAAATGCAGTTGCTGGTTATTGGCTGCACGCAGTGGTAAATTTTAAGGCCCCTTGCACACTTGGGACTTCTAGCTCTTGTGCATGCAATCCTGGCATTTTAGTACATCCAGGAGGCACAGGTGCAGCATCTAGTCCCACTGCCTGCCACCTGTAAGTCTATGGCAGGCTAAGTGCCAAAGCATGTATATGTGGATTGGATGCGGTTTGAACCGCATCCAATTCGCATAACGTGAAAAACCATTGATTCCTATGCTGCCTGTTCACATATGTCTGGTGCACTGGCAGTGCAGATTCACTTCGGACTGGAAAAGTGTCCTGTCCAATTTCTGAACTGTGCGCTCTGGTTCAGGTGTGGATTACAGTCCATTGATTTCTATGGCAAACGTTTCTAAACCGCACATGTGTGAACAGGATAAGATCCTGAGCTAATCCTGTCCAGAACCTGATGTAAACCTGACCTGAACCAGTGAACAACTACTGTTTCAGCCCAGGTTCACACTTCGACGGTGCGGCATATCGCATGTGATTCGCCCCGGAACCACACCGTATTCCTGTGCAGATCATATACGAATTCTGTGTGGTGCAATTTGAGCCATACATTTTGTAGAGCTCAATTCGCACCGCATCCGCACCAAATAGGTGCAGGATCCTTTCTTTGGTCCGCACTAGAATCGGATCGCATGTGTATTCATGCAAACCGATTTTGGGGTGTTGCTAACATACACACCTGCAGCGGTTCGCATGAATGGGGTGCGACTGTGATGCCGTGCAGAATTCGCACAGAAACCAGTGCGAATTTTGCTCCGCATCAGTGTGAAACCAGGCCTAATTAGCTGTGAAACCTGAGCTTCAATCCGCACAGTACATGTGTGAATCAGAACTTAACCTCTTCACGCCGGCCGAAATGCAAATGTGCAGCCTCCCGACATCTGGGCCTAGACGCAGAGCGGTCGCACATTTGCGTTCTATTAAAAAAGGACATAAAAGGACATATGTGCCGAGGGCACACATGTCCGGTACTCACGGAAAGGTCCCGATCTCCTCTTTCGATCGGGACCTTTCCCGATCATGTGACCGCCGTGACGGGGCGTCAGGGCGGTCACATGACCCTAAACCCTGCCTCCCGGCTTCTGAAACTCTTAAAGGGCCGGGAGGCGCTGGCGTGAAGGGGTTAATCATGATGCTGCTGGATGTTGAGTGGTAATAGTGTGTAGGATCCCAGGGTCAAATGCCCTGTCTAGGGTTGCCACCTCATCTCTTTTAACCTGAACAAATATTAATTACATAGATTCTGAAGCTAATTTAATGCAGATAAGGCAACGAGTTTAATTACCACTTTAATCAGCCACAGAACCAGTGTAATTAATATGTGTTCCGTTTTAAGGCTCCATGCACACTGGGCGTTTTAATAAAGCTGATAACGTTAGATGTGTAAAGTCAAGTTAAAAACATGAGTTTTTCAGCGGTTTTGCATTTGCATTTTTTAGCATGTTTCAGCAGTTTTTTTTTACAAAAAAAATTTTTTTTTTTCGATCAAAAAAAGTTAAAAAACGCCAGTTTGCAGCAATTTACCACGTTTTGCCATGTTTTTCAGCATTAGAGCATTTCTACAGCTAAAAAACTCCTCTAGAAACTTACAAGTCCTGCGTTTTCTTTCGAGCCAAAAAACACCCCTGCCAAAAAACCTTGATTACAGTCTATGAGTGCATGGACACATAGGATAAGCTCGAAAGAGCAGGGCCCTCGATCCCCCCATGTTTTGCATGGTCGAATTTCACTGTCTGTGTGTACCGCTGTCTGTTGGATGAAAGGTTTAGCACTGTGATATATATATATATATATATATATATATATATATATATAACTATATGGATCAGAACAAAATGAGGGACAACTGAGGAGGAAAGAGGGACAGAGGTACTATGTTCCAAATCAGGGCCAGTCCCTCAAACTCAGGGCCAGTTGGGAGTTATGATCAGTGTGTAAAGGTAGGTGGGTAGTGCTTCCTCCATGTTCCCCTCCTCGTTGGCCGTGAAGTGTGGGTAACATAAGAGACCTATCCCGGGGGTGAGGTCTTCTTGGGCTATGCTGGGCACATGGGATACCTTTACTGTGCCATGCTCATCATTACCCCACTACCCTGGGACAAGGCAGGGGTCGCTTTCAGGGATAACTCTTCCTTAACGGCAGACCTCTAACTCAAAGATGGCCATACAGATGACTGAACTCTAGTTAACTCTTTTAGGCACTTTTCAATGCACACTACTGCTGGCACTTATTGCATTTAGGAGGGACACACTGAGCTTTATGCCCACTCCACCTGGTCCAGCGTATCTCTGCCACTTCTCTCCCAGTAATGGAATGGCTGGTTCTATGCATGCACTCGCTTAACTCTTTTTCTTTTGTACCTAGTGCCCAGACTGGAAACCTCAGAGTGGTGATCTGTTCCCATTGCTATGGGAGAGAGATCCCCAGGGGAAATAATGCCAACAACAACTCCCTCGCTACAAGAGGATGTGCCATCCATCACAGATACACACTTTTTGACAGGCTGCTTGTTAGACCTCCATTACCCTTGGTAACCACTTGCTGTCTTCATACCCCAATGTGTCTCAACTGACCCAAACTGGAGACTGTGTGTGTGCTGGTTACTTGTGTATGCCTCTTTAGTAACTTCAGACCAGGAAGAAGGACTGAAGGAATACCCCGAATGGGCTCAACTGAGTCTTAACTGGTGGAACAATGTGTGTAACACCTTGTATCAAGGAATGTGAAGCAATCAGTCTCAGAAAAAGAATTGCCAAGGCCGATATTCGACTGCACTCAAGGCCAGCTCCTGATCTACTCCTGATTTAGGAAGGCCAGTATACAACAAACCACATATCTACAAGGGTAAAATTCCCAAGCCTCACACCAAAAGAAATATGTTTTCCAGGTTCTATTGCAAATCTTCCTGGAAGTTGCCTTGCTATCCTTAAACAAGGTCGGAGGGATCGAATTTGAGATGTCCCTGTCCCTTAGGACCCTGGTTTCAACAGCCACACTGTCAAAGTCAGAGACTCTAAAGCAGGATGGAAGATTGTATCTTGAGATAGCATGTCGGTTTGGTCTGGAAGAGTCTCAGGTTATCTGATGACCTGCTTACCGCCTACAACACTAGAAAAAAAAATGAAGCCTGGCCTAGTGGGTAGGGGTTATATCACAGAGAGGACTTTCTATCTTTCCTTTTTTGCCAGTGTTTAATCACCTGAAAGTTCCAGCATAACCCTATCATTATTTATTTGAAGATGCTCTGTGTCCCAGGATGAACAATAAAGAAAAAAAAATGTTTGCCCTTAGTTATATTTTATTTTGTATAAATACAGTACTTTTGGACTACTTGCCTATTTGCTGATTAGGAGTTAGTGAGACCCATGCAGTGCTTGTGCAGGAACCGCCAACCCTAAACAATAAAATGCCCACAGTTATGCTATGTGCGACGGACCGCCTGGCACCCCTCGAGTGCTTCCATCAGAGAACTGCTTCCTTGCCACTGGCACACAGGTCCATGGTATTATAGCTGTGCCTTGCACCAAGTACTAGACAACACTATCTTAGGTGCAAACTGGAACTCTACTTTATTGAAAATTCACAGAGAATTTATACCGCACAAAATCAGATAAGAGCTTGATCACATGATCCTAAAGAATTCAAATCTGTAAACAGTGATATCATCAGTAAATCTAACAGAACATCTAATGAACAGCTAACATTTAACAGTGATCTAATCAAACCGTAATCAAATTAAAAGCTAGCAGCTAACAGTGATTTATTTAATACTAAGCTAATCAACAGCCAGATACCCAGCCAGCCAGGAGCCCACCCCAGACAGACGGACAACAAGCCCACACTCCTTGATATAAAAGTACATTACACATGCTGTCTTTCATGTGTTTGCCTCTCACTTGTATAATCTGTCCACTAGAAAAGACATCATAAGGCAAAACTCATACAATATTCCAACAGTCTGAAAAAGTGGAATCAATTTATCTTCATAACTTTCTTGAGGGAGATTGGTCATAAATACTTCTGTCCCAAGTAGAGGAGCTTCTCCAACCCAGTCTGCAGGAGGACCACCATATTTCCTCTGATCAATAATCTGTTCCAGATCAACAATACACCTTTCCATCCACTCCAGAAGGGAGTCTTTGTTGTTTTTAGTTAGAGAATTAATCCAAGCCTTTCTCTCAGCGTTCATCACGTTATTGTCCATCACACACTGATTCGCCCTCTCCATATGAGAGTCAGAGGCTGAACTGAGCTCTTTTCCATGCTCTAACCGGGAGAAGCAGACAAAATCCCCAATCTCCTCCATGGGCCATAATCAGTGGGTAGAAAGCTAGCCCCTAGTCTTCTCCAAAAGCCCCTGTCCCAGTTGGATCTGTCACACTATGATCTCATTTTTGTCAGTACCCCTTTATAAGTAATTCTATACTAATTCTATTATAATGTGTACCTGCTGAATGTGACAATGCCTGAATAGGATAGCTTCACTCTGTAAAGAGCTTTATCATGATACTGCATATATGTCCGTACAAACAAAAAACATGCAGCGAGTCTCCAGGGCAGACAAAGGTTCCTGAATACTCCTCTTAGCTGTTGCCAATCACTTTCATATATCATGTACCTTGACTGTTCTTTGTTGTCATTATATGGGTCAAGAATGAAGAAAAGCTAGATTTCTCTTTTTGGAATTCAACTTTCAGGCATTATTCTAAAGTAATATTTTATATAAAAAATTAATATTTCATAATGCCAACTTGATGAAGTGATTGACATAGAACATTTTATACATTTCTTAGAAAATTGAGGAGTTTAAAGTCTAATTTCCTTACCAATGTCACACAAATACAAAGCTTGGCAAACCTCATCATACCATTAAATGTAGAACTGCTGGAGAAGGTCAGAAGCCCCAGAGGAATTCCACACCAACACTGGGAGAACATACAGTCACCGTGTTTGTATTATCATGTTTACAAGCTCCAGCTCTAATCACGGTGGCAACATACACTGCTATAAAGCATAAATATCTCTAGAAAAATATAATGTAATGCATGGAAGGTTAAATAGTATTTAACCATCTAGTCCCTTTATGCACGTACAAGCCCTTGAACTATCGATTTTGCCCAATGGGAAATATTACAGTTTTGCCTGGTTCTGCTTGGGAACTACCTGTTGAACTACCATAAATCCAGTAAGCTCCTAACTTTCTGTAGTGAGCAGACTATGCTGCCTGCACTGAAATCCCAAGTGGCATTGTCAGTCCTGCCAAGTTCTTCCCTGCTGCTCTACATAACACATGCAGTATATGCCTATGTAGGACAAAACAGGTCCAATTAAGCAACCCTCACCGGATGCACAAACTCATGCTCCCTTTACTACCTCAATACTCTGTTTTGTTAACCTGCACTCTTTGACACTTGCACACTTGCAAACCCTGCCTTTTTGTTATACAGTGGAAACATTAAAACATATAGGCAGCCAAAAATAATGACTCTGTCTCAGTGTTTATTGAGGATAAAAGGCTAAGTAGGTGAATAACTTCACAGCAGGATATTGAAGCTTTACAAGAAGACCTCAAAATAAAGGCGTGGGCAACTACATGGCAAATGAGGTTTAATGTTGAAAAATGTAAATATAATGCACTTGAGGGTAAAAATATGAATGCAAGTTACTTGCTAGGGGGAGAACCTTTTGGGGAATCCAGGATGGAAAAAGATCTGGGGGTCCTAGAGGATCACAGACTCAACAATGGCATGCAACGCCAAGTTGCAGCAAGCAAAGCAAGCACAATATTAGCATGCATAAAAGGGTATTTACACAAGAGATAAAACAATAATCCTGCCACTTTATAAAACTCTGGTTCGGTCACATCTGGAGTATGCTGTCCAGTTCTGGTCACCAAGCTTAAAAGCAGAGTTCCAGGCCTTCTCCCAAAAAATTAAAAGTCAGCAGCTATAAATACTGTAGCTGCTGATGTTTAATATTAGGGCACATACCTGTCCAGGGATCCAGCGGTGTCCTCACCCTGAGCCGATTCTTCAACCAACTGTACGGTGCTAGTGCTGCCATCTTAACTAAGGGAAACCAGCAGTGAAGCCTTGTGGCTTCACAGTTGGTTTCCTACTACACATGAGAAAAACCAGGTACCCGCTCTCCCCTAAAAGGTGCCAAATGTGGCAGCAGAGGGGGGAGGCGGCAGAAAAGCGGAGCTTCCACTTTTGGGTGGAACTCTGCTTTAAGGAAGGATGTATTGGGACTGCAGAGAGTTCAGAGAAGGGCAACAAAGCTAATAAGGGGACTGGAGGACCTCAGTTATGAGGAACGACTACAAACATTAAACATTCTCTCTGGAGAAAAGACGCTTGAGAAGAGATATGATCACAATACGCAAATATCCTGGTGATTCTAGCATAGGGAATAAACTGTTCAGTCTTGTGGAGTGTAAGAAGACACGGGGTCACTCAATGAAATTGGAGAAGTGGTTTGACCTTACACTGCGTAGGGGTTTTTTTCACTGTCAGAATGGTAAAAATGTGGAACTCCCTTCCACAATCGGTGGTGTCAATTCATAAACTCCTACATGGATATCTTAGCGAATACTGTATACAGGGAAATGTTTTTTGACAACACACACCAACACAGGTTGAACTAGATGGATTGGTGTCTTTATTCAACCTAACCAACTATGTAACTATGATGCTCACTAAATGAGTGCAACCATGAGGAATAATTTTTTATACTGAAAGCCGATTGGTTTGTGTTGGTCCTTGCACTTTGTGCATCACCATGGTTCTGCATTACTGAATATCTGAAGATGTGCTAATAAATTATGTGTTTTGTTTTATGCAACTGCTAAAATAATTTTGCACATTTTATACTTCTAAAACTTACATGTTTAATGTAAGTGGACAAAAGTGCAAACAATCTTGGATACTACTTGTGAACTGAAGTGTATTTATTCATATCTTCGTGTAGTGACAATATGTAAGTGTATGATCAAACTTACTGATAAGTGTTACAAGGTCATGTGACAGAGCAAACACACAGCACAAACATTAGACGATCATAGTCAAATAGATATCTAAACTGTAAGAATGTCCTCTGTAAATACTTTCACTGGACCTTTTTTTAACAAAAAGTCTAATGGTCAGGAAGGGTTTTTTAGCCAATAGACTAATTTAACTTAAAAGAAGAATGCTACTAGGGAGTCTGCAATGTATGCAGACATGTTAGGTTATGGGATATTGCAATGCATATTTACTGTAGAAACCTATAGGCCAGGTGAGAAATAATTTGACAGGCAGGATGATCGGTAACGGTTGTTAGATAACAGAGGAATAGGTAAATTTGGGTTATTTGTGTTTTTTTTCCATGAAATTAACTTTATCTTAAAACAATAGAATGATCCTGCAAGAAACAGATTGGTGTTTCTTTCTGCAGACAACCATGACCATGAAACCATGAAATGAATTGGTCAGACTAAATTTTTTGGAAGCAGAAAAAGACTTTTGCTTTTGTTAAAGGACACTGGGAATATTCTGCCTCCCCGGTTCACTCCTCAGCAATTTGAAGTGCTTTTCTAGAAGCAGAACTGATAACTCTTCTTAAAATGAATTGCAGAACAATGTAGGCTATTGAGTGTTCTATTTTCCTGATTTGACCTATTTAATAGATCTTTCCTATTGTGGTCACGGGGTCTCTAGTGCCTGCAGACATTAGATAACAATTTCCTGGTTATGTTATTTCTGGCCAGATTGAAAGAGGGACTAAAGTTAAAGCAGCACCTGCAGACACCACCAGCAAAATGATCTCCTGGGGTGATTAGCAACTGGACAGAAAAAAATGTTCCCTGCTGATTCTATTTTTCTAATAATAGTACTGGAAGTGCTTGGAGAACACCTTTCAATTGGACTAAGCACAAATAATTACAAAACAAGAAATAAAGGAGCGCTCCCATCCCTGAGAAAGTCAATACAGTCACAAGCTAAAAAGAGTTTAAAGGGTTAACAAACATGACATGTAGGAGTGCCCAGATTGATACATCAACAAAACAGTGGAGAGGAGAAACACACACCAGTATTCCCAGAAGCTGGAGGATGACACATGATCCTGGACCTACCAGTAGGTTGCTTCGGAGCCTCAGGACAGTGGGAAGGGTGTGTCGATGGCAGCCGCTGGGATAACTAAGTTGGCACGTTCATCGGAAGTCACCTGTCCCAGATCCAGTGGTTATCTCATACACCTGGTGAGAAACTACCAGAACAAGGACTGGTGAGGGCAAATGGAAGCCAAGAGGAGCACTCAAACAATGTCAAACCAAAGGAGAGACATCCTCATGATAACATGTTTCAGGGACTTGCCCCTTCCTCAGATCATGTCTCAACACAAATAATTAAAACAATGCTACCAAATATTTCAGGATACTCTGGCCAGCACAGATACCCAAGGACATATGGACTGTACCTGCAAGTTTCAAGTACAGGCTGGCCATGGCCCTTGAGATGGTGGAAATGTGTGTATCTTTGTGCATAGTTATTACAGACAATTTTGACCCTCTAATTATTCACAATACCATGTTGCTGACAACAACCAGTCAGGCTCAACTTCTACTCCTGATCACTTTCTGAGACAGGTCTGAACCTGATCTGTTGCTACAGGGCAGAATATGCTATTCTTACTTGAGGCACGTTAATTATTGACACTTACAGAACATAATCACGGATATATACTATATTGCCAAAAGTATTGAGACGCCTGCCTTTACCCACACATGAACTTTAATGGCATCCCAGTCTTAGTATGTAGGGTTCAATATTGCATTGGCCCACCCTTTGCAGCTATAACAGCTTCAACTCTTCTGGGAAGGCTGTCCACAAGGTTTAGGAGTGGATCTATGGGAATGTTTGACCATTCTTCAAGAAGTGCATTTGTGAGGCCAGGCACTGATGTTGGACAAGAAGGCCTGGTTTGCAGTCTCCATTATAATTCATCCCATAGGTGTTCTTTCAGGTTGAGGTCAGAACTCTCTCATTCATGTCTTTATGGACCTTGCTTTGTGCACTGGTCATGTTGGAACAGGAAGGGGCCATCCCTAAACTATTCCCACAAAGTTGGGAGCATGAAATTGTCTAAAATGTCTTGGTATGCTGATGCCTTAAGAGTTCCCTTCACTAGAACTAAGGGGCCAAGCCCAACCCCTGAAAAGCAACCCCCCACCATAAGCCCCCCTCCACCAAAATTTACACTTGGCACAATGGCAAGTACCATTCTCCTGTTAACCACCAAAACCAGATACGTCCATTGGATTGCCAGACAGAGAAGCATGATTTGTCACTCCAGAGAACACATCTCCACTGCTCTAGAGTCCAGTGGCGGCGTGCTTTACACAACTGCATCCAACGCTTTGCATTGCACTTGGTGATGGAAGGCTTGGATGTAGCTGCTCGGCAATGGAAACCCATTCCATGAAGCTCTTTATGAACCGCTGTTGTGCTAACCTGAAGACCACACGAAGTTTGGAGGTCTTTAGCTACTGAGTCTGCAGACAGTTGGTGACTTCTGGGCACTGTGCGCTGTCATTTTACATGAGTTGCTGTTGTTCCCAGTTGCTTCCACTTTGTTATAACACCACTAACAGTTGACCGTGGAATATTTAATAGCAAGGAAATTTCACGGATGTACCTAGTGCACAGGTGGCAATTGAATTCACGGAGCTCCTGAGAGCGACCTATTCTTTCAAAAATGTTTTTAGAAGCAGTCTGCATGCCTAGGTTCTTGATTTTATACACCTGTGGCCATGGAGGTGATTGGAACACCTGAATCCAATGATTTGGAGGGGTTTCCCAATTCTTTTGGCAATATAGTGTATGTTACTCTGCATGATTCTAGCCTCTTCTCTGGTGCTTTGTGGAAATACTGGCCCTGAAATGGTAAAACTTTAATGTTATAAGCTCTTTACATCTATATAAAAGCTAAATAATTTTGTTACTCCCTTATTGTATTTTTGGGTTAGAGGAATTACCAAATTTAAACCATTGGCATTAATTAAGGGCAGAAGAACATTTACAAATATGGCTGTCACCGTTTTCCATAATTACAATTTGTATGTTTGGAATGTGTTCAGGAATGTCCAAACTCAAGCTGGAAATGTATTCTGAGTGATGTTTAGTCTATTCTTGATTCAGCTGGTGATGGTCAGTCTGTGCTCACACAGCGCTGTTCAATTGCTGTACACATTCGAAGAATTCCCTCTGCTCATCTGCATTCAGCAACTTTTAGCCATAAAGATGAATTCCAGGCATGTTATCTTTTTATAAAGTTACATTGGTCCAGCTTTGACCAATGTAACTATGCATATACCATACTTGGCTGATCTCCCTGGAAGCTGGGAGTCACTAAAGTAGATACTGCTACTCCAGTGATCTCCACCTACTTCTAGGTCCCATGCTGAGCATTCGGGCTGATGCATTGTGAATACAGGAGGTTGGCCACTCAGCAAGGACAACCTTCACAGAATGCTTTGCTTTTTCTGAACAAATGCAATGTGTTCTCTGATTGGACAAAATTGGAGAGGCAGGGCAGTGACATCAAACTCTCCACTTCATCCAATATGAGAATGCTTTGCATTCATTCAGAAAATGCAAAGCATTCCGTCCGATTCCACCATTAGACAGCATGAAGGCACCACAGCTCTACCTACACAGCTTGACAAAGGAGAGCTCCTGACAGGCTATTGCAGTGCATATGCTCAGAAACGTATGCATAACGTATGGTGACGTCATAACGCTTTATGCCACGTCCCACGTGCTTTCCAGCCCTCCTTCCTTATCCTCCTCCACACTCAGTCAGCTTCTGGAGTAAAACAAGTGGCATACTGAACAGTAGAGAACACGGCCAGAGTTCGAGACTCTCTCCACTTCATCAGAGACCATTCATTATGTGCCTGCCTTTCTTCTCAAACATATGAGTTGCTAATGTACACCGTTTTTGGAATTAAAATTGATTACAGTCTTCACTTAGAGGCACTTTTGTACTTCCTTTTGTCTTTCATGCACTGGAGATCACTTCCACTCCAAACAAAGGCTTGCCCTAAAGCTGCAGCTACCCCCTATGCTCCGGAGACCTCTCCCTATCTCCGATGGACTTTATCATTTATATGGACTGTTATATTCAAGAGTCAGACCTATTGCACTTTTACTTTTTTTTTCTAACCTCCTGTGTTCACAATGCATCAGGGCAGTTACTCAGCACAGGACCCAGAAGCAAGTACAGGTCACTGAAGCAGTGGTGTCTACCTTAGAGTTTTCAAAGCAATTTCTGCAAAGGGTTTGGGACTTTATGAGCATAATGGCAATATCACACACCCATAGCCCTGACCCTACAAATATTTAGGGAGCGTGTAGTCAAGTGATCACTTAAATGCAATGCATACACTATACCACTAATAAGTGTATGTTTTGCTGTGATTAAAATATTAAAATGTGATTAAAATATTTCCTAGTACAGTGGTTGCTCTGGCTTACAGCCGTGAGCCAGAGCAACCACTGTACTAGGAAATATTTTAATCATTTAATTTAATTATACAACTTTTAGGAAATCTGTCCAATCTTCCAGAATGCAGTGGAAGGGAATTTTAAAAATGGATTTAAAAAAGTGATAATGTTGTTTAAACACATCTTATCTTGGAAAGGTGTTACAATGAACTCCAGGCAAGCGGCAAAACTCAGTTTAAAGGATACGTTCACCTCTGTGCACTTTTATTTTCTAAATTCCAGCTCGCCTATGTACCAATATAGCATTAATGCACTTTTGCAGAAATTCAAAAGCTTCCCATTTTTTTCTACCCACCTTTATGTCAGTGTCAAGATGGCTGTACAAAAAAGCTTTTCCATTACTTCTGCCTTATTTCCTGCAGAGATTTTAGGTCATGACACAGGAGAGAATTGACCAACTGACCTCATTAGCACACACCCTGCATCATATACCCTCCTACCTCCCACCACTTCCAGGTACACGACTATTAAATGAAATGCAATCACTGATCACTGCTCTCACTAAATACACAGACATCGATTTTTATTTTTCTACCTTAACTTTCATCTTGCATAGATCATTCATTTGGCACAGTGTGCTGAGTGAACAGATAACAGTCTATGTCAGCCTTTTTCAACCTTTTCAACACAGAGAAACCCTTGAAATAACTTTCCAGTTTCAGGGAACCCCTGCTAAAAATTACTATATCTACAACTCATGATACATTCGTGTGATGGTCAGTGGGAAGAACGCTCCTTACTCTTGTGGTCATTGGAAAGAATTACCCCCTTACAGATAGCTAAAAAGATCAATGGTGTCAGTGGGAACTTATCTGAGAGGCAGAAATTACTCATTGCTCAAGGAACCCCTAGCAACCTATAGAGGGACCCTGGTTGAGAAACCATGGTCTATGTGGATAGAGCTGTAGTATTGAAAACAGGAGAATTTCTTTAAAGTTCACATACACTTTACAATCTGATTGTACAATCACCTTTGGATCTACCATTAACTATGTAGTGCAAGGGCCTGCCTAACTGGATACAGAGTGATTGGGTAGATAGGTGGGTCCTCCTATTCCTTAGTTCTAGAAAATCTAAAGGAAATTGTAAAGAGATTGTACAATCTAAAACCTATCTCAGAAGAACAAAAGTCCCTCAAAACAGACCCTTAAAGTGTTTCTATTGCTGTACTAAAGAACAAAATACAGCTTTCCCTGCAATGTAGAGTGAACACTTGCCTATCCAACCATCCACACCACAGTTTTTAGCTATTTTTAAATTTCAGGAGTATTGAATGCTGCGTGCTGTGGTTCCATCTCCCAGCTGCTACGTCCCTACTGTGTCCTGTAATAATATAGGAGCCAGTAGAAGGACCAGGCATCCGGCATCCAACAATCAACCCAGAAAGGTCGAAATTTGAAGATGTTTCACTTTATCAGGTACATCTTGCTAGTACTGGATTGGACCTCCTTTTTCCTTCAGAACTGCCTTAATTCTTCGTGGCATAGATTCAACAAGGTGTTGGAAACATTCCTCAGAGATCTTGGTCCATATTGACATGAGTTACTGTTGCCTTGAAATCATCTCAAACCAGTCTGCCTATTTTCCTCTAAACTCTGACATCAACATTTTTGTCCACTGGATATTTTTTCTTTTTCGGACCATTCTCTGTAAACCCTAGAGATGGCTGTGCGTGAAAATCCCAGAAGATCAGCAGTTTTTTAAATACTCAGACCAGCCAGTCTGGCACCAACAACCATGCCACGTTCAAAGTCACTTAAATTCCCTTTCTTCCCCGTTCTGATGCTCGGTTTGAGATTCAACAAGTCGTCTTCACTACATCTAGATGCCTAAATGCATTGAGTTGCTGCCATGTGATTGGCTGATCAGCAATTTGTGTTACCAAGCAATTGAACAGGTGTACCTAATAAAGTGGCCGGTGAGTGTATGCCATCAATGTGCTATTTAGCAGGAATAAAGAAAAATCTTGAAACCAACAAAATATCATCCTACTTATGGACAAAATGGAAGCAGAAATATGAGCAAGATACAGGAATGTGATAGGTGTTCTTGTTAGACATCGTTGATACAAATGCTGATTTCTTCTGCTGATCTCTCAGTTTCGGGGGGGGGGGGGTTAGAATGATGCCAATTGGTGCTACAGCTGCCTGCTTTGGGAATAGTTGGGGATAGATCAGTATACAAGGTTTGGATTGTGTACATATGTCAGGCTTATGGTTATTTCCCAACAGCAGTGACCACACAGCAATGAGAACATCAATACATTTTCATCATTTTCCACTGACAAAAAGAAACATTTTAGTGATATCCTTAGTTTATTATCCGATGAACTGCCCAATGTGTGTGTGTGTTATGCTAGAACAGGGTCTCCAAACTTTCTAAACAAAGGGCCAGTTTACTGTCCTTCAAACTTTTTAGGGGGGTTGGACTGTGGCCAGTGGGAAAAGAAAATGTCCTGGAGTTAATGGAAGTAAACAATGCCCCATCATTGGTATCAATGGGACTAAACAATGCCCCATCTTTAGTGTCAGTGGGAGTCATAGTGCCCTATTATTAGTATCAATAGTGCTCCATCATTAGTGTCAGTGGGAGGACTAGTGCCCCATCCATGGTATCAACTGAAGAAATAGTGCACCATCATTGGTGTCATGGGGAGAATAGTTTCTCATTGTCAGTGGCATGAACTATACCAAATTGATGCTGACAGTGGAATAATAATGCCCCAAGGGCCGGATAAAAGCAAGCAAAGGGCCACATCTGGCCCTCAGGCTGCAGTTTGGAGATCACTTAGCTAGAAGAATCTTATAAACTGTAATCATGTGCCAATCTAGCCATACAAATCAGTTGGTAGTTGGTCTCTAGAAGACAATCTAAGGGTCAATGATTTATCTACCTCCCAATAGGAACACAAACAAGAACTCAATGAACTGGAATATCTTGCCGGCACCACTAATGCCACACTCCAAGGAAAAAT
Organism: Staurois parvus; assembly: GCF_062004578.1. Classification (NCBI taxonomy): domain Eukaryota; kingdom Metazoa; phylum Chordata; class Amphibia; order Anura; family Ranidae; genus Staurois; species Staurois parvus. The sequence goes on from NW_028317853.1 coordinate 790,346, forward strand.
AGATGATAACAGTGCTTTTAGCAGTATGAGACACTGATCAGCTTGTATTTATGGGTGCCGTAATAGCCTATGCATATAGGTAACGCCTTTACAATGAAGCTTGATGCTCTCTGAAGCCCACTTTACCATTGATCATTAGATCAATCATAACAACCCCAAATACTTCTTGGGTGAATAAGCCCTAATGCAGGTGATGCTGATACAGCAAAAGTCATGCAGATCAGACTTGTTGAAATGAGCCCCGGCACTTTCTTGCTCTGTGTGCAAACATCATGCGTTTACCATGTAGAATAATGGAGGCTGTTTTGATTTTGCACATCTGAACACCTGCTGTCAAGATCCTTTTATAATGATGCATGAACATATAATCAACTGAACTCTAAGCAAATATAAAAAACAATCAATGAATGCACATAGGTTTAAAAAAGTAGTATGATGTAAGGGGGACCTCTGTGGGCCGTGGTGTAAGGGGGACCTCCGTGGGCTGTGATGTGAACGGGAGCTTCGTGGGCTGTGATGTAAGTGGGAGCTCCGTGGGCTCTGATGTAAGGGGAGCTCCGTGGGCTCTGATGTAAGGGGGAGCTCCGTGGGCCGTGGTGTAAGGGGGACCTCCGTGGGCTGTGATGTAAACGGGAGCTCCGTGGGCTGTGATGTAAGTGGGAGCTCTGTGGACTCTGATGTAAGGGGGACCTCCGTGGGCTGTGATGTAAGGGGGAACTCTGTGGGCCGTGATGTAAGGGGAAACTCCGTGGGCCGTGATGTAAGGGGAAATTTCCTGAGCCGTATTGTAAGGGGAAACTCTGTGGGCCGTAATGTAAGGGGAAACTCCGTGGGCCGTAATGTAAGGGGAAACTCCGTGGGCCGTAATGTAAGGGGAAACTCCGTGGGCCGTAATGTAAGGGGGAGCTCCGTGGGCTTTGATGTAAGGGGGAACTCTTTGGGCCATGATGTAAGGGGGAACTCCATGGGCCATGATGTATGGGGGAACTCTGTGGAGTCTTGTTTAAGGGAGGGGGGCTCTGGTGACCAGAGACCTCCTTACATCAGCGTTTCCCTTTACATCAGAATCCTTGGCATTCCCCTTACATCAGATCTTTAAAATAACGGTTTAGCCACTTGGAGTATCTTGGCATGTAATGGGAGTATCTTGGTGTGCAGTGGTGGTAAGGGGCCCCATGTCAACTTTTGCATCAGGGCCCACAAGCTTCAAGCTACGCCTCTGGGAGGAAGGGCAGTCCAAATTGGCAGTCAATCCTTATCTTTGCTGCTCCCCAACAACTCCCCCCTCCCCCTTAAGCTGCAAAGGCAGCTGGACAAAGGTGTACACATACATGTAAAAAATGATCCCCTCTTTCATGCTCGGCAAGCAGTACTGTCACCAAACACAACTCATTCAAATGAATGGGGCCACACTGTAGCCGCAAGTCAAACACTAGGCTTTCCCATTGAAAAAGGCCATTTGGCAAGGACTCAGAAAGCAGCAGCACATGCACTGCTCTGTGAAACGTTTTCCGTGGTGGGGCCAACACAGGTGTAAAAAAGTCCTTAGTGAGTTGTCCCAGGAACAGGTGTCCCCACTGGAGGGTTTTCCCTCACTTACTGCTCTGATGACAACTCAAACTGTTCGTATTTCGGCTCACCTTCTGTCTTGGTGACAATGGTAACCAACACAAACAGAATGCAGAATCTCCTCAGCAGGGACAACTCGCCAAAGGTTCCAACCTTTCCCTACTCAATGCAAACGTAAGTGCCCAGTCATACCGGTGCGATCTCAGGTGCAATTTGCGAAATTGAAATTGCATCCGAAATCACATCTAATGAATGTGAATGTCAGTTTAACATGTGCGATTTGCTGCAGCATGCTTTCTAAAGTAGTTCTTGCATCATATTTTCTGCAGTTTAGTGCGATTTCACATAGAATATAATGGGAATCGCAAGGAAAATCACAAGAAACTGTTAAAAATCTTAACGTTGTAAAAAAGTCTTCAAAAATCGCACCTGCAATTGCGCTGAGATTGCAAAAAATTGTGCGATTTTAAATTGCAGCGGTGTGACCAGTGACTTAAAAAATGCCTTTACATACACTTTAAGGCCTCGTTCACATAGGTACATCTATGCATACACCTGTGCGCAGGGTACTCAGGATACATAGAAGTGCAGGCAGTCCTATTCATGTGTCACTGGTCCCAATTTGACATCCATGCATGTGCGAGTGGAGGGGAGGCATCAGGGGTCCATAAGACCCCTGATTTCTCCATAAAGAGTATCTGTCACTCAAAAAAGTGCCATCACATATGGAGATTATCAGCCCACTTGTGATAGCAATAAAGTTAAGTGAAAAGAACACATTAAAAAAGTGTGAATTAAAAAAAATACATAAAGTTAAAAAGAGAACAAAAAACATTTTAAAAACCCATAAGGAATTAGTTTAAGTGTATTTTTTGCTAAAGATATAGCTTTGCAAAAAAAAAGTAATACAAATGTCATGTGACATTAAATATTGTCTAAAATGGTCATTTTAAAGTGTGTAAAAAAAATGGACATGGTAGCAAAAGGGTGAAAACTGGACTCTGGGAAACCTGAACGTTCTCCCTTGCAGTGGGGCTGTGCCCACACTGCTAAGGCTAGCTGCTTGTTAGTCTAGGGGGCATGGAAAAGTAGATTTACCCAGTCCTTAGCTGCTCCACACTGCATCTTCTCCCCATACACTGGCAGTCTAAGGTCCTGACCAGGGGTGGACTGACAACTCATGGGGCCCCCGGGCAATAGGGGATCATGGGGCCCCTGTGTCCTTGCCCAAACTCAAAAAAGCCTATGAAAAAAGGTACCAGGGGCATCTCATGGGGCCCCCTACTGACCCCAGGCCCTCGGGCAGTGCCCAAGTTTCCAAATGGTCAGTCCGCCCCTGGTCCTGACATCATCAAGACCAATGCAGGATCCATATACCTGCACTGTACGAGGGCAGGGCTGCTGTTAGAAACCATGGGGCCCTATACAGCCAGCCTGACAGCCCCCCCCCCCCAAAAAAAAAAAAACAGCCAGGAAAGAAAGCTGGTAAACTGTAATATATTTACCGGATCATTCCACCACTCTCCATCCTGAAGGATCCTTTTGTGTGCTTGCAGCTGCTGGTAGGAAGGAAGGGAGGATAGCTGGCAGCACTGCGGGGGTGGGGGCACACAAGGGGTCTGAGCAGCATGGTGCACAGGGAGGATGATAAGGTGAGACAGGGGGGCAGTTACTGGAACTGATCCTCTATATGGCTCTCTCTGCAGCAGCTGAAAGCCAGTGGGAGGGAGAGGAGAAGAATCCAGCTTTCAGCTGCTGCGGATAGAGCCATACAGGGGATCAGTTCCAGTAATTTCACCCCCACCATGCCGATCACCCTACCTGCCCACATCTGACTCACGCAGTTGCCTAGGCCCCCCTGCTGGCCTGGGCCCCATACAGAAGGACTGGTGGTACCCCCTTATACACGGCCCTGTACGAGGGGATGCCAAGGGACAGTCCACCATCTCAGCCTGGAGGAGCACTGTCTAATGGGGAAGGGAAGGATCAGGTACGCAAAAGTGCTTTTACCATCCTCTAGTCTTAACAAAAGTGAGAATGCAAAAAGTTGCGTTTTTGGTTCTATAGACTGGAGAAAAGCATTTAATGCATTTTTGCAGTGTTTTTGCCATGTTTTTGATGCATTTTTAATGCGTTTTGCATTTTTAAATCTACTTAGCAACAAGAAAAATTAAAAAAAAATACAAAAATGCATCAAAAGCACATAAAAAATGCAGGTGCCAAAACGCAATGCAGAAGCGGCTCAAATGGAACCTACATAGGTATGAACCTATCCTTGAGCCTGGGTTCACACTGATGCAGCGCGGAATTCGCAGCAGTTTCTGTGCGAATTCTGTACCGCATCACAATCTCACCCCGTTCATGTGAATCGCTGCGGGTGTCTATGTTAAGTTAACAACACCCCAAAATCAGTCTGCAAAACGCGGTGAAATATGCAGAATCGGTCATATAGGTGTGAATACCCATAAGATCCGATTCTAGTGCGGACCAAAAAAAGGGCCCTTCACCTTTTTGGTGCGGATGCGGTGAGATTTGAGCCATACAAAATGTATGATTCCAATCGCACCGCACATGAATTCACATGTGATTTGCACCGGAATGCGGTGCGGTTACTGTGCGAATCACTTGCGATATGCTGCACCGCATCAGTGTGAACCCAGGCTAAAGCTCTTTCACTATAAATATAAAAATACTTTAATGTCCATTGGTGTGCATAGGTGTATTGTAAACGGAGTATTTCGTGCTTTCTTTATGGTAGAAGAAAAAAAAAAGAACTTCTTGGCCTATGTGAGTATATGCTTGTCTTACAGCCGTAATTGTCATTTGTAATGTTAGATCCTCCTGTCTCCAGTCTGGAATATCTGTATTTTCTACTCTTTGGCTGCTCTTCATACAAGTATATTCTGCTATGGAATGGTGGAGGAAGAAAACATTCCCATTTGTCTACACATCAGCCCTGGGACAATGGCTGGAAACCTCCTGCACTGACTTTGTAGCCACCCCATGTCAACCTTAAGGTGTCCTATTTGAAATGTGTTCGCTAAAATTAGGAGGCCAAACCCATCCCTCGCCCATTCTTTACACACCTCCTCCCTCGTTTAGTCTAGTCTTACACCAGGTGGCTGCGAGGTGTCCTACTACTACTCCTGTCCTACTACTTTTTAGATCCCAACAAAAGGCGTCAGAACAACAGGACACAAAGCGTACTGGCCAGATAAAACATTGTATATGTATGTATTTGTGCCACTACCAGTGTGAACTGTAAGGCTGCATTCACACCTGAGGTGGGTGCCTTTCGTTTTCATTTTCTCAGCTCTCCCATTGAAGACTTTTAGGGTCAAAAATGCTTGAAGCTTGTAGCTCAACTGCTTGCCTACCGGGCACTTTTACCCCCTTCCTGCCCAGGCCAATTTTCAGCTTTCGGCATTGTGGAACTTTGAATGACAATTGCGCAGTCATGCAACACTGTACCCATATGCCATTTTTATAATTTTTTTCACACAAATAGATATTTCTTTCGGTGGTATTTAATCACCACTGGGTGTTATACTTTGTGCGCTCTAAACAAAAAAGAGAAAATATTTTGCAAAAAAAAAAAAGTCTCTGTTTCTAGTATAAAATTTTGCAAACAGGTAATTTTTCTCCTTCACTGATCTGCATTGATGAGGCTGCACTAACAGGCAGCACTGATAGGTGGCACTGATGGGCATTGATGAGAAGGCACTGATGAGGCTGCACTGATATGCGGCACTGATGGGTACTGATAGGTGACACTGATGGGCACTAATAGGCGGCACTGAAGAGCACTGACTGGTGGCTCTGACAGGTGGCACAGATTGGCAGCACTGCTGGGCACTGATGGGCAGCACTGTTGGGCACTGATGGGCAGCACTGTTGGGCACTTTTGGGACTGCACTGATAATCAGTGCCCTGATTATCAGTGCAGATGTCTGCTTTGACAGTTTTTGGCTATGGGCAGTACTTTCCTCACACTGTCACAACATGAGGAAAGTACTGCTGATAACCACAAATGTATTTACATGGTGATCAGCTGTGATTGTACACAGCTGATCACATGGTAAAAGGCCACTGTGATTGGCCTTTTAGCATGTCCTGTGAGAGCGCCAAGTACACGCCGCTGGGGTCGCTTACTGGGAGAACATCATATGACGCCCTCCCAGAACTGGACGACCGCACTGTAGCCATCATTCCACTATGGCGCGGTCAAGAAGTGGTTAAAGGAAGCTTATGTACTTTTTAAAGCTACAAGCTTTGATCTAAGCTACTTTTAGGGGTGAACAGGCAGCATGCAGATCGTGAGATTCTGGAAGTTGAGCATTTTGGAGCATTTTGGAGCATTGAGCTAAAAACGCTCCTGTGAGAATGGGTCCTATGACACCCCTAAGATATCTAGATGCATTCTTCATTCTTGATGTCTCAGCACCCTGCTGCAACCTCCATGTTGTAGCATTAAACGAAATACAGCAGAACAAGTTAGACCTCTTTGTATTGTTTAAACCAGACAGTTTCAATCTAAACTAAAATGTTATTTTTGGGTTGAATTACCTTTTGATATCTACACATTTAAACAATTGTCATTCAGTTCTAATAAGTACAGAAACTCTGGAACCATAATGTGTGAGTACACTGTTGTGAAAAAAAAGGGGAAGTTCCGCTGTAAGGCCTCACCCCTCGCTCCCCGTTAAGGATTGGCACTTTGGGGAGGCGGTATCTGATTTTGACAGGTACCCGATCCCACTTCTGCTGCAATTGCCTAGGCAATCGGAAGCGGAAGTTCTTCTACTCCCCTCCCCGTAGTCTTCTGGGACATGTGACAGGTCCCAGAAGACTATGGGGCCATTCACAAGGCTCAGTACTACTCACTTATGTGCAGTGGGCACCCGGCTGTGAAGCTGCAAGCTGTCACAGCCAAGTGCCCACACTTAAAATGCCGGTGCTGAGGACACAGGACAAGAGGTGAAATCAGCTGTGGGGAGGACACCGCTGGATTGAGGGACAGGTGAGTGGCTGTTTTTGTAGCTGCTGACTTTTTGACTGGACAACAGCTGTACCATAAAGTGGAGCTACACTGCATCTGGTATCACAAACCAAAACACTATTTAGTTAATTTTTAATATTCAAAGCAAACTGGTCCATCTATCCCTGCCAAGTAAATATGATATACTTTCCTGTCTATTCACTAATGCTAGCAGCATAGGTGTAGAACCCTCTAGTGTCCATAGGTAAATTTAGTTTGGCTCACAGGGTAGCTGAAGTGAGCATGTCTGTGGGGTTCAAGCTTAGGTCAGCTGGAGGGTTCTGCAGGTCAGGCCTCTGTCACCGGAAATTGGTTTTAGAAGTTTCCAGAAGAAAGTGGGTGGAGGTACATGGGCAGGGATCGGAATATTCGTAGGAGTTTGATCAGTCCCTGGACAGGAGGTCTTGAAAAGTGGTAAGATTTTCCCATAAACATTGAAGAGCCTAGCCAGCAGGGGTTCATTGTTGGTTGGGAGGATGGAGTGCTGAGTCGAGGTTTGTGAGACCTGAAGGGGACCCCAGGGTTGGGGGCTCTGCCTCCAGGCAGAAGATGAGGAAGGAAGGAAAGGAGGAGCAGTTTGATCCTAGGGATCTTGCCCTTCAGTCTCATCCAGGAGACACTCTGTACTGCAAGGGAAGGACTTATACAGCAGGAGACCTGAACAGCAGTCTTTACCGAGCAACAGGATTTTGAAGGGACAGTGTGAGAACCTCCACCTTCACCACCCAAAGCCCATTGGGGAGAAGCAGCCAGGTGCAACACCCATCTAGCCATACAGGAGGGACAGCTATTGCCAACCTTTACCCCTGCTTGGGATAGTTTTGTGCCAATGCCGGGATCAGTATTGGAAGTGCATTGCCAGTCTGTTGAAAGTAATTTCCCCTGGAAACAGTCTGGAGTTTGTAGTCACAGTGGTCCTCAAAGTTTTCTACACTTTTCACCCCCCCAAGTCGACAAGAGAGGTTGCAGCTGAGTACAATATTCAGCTAGTTTTCAGATGGACAGCATACAGTTATCCTTCACCCTTGCTTGGGGAATTCTCTGTTGAAGCCAGGTGAGCTGGCATTTTCCACAAAGGGGACATAGAGCTCCTGCATACAGTTGGGACTTTTCTGTTTTATACTACGGAGACATGGAGCTCCTACAAGCAGAAAAGAAACTCGCTACTGATCCATTAAGTGTTACTTAACCCACAACAGTAAAATCAGTCTGTATATGCAGTAAAGCATGCTTGTTATACTCACTGTGGAATGTAAGAAGTTAATCCTCCGCATTGTGTAAAAAGGCTGTTTGATCCTGTCTTCTTTGATCCTCCGCTTCTTCTGCTGTCCCCAGTCCATCTGCTGATAGGACAGAGCCTTGGGGGTAAGCTGCACATGCTCAGTTTGTTGTGTTTTGCTAGAGAGTATTTTTCTTTTTCTTGGGAGAGGCATGTGATCAGCACAGGGCCAATCAGGCTCCTGAAGCCTTAAAGGACAGTCAGAGGAGAATGAAAACTCTCCTACAAGCTTAAACCAATGCTCTGCTGAACACTGATAGAAGTCACAAGACTGCTCCAACTGCTGATGAGAAAAGGTATTTAGCAGTTTATATTTACTAAAATAATTGCAAGGGGCAGCACTACTTAATGATTAAAATTAATCAATGTTGATTGAGAGAGTGAAGTTCGGCTTTAAACACATTGCCAGCCCCTCGGGGCCAACTATAATGGAAGTCCTGACACCTCTGTTAGCACCTCTCCTAGTCTCTGCAATAGCTGGCTGGGGCATACTGTGAGCCATGGCTTCATTTACCTTTCCACCATATCTCTCTACCAATTTGCATAAAAAGCAAAAATAAAGTGATTTAAACCCTCTTCTATGCATCTTCAGTCTCTGTCCAGTTGTATTCAATTGCGGCTTACTATGAAGTTGCAGCTAGCAGAAGTGAGACCACAGAGGAAGAATGTAAACAAGGCCATGGACTGGGGTAGGTCATGACTGTCACATGGAGATTTATGTGCATGTTGAGAATAGAGTTTTTGTCATAGCTCAGAATTACCGCCTTCTCTGGGCAAGTTTGTGGGCTTTTCTGGGTCTAACACACTGGTCCAATATTATTGTAAAAGGGACAGGAGTTCAGTTCCTGGGGAAAGGAGGAGAAGAAGGAAGGAAAGAGAGAAAGTCACTTAGAGAATCCTGCTGAATTCGGGCCCTGGGGAGCCACAACGCCACCATTTAGAGGGTCTGCATGGATTCGTAGTTACCTCTGAAGACACCGACTCGTCGGAACACCATCATGATGGACTACCACCACCTTGGACTTGCCAGTATTGGACTCTACTGCAGGTATGCTGGGGTAGCCACAGTTAGTCAGTTAGGGAAAGCCTTATTATTCTGTTTGAACTGTTATGCTGACATTTCACAGTAAAGCCTTTGAAATGTTGTCTTGCCTAGTCTAAAGTTATTCTAAAGGGGTGTATGAAAGTAACCAGCACACTTTACAGACATCTGAGGTTCGGGTTAGTTAAAGCACATTGGGGTATGCAGAAATCAGTCTGCAAAAGTGAACACAGTGCTGGGTAGCAGCAAGCAGTTGCCAAGAGTTAAGAGAGACTAGTATGCAGTGCAAGCAACCTGTCATGAAGCATGGTACCTGTGGTAGGTGAGGTATCCTCTGGTAGCAAGGGGGTTGCTTCTGGGGCTCCCTCCCAAGTGATCTGTCTCCCATAGCATCGGGAATAGATCAGCATCACGGAGGACCTTGGCTTAGCCACCAGGTACGGGAAAGCAAGAGGAACTAAGTACACGCATGAGGTCCACGCTATATGCACAGTGGGACTCCATTCTGTTCCTGGGAGTGAGGTGACAGAGGTACACTGGATGGGTGGAATGGGCATGGGCTCAGAATATCCGTCCTAAATGTAACAGTTACAGTCAAGGTGTGCATGAACACTGGACCAGAGGGTTAACTGGAGTCTGGTTTATTCATTCAATGTGCTCAGTGTACGGTCCATCTCTAAATTGGAGGACCACCTTAAGGTTGACTTTCCCTGAAAGTGGTCTCCACCTTGTCCCTGGATATTGATGCACAAGACACAGCAAAGGTACCCCATGTATAGGACAAGTGACCCCATCCATGGAAGAACCTACCCTGGGATAGACCTCTTATGTGTCCCTACACTCAATAAGGAAACATGGAGGAAGGCCCATCTACCTACCCCCACTTACACACAACTCACTCAAATGTCATTTTTTTAAAAGCACCTACCATAATCTAGCTACATTCTAAACTACATCCATCTTACTGTGATAAGTGTATAGAGAAAAATGTATGTTTTACCTACCCCCTCGGGGGCCATTAGCGATAGCTGGTTCTTCTCTAATAGTATAGAGGCTGCTCACCACCACAAGCACCAGTCCATACACTTCGACTCCAATAACTAAGGCTAGGGGTGCCTTTTTGAAATGTATTGCTTGAAAAACTTTAAACAGGAGAGGGGTTAGGGCACTGGATATGTCAGAAACGATTGGCAACAACAATGACAGGATAATCTTCTCTTTATCTCAAGGTAAATGGAAATGTCAAACAGTCAAAGGCCTCATAGCTATAGACCATAAGGTACCCAATGAGAGTTTCAGAACACTGCACAGTAACTGGGGCACTTTTTCTCCAGGCTCACACTCCAGGATTCTGCTGAGAACAGGGGAATGGCCGGTACTCTGACACTGTGTGAGGGGTGTCTCAGTCAAGCTACCTCCGGCACCTATATCCCAAAAGCACACACAGTCACCAGGAATCAGTTCAGGGTCATTACTCACAAGTCCCCATGACAGCTGCACACCTTCCAGCTTCCTCCAAACATGATCCAGTAAGGGAAACAACCCTTCTCCAAACTCTATCCCTTATGGTGAAGTCCTATAACCAGCTTCTCAGGAGATCCATTCAGCCACTCAGCCCTGACACAGCTACATAGGCCATGGCCTGCCTAAGGGCAACAGCCTCTCAGGCTTTGGAAATCTCCTGAAAAAGGTACAAGCTCTCCAGGGCTTCAGACTATTTATCACCTCCTGGGCCACCCGCTGGACGTTCCTCTTACGGAATTGACTGGAGCATGATAAATAATAAAACTGGTTATTTTAAATATCCCTCCCTAAATTCTGGAAGCTTCTTCCAGAGGCAGGGAAAGCAATCAAACTTCCAACCTGTGAAATCCTGAACAGAACAGTCACCGTTCCCTTGACTACAGAAGCAGCCAAAAACTAAATTTGAATAGTATCGTACGAAAAATTGTCCAAACCTAAAAGCTAGTACATTAAGCATGCTTGTAGTAACGAATAATACCAGACCCGCAATGCCAGAAAGATTACCAATAAAGGGAGTATCATTGTCATATTACCAGAGATGCAATGGTTCCATGTTATCAGCCGCTGAGTGCTTCCATCTAAGGATTTCTGCCCAGTTAAAAGAGTGTAGTGCTAATATATAATAAGAGAGCTGCCGTGATAGATGTGTTTCAGACGCTTCAGATCTGTTTAAATATCAATTTATCTTCCATGCTAAGTTAGCTCAGCCTCTGCCATACACCCTGCACCCATCCCACTTAGCCCATTCACTTTTAGCAAAACATATTTTTTTCCTCTCCATCCCTCTCCCTGTAGCATAAATCACATCTTTGAAAGCTAAATGTGTACAGTGACCTTGGCTTCTGATTGGTCATGATTATCTGTCAATAAGAATACACAACTGACCTCTGAGAGAAGCAATTGATGCTGCAGAGAAAATGAATGGATAAAGCAGTTATCCCTTGCTTTTTAGGGGTAAAAGGTGGATAAAATAGGGGGGGGGGAGCAATTCGCTCCAGCTGTTGTATATGAAGTGGTTAAAGTATGTATAGCCAAACCTTTTTTTTTTAAGTTTCTAATAGGGAAGGGTAACACTGCTGCCAGATTGCTGTTACATCACCCAACAGAAACATGAAGTTAGAGGAAATCGTCCTAAATTAGTGGAAAGTTGTCCTCAGAATAGATGCCCCCTACCTTCTCATTCTTGAGACACCTTTAACATTTTGGATTACCTCTCATTTTATTTCTTGGTGACAATGACTAACTCTCCCCTACACTATCCAAAGCTAAAAAAAATGTTTTGCGTACAGATACACTTTATAATAATGGGCAGGGGATGCACTGTGGCAGAACATTGGGAACACAGAAAAGGAGTTATTATAATAGAAGGGTGGGGGTTCCTTGCAGCAGGCACTGCTCTGACAGTGGAATTGATAGGGAGGGTGTACCATTCCAAAGACAAATGTAGCCCTGATGTTTTGATAATAAGATATCACAAGCACAGATGTCAAACAGGGTTGATAACTATCTAACAATCCACAGAGAGCTCATAAATAAGCAACTAATTAAGGCTGATCATAAAGTTACTGGAAAAAAAACAAATGTCACTGAAACACATTTATGTGTTGTTTCTTCGTCTGCATACAAACATAAGCCAAACCATGGTTTGCTTCACATATTACCATGGATTAAAGCTTAACCTCTCTGGCGGTATGATTCTTTCCGATTTTTTGTGCTGAAAGCGGTACCATTTTTTTGCATGGAAATATGTAGTTTTTTATTGTAGGCTGTAATTTTTAGGAATAACTCACTGAAATCTGTCCGAACAAGAGTCTATTAAACATTCCGGATATGATAAAATTTGAAACACGAAATCATAAATTATAATTTAATAAATAATCATAAAAAATAATAATATAATAATAATAAATGTAATTCAATAATATAATCAAACCAAAAACACTGAAATTTGAAATACAGAGGCAAATTTGCACATCGCTGAGCAAAGTCGCAAAATCGTTTTCAGTGTCTGATGACGAATTTCCCCACAAATCATTATCACTCAATTCTGCAAGTGGTTCTGATTTACTATCGCTGTTCTAAAACCGCTTTTGACGTAAAGGGACGCTTTTTGGACGCCATGGACTTTTCTAAGTTTCCAGAAAGAACATTCAAAATGCAGGCAGAACACAGGACAAAGCAGTAGCGACCAAATATATGTGAAATGCATTGAAACAGCAATGACAGCAAAAATGACATTTTTAAAAAACTTAAAATTTTCCGCCGGCGCCTGTACGTCCCGATGTCACAGGGACCGGAACACAGAAGCCGGATGCCGGCATCGGCCAGAGGAGATGGCCAGGGACGCTGCAGGGGACACATCGCAGGAGCGAAGGACAAGGTAAGTGCTGCAGGGACCCCCAGAGCAGCGCCGCATGGTAAGCCCGAGTGTAGCTCGGGGTTACCGCTCTTGGTATTGAAATTTTACCCCGAGCTACACTCAGGATTACCGCTAAGGAGGTTAAAGAATTATACCATGATGGCCAACCTCAGAGTGAAGAGCTTTATCTGTAGCTAAAAGTATTGGATGATTGCACTAAAAATGACCCTATATTTTGCCCATCGGGTTGACTTGATAGCCAGCTCCCTCTACTACCAACACTTTCTGTATCTTTCCTGTGCTCCCCAGCTACAACTTGTGAGATACATCTGGCCATGGGGGAACATGAGTCTCTCTTCCATTTAATCTTTGACGTAACCCTTCTTTACCTAAGTGGTCAGTCACATACAGTGTCATGTGGGAGCGGGGTCCTCATGTCTATATAAAATCCTATCCAGAGGGACACAGATCCTACACACTTTTTGCAGGGCTTCAATGGGCAAATGGGCTGAGCAGATATTATGCAAACATGTCATTTTGGCCTTTCAGAGGAAGTTAGAGGTTGGCTCCAAATCCTCATCTCCATTATCCATAATTTATAACTGCAGGTACATAACAGCTTCAGTCTATCCTGAACTCAGCGGCCAGACTCATCCACCTAACCAACCGCTCCGCATCTGCCACCCCCCTCTGTCATTCCCTCCACTGGCTTCCGATTGCCCAACGCATTAAATTCAAACTACTAACACTGACGTACAAAGCCATTCATAACACTGCCCCAAACTACCTCACCGACCTGATACCCAAATACCACCCAACCCGTACTCTTCGCTCCTCGCAAGACCTCCTAGTTTCTAGCTCCCCGGTCTCTTCCTCCCATGCCCGACTGCAGGACTTCTCCAGGACTTCCCCCATCCTCTGGAACTCGCTACCCCAATCCATTAGACTGTCACCTACCCTCCTCACCTTTTAGGCGCACCCTGAAAACCCATTTCTTCAGGGAAGCCTACCCCACCCTCACCTAACAGCCGATCTCCTCCACTCCTCCTACCACTCCATCCCCCACAGCCACTTCCTCCTGTACCACTATTCCCTCCCTCCTAGATTGTAAGCTCCAAAGAGCAGGGCCCTCGAACCCCTTGTGTATTGTATTGTTACTGTATTTTCTCATGTACTGTCCCCCACTATAATGTACAGCGCTGAGCAAACTTTTTGGCGCTATATAAACACTGTATAATAATAATAAACAGGAAGTACAAGAACTTCAGACATATTTCATGCAACCACACAACCTGCTTTTGCATGAAAGGTCTCAGTGGTTCCTGCATTTAGGTTCTTGTGATTCCTGTTTATGAGAGAACATGCTAAATAAATTATGACGTAGGTCATCTCCTACGTGTTGGTTATGTGTTATAGAAGACACTGGTAGTGATAGCAGAATTCAGGCTTTACTTGTGTGGCTTAAATTACAAACATATAGAGCACATTTCACAGCAGACATGTTACAGATTACTTCCTGAAGAGATGATAGAGAAAAGGAAAGTATCAGCAAGTTTTACACATACACAACTAGTAACCTTTAGTGTATAGTGCCATCTACTGGTCAAGTGATATTAACATACAATACTATATAGTATATTATTGTACATGCTGTTGTATTCCCAACACTACGTACTGTATATGTAAATATTCAAGCTGTAAACTAGCAGAGCCAACACCTGCCAAGTTCCACATGTGGTGCTCACCCCAGAACGGGCCGCTGATTTGGTCCCAAGGGTAAACACTTTCCCCAGTTAGTGTACTAACAGCCAAGCACCCAGTTGTAGTCACTCCTCTGGCTCATTAAACAGTCTAGGGGTATCCTTTTTCTGATGCTTTGTTAATCTTGAACTTGGATAGGTGCAGGGTAACTGTGGGATACTCCTGTAGGGCAAAGTAACAACTTAAGGACACCTCTGACTTCCTCAAACTTCCTAACACAGTCCTTGCAGCAGCATATGATGAACTGATCTACACAGGGACACCATAAGGAATGTCCACTTTTAATCAAAGGCTGACACTAATTCCAGAGGGGAAGCAGCAGCACACAGTCACTGGGATCTCACACACTGGTCTGTACTCACAACTGTCTTTGGATATTTGGATGCCTCTTTCCAACATCAGACAGACCAGGGGTGGACTGACCAATTGGAAACTCGGGCACTGCCCGAGGGCCTGGGTTCAGTAGGGGGCCCCATGAGATGCCCCTGCTACCTTTTTCATAGGCTCTTTTGAGTTTGGGTAACGACACAGGGGCCCCATGATCCCCTATTGCTCGGGGGCCCCATGAGTTGTCAGTCCACCCCTGCTACTGTCACATTCCATACATCTAGGCCCTATTTACACATGGGTGTAGCCAGGGGCGGACTGACCATTTGGCCACTCGGGCACTGCCCGAGGGCCCAGGGTCAGTAGGGGGCCCCATGAGATGCCCTTGGTACCTCTAAATGGCTTTTAAATAGGCTTTTTTTGACTGTGGGTGAGGACACAGGGGCCCCATGATCCCCTATTGCCCGGGGGCCCCATGAGTTGTCAGTCCGCCCCTGAGACAGACATTTCTCCTGTGGGCTCTTCAGACCAGATTCCCCAGAAAATATCCCTATATCAGCTCCAGCAAAGTTCTATAGAATTGCCACCCCTCAGCTAACAAGGCTGGGACCTCAATGAACATTGAAGAAACACAGCTGGACTGCCCAGAAGGGCAGAAGCCCTTCAGGCTGGGATCTTTTCCTCCTGGACAAGAACTCCTCTTGTCCAAATCACTTATACACTTGTGTGGAGGTGCAGGGTGGTGCAGCAGCAGTAAAGACACAGAGCCTGATTGCAGAAAACTCAAATTCTGTATTGCAGAGAATGCCAACTAATACGACCCCTGTGGATGAACAACCCCTAGGGTAACACTTCAGCTCTTGGCAGAGAGGCAGTGGGTAAAGCTGCACCAACAGTGTCTGACAGAGGGCAGAATGAGGCCTGGTAAGGTCCCAAAGGGGAGGTTACAACACAGGATTGCGTGCCCCTACTAGTCAGGAACCTTTCCCTGCCACTATCACTTTCCTTGGCAGATGGGTGCTCTTTCCCTGCTCTATCCACTTCCCAAAATGCAAACCAAATTCCAAGGGTAGGGACTTATAAAGGCTCTGCTAAACCAAGATGGCTACATGGGGTCTCCTGGATGTAGGATAGACAACCAGAATGCTGCCTTCAGGGTCCAGGAAACCACATGTGACTGTTCTGGGAGTAGTAAGAGTTTTGTTATGTGGTTGGAGAGGTCTCTGTATGTCATGTATGGCATATGGCCATTGTATTTGTTCAACCATGACCCTGATGTCACACAAAATTGTAGGTTTTGTAAAGTGAGAGTACAAAACTAGCTGTTTGGTTTTCATATTGTCTCTCTCTAATTAAAATTATGTATAAAAAGATACAGGGCAAAGAGAGAAGAAAGAAGGATTGGGAATAAGTCACACCTTCATTCACCAGTTTGTATAGTCTCAGTTTTAGTTATTGAACTCTATGAACAGGTTTGTTCAGCTAAGCAGTAAGGTGAATCCTGGTAAGTTTATGAAAAGGAACATATTCAATATGCAATATTTCTTCACTAAATAACATTTCATGCACTAAATAAAAATAAAAAATTATATAAATTAGGCCTGAAAATAATAATTACAATATATTCAAACACATTACACATTCCTGTTATCTATAGATTTCATATTGCAGCCTTTTTCACCCAGTCAGATCATCACTGCTGATTGTCACTTGCTGCTGAGACTCACATGAGTGTATTTCTTTGTTACCTATTCATATATTGGTGACAGCAGACGGGAAATCTGACCTTTGCACAGCAGCCCTTTCATAACGATAACACATTTTGACTCCAGAGGTTGTAAAATATCAAATAATAACTTGGTTTCCCATGCCTCTGTCAATGGCTTATTGCACAAATACTGTTCCTATAAAATAGTCAATAAAAAATAAAGTTTGTGCGTTTATAACTGGGTGAAACGCTGCAGTATGATATCTACATGAAGTCCATACATGTAAGGAGGCTATACGATATATCATTTTTTGTCATTTTTAATGTCTTTCTCCAGAAATACTGTATATGCTGACCAGCATACATAACAGTGACACGAGTTAGAACAAACATGACACTAGCAGAGCCAACAACTCTCACCTTTTATGTATATGGTTTTATTTTTTTAGGCTGCATCAGGGTCTCCAAACTTGCTAAGCAAAGGGCCAGTTTACTGTCCTTCAGACATTAGGAGGGCCGGACTGTGGCTAGTGGAAGTAGAAAATGCCTAATTTTTTGTGTTATAGGAGGAATAGTGCCCCGTCACTGGTGTCAGTGGGAGAAATAATGCCTCATCGTTGGTGTCAGTGGCAGGAATCGTGTCCCATTGCTGGTGGCAGTGAAAAGAATAGTGCACCATCATTGGTGTCAGTGGAAAGAATAGTGCTCAATCACTGGTGTCAGTGGAAGTAATAGTGCCCCATCACTGGTGTCAGTGGAAGGAATAGTGCCCCATCACTGGTGTCAGTGGAAGGAATAGTGCTCCATCACTGGTGTCAGTGGAAGTAATAGTGCCCCATCACTGGTGTCAGTGGAAGGAATAGTGCCCCATCACTGGTGTCAGTGGAAGGAATAGTGCCCCATCACTCGTGTCAGTGAGAGGAATTGTGCCCCATCATTGATGTCAGTGGAAGGAATAGTGCCCCATTATTGGTGTCAGTGGGAGGAATAGTGCCCTATCATTGGTGTCAGTGGGAGGAATTGTGCCCCATAATTGGTGTCAGTGGAAGGATATGTGCCCCATCATTGGTGTCAGTGGAAGGAATTGTGCCCCATCATTGGTGTCAGTGGAAGGAATAGTGCCCCATCATTGGTATCAGTGGGAGGAATAGTACCCCATCATTGGTGTCAGTGGGAGGAATAGTGCCCTATCATTGGTGTCAGTGGAAGGAATTGTGCCCCATCATTGGTGTCAGTGGAAGGAATAGTGCCCCATCATTGGTATCAGTGGGAGGAATAGTGCCCCATCATTGGTATCAGTGGGAGGAATAGTGCCCTATCATTGGTGTCAGTGGGAGGAATAGTGCCCTATCATTGGTGTCAGTGGGAGGAATAGTGTCCCATCATTGTTTTCGGTGAATGGAATAGTGCCCCATCATTAGTGTCAGTGGAGGGAATAGTGCCCCACATCATTGGAGTCAGTGGGTGGAATAGTGCCCCATCACTGGTGTCAGTGAAAGGAATAGTGCCCCATCATTGGTATCTGTGAGAGGAATAGTGCCCCTTCATTGGTGTCAGTGGGAAGAATAATGCCCTGTTGGAGTCAGTGGGAGGAATGATGCCCCAAGGGCCAGATAAAGGAGATCAAAGGGCTGCATTTGGCCCCCAGGCCACAGTTTGGAGACCATTGGGCTACATGCACACAGATGGTTTGAGGCCTAAAATATATTCTGGTATAAAATCTCAGCATTTTCCTAAGCCCAGAGAGACACAGATGGTGCATACAGCCAGCTATAGAAGTACACAGCCAACAGAGTACACAAGGTGTCACGTTGGATAAAGGTTCACAATGATACTGGTTATGTGCAAATAGTAAAATATCATTTAAGAAGGACCTTTCAACAAACTATGTGATTCCCCCAGCAGTGGCTTGAGAGCCACATCTCTCTCTCAGCACCTTTGGATACATATTATGACAGCACACTAAACTATATACCTCCTTTAAACCTGAAATCTAGCAGATATTTAACAATTATGGCTTGGCCATATAATTTATAACATTATTAAAAGGCAAACATTTACAAAATTGAGATTTACGCTTAGTATGGCTCACCTGCACCTGTTGTTTCAGGATGGGGTTCACTCTGGACCTCATTTATTGGAGTGTATGGAACAATTCTGGTTAGTGTTTCCCCATACTAACTAATCAGATTCAAACCTACAATGAAAAAATACAGCTGAACTTGTGTATGATTGATATAGATCATTCTTATTGTACACAATTAAAAAAAGGTAATTTTTGCAAAATATTGGAAAATTCAGTATTTTATTTTACAGTTTTAGCTTAAGCAGTCATGAAATCTGTAAAACCTGAAATGACTGATAAATCTGCTGTATCTGTGCATTAGCACATTGCCATTGATTACAAACTTAGGCTTTTAACTAACGCCCCCTAGAGGCTGCATAGGTTTTTGCAGCTTTACATACAGAAAAGCATATCAATACACACTGTGTGCTTTGACTGATTATAACCGGTTGTTCTATAGACTGTTTTTTTTTTTATATTTTATAACAAAGTTTTCTGTCTGCATGCTGTTTACAGTGTTTTATTTGTTCATGACACATAGAGCCAACAAAAGCTGAAAAGCTACATAACACAAATTAAGGGTGGTGCCACCTGTTGTGCTGCTGCTCTAGACCCAAATCTGGCCTTACACCTATAGATTTCTTCCATTCAGTCCATGGACTGAATATTAAAAAAAAACGAACACATTCCTTCATCCGCACTAAGCAGGGTAGATGGACGAGTCTCCTGCTGGAGCTATTATATTCTGACAACTGGTACCATCAGACAGGGCTGCTATTAGAAATCAAAGGGCCCCATACAGCCAAACTGACAGGGCTCCCTCCAAAAAAAAAAATAGTTTACTAGGCTCCAGTTCTGAATGAATACAATGAATGATCAGTACCAATCACTCATTGTGTTCATTCAGGAGTGAAAGAAGCTGGTAAATGTGACATATTTACCGGACTCATCCCCCACTCTCCATTCTGAAGGATCCTATTGTGTGCTTGCAGCTGCCGGGGGGAAGCAGAGGAGGAAAGCTTGCATGACTGCAGGGGATGGGGACACACAGGGGGGCCTGGGCAGCAGAGGGAAATGTATGGTGCACAGGGAGGGTGATGGTTGCAGCGGGGGGGGGGGGGCAATTACTGGAACCGATCCCCTATATGACTGACTGACTGACTGACTATCTCTGCAGCAGCTGGGAGGAAAAGGAGAAGAATCCGGCTTTCAGCTGCAGCAGGAAGAACCATACAGGGGATCGGTTCCAGTAATTCATGCTGATCACCCTCCCTGACCACATCCAATTATCCCAGTTTCTTAGCATGTCTGCCATCTTTGACCATCACTGGTAGCATATCTCTTGTATCATGTCTGCAGTCTCTGACCATCTCCTGTATCATGTCTGCAGTCTCTGACCATCTCCTGTATCATGTCTGCAGTCTCTGAACATCTCTAGTAGCGTGTTTGCAGTCTCTGACCATCTCTAGTAGCATGTTTGCAGTATCTGACCATTTCTTAGCATGTTTGCAGTATCTGACCATTTCTTAGCATGTCTGCCATCACTGGTTGCATGTCTCTTGTATCATGTCTGCAGTCTCTGACCATCTCCTGTATCATGTCTGTAGTCTCTGAACATATCTAGTAGCGTGTTTGCAGTCTCTGACCATCTCTAGTAGCGTGTTTGCAGTCTCTGACCATCTCTAGTAGCATGTTTGCAATATCTGACCATTTCTTAGCATGTCTGAAGTGCCTAACCATCTCTAGTAGCAGGTTTGCATTCTCTGACCATCTCCAGTAGCATGATTGCAGTATCTGAATATTTCTTAGCATGTCTGCAGTCTTTGACCATCACTGGTAGCATGTCTGACATGCCTGACCATCTCTTGTAGCATGCCTGCAGTCTCTGACCATCTCTTGTAGCATACATGCAGTCTCTGACCATCTCCTGTAACATGTCTGCAGTCTCTGACAATGTCTGCTAGCATGTCTGCAGTACTGACTATTTTGTTTAGCACATCTGCAGTACCTGACCACTTCTTGTAGCATGTCTTCAGTCTTTGACAATCACTGGTAGCAGGGCTGAAGTACCTGACCATCTCTGCTAGCAGGGCTGAAGTACCCGACCATCTCTGGTACCATGACTGCAATATCTGATCATCTCTTGAAGCACGTCTGCAATATCTGACCATTTCTTGTTGCATGTCTGCAGTATATGACCATCTCCTGTTGCATGTCTGCAGTATCTAACCATTTCTGGTAGCATGTCTGCAGTCTCTGACCATCTCTTGAAGCATGCTTGCAGTCTGTGACCATCTCTGCTAGCATATCTGTAGTTTCTGACCATCTCTTGTACCATGTTTCCAGTCTCTGACCATCTCTGGTCGCATGTCAGCAGTCTGACCATCTCTGATAGCAAATCAGCAGTATCTGGCCATCTCTGGTAACATATCTGCAGTTTCTGACCATCTCTTCTGCACACCTGTAGTGTCTGGCCTCTCCTGTTGCATGTCTACAGTCTGACAATTTTCTGTAGAGTTTAATTCACTGAATATTATGTGCGCCCTTTTGGTGACATCATGGACCATACTGGAGACCTCATATATCATGAAAGTGACCACCAAGTGACACTACAGTATATTACTTGGTACTACTGAGAGTTTCCTACCAAATGGTGAGGGCACCTTTGTCCTTTGTCAGGGGACTCAGCCTCCTGTTCCTGTATCTCCTGCTTTGTTTTTGAATTCTCCTCACCTGTCGCAAGGATGAACTCCCATAGGAGCCCTGGTAATTGGAGTCTAATTTATGCCTTTCAGTCTCTCAGCCTGAAGATGAGAAAATGTTTGCCCTGGGGAGCTCCGATATGCTTCATTGCACTAGAATGGCCCTAACTCTTTCTCATCCTAGGATCCATTTCATTATTTTTAAATTATCTGGGATGATTAATTTGTCACTTGTGGTAAAATGTGCTGGCTGGCAGTCCGTAATTGGTGGCACTTGGTTAGACAAGTTAGATGACTGATTTTATTTACTGCATCATTGGCATTCCCCTGTTCGCGGTTTAATATTCACACTATAAATATAAATGATTTCTGTGAGAATCTGGGAATTTACTCTAGATCGTCAGAAACATAAACTTGGGTTTGCTCGTTCTTACTGCTTTATAGTGTCATTTACATCTTGTTTACCTATTACAGTCTCATTATGGTATTTTATTACCATTGCTGTTATTTTGTAGTCTACATATTGTTTTTGACGTTTAAAGTTTCCCATAGGAAATACTGGATTTATAGTAAACTGGTTTATAGCAAACTGGCTTTATTGGGGTTTTTTTTGTATGGTTGCCCTCTGCCATTGTTCCTTGCTGTGCCTAATTTAGAGATGATTATTTATTTGGCAACTGACAGTCAAAGCTGAACGTCAGGCAAACAGCTAAATACAGAGATGAAAAATATATACTGGAGATGCATTACTTGACAAAGGATTTGAATTTCTGTTCATCCAGTTTGACAATTTACACAGCTCTGTCACACAGCACAGACCTGTTTGGCAGGACAGAAGAACTGCTCCTCTGCAGAAGTATTACTTTTTTTTTTCTATACAGAATTAATTTCCCGATTGGACAAACTACACATAAGGGGGATTTAGTAAAACAGGAGCACACATTTTCTGGCGCAGCTGTGCATGATAACCTATCAGCTTCTGATTTCAGCTTGTTCAAGTAAGCTTTGACAATAAGCCTAGGTTCACATATATGTGGTGCGGTATATCGCATGTGCTTCGCACAGGAACCTCACCGCTTTCCTGTGCAAATCACATGCGATTTGTGTGCGGTGCGATTGGAGCCATACATTTGTATGGCTCTAATCACACCGCACCCCCACCAAAAACGTGCAGGACCCTTTTTTTGCTTCACACTAGAATTGGATCAGGTGGCACAGTGGCTTAGTGGTTAGCACGTCTGCTGTGCAGTAATTGGGTCATGGGTTCAATTCCCAACCATGGCGCCTCCTGCATTGAGTTTGCATGTTCTCCCTGTGCTTGTGTGGGTTTCCTCCCACACTCCAAAGACATGCTGGTAGGTTAATTGGCTCCTGTCTAAATTGTCCTAGTTTCATCCCTGGCCATGTGGGATCTCCTGCATGGTAGGGGTTGGGGAAAGACCTGGCAACCTACCCTGTAAAATAATTGCTAAGAGAAATTATGGAAAAAGTCACTTACAAGTGACGGTCCATGCAATTGCCAAGGGTTGGATACGACTGAATGGATAGAGAGAGAGTATCAGATTGCATGGGTATTCACACCTATGCAATCCGATTCTGCACATCGCACTGTGCTTTGCGGACCGTTTTCGGGGGGGTTAACTTAACACACACCCACAGCAATTCGCATGAACGGGGTGCGATTCTGATGCAGTACAGAATTTGCACTGAAAACGTTCAGTTACTTTACGTAAACAGCAGAGTAATGTTATTCTTATTTATTTATGACAGCTCTGAAGTGAGACTGTGTTCCAGGGAAATGAAAGCAGGAATTTGGGGAGGGAAATAATCAGACATTTTGTGTTATCGCGTGTTTAGATCTATATACCAGAAAATACATATTTGTATTACAACTGAAATATAGATACAGTATAGAATTTTTTTTGCTACGCATCCAACTTTGTATAAACTTTTTATGGCTTTTATGCTTTTAGAACACAGCATTGTTGTTGTTTTGTGAGTGTCCAGACTGTCTATTGTGGAGAGCTTTTCTCGGTATAGTCTGGAAATGGCACTATTTTAGGTAAACATCCACATCACCAGCAAAGGGTTAAGAGTTTTGCCCCTATAGCCATCTGGAGACCATGCTCAGGTGCACAAAACCTCTTGCATCTTATATTTCATCATCTTACAGGTTTCCTTCGGTAATTTGTTTTGATGATGCTATTTTTTCCCTTGATACCTTATCCCACAGGAGCGGGATGTTTTTAATGTGTATTGTGAGAGAATTTGCTTTTTGGCTGTATCTTACCTAAAGCCCATTACTGTATGGCAGGTGTGTCTGCTAGTTAGGGCCATCTGTGTAGGAACTACAAATCCCAAAATGTCCAACCTATGGCTGAGCAGGCATGTTGGGGCTGCAGGTTCCTCCTGTAGAGTGGTACGGTTTGCCAGGTTTTGTTGGTTTCAGCTGTGACATGTATGATAATGGTAACCCATGCAGAACAGAGTCAAGGGCCATCGTAAAACTGCTCACATCAGCAACAAGTTTAGGTTTGGATGCGTCCATTAAAAAGACATAACATCATTGTGCTTATGGGTCAGATAGCCAGTTATTGCACTGTATGTGCTTGATGGCTGCTGCTAGCTGTACGCAGCTGTCATTCCCAGAAGCAAGAATCAGTAGATTTCTGCTTCTGGGATTCGCAGTGTGCAAAACACCAGTATGAACATTGCCTAAGTAAAAGAACTCTTAGGCCCAATACACATATGGCGATTTGTGATTGCGGGACAAATTTTTCCACAATTTTTCCCATGATACAGCATGAGACCCAGTGGATCTGGGAGCTGGATGCAACCAGACCACCGGGCCTCAATAATTAAATTAGTTTTTCCCCCTTTTTGGGCTAGCCCAATAGACGTCGGGGGTAAAGAAAAGCTGGTGGAGATATGTGTGTTGTTGGGGGGGACAGGGGAGAGGGAATGGGAGTATTTCACTTGTGGTTTTTTTTATAACCCAAAAGTGGTGTATACAGATTATATGGTTGCATATAAATACTGATATACAAATATTAATCTATACAAGTATACTTGATTGTCCAACAGATATCTTTTTTGGAGTATCTTAAGTGTTTATAGTAGTTACATATAGGGATAGGAAGGGTTTGGATATAGAGATGGGGCTGGGATGTTGAGGGGGATGCACTAAGATGTTCCCTTTGCTTCCCCCGTTTCTCTCTTTTAGTGATAATGACATTGTCACAATGGACTTATCAAGTCCTTAATATTTTACTCATATATAACATATATACAGTTTGGATTAGGGAACCATCATGTATTTTGAGGGATCAGGGGTGGTTCCTTCTTGGGGCCATCTTGTGGTCTAATGTCGGCACTAAATGAGTTGTCCAAGGTGTTCGCTTTAATTAGAAAGAAACTCAATGAGTGCTCCCATGATGTGGTTCCTCTCTTATACAATATAGCTTATGGAGATCTGTTTTGTGACACTTGGGTCTTTCAATGCTTTTCCAGTAATTGTGTGGTCTTTCCATCCCTTTGTTTAATTTTTCCTTTCCTTTTTCTCTTTCAAGATGGTGCTGATGCCGTGGCGTCGTGACGTCAAGCATGTTTTCCTTGTGTCATGACATCATGGCACACCGCGCATGCGCAGTGCATCGGGGATGTCCATCCTGAAGCCTATAAGAGGGCTTTTTATTTTGTGCTATACAAGCCCCTGAAGCAGCCGAGAGGGGCCGACAAAACGGTCAGGTAAGTCACCAGCCATGTCTGGATCTACATTCGATTAAGAATGGACTGATAAGTATACCAATCCAATATACACCTTAAAGGGACATTATCTATCTATATATATTGTATAGTTTGAAGAAGGCCGAAGTTATTGCACTGCTTTTTTACCCAGGATCAATCTTTTGGGTTGGAGACAATACATGCACACCAGGCTATAAAGTAGCGGTGGTGCAAGGGAGGTTGACGCCCACGGAGGGTGCTTTTGGGATAAGTTGTAGCTACAAAATAACCCTACACTACTGTTCTTTTTCTCCTCTGGACCACATATGCTTAACACTCCTCTGGCTTGGATATTTTGCGGCTACATCATATACAACCATTACTGTCTGTAAAAAGGATTGAAAATGGAACCATACTTGATATAATCTCCAGTCAAATATATATTGGGACTATGTTCATTCGTCTTTATCCATGCTATGCCAATAAATCTGGAGATTTAGGAATTTACCCATTATATATTTTGGTTAACTCTGTATGGGACTGACCAGGGATTTATATTAGTCCAGCATACTGTGCATTTTGTTTTTAACTTAGTGGCCACTCTTTCTATCCCTATCTGTCCTCTATGTCTGTCCCTTTGGTTTGAGAGCTCTCAGCTTTGATTGATATAAATATAAAGATACGATATTTACCATATACAGTATATGTATCACTTTGATCCAAGATATTTATTGATCTCTAGATATGAACCTTGACATTTTTTAATGAGTATGTCTACGTGTTCAATGTGCTTTCACTTTTAACTAATTAATCAATAAAATTCAGTATTAGTCAAGAGAGAATTTAGTTTATAATTTTTGATATATGATCTAAAATCCCTTTGGGTTGAGGTGTTGAGCACAATCCATACCTTTTTTATGTGAGAGTTTTTTAGTGTTCATTCTTGAAGAGCACTCCTCTCCCCTTTCTACACTTGTTACAGAGTTGTAGCCTGGCAGGTTCATAAATTTTTTGATTTTCTTTGTTTTTCCCATGATTCTAAATCACACTGAAATAGTGGCAAAACGCACCACATGTGTTTGGGTACTATTCATTTTTATGAGCATCTCAAATGCTGTGCGGTTTTGCAGCGATTGTCGTGCAAAACTTGTCACCCAAAAAGGAACAGGAGCTTCTTTTTGGCTACAAACGTCATGTGATGCAGTTTTACCCTGATTTCCATGTGACAACTGCAGCAAAAGTGTACCGCAGGGTCTACGGATTTGGCATTGAACGTTTGGCACTGAGATGTGTTCAGTTTCCAGGCTAATTAGGGATCCATTTAAACTAAATCTTTGGTTGTTTTTAGAACAGGGTAGGATAGGGGATGATTCATGTTTTTTTTCTCTAATCTATGCCATTTTGGGGAGATATTGCCCTTTTTTCCTGTGCCAGACATACAACTTGAAGTGAGAGAAAAGCTCTCCAAACTGTGGAAAATTCCTTCCTAAGCTGTTTTTACCATGACAAGTGTCCCACCTGGAGGATTCCCTCTCACCCTAAAAGGCTAGGTCCACCTTTTGTAAAAATGTAATACATTTTTGCATTCAAGCCAGGAAAACATTTCAACATGATTAGTAAATAATGGGTGCAATGCTCAGGCTTCTGCAAACTCTTCCCCAAGGCTGAGGTTCGTACTTCGTACAGACCGTCAGTTATCAGAAAGGAGAAAGGATGACTGGACTACAACTTACTGTTGCGTCACCACACTACTGCATCCAGTCTTCCTCTTTCATCCTATATACACAACTGTAGGACAACCCCAAGACTGCATGGGGATATTTAAGCCCCACCTCCCTACAAGACTGTGCCCAGCACACAAGAACGAGCAGACTGTTGGTCCATAAAAGAAGATGACGTCACTTTCGGGAAGGCGGGAAGGAGGAGAGGCGGGGAACATGCACAGGAACAAGAGGAAGAAGGGGAAAACATGGGCACGCTCTGCAGAGACCCAGCTGCTAAACGGGGCAGATGGGACTTGTAGTAACTACATCATATTACTGCCTGAAATGAATGACACAAAATGTGGGTGGAGCCATGTACAACTGCCCTTATTAACAAAAAAAAAAAAGAACCGAGGCACAGGAAGTCATGTAATTATTGGTGTAACATGTATTATGGCCCAGAAAGTGGACTTCATGGTCGAGAAGGTGAACTTTATCCATTAGGTTTTGGATCTCCCAGCACTTCTTGTAAGTGGTCTCCAGGACAAATATAAAGGGTTATCCCAGAGGTGGACACAGATATTAATGTAAAGTTCTTAGAGGTTCTAACCCTTTTCTATACTATCCAAAACTAAAAATAATAAGTCTGTCTATAGGTACACCTTAAGTTGCTCTGGTTAGTCTGAGTTTGGTTTTGAGGTTCCAAATACCCGCAAAAAATTTGGCTTTGGGGGACTGGTCATCACCAAAAGTAATAGGGAGTAGAACTGCAGGACTGTGGTAAGGTAATCCATATCATCCCCTAGAAAAGGAGCATTATATTCTTCATCAACTAGAGGGGCACAAATTTAGTTGTTTTATTACATTCTTTGTCAACTAGGGGGCACACTTTTAATTGTTTTGCCCAGAATTAGGATACAGGTCATGTAGGATTTATTCTTTCATTTACATGATAGGTTTTACATTAGGGAAATTTTTACTTGATACCATAGTTTCTGTATTAAAAAAACAAAAAAGCAAATACCAACAGATTGTATTTTTTGGCATTTTTACAGGGGCTTTCCTTTTTCTTTTCTAATTTTTTTCCCTAGCCAATGCCTTAGATTCCTCAGTATAGTAACTTGTCATCAAAGTTTCAAACTTCTCTATTAAGTACTAATGAATTAATGACTTTGGTTTGGTGGTTGATAAAATGCAAGCGAAGCAGTGTGTGAGCCTAATTAACCACAGACTTTGTGCAATGTTTCCTGCCACAAACCAAAATAACATACTGCTGGGTTGATTGGCTCCCTCTTAAACTTGGCTTAAGCGGGCCATAGATGGATCCACTATGAACAGGCTGTTTGCACCATAAATTTTGAAAAAAACTATATAGACCGCACTTGAGCCTTGCAAAAAATAAACTTAGTAACAATAGGTAAATAGTTTGTGATAAACAATAAAAATATGTTATACTGGTAATAGTCCCAGTATGTGAAATAAAGTGCAAGGGTGTTCAATCCTTGATTGTGAACTCCGTATTAAAGTGACAGGTGCTCCACTGTGCTCAGACTGGTGCCTCACATGGATTTGCACTCACAGGCATCCCATGACCACCTATCTCTAGGATGTTCCTTCACAAGCGTTAAGCAACGTTGATAATGGTAACCGGTGTTCCTTGGCAAGTGCTATATCAATACCAAAAATCCTCCTCTCCTCCACAGGCAGTAATTCAAGTATTCAGCATAAAAATAAAAACGGACATCCCATAGTGTAAAATCGTAAAAGCTTTAATGGTGGGGACAGACT
The DNA here is from genome assembly GCF_062004578.1 of Staurois parvus. Taxonomy (NCBI): domain Eukaryota; kingdom Metazoa; phylum Chordata; class Amphibia; order Anura; family Ranidae; genus Staurois; species Staurois parvus. The sequence goes on from NW_028317853.1 coordinate 818,937, forward strand.
ATAAAAATGCAACTCACAAAAAAAGTGCCCATAGCCAGGCACTAGGTGTATTCAGCCTTGTTGTATGTGAATGCAAGTTAAAATGGCCGCCACATTCCAGCGTGCACTCCAAAGGGCGGAAGTGACATCGGAGGAAGTTGCGTCATCAAACCTCGACACGTTTTGATCAATGGACTGTCATCAGAAAGTGCACTAAGCTTTCCCTCATGCTTAGCCAATCACCTGGCTACACATAAATTCTATTTTCCATAATCCTCCTTATTCTTGAAGAAAAATAGGACATTTCTGAGCCTTCCTAAATTAGATTTAATATGAATGTGAAGACATTGTTCTTTGAAATAGAAATTTTTGATAGAGATGACATCTGTTAGAACCAATTAGAATGAGCGCCAGTAAGCTCTCAGAAGTAAAAGAAATCTTGACAGCAAGAAACCATTTGAAAACAAGAATATTCTTACAGTATATGTATGGAGGACTAAAATAGACACATTCCCAAATCTGGAGGAAATGTAATAAAGGTTAAACGCCTACAGTAGCTGTTATGAAGGCAGGTACAGTAAATATATTTACTGTTTAAATTGGTGTGCCATCTGCTTGCTTATTGTCAGCTTTAGGGTAAGGAGGAGACAGAACGTGTTTGCAGATTTATGTAACCTATAGGCCTTGGTGAGCTTTTACCATGCTATGGGAATTCGGCCTTGTTTACGGGTGTAGCCTAGGTTCATACTGTACATGGTACACAGATGCAAGAGGGAATGGAAGTGTTCCTTTGAAAGAGTACGAATGTGGCCATGGATACAATGTGCAAAGTTCACTCCAAAATAATTGGGTGAACGTAATGTTATGTTCAGTTTGGCAGTATTCTGAGGCCTGCCAGCAACCACAGAGATTTGGGACTGAATTAGCTGAACACTTTTGTGTGTGCTCCCCTGGAGTAAGTGAGCAGAGTGGAATTGCGTATGATCCCCTGGGGAGAGTGGGACCTCTGTGAAGAGAGGAGATGGCTGTGCTGAAATTAAGTGTGAAACACAGCACAGTGTGGGCAGCACAGTGGCTAAATGGTTAGCACTTCCACCTGGCAGTACTCGGGTCGTTGGTTCGAATCCCAACCATGGCACCACCTGCCTGGAGTTTGCATGTTCTCCCTGTGCCTGCATGGGTTTCCTCCAGGTGCTCTGGTTTCCTCCCACACTCAAAAGACATGCTGGTAGGTTAATTGGCTCCTGTCTCAATTGGCCCTAGTATGTGTATGTATGAATGTAAGTTAGGATCTTAGATTGTACACCCCCTGAGGGTTAGGGACTGATGTGAATGTACAATATATATGTAAAGCGCTGCGTAAATTGAGGGTGCTATATAAGTACCTGAAATAAATCAATAAACATTGCCTTGTTTCTGTGAAGTAGACCATCAGTTGGCCTACACAATTTGTTTTTGCTAAAATGTGAGAGCTCAGTTCCAGGCTTCTGGTTGGAAACCTGCAGCCACCAATGTCCCAACAACCAGCGACTCATACCCGCCGTCCGTGGAAATTCACTGCTGACAACATAATGTAAACAAAAGAGCCAATAGTAAAAAATAATGTTTTAAAAAAGAACCCCCACAAATATATATGGTATGGGGTTTTAGGGCTATCTGTTAGAGATTCTGTATATAGCACAACAGAACAGACAGTGCACAGTCCACATGAGTGTATCTACTGCTTCTATGCTAACAGGAAACAGGAACTTTATTTTAAGAGAAAAGACATAGCGTTTAACCATAGATGCAGCTATAAACTTTTAAACACTGCCATCTACTGGCTGAAGAATATACAGTGGTTAGACAAAAAACTGGAAACACTACATGATTTTCAGGTGTGAAAATGACATGTTTCGTGTTGAAAGCAGAAGTGATGAGACACCTAGCTAACAGGCGGTAAGCCTCAGTTTCGTCATTCACTGCGTGTGTTGTTATTAATACAGAGTCATGTCAGAGCTTACTGAGCTTCAAAGAAGGCAAATTGTTGGTGCCTGCTTAGCTGGTGCCTCTGCAGTTGAAGTTGCCAATTTATTTGCGGTGCCGCGAGGTACAGTATCAAAGGTTATGGCGGCATATACAGTTTCTGGGCAAACATCGTCTGATAAACATAAGCGTGGTCTACACGGTCAATTGACGGAAACAGACAAAAGAACATTGCGCAGGATTGTGACCTGGGAGAAGAAAACAACTGCTGCAAAATGAGTGCAGAGCTCAATCTCAGTCCCCAGTTTGGTTTGGTATAGCATTCTAATCAAACACAGTTTATTGCTGAGATTAGCTCTTCCATGCACCATTTGCAATCCTTCTTACATTTTTTTTAGCAGTTTCACACATATGTATGATTTGATCATCTTCTATGCTAAGAGAGATCGTGCTCTGAGCTTTCTCTATCCACTCATCTGAAGGTTGTTCTGGCCTGACTTCATTTTCACAATTCTACATACATCCCCATACTCGTACCCCTACTCATTCACCAAAAGAATTACAAGTTTAAATCAAAACAGCACACAGTTTTGGCAAGTCATTTATTTTTAAAAAAAATTAAAAAATGTCCCCCGATGTGGATCCAATGTCAGCAAGATGAACACCACCATGCATGTTTGTGTGTCATTCATTCTTAATGGCACCTAAAATGTGGTGCAATTTTGCTGTGATTTGTCACGCGAAGGAGACAATTACGGTAAAACCGCATCATGTTTTAGGCACCATTAAAAATGAATGGTATACAAACATACATGCTGCATGTCGCCAGGATTGCAGTGCAATTTGGAATAGTGGGCAGAATCGTGGCTACGATCCCAAATCGCTAGATGTGAATGGGGCCTTAGAGTTCTGGCTCTAGAGTTCAAAAAAGGATCTTATCATTCATTCTTCCTTTCCTCTCCCTTGTTGATTCCCAAAATGCCCTGTATTCTGTACACAAAATTCAAGGTGTTCTGTGAATCAACAAGGGCAGAGGGGGGATGGGTAAATGACAGGATCACCCCTTGTCCATTTACAGTCTAAATATTCACATGAATGAATATTTATATTGCATAGTTTAACATATTATATAAATATACTGTATATAATTATAAAAAATAAATGTATATTTATTTGAATATTGTAATATAATTGTATGAATTCATTTTAATATGAAGGTCCATTCATATCTAAATATTTCCATTAAGTTGTGTTTGAGTATCTCTTTAAATGACCCACAAAAATGTTTTGTATTTCACTTATACAAAATAAATTAAACAAGGATGAGGGAAGCCTTGTAAAATGTGTGCTCTATTATAGAGTCAATAAGTCATGAATCTGAGTTCCATATTTGATGTTTGGAGAAGAAGGCTATAATACCCTTTTAAGATGAATTTTCTTTGTGTTCCAAAAGTCGGCATTAATGGTGAATTATTATCTGCTCTCAGCACAAAGCACTGTTTGCCAAGATAGGCCAGGCTTTTTACTTTAGTTGCAAATCATCCCACGGATGTTGGGATATTTTATTTACATACTAAGCACAGCCGAGATTTGCCTTCTGGTTCTGTATTTGTAAGTAAGCCCAACAGTGAGATCGCTTTCAGTGTGAATTGAAAAGGTGAAATGACTCATACGGCAGGTGCTCTACCCTTTATATATGAAAGTCATTTTCAAGCACAATTTACTTTTCATACACGTTTTTTACATTGTTTAAAAGCAGCTCCATCCAAAACAGATTTCTTAGCTCTAGATGAAGCAGGAAGAATCCAAGCTCTTACTGGGTTTGACAACTTTCCAGGATGTGCGACGTTAAATTACCCTAACTGCATGGTTGTGACCCTGTAAGCACATTCCACTAAACAGTGTGAAGTATTTCTGTAGGAAATTCCCAATAGGAACATATTGGTGAACTCACTGGTGACAATAGCAGTTCAGGTGAAAAGGCAAGCTTGGCCTGTCAGCTGAAAAAAAAAATCAAATCTGGCTGTACTAGCAGAGAAGGGGGAGCCCAAACAAAAGTTGAAACTTAGTAGGCCTGTAAGGGGGGTAGCAGGGTGGTGGTTGTTTGTCACATCCTCCATGTTTCCCTCCTTGTTGGGCGCCAAGCAGGAGTCACATGAGAGGCCTACCCCCCGGGGTGGGTTCTTCTGGGCTACTCTAGGCACCTTGTACAAAGTCTCCCCCTCTATTTTTACACACATGGGGTACCTTTACTCTGAGCCGTTTTCACCAATACCCAAGGACAAGGCTGAAGTTGCCATCAGGGAATATTTGGCCTTAAGGCGGGCCTCTGTTTTTAGAGATGAACGTACACCATGTACACTTACACAACAACGTCAGTTACTCTTGGGTCTCCGTGTAAATGTACATCCTCCCACTGTAGCTTCCAATTAGGCGGACTGCACCGAACACTGACCACAGCCCAGTGGTGTATTTAGGTTTTGTGCTGCCCTAGGCAACACAGAAATTGGCTCCCCCCCCATTGACTAACAACACCCCAATCCCCACCACCTGTGAGAGCCTTCCATTACCACCGCTCCCCATACACTGGCGACCCCCCACCCTCACAAAAGATAAGACACTTACTTTCATAGCTCCAGACATCCACGGGAACAAGAGTCAGGCTCTGCATACAGCCTCTCTCAGATCCCACCTGGTCCCCGTGCTGCGTGTGTCCCTTCTTCTTTTCCTTCTTTTGAGGGATAGCGCTGCCCCCCTGAAAAATGCTGCTGCCCCCTGAAAAATGCCGCCCTAGGCAAATGCCTTGTTTGCCTTGTGGTAAATACACCCCTGCCACAGCCACCTGTTGAGTGTTTCCCACTACCAGTCCTGGTAGCAGCATGGAACCCTGCCATGCACTGGCTCCAAACGTGTACTTGTCTTTAATGCTTGTACTTCCATTCCTCTGTACAGGATGGGGACCTCTGCAGTGCAGTTCCATTACAGATGCTATGGAAGACAGAATGCGCCATAGGGAGTGACAACAACATCTCTCTCGCGGCTAGAGGCAATTCCATCTATAACAGGTACACGTTTACAACAGGCTGCTTGTTCACTGTACCTTCATTGTGTGTGGCAACCACATGTATAATTTGCGCTAGAATGACTCCTAACATGCTGACTCTTCATACCCCATGTGCTAGTGACCCCTTTGAGTAACTTCAGACCAGGCAAAAGGCACAGTTTCAACACTTCACTTGAACTAAAGTGCAACGTTACAAATTAGTCCAAAACAGACAAAACAATCCAGCAGATCTTCAATAAAACAGTCAACGTCCTAAGTCGCTACTATCTACTCCTAATCAGACTATGTGCTGCCCCAATGTACCTGAAGAGGTAGAGTCCATGTGATTACAGCATCCATCAGAGGTATTCTCCAGCAGCTGGTGTCTTCGGGGCGAACCCCAAGCTTTGACTTTAAATCTTGATGGCAGACTGCTTCATCTTTAGGCTCTTTTTCGGGTGTAGCTGTCATCGGGGAACAGGGAAAATGGGCAAGACCGCGTAACACAGAATAAGCAAGGCCAGGTCATCACCTCTAGTGGCTCTCAGACTCAGCCCACTGTCCCCTTTTATATGCACAGGTAGATTGGTTTGGACCCAAGGATCCTGCCAAAAAAACAAATATCCAGGAAAACATTAACCCCTACCCTCCCATCCGAGGCAGCACCATCTACTGTAACTACTTTCAATTTGCCTATAGGTTTCTAACTCTGTCAACTCCCTCAAACTATATGAAACAAAGAAAAATGTTTTGGATGGATTTCCACATAAATTATCTATTGAATTAGAGATTTACAAATTACTTTGGACCTTAAAAAATATAATTCAGAAGAAAATTCTGCTTCCCCTGCTTCCACAAGAGTTAAAGCATATGTCCAGCCAAAAATTTTAGGCCTCATGCACATGAGCACATATGTAAGCCCTCATACCTCTGGATCTAGTCTGCCTATGTCCAGGGTTGTAGACCCATATGCATGCGCAGGTTTGTGCAAGTAGAGGCGCAAACTAGTTTCAAGCCTCATACAGTCATTCGTTACTATGGCAGGCTGTGCACAGCAGCTGCGTATCATGGCTGGGAGTAGAAATACGTCTACAATTCATATATATAGCCTCATGTGCCTGAGTGCATGAGTCCTTATCCTACGTTTTGTGTTGAGCGCAAAAGAGCTAGTAAACCTGTCAAATCTATACTGCTATATGGGGCTTTGTTAGAGATTTATACTCACTATCTGACAATGTTTTATCAAGCAGGAACAGCAACACAAATAGAAATAAAAATGCTTAGTAGTGTAGCTCTCACTCCCGTAGAGGGGATACGCTATGAAAACTGAGCAATAAACTGAGGATGTTCTTCACTGTAATGCTACTTTTCAGGACAGTCCCTCCTGCAAAGACTGAGAAAATGAACAGCACCAGGACACCTTCAGTAATGTCCCAGGCCAGACAAGCACTAGCATTGACATGCTAGGGATATCAGCAGCAACGGTCACTAGGATCCTTAATTCAGGTCTGTACTCACAATGTCTCTAGATACTTGGATGCCTCCCTCCCATATCAGCCAGCCAATTCCTTGGTGAATCTCCCAGACAAGATCCCCAGTGAAATCCCTCACTTAGCTTCAGAGATTTTAGCAGAATAGGCCCCTCAGCTCTACCACAGCTCTGACCTTGATGAGCTCAGGTAAATTTGTCAGCTGGGCAGCCCAGAAGGGCAGCAGCCCTTCAATCTGGGAAGTTCTCCTATTGGACAAGAAAAGGGATGCCTCAAGGGGAAGCAATCAAACCCGCAACCTACAAAGTCCAAAACAGCTCAAGGTAATCAGAAGCTGCTGGGTGGAGCCTACAAGCTGACGTCATGCCACCGTGTCTCGGAGCGCCAACCATCTTGGTATGTGATACATTGATTGTTTCACGTGGAATGTTTTATATGGGGTACTTTTATGATTATTAATACTTCTACACTATATATCAACCCCTGGGCTCCGTGTGGTGAGCATTTTTCCCTGAGGACCTTAGGACCTAACCTGACTGGTAAAGTTGCTGGAAAGTGGATGACACTGACCTCATAATATACATGCTACTGACCAAGTAGGTCTCTGGTGAGTGCATTGTGGTGGAGGACCTTGATTGATATCAAGCTATATATATTTATACTGGAAGGACTTTATTGTCTATTATTTTGTTTGTTACACCTGTGACACATCTATTCCGTTTTACTCACTGATTTGATTCACTTTGTTTGTTTTCTTATGCGCTGCATTGTTTTTCATTTTCAATCAAAAACTGATCTACTGACTACAGTGAAGCCAAAAAGAACTAAAATTTACCTAGCATTCCTAGCAACCTACAGTATCTAGGAGGGTGCTACAGTAGTAGGTGCAAGCTAGAAGTCCTGACAGTCAGTCTGTGTCCCTGTTACAGATTTCCCCTCACTTCCTTTCTGGCAAAACAGGACAGCAAGTGAAGGAAAACTTCTCTAACCAAGCAAACCAGCAAGAAAACAAATGGCTTACATAGTTAGTCTGTCTGAAAAAAGACAAAAGTCCATCCAGTTCAACCATACAAAAAAAAAAAGTTATAATCCTACACCCACAGTTAATCCAGAGGAAAGAAAAAAAAACCCCAGCAAAGCATGATCCAATTTGCTCCTGCTGGGAAAAAAATTCCTTCCTGATCCCCTGAGAGGCAATCGGATATTCCCTGGATCAACTTTACCTATAAATGTTAGTATCCAGTTATATTTTGTGTATCTAAGAAACAATCCAGGACTTTTTTGAAGCAAGGGTTCCAACTCTTCCTCACTCTTTTCAAAAGTGGAAAATACGTTTTTGATCTGTCTAACACTTGAAAGGCTGGTTGACCACAGCCAACCATGGAGACCATAAAACAATATGGCAATTAAAAAAAAACAGACCTTGAATTTTAATTTTTTTAAAAAACAAAAGTAATCTTTTTTTGCATGAAACTAGGCCACGTTTGGCACTAAAAGCAACGGAATTGTGGCAACAATTTTTTTTTTTACTACATTTTCTCCTGTAGCCCTCGCTTCATGTTTATTCATCTCACAAGGTGTTCAGCTTCTTTTCTGTCTCCAGGACAGGTAAGGCCTATGCTGTTCATACTCACAGGTAGGTCATAAAGAACTGTTTATATAGTACACCTTCTATGGCGGTTGGCCTTTTCTTTAGTTAGATTTATTACTTGTTCCTTGTCATGTGTGGCCTCTCCCAGGAGGCTGTGTCATGTGAATAGTCTACGCTCTGTGTGGGTGAAATATCTCAGACACACATCACGTGCCACCATTAGCAAATGCTGAGTCACACAGAACTTCACCTACTGCATCTGTGCTGACTCCTGACTCTACAGTGGTGCTTATCAACTTGTGAATGAAGCCGTGGTCAGACCCAGGACCGTTGATAAGGGGGTACCACCAGTCCTCCTGTACGGGACCCAGGCCAGCAGGAGGGCCCAAGCAGCTGGGTGAACTGGATGTGGGTAGGGAGTGTGATCGGTATGGTGGGAGGGGGGTCATTACTGGAACCGATCCCCTGTATGGCTCTCCCTGCTTCAGCTGAAAGCTGGCTTCTTCTCCTCTCCCTCCCGCTGGATTTCAGCTGCTGCAGAGAGAGTCATACAGGGGATTGGTTCTAGTAACTGCCCCCAGCTGCACTCATCACCCTCCCTGTGTATCATTTGTTTTCCCCTGCTGCCCAGGTCCCCTTTGTGTGCTAACACCCACACAATGCTGCCTGCTTCCCTCTACTCCTTTCAGCAGCTGTGTCAGGACTCTAGCAGTAGCTCTATAGGTTCACAGTTTGAGGTTTCCCCAGGGCGCAGGGTCTAAGTCCCAGTCTGCTTGTTCACCAGAGCCCCTGATGGTGGGGATGGACTTGGAGCAGGCTGAGACCAGGTATGCCCAGCTGCGGTAGAGGAGACCGCTAGTGTCACGTACTTTAGCAGTGAGCCTGACATGAAGAGGCAGAGCAGATCAGAGCAGGATGCGGATGGATCCGTGCGGCAGGTAGCGGAGTCAGGCAGGCCGGGTTCGATATATCCGAGAAGGCAGAGCAGACTAGAGCAGCAGGCAGAGGGATAGTCGACTCACAGGCCAGGTTCAGCAACAGGAGGTCAGAATGATCAGGAGCAGGCAGAAGAATATTCAGAGACAAGCCAGGGGTCAGGGCAGGAGAAGGTCACAATAGTCAGGAGCTGGCTGGATTCGGCAACAGGAAACAACTCAGGATCAGGAAACACAGGCAGAGAAATAAGACCATATGGCAATTTGGATCCTGCAGTGGCCCATTTAAATAGCCCGCCCGGCGCTGACAGGCGCGCCTTGGTCCTAGCGCCTGCTTGTGCCGTCATTGGTGACAGGCGCGCCTGGGTCCTAGTGCCCGCCTGCCTGTATGCCTTGTCGGGATCCTGTGCATGCGCATATTCATGCGCCGCGGCGATCTTCTCGTTCCCCGACAGGCTGCAAGCACACAATAATATCTTTCAGGATGGAGAGTGGGGAAAGGTCTGGTAAATACATCACATTTATCAGCCCCTTCCTTTCCCAAATGAACACAATGTCTGATTGGTACCAATCACTCACTGTGTACTTTCATAACTAAAGCCTAGTAAACTATGTTTTATTGGAAGGGGAGGGCCCTGCCAGGTTGGCAGTATGGGGCCCTGTGGTTTCTAACAGCAGCCCTGGTCAGACCATTGGTTCACTGGCAACTATCTCGGAGGTTTGGAGTGTTTTTACCGGAATAAAGTATAAGGCTAGGTTCACACTGCGCGGGGTGGTTGAAGGTGCTGTAATCGCAGCTGTTCCTGCACCTGAAACCACCCGCAGCCAAAACGAACTGTTCTGTAGAGATGAGCAGAGCTGCCATTCATTCTTTATGGCACCCCCACGCATGTTTGCGGCTGTTGGAACCGCAGGGAAATCGTATGGTGCAAAAGCACCATGCGATTTCCCTGCGTCTGTCTTTTCAAAATCCTGCAAGCGCCTTTTATTGAGGGAAACACAAGCACAGCAGCCCATTAAAATGAATGAGCTGCCATGCCTGTACAAACGCAGGCTGCAAACCCACACAAGTGTGAGCACAAAAAATGCAGAACACCTCTGCAATACATGCACATTTCCCCAGGTTTTATTCCAGTAAAGATCCTGCAAGTGCAGAAAAATAACTGTTGATCTCCCAGAAATGTGCTCAGCTCTTAAAGCAGAAATAGGGTCTGCAAAAAAAAATTGCAAACATGCAGATTCTTGTAGAGGAGACATGTAATGTCCTTCAGCAATAAAATACACTAACCTGACTGATCATAATCCTCTTCCTGCATGCGCAGCTCCATTTACATTTCCAGCACATTGCCACTGTGTCGGGATAAATGACTGGAACATAGGCAGTTATTAAAAGATAAGTGCATACTCAGTTGGGATTAAATCAGCTCCTGAAAGGCTTTTAAAAAAAATTACAGTTTAAAGCAGGGGAGGACTGACAACTCATGGGGCCCCCGGGCAATAGGGGATCATGGGGCCCCTGTGTCCTTGCCCAAACTCAAAAAAGCCTATGAAAAAGGTACCAGGGGCATCTCATGGGGGCCCCCTACTGACCCCGGGCCCTCGGGCAGTGCCCGACTTTCCAAATGGTCAGTCCGCCCCTGGTTTAAAGTGGTTATGAAGTCTTAGGGCCAGTTCACACCATAGAAACGCAATCCAAATGTGTTTCTGCATGCGCGTTTCAATGCATTTTTGACGTGTTTCGGTTAATTTTTTCCCCCCTCTCTTTTTCTTCAATTTAAATAGGGACATGTGCATTCCAGTGCGAGTTTTGTGCGTTTCAGTGCATTTCACCATGTTCCAGTACAGTTCTGTGCAGAAAAAATGCAGCCTGTTCTACATTTTTTTCTGCAACCGGAACTGCAAGCACTGATGTGAACTATGACATTGACAACCATATAACCTACTTTCTGTGTATTTTGGATCCAGAAAAAAAGCACACTGAAATGCATGTAGTGTGAACTGGCCCTTAGGCTAGGTTCACACCTATGCAGTTTGCGTTTTATCTGTTTCTACAGCACTTTTTGCGTTGCGTTTTTGCACATGCTTTTTTTTTTGCAACTTGTCGCTGGTCAGATTACTATGCAAATGCATCAAAAATGCACTACATGCATTTCTGCAGCATCTCCATTGAAGTCTATTCAACAATGTTTTGTGTTTAAAAAAGTCCTTGACCCTATCCAAAAAACGCACCGGGTGAAAACGCAGAGATTTGAATGTGTCCTATAGGAAATCATGTTAAAAGGACTGCTGTACATTTCTGAAAAATGCAAAATGCACCACAAAATGCTTATCTGTGAAGCTAGATTTAAGGTTTTTTGTATGTTTTTTTAATGTAATGCCTTCTCTGCATTAAGGTAAAAAAACCTTTCAAAGGCTTTTCCCCCCAGCCCCTCCTTAAACACTTACCTGAGCCTGATCTTGATCCAGCACTGTGCCCATCTGCAGCAGCTCTTCTCTCCTCTTTCTCTTCTTAAAAGAGACTTGACAGAAGCAGGGGCGTATGTATCACAAGGCAAATAAGGCGTTTGCCTAGGGCGGCATTTTTCAGGGGGGCGGCGCCGCCCCCCCCCCCGGCAGAAGTGACACACCTAGCAGCCCTGACTGAGAACGGGGAGCAGGTGAGGCACAGCAGTGCGGGCTACTGGAGGGGGTCCGATTATCGTTCCCGAATCATTGTCAGAGATCAGTGCAGAAGAAAGATGGCGGGATTTCCAGATCATGGCTCCCGGGGTGGCCAGCAGATGAGTGCTGGTATCTCTCTCTTACAAAACACCCCCTCCCTCCCCCAGGGTGGCACACAACCACAATACACCACTGGACAGAAGCAGGAGCAGGGGCGGACTGACCATTTGGAAACTTGGGCACTGCCCGAGGGCCCGGGGTCTGTAGGGGGCCCCATGAGATGCCCCTGGTACCTTTTTCATAGGCTTTTTTGAGTTTGGGCAAGGACACAGGGGCCCCATGATCCCCTATTGCCCGGGGGCCCCATGAGTTGTCAGTCCGCCCCTGAGCAGGAGCCATTGGCTCCGTTGCTGTCAGTCAAATCTTGCAAGGAATGAGGCCAAGTCATGCTGCGTGTATCTATGGACACACATGGCCCAGCTTGGGATCAAGTCTGCATGAGTGCCCCCTCTTGGAGAAGAGGAGGAGCCGAGATTGCTGGGAAGGGGGGGGGAGTCCCCAGAAGAAGAGGTTCGGGGCCGCCCTATGCAAATCCACTGCACAGAGTAGGCAATTATGACATGTTTGTTATTTTTAGAAAAAAAGCTTTATAATCACTTTAATATCACTTTTAGTTTGTGAAGCATTTTTTGAAAGGAACCCCTTCCACACAGTGCAGGAGTTGGGATGTTCTCGTCTAGAGGTGAGGGACCTTATGAAACTTGTGCTAGACTATTGTGAAACTAAGGCTCCATGCACACTGGGTGTTTAGATAAATTTAAGTTTTGCAGCTTTTTTAACGTTTTTGCATTAGCGTTTAGTCACGTTTGCAGTTTTTGCAGTAAAATGCGCTGAAACGCACAAAACTCGCACTGGAATGCATATGTCCCTATTTAAATTGAAAAAAAGAGAGGGGGAAAAAAATGATCCGGAACACATCAAAAATGCATTGAAACGCGCATGCAGAAACACATCTGGATTGCGTTTCTATGGTGCGAACTGGTCCTAAGACTTCATAACCACTTTAAACCAGGGGCGGACTAACTATTTGGAAACTAGGGCACTGCCCGAGGGCCCGGGGTCAGTAGGGGGCCCCCATGAGATGCCCCTGGTACCTTTTTCATAGGCTTTTTTGAGTTTGGGCAAGGACAAAGGGGCCCATGATCCCCTATTGCCCGGGGGCCCCATGAGTTGTCAGTCCGCCCCTGGTTTTTGTATATGATTTTAAAACAGAACTTCACCCTAGCGGGGAGGTTTTGCTTTATTTCCTCCTCCACCACAATTGGCACTTTATTTTTTTGTGGGAGGAGGAGGTACCTGGTTTTGACAGGTACCCGCTTCCACTTCAATCCAAGCACAAGTTCGGCCACATCTTTCTTTGGCCTGAAGCCTTCTGGGACATGTCATAGGTCCCAGAAGGCTGCAGGACTATTCACAAAGTCCAGCGTGGCTCGCACATGTGCAGTGGGAAGCCAGCTTTGAAGCCCCTATGAGACACAGCCAGATTCCCACACTAAACATGCTGGCTCCAGGGACACAAAGACCAGCGAAGAACCAGTTTGGGTGAGGATGGTGTTGGATCCCTTGATAGCTAAGTGTCTTTTTATTCTTTTTATTTATTTTTTTCTTTCTAAAGTGAAAATCCTCTTTAAATCTCTCAGAATTCCCGTAGCCTTTGATATTATGCTCCCTGAGGAAGACATCTAAAATGACATCTGCTTAAGCTCTAAAGACATCTAAAATGAAAAAGCTTAAGCTGTAAATTGTCCAGGTAGAAACACAAATATAACCAGGATTCTAGACAGAAACCTTTGTTCCACTGTTACAACCATCATATATCCTGGATGAAGGGTGATTTTCGCATATTACGCATTGATCATAGCTGACTCGCTGTTTGATTAGCCAATTCCAGGTGTTTTGCTCTAACCAAAATGGGTGATAACACAAAACAATAGTATTCCTACTTTCCACAAATTATAGTTTGATTGGACTTTCATTTTATTTGACTTCCAGTACAAAGACCGAGCTGTCACAGAAAGCTTAATGTGGTTGTAAAGGCTGAAGGTTTTTTTTTTTACCTTAATGCATTCTATGCTTGAAGGTACAAAACCTTCCATGTGCCGTTCCCCCCTAATACTTACCTGAGCCCAATCCAGCGATGTGCACGGGAGCACTGGTTCTCCCAGGTCTCTCACTCCAGCCAATCACAGCCAGTGAGAAGAGAGCGGGGGGCAGGGATGAGCAGCACTCTGTCTTGTCTTATAGACACACAGAGTGGGGTATGGGAGCAGCCAATTTAATTTGGGTGCAGCGTTGCATGACCGCGCAATTCTCAGTTCCTCTGGAGAGAAAGTGGTTAATTATCAATAGTTTTTGGCTTTGAGAGTCCAGCACCAAGAACAGTGTTCTAAGTTCCCAGCACCAAAAACTAACCATGCCCATGGTGCGTTAACTCCGAAGTCCATTCTCCTATAAGGAAGAATAAGGCCTGGAGCTAGATGGGCAGCATCAGGCGGAAGGCCTGACGTGACTAGGTTAGCAGGATAGACGGAGCAACGTAGGGTTAATAGAGAAGTTTTGGTTGAATAGTGAAAGCGGTAGCTGATTGGAGGGGGCTCGGGTGTGGTTTAAGAGGGGCCGGGTGGCTCCAGGAGATAGTAGGGTGGTGCCACTCTGAGGAGATAGTAGGGCGGTGCCAAAGTGGTCGGAGTCAGTCGGAGCTGGGACAGCGAAGGACAAGTTTCTCCAGCCCTCCCTCCCGAGCGACTTGACAGCTCCGTGTTCGTGGGGCTCACCTTTTTTGGTCCTTCCCGACCTTTCGGTGGTTCTGGGCAGTTTACTGGTTAGGCGTGTTCCTGTGTTTTGGGGGGGTTTGCTGGTTTTCTGGGTTTCTTTTGACATAGCAGTTGGCAGGGGTCTCAGGGTCTTGGAAGGCAGTGATGGGTTTGGAGAATGGGTTTGGAGAATGGTGAGTTGGGCCCATCACAGGTATGGGTGTACCTACCCTAGCAAATTTATTGCAGTAATGGTTCAGGAGTAAGTTGGCTGTATCAAGGGGAATTTTTGGAAATTGTCCCCGAGCCGGTGTATTTATGGCTGTGGGCCTTGAAGTCTATATTGGTGGTAGATACAGCTGGTTGGTCAATATACAAGTCGCCTTCTAAGACCCTAGGCTTTAATGAGGTAATCCGGAGTATCAGTAGGTGATTAATGATTAGGTGAGTTATTATGAAGAAGTTGTATTTTTGGTAACAAATCTTGTAAACTTGTTTAATAAAAATGGCTGCTGTGGCCTTTTAAACTCCAATGCAGGTCAGTGTCGTTTTTGATCAGGGAGGTCACAGGTTTAGGTGGGGGGGTTTTAAAGGTTTAGTAGCAGCCGTAATATCTGCTATACCTTAGTCAAGGCCAGGGGCGGACTGACAACTCATGGGGCCCCCGGGCAATAGGGGATCATGGGGTCCCTGTGTCCTTGCCCAAACTCAAAAAAGCCTATGAAAGAGGTACCAGGGGCATCTCATGGGGCCCCCTACTGACCCCGGGCCCTCGGGCAGTGCCCGAGTTTCCAAATGGTCAGTCCGCCCCTGGTCAAGGCTTATCTGCATGCATTTTCTTGGGAGTGTTGCCTGAATGACCCCTTCGATAATGTGCACACCAGTGAAGTTATTTTAGAGAGTTCACCAGGAGGATCACAGGTCAGTACTGGCCCCGGTATTGCATGGAGTCAGCAGTGTGAAAGAGGTCATGGACAGGAACACATTGCACATCCTGTACTAAGTCATTGCTCTACATAATGTTAGATAAATGCAGAAGTGTAAAGTTACTTCCTCTATAGTGCGGTGTGTAGGTTCAGATTTCTCGGTGTCATGCTGGCCACGTACAGGCTTCTTATTGGCTGCTCACCTGGGAGACACAACGAAATATCAGGCTGTGCCCAGGAATTCCTGGCAGCTTTCGTCTGGGATAGGCAGAAAACAGTAGCTGTATATAGAAGACGCCATTAACTCCTGTGAGCCTGGACTGCTGATAATTCAGCGCTACAAACCCACAAAAACACGTTTTCTATGCTCAGTGGGCTTCATCAGAAATGCAAAAGCACAGACCTAAGGCAAATTCCTACCACCTACTGCAAATTCTGTAGTAATAAGCAGGGCTCATTCACACGGGCGTCTAACATGCTGCGCTAAGATACATACAGCATATAGTTTTGTAGGCATCTGAACACAGCTGTGTCTTCAAACCAAAATATGTGCCGTGTTTAGCAAGGTACACATACAGCATGTAGGACACATACATACAGAGCTGTACATACCTGCAGATGATTTTTCACGTGCAGCTGTGCAAATGCATGTAGATGCACATGTATAAAGTCATTTAACCCCTTGAAGCCAAGCGCACGCAAATATGCAGCCTCTCTGCTTCTGGGCCTTGACACCGAGCAGCCATATATTTCCATGCAATTAGAAAATACATGCGCTGAGAGCGCGCGCCCTGTGCGCTCCCAGCACGTATGTCCATGACTTGTGGAAAGGTCCCGATCTCCCCTTTCGATCGGGACCTTTTCAGATCATGTGACTACCGTTTTTTGGGGGTTTTTTTTAATCAAACATGGACGAGTTAGAACCTTTCTTAAGCTTTTTTTGCTGTCTGTGTCCCTTTTGCGGAGATTCATTCTCAAAGAGGGGAAATCTGACCAATGGTAAGACAGACAGCAGCGAAAACAAGATTTCTACAGCATTGGAAGGGTTAAGACCTCTGTTGCAAAAAACCATGGCTGTGACCACATTTGCTTTAAACCAGGAATTTATCCATAACTTGATGCAAGTAATGTTTTTTAGCAATATAAATAGAACATATATTTCATCTTAATAAATAAGCTACCAAAATGAGTGTGTGCTGTAAATTGCCTCTAGCATTGTTCCTGTTTCTTCTTGCTGGTTGCCATTTTGTTGAAGCCCAGAGCCCCTGAGCAACAGTAAATCTGTAGGCTATCAGCAGACTGGCCTCTGCATTTTCGGCACAGTGCCAAAAAATAGAGAGCAACTGGGCATGTGCAAAGAAGGTGAGAGAGTGTGTTACTGAATTTTAAACAGTGTAGACACTTATTTTTAATATTTTGCATAGCTATACCTGCAAAACGGGGCCAGCCTGAAGTGATCTATCAGCATTTAAAGGATAAGTTCACCTTTTGTAACATGTTACACCCATGTTCAGGGTGTAACGTTTTACTATCAGACCAGCCCCTGCTCCCTGAATTGGATCCTCTCCCCCCACCGTCCCCCTCACTAGCTGTGGAATTTTTAAAAAATGTGGCTGTGCGAAGCTCCGGCAGTGTTACTCATTAACAGTCCTCTGTCATTGAGAGACTACAAGTCCCAATAGCTTTAGCAGCTGTCGGCTTGTAGTCCTCAATGAATTACCATGACGCTATGGAGCACCATAGAAGTTCATGAAAGTGAGAACAGAAAGTGAAGAGAAATCTCAGTGGAGACACAGACAGCATTCAAAATGTGACATAGGTTCTAACTTCGAACCTATTGCTACCCTATCCAAAACTAGAAAAAAAAGGTTAAGGCTAGGTTCACACCTATGCAATTTGCATTTGATCCATTTCTGCAGTGCGTTTTCTGTTTCTGCACGTTTTTCGTTTTTTTTCTTGTTGCTAGGCAGATTTTTAAAAAAATGCAAGAAAGGTGCTCTACATGCTTTTCTGCAGCATTTCCATTTAAGTCTATAGAACCAAAAACACAACATTTTGCATTAAAAAAAAGTCCCTGACCCTTTCCAAAAAAATGCACCGGGTGAAAATGCAGAGATGTGAACATGTTCCATAGGAAATCAGGTTAAATGGACTGTACTGCATTTCTGCACAATGCAAAACGCTGCCAAAAATGCTTAGGTGTGAACCTAGGGTAACTAGAATTGTTGTTGTTCACACATTCGTGTTTTAATGAGCTCATTTGGGTTGATTTACTAAAATTGGGGAGTGCAAAATTTGGTGCAACCATGCATAGTAACAGTAACAGCTTCTAGCTTCAGCTTTTTCAATTATCCTTTGACATTAAGCCCTGGTTCACATATATGCGGCCGTGCGGGCCGCGTTTTGCACGGGCACGAGAGCCCATTAATTTGATTGGACTCCTGTGCCCTGTGACACACAGAAAAGAAGTCCCTGCACTTCTTCTGAAAACGCAGCCCCCACGGGAACCTCACTTCCCAGTACAATTGTGTTTTTCAGTGCGGGCAGTGTGCCATTAGAACTAAAGGCACCCATCCGCGGGTCCGCATTTCTCTGTGCGGGTGGTGCGGCTGCACGGATTTTCGTGTGGATCCGCAGTGGCACCACCCGCACAGATGTGAACCTAGCCTAAAACCTGGAAGCTGATTTTACACGCTCCAGTTTTAATAAATCAGCCTCATGTTTAACATGCCAAAACAGTTATGTCAAAACCAATATTTATAGCCTTGCATTTTAGGTCCCATGGACTTTATTGGTAACAAATGAAAATGCATACATGATGGGTTTTTTTTGTGTTTTCATTCCTTAGTAACAAACCTAAAATAGTTTATTAGTCATCATGATGCATGAAAATGCATTAAGTCGCACATCAATAAATGTGCAAAATGCACATCAATGCATATTGATGTGCAGAGGTTCCAAAAGGTCAGTCCGCCCCTGGACCAGACACACCTATTATGTACAGCCCATTCAAAAACACATTAAAAACCATATAAAAATAGCAAGCTGTGAATATAAATATTAGAAAACAACTTGAGAAAAAATGCAGCATTGTTGGGCGGAGCAATGTGCAGAGGCAATGGTCCAGATTTGCAGCATTTTGCCACCACAGGAAAGCTTAGTGCTAAAATAAAAAACATTTAAACAAATGCATTCTTTATTGTTTCAGCCTGATTGTATCTCACTACTAAAATATAAAGGTTCAGTTGGACTTTAAAGAACTAGGGTTATCATGCTCACCACACCAGAATATTCTGTTTGCTCTGCCTTATTGGACTTTGCTTGCCTTTGGTTGGGAGTCAAGTTCCTGTTATTTTAGATGTTATGTTTTGTTGTTGACACTTTTACTACAATGTTTTCAGAACATAACTGATATTGTTTTATTGTTACTTTGTTATAAATTTATTAGTACAGGATGTAAACAATAGTTAATATTTACACTCAAACTGTATCTTTTTTACCCATGATTTTAAAGTGATATTAAACCCACTTTTTTGTATTTTAGCAAAGAAGGACCAGACCAGGGGTGGACTGACAACTCATGGGGCCCCCGGGCAATAGGGGATCATGGGGCCCCTGTGTCCTTGCCCAAACTCAAAAACGCCTATGAAAAAGGTACCAGGGGCATCTCATGGGGCCCCCTGCTGACCCCGGGCCCTAAGGCCAGTGCCCGAGTTTCCAAATGGTCAGTCCGCCCCTGGACCAGACACACCTATTATGTACAGCCCTTTCCTATTTGTCCTAGGGTCCCAAAGCCACTGTCCCCTCCTTCCTGTTTGTGGGTATCTCCTGTACCCTAGGTTCACACCTAAGCGTGCTTTGCAGAAACGCAGTACAGTCCATTTAACATGAGATCCTATGGCACACGTTCACATATCCGCTTTTTCACCAGATACCTTTTTTGGAAAGGGCCAGGGACTTTTTTTAATGCAAAAATTTGCATTTTTGGTTCTATAGACTTCAATGGAAATGCTGCAGAAAAGCGTGTACTGCGTTTTTCATGTGTTTTTAAATCTGCCTAGCAACAGGAAAAAAAAAAGAAAAACCAAAAACTGCAAAACACCTCAAAAATGAGTAAATAATGCAGGTGCAAAAACACAAAATGCAATGCAGAAACGGGTCAAATGCAGCCTGCATGGGTGTGAACCTCCCCTAAGGCTAGGTTCACACTAGAACGTAGTATGAGAAACCCAAGATCCATGTGTGTTTTCTGCACCGCATTCAAAACGCACTTTAGTTGCAATCTGTAGTAGGTGTCAATGTCAAGTTATTTACATCCCAAGCGCAGGTATCATGCTATCCAGTTGCACTGCATTCACAAAAGAAGTGTATGCACTACTTTTGGAGCAATGCAATGCGATATGAGCCCATTCAAAATGAATGGGCTCAAATTGCGCCGCACTCAATCACATGTGAATCGCACCGCAGCATGTACCTGTGCAACTCACAATGTGGCTTAGCTGGCCCAGGTGCTAAAGAGACACCCGTGCATGCTTGCAGAAAATACATAAACATCACATAATCTTCACTCATAAAAAAAAAAAAATCGATATATAAAAGATGCCATATATTAGAAAAAAATATTTATATACAGAGAAAGGAATAGCAAGAATTTTCTTGCTACACATGATTAAATTTGAAAGCCAATCTAAAGGTGTGAATACATGATTAGAAAATCGATCGATCGGTCATCCGACGACTGAGAGGCGTTCGTTCATTGGTCGAAATTGTGGCCCACATTAACCAACGTAGAAAAATCGTTCGTCGGGCAATACATAGTGTTGACATCTTCCGTACAAGTGGAAGTGATGCAGTGTGCGTGTGACCTTGTAGCCACGTCCATCCGGCCAGAACGAGTATTCAACGCCGTTCCGCCCAGAACAAGCGTGCAGTATCCTTTGTTGCAGGGACCTTAGGCCAATCTACTTTTAACATTTGGATTTTTCATATGTGTTTACGAAGATTCCTTGGACATAAACATCCGGGTCATCTTCTGTTTCCGCTCATGCGTGGTAGCGCTTGATAGTTGGATCAGTGGTTCCGCAAAATTTTTCGAATGATTTTCTTATGTGTATGGGGCATAATTCTCAAACATGAGGTAACCTAATTGGATTGGGAAGCTTCTGATTAAACATGATTACAGAGCTACGCAAGGCATGCAATTCAGGAGTTCAGGTTTCACTGGCTGCATGCTTGTTCTAAGTAAGTGGCTTACTAGATAGTGATGTTAGAATTAGGATTTTGACCCTGAAGAGGATGCCTTGAGTAAACTCACATCCAGGAGCTTACACAGGGCTGTGGTCTTTCTTCCTACCCTCACACAGGGCCGGGACAAAGGGTGGGCGGAAGGGACAGCTGCCCTGGGCGCAATGGTTTGCTGTATGGATGGGGGCACTTTCCTTCTGTTACAAGGCTGACAGGAGTAGTGACAGTGGCAGTGATTTTGACAAGCTAGTGACTGCTGGGGGTAGGATCCCCTAAGCCAGGGGTGGACTGACCATTTGGGAACTCTGGCACTGTCCATGGGCCCGGGGTCAGAAGGGGGCCCCATGAGATGCCCCTGGTACCTTTCATAGGCTTTTTTGGGTGTGGTTTAAGTGTCGGCGAGGACACAGGGGCTCCATGATCCCCTATTGCCCGGGGGCCCCATGAGTTGTCAGTCCGCCCCTGCCCTAAGCTTGCACATCATGAACCAGGAAGGGGGGGCAGTTTGGCATCTTTGCCCTGGGCACTGGATGACCTTGTCCCGGCAGTGCACTCACATGACAGCACTGGTTTTCTAAGTGGCCAATTACCAAGCAGCAGTGCTGTCACATTTAGGGTGCATTCACACTTGCAAATGCACCCCGATTGTGTTAATGTGTGAGAACCACAGCAGGGGTTCCTACAATTAGCTGCAATTAGGCAGCCCCATTGAAAGCAATGGGAGGCTTCCGGCTCTCACAGTTAATCGTGCCCATTCACATTCCATCGCTCATGCAGCAATCACATGCACTTGACTTCTGTTCAACCACCGTGCCAGATAAAAGTCACTCAACCAGTGGCTGCAGCACTGATCTATGTATTCTGACAGCACGGGAGTCTCCCGCTGTCAGAATACAACAGCACAGCACAGAGGATTCCCCCATCCACCTCAACTCTATCCCAATGTGTATATGGGAGAATCAGTTCTGTTTTTTTGTTCAGGCCACTGGTTGATTGAAAAAACTGAACCATGTATGGCCAGCTTTACCCTAGGTTCACACTTAAGCGTTTTGTGTATTGCAGAAACACATTACAGTCCATTTAACATGATTTCCTATGGGACATGTTCACATATGCGCATTTTCACCCGGTGCCTTTATTTGGAAAGGGTCAGGGACTTTTTTGAACACAAAAAGTTGTGTTTGTGGTTCTATAGACCTCAATGGAAATGCTGCAGAAAAGCATGTAGAGCATTTTTCTTGCATTTTTGATGCGTTTTTGTATTTTTAAATCTGCCTAGCAACAAGAAAAAAAAACAAAAAACGCATGTGCAAAAACGGAACACGCACTGCATAAATGGATCAAACTCAAACTGCATAGGTGTGAACCTAGCCTTAAACATTTTTTTCAATGAATTCAATGGAAACGCTGCAGAAAAGCATGTATTGCGGTGTTTTTTCTGAGTTTTGCTTTTTTAAATCTGCCTAGCAACAAGAAAAAGAAAATACCCCCCCCCCCTGCAAAATGCATCAAAAACACATAAAAAGTGCAGGTGCAAAATGAAAAGCAAAACGCAATGCAGAAACAGCTCAAACGCAACCTGCATAGGTGTGAACCTAGGCTTACTCCACCTTTGCTGAGAAAAACAAAAACAATGGATATTATCTTTGTTGAAGATTCCTGCCTGTTTCTGCTCTGAAGGAATAGCTCTTTGTGTGATTATGGCAATGTACAAAGTGAATATTCTACATATAGCACTATCTTTTTACAAATAGAATACCCCACCAAGTCACTATCACAATCCTTCCCCTGAAGTGCAAATATCATCAAATAAATCTTTCAGTGAACTTGATTTACCCTCTAATAGATATTAGTGTATACAAATAAAGTCCAAAACCAAAAAAAACAAAAACAACAAAAAACATCAAAAACCCAAAGTCCAAAATCCCTTTGGACAGATCCCTGTTGACAAAGTCCGGATGTGACGAAACGCGTCCGGGGCACGTGACGTGGTGACGTAGTGACGCTCTTCCGGAAGTGCGGTGACGGCCATTTTTGATCCTGGTACATGCGGCTGTGGCTTCCTGGAATCCCCATGGGGTCTTGAGGTATTGGAAACCTACCATAGGCGATCTGTTCCCCCTCGGGAGTGGGATGGTGTGGATACCTACACACTTGTGAGGAGAGGCAGGATTTTGAACAAATCGTTTTTGGTGTGGAAGCTGATGTCATCTTATTTGAATGTAAGTTGCTACAATAAAGTGCTATGAGTTTTTATGATACATATTGATCCCTGGTCTGTTTATGAGGTCTGTGGGAAGTGGCTGGAAAGGCTGAAGGAATATTAAAAGGTTGGAAAGAAGTACTCAGACCCTTGATACCATTCTAAGGGTAACTATGCACTTCCTCTATTGGTATGCAGTGGATTGATTCCTAAGGCTGAGGGATTTCTCTTCACGGTTGTGGTGGCACGTCAATTTTTTGTGTGCATGAAACACGTGTGGCACGTTTTTTTATATACCCCTCTTTTTGAAGATAATACACATGTTGAGTTTTTTTTCCTTTGAGGTATATGAAGATTTGGTTTGAAGTATATCACAAAAATGTTTGAAGATATGAAGAATTTAGATATTACAGATAAAGATTTTTTCATGAAGTAATATTTTTTTTTGGGACTTTATTTTGGACTTTGGGTTTTTGATGTTTTTTGTTGTTTTTGTTTTTTTTGGTTTTGGACTTTATTTGTATACACGAATATCTATTAGAGGGTAAATCAAGTTCACTGAAAGATTTATTTAATGTACAAAGTGGATCTGAATGGGAGTGACATTTTCATTATAAACCAGCTAATGAACTTGCAGTGATCTAATGAGGAAAGTTGCAGGGTCTGCCTCCTATTGGAAATAATTAACCCTTCGGGAGCATCTCACCAAAAATGGCATTTTTGTAGCAGAGAATGCTTAAAATCTGGCTTATATCTTATGCAGGCCATACATGGTTCAAATTCCGAATGATTTTTCATCCAAAAATCGAAAACGTTGTTCACTCAGTAATCTGATGGTGCCATCAATGATTTTGAAAAATTGGCCGACCAAGTCATAAAGTTCACCCTATATAACAGGCAAAGCTTCTCTTCCTTCCAGGTCACGGCTCATGCGCATATTCTTTTTGGAAAAACAATCGTACGATTTGACCATCATTGAGTCGAAAATCGGTTGATTTTCACAAATTTTCCAACATGACGATCACCAAAAAGGGGAGGAACAACAAAAATTGGCACATGGCATTGACCCACTAACAGAGCGAAAATCAGCTGATTACTCTTAGGTCTGATTTTCGGATGAAAATCGGTCAAATTTCGACCCATGTATGGCCGGTCTTAGTGCAGACAAGCCAATCACACAAACAGGAAATTACATTTCTGGGAAACTTTCATACACCAACTGTGTGCAGAAGGTTCCAGGTTGTCATATCACACTGAATTTTACAGCAAATGACAGTGGCTTCAAATTGAAAAGGACAGGTAATTTTTAAAAGCATTCAACTGAAATATGGCTTGTGTAGCAATTGTACTGTATATGCTATATTATGATTTTTTATTCGCTATATTTCTCCCATGACAGTGGAGTTACCCTTTAAGTGTTGTTTTTTTCTTTTCATTTTAATCTCTTGGTTCCTCTTTATTTATTTGTTGTCTACCTTAATGTATTATACTGTTTTTTTAAGACAGGTAGGGCGTTAATTTGGTAGCAAATTTAGACACATATTGTATATTTTTATTTAATTGAATAAACAGTAATAAATTACAAACAAAATGTCATTTTCTTGTATTTTTTCCCAGCATAAAGTTTATGTAATATGACACCCCCCCATATATTTATTGCAAAATATACAACAAAATGGGAAGCATGGTGGCTAAGTGGTTAGCACTTCTGCCTAGTATCACAAGAGTTGTCAGTTCAAATACCAACCATAGCACTGCCCGCTTGGAGTTTGCATGTTCACCCTGTGCCTGCGTGGGTTTCCTCCCACACTCCAAAGACATGCTGTTAGGTCAATTGGCTCCTGTCTACATTGTCCCTAATATACACTTGACCCCCTTTTGTGCTCAGAACTGCCTTAATTATTTGTAGCATAGATTCATCCAGGTGTTGGAAACATTCCTCAGACATTTTGGTCCATATTGATATGAGTTAGGCTGGCCATACATTATACAATTATCTGGAGATTTTTGGTTTAGATTTACCAAAAACCATATAATAGGAGGACAAACCCAAACAACACTTTCAGTTGTATCCAATTAGGCAGGCCCTTACACTACATAGTTGAAGGTAAATCTAAAGGAAATTGGGCAGAAAATTGGAAGATAATTGTATAATGTATGGCCAGCCTTACTGTTGCCTTTCTATCATCTCCAACCAGTCTGCCCATTCTCCTCTGACATCAACAAAGCATCTTCATCCACACAACTGCTGCTCACTGGATATTTTCTCTTTCTCAGACCATGCTCTGCAAACCTTAGAGATGGTTGTGTGTGAAAATCGTAGAAAGTAGATCAGCAGTTTTTGAAATACTCAGACCAGCCTGTCTGGCACCAACAACCATGCCACGTTCAAAGTCACTTAATTCCCCTTTCTTCCCCATTCTGATGCTTTGTTTGAACTTCAGCAAGTCATCTTCACCATGTCTAGATGCCTGAATGCATTGAGTTACTGCCATGTGATTGGCTGATTAGCAATTTGTGTTACCAAGCAATTGAACAGGTGTACCTAATAAAGAGGCCGGTGAGTGTATGTAGGTATGAATGTGAGTTGTGGACCTTGGATTGTAAGCTCCTTAACCACTTCCTGACCGGCCGTTGTATATAAATGGCCGGACGGTGGCAGTGCAGGGTCGGGTGGCCGTTTATATAAACGGCCTCCCCGCACCCTGCTTGTGTGCGCTCCCTGGGAGTGTGCAGCACCACGATCCGATGCCCTCTGTGTCCTTCTGGACACAGTGAAACACTGATCGTCAGACGGGACCTCTGTACGAGGTCCCGATCATGTGATCACTGATTGGCCAATCAGTGATCACATGCAAAGTAGCAAGCAAGATGTCACTTGTGACATCATTGCTTACTACATGTGAAATCTGTGAATGATCACAGAGATCACATGGTAGAAGGCTATTCACAACAGCCTTGTACTATGTGACAAGCTGTGACCAATCACAGCTCACTCTGTATTTCTCAATGACTGCAGGAATGCAGACAGGGAGAAAGAAAAATTATTGCTTTTACATCCTATATGGGATCTTCATCACCCCCCACAAGTAGTACAGTGTCACCATGGTGACACTGTACTGCTAGGGTGACAGTATGTAGAAAAAAAAAATAAAAAATAATAATATAAAAAAATAAAATAAAAATGTAAAAAAAAATATTTAAAAAATTATAATTTTTGGTTATAAACTAATTTAGATTTTTATTTTTTTACTAAAAAGATAACAGAATAAATTTTGGCCAAGATTTATGATGAAATATTATTTATTTGCAAAATTGAAAAAAAAAATTTCAAAATTTTTGGACTTTGTTATTTACATAGCAAAAAAAAATAAAACCCCAGCAGAGAATAAATACCACCAAAATAAAGCTTTATCTGTCTCAAAAAAATGGTAAAAAATTCATTTGGGTACAGTGTGGCATGACCGCGCAATTGTCTTTCAAAGTGTGATAGCGCTGAAAGCTGAAAATTGCCCTGGTCAGGAAGGGGGTAAAAGTGTCCGGTCTGGAAGTGGTTAAGGGCAGGAATGGATGTGAATGTATAATATATATGTAAAAAGTGTTGCAAAAATTTATGGCACTATATAAGTACCTGAAATATATCAATAAAATGGTATCAAATTAGTGTGATTTTTATGTAAACTGAATCATGGTAAAGCTCAAAGAGGATGCATGGGTTTGACTTTTGGAGAGCTTTAATCCTATTTCAATTACAATGCAACGAAAAAAAATGTTTTGCATAAATTGTTAGCATAACATTAAGGTGAGAATAAGTCAGGTTGACAAAGGCACAAATTAGCACAACAGTAACCTGCTTTTCACATGTTTGCAATTGCTAAAAATCTGAATGACGTTAGCATATATATATACTGTATATACACACACACTATATTGCCAAAAGTATTGGGCCAGCCCTCCAAATCATTGGATTCAGGTGTTCCAATCACCTCCATGGCCACAGGTGTATAAAATCAAGCACCTAGGCATGCAGACTGCTTCTACAAACATTTGTGAAAGAATGGGTCATTCTCAGGAGCTCAGTGGATTCAAGCGTGGTACCGTAATAGGTTGCCACCTGTGCAATAAGTCCATCCGTGACATTTCCTTGCGATTAAATATTCCACGGTCAACTGTTAGTGGTATTATAACAAAGTGGAAGCAACTGGGAACAACAGCAACTCAGCCACCAAGTGTTAGGCCACGTAAAATGACAGAGCGGGGTCAGTGCATGCTGAAGCACACAGTGCACAGAAGTCTGCAGAATCAATAGCTGAAGACCTCCAAACTTTGTGTGGCTTTCAGATTAGCACAACAACAGTGTGTAGAGAGCTTCATAGAATGGGTTTCCATGACCAAGCAGCTGCATCCAAGCCTTACATCACCAAGTGCAATGCAAAGCGTCAGATACATTGGTGTAAAGCACGCCGCCACTGGACTCTAGAGCAGTGGAGATGTGTTCTCTGGAGTGACGAATCACACCCCTGAAGGACATGGTTTCCCAGCAGACTGCCAGGGACCAGTTCTCTGCAATGGAGCAGTGCTGAGAGAATTAAGTGTTCAGCCTCTTTTTTGCAGGTGTAGGCTTTTCTGAAAGTACTTTATTATATGACAGGCAGGGCCGTTGCTTCTACTAGGCAAACTAGGCAGCTGCCTAGGGTGCACTAACACATAGGGGTGCCTCTCCTCATACACAGGGAATGATGAGGGAATGAGGGCTGTCTCACAGCCTGTCCAAACACATGACCATTTAGTACATTTATAGTTATATATATACACATATATATATATATGTATTCCATGTAGCAGTGAAGTGTTGGTTCCCCCTAGGGTGGGAAGTGATGACTTTAGCCCAGGACCCCGGGCGGTCAGCAGTCTCTGATTGGAGGATCGGTCCATACATCTCCAGTACACACACGATCCTCCAGCTGTAGCAGGCTAATGACCAAATGGGGTGTGTCCAGTGCTGGCTCTACACAGATGGAGCCAATCAATAGGCAGGGGTGTGCTCTGGTTGCAGGGTTAACCCCATGTGATTAGGATGATCGCGGCCCGATGTGTATGAGAGGGAAGCGGTGTAGTGCTGGGAGGCTGCCTGTCCTCACTGAGAGCCGCAGCCTGGACTTTGCACCCTGACAGGAGCCATCAGAGGTGAGCTGAGCCTAGCAGGATGGTAGGACATAGAGGTGACAGGAGGAGGAAAGGGCAGACAATGAGTGAGTGGAGCGGATGCTGAGTGATCGTATGGGATGCAGCCACATCATGAATGATTCTTCAGCTGCGGGGAGGGATGGCAAAGGGGTAGGTAGACAGAGGAAGATGCCAGGTGTCTGGGGCCAGTGTAGCAGCTGAGCTGCTGCTCCTTCCAGTGTTCCTCTCAGACTCAGTCCCTCACTGCAAGCCGGCTGCTGTTCACTGGAGTTTTGTAACTCTGTCTCTTTTTTTGTTTGTTTCTCTGTCTGATTGGTTAATACAGTTAATTTATTTTTGGTTAATATAGATTTTGCCTTTAATATTGGTGCTGGTGGCATCTTATGGCACTTATTTTTGCAAATTAAAAGAAATGTAGCAGTTTCATGTTTTGTTAAATAAGTGTTCTTGCATGGCAAGACCACTTACTGTTATCTCACATATATATTCTTATTATTATAGCCAAATTTACCACCCTAACTCCTCCCACAGTTTTTACACTACATAGACAGTAATATACCGAAACGTGCGGATTGTTCCCGATTGGTGTGCTATTACTTTGTGGAACGTTTCGCAGAATGGTTCACGAAATATCGGCGTTTTTGTGGTGAAATTGGTCCCATAGGAATGAATGGCGGAATGTTCAAAACTAGAGTGGGAGCTGACCAAAGCTAGAGTGTGAGCTGAAAAATCAGGACATGATTTCTAAACTGCCATCACTCCCTCATTTTCAAGCCCACCTACACAAATCTTATATCAAAACGTTCAGCTATCCCTGCTGCGACTAAAAATGTCCACGACTAAGCCATAGTCCTGATAGTTTTCACAATATGACCATTTGTTTGCAACTCATGCCGCCCATTGACATTCATTGAAACTCCACTCTAGCCACCTCAAATTTGAAGGGCAATTTCTAAACTGCGACTGTGCCTTCATTTTTAATATTTCAGAGACATACTAGGCATCAAAATGTAGGTCTGGGTCTTGTGATTCTCACAATATAAATCTCTTCGGTGTAGGATTTATAATTTTTAAACTACAACCCTTTGAAGATGGCAACCGCCAGAGAAGTGAGTAAGTTGGAGCAGTTTGTTTTTAACCACTCTTCTCTGCCCTTGCTGTAGAGTGAGTTGCCATAGGGTGTGTGAGCAGGCAGCAGAGTGACAAGCCACTCCACCCAGTTACTCCGCCCACTCCAGTTGTAGACTACTGGTGGAGGCAAGAACACTTCACACAATTTCCCCAGAAATTGTAGCTTTTCTAGTTTAATATCGTCTACTGTTTTTAATTTTTTTTTTTGGGGGGGTGGGCATGTAGTTGGTCTTGCCTAGGATGCAAAATAGTTTAGCATCGGCCCTGATGACAGGGTCATGCGGCCAGCACTGAAATCACCAAGTTTTTATAAATGAATACAGCATTACAAAATGATAGCACAATGCAAGCATTAGCTCATACATTTCTACTGAACTGCCAAGATTGTCTCTCTTTGCCGTATTCCTCTACACAGGGTCATGTCAGGTGAAGTTGTCATCACGATCCAAGTATTAATGGAGTATAAAAAACACATACAGTGGCTGTACATTCCCCCGCCCCTCCCCCCATGGTGATGTCTCATATTGCAATCTTCAAAAAGGAAAAACAGCGCTTCTTCCAGGAAGGTTATCTGTCTTTTTTTATATTTTATATTTTAGGGAAGAAGAAAGCACACCGGTATGACGTAGAGTGGGGGTGTCAATCTGGCGGCCCTCCAGCTGTTGCAAAACTACAAGTCCCATCGTGCCTCTGCCTTTGGGAGTCATGCTTATAACTGTCAATCTTGCAATGCCTCATGGGACTTGTAGTTTGGCAACAGCTGGAAGGCTGCCAGTTTTACACCTGGGACGTAGAGCTTCCTTTAAAAGCCAATGAAAAACAAGAGACAATGGGAAAGGTCCTCTAACATGTCCCTATCAACGACATCAAACAGTAGGAGGAGGGTACTGACTTACACCACAAAGAGAGGTATGCTGGCTTTTTTTCTTCCTGCCTCTAAATGCCCCTCCATGTTAGTCTATGTGTCCATGCACACATAGGTTTTTGGAGGAGTTTAAAGGCAGAAAAAAAAAAAACAATGCCACCGCCTCCAGGAGAAAAAAAAAAAAAAAACTTGACACGTAAACGCTTCTAAATGTGCACCAATGCCAGGAGCGTTTAGCACTTGAGAATTAATTTCAATGGTTAGAACTATTATTCTGGCCAATGTCGGGAATTAATGCCCAAATGCTTGACGCAGTTAGACGCGTTCGTCGTATTTACATGCATCAAGTGTTTTTCTGCCAAATTCTTCTGCCAGAAGGAAAGGCATCTGGGAGAGATAGAAAAATGTCCAGAGTACATGAGGCCTAAAAGTTAAAACCTCAGTCCATTTGCACTCCGGTGGGCAACAGCAATAGGATCGGGGAACATTAGACGCTTTAGGGTAAATTTACTAAAACTGGAGCACTCAGAATCTGGTGCAGCTGTGCATGGTAGCCAAACAGCTTCTAACCTCAGCTTGTTTAATTAAGTTTTGGCAATAAAACCTGGAAGCTGATTGGTTTCTATGCAGAAGTGCACCTAATTTTGCTCTCTCCAGCTTTAGTAAATAAACCCCTTTATGTCAACTAGACACGTATAGAATTGTGAGTCCAATATATTTATGTTTTTCAGTACACTGAGTGATTCACTTTTTTAAAGTAAAACTGCAAGGCTGGGACCTTTGAGCTTTCTAAGGGCTCTTTCACACAGACGTTCCGATCGTGTGAGTCTGCCCGTTTTTCAGGCAGACCTGATCGGAACCTCCATTATAGAGTGATGGGTATAATGGACGTGTCCATTTACACCCACCGACATCCGATCCAATCCGCCAAAAAGGGAAGGATGGGGATACAATTCTCCTTCCATCCATCAGATCGGGTCAGATGAAAACGGATAGGCGGTCCATTTTCATCTGACCGCCCATGGAGGAGAGCGAGCAGCTCTATGTCTGCTCTGCAGCAGTGGAGCAGACACAGAGCTGTCATCTGCTTGCTCAGTGGGGATCAGCAGAGAGATCCCCACGCTGAGCAAGCAGATCCACAAAACGGGTCCGCATTGTGGGAAAGGACGCTTAGAGGTCATGCACACCACCCATCAGCGTATTTCTACAGAGGGTACAGGCAGATATTTCCCATCAGCTGCAGACAGGAAGCCTGTACAAATCAATGTCTGTGGCTGTTCAAAGTTGTTTGCATTTAAAAAGGAGCTTCAGTCTCCCCCCAAAAATTTAAAAGTCAGCAGCTACAAATACTGTAACTGCTGACTTTTAATATAAGGACACTTACCTGTCCAGGGATCCAGCGCTGTCCTCACCATTGCAGGTTTTTTTTAATGGGTTTTGGGTCCAGATGCCAGCATCTTAACTAAAGGAAACTGGCAGTGAAGCCTTGCAGTTTCACAGCTGGCTTCCAACTGCGCATGCGCAAGCCTTGCTGTACTTTGTGAATGGTTCCACGGTCTTCTTTGACCTGTGATGTCCCCCAAAAGGCTGCTGGTGAAAGGGGCTGTGAACTTCCGCTGGAATCGCTGAGTGGAAGTGGGAGCAAGAACCTGTCAAAACAACAGATCATAAGCGAAATCTCCTGCGCTCAAGGACTCAGGCGGGTGGCGAATATATGGAACCAGACCTGGAAAGATCGACCACCAATCCATGTAGAGTTGTGCAGCTCCAAATAAGGCTGGGGAAGCCCGACCAATACTGCAATTCGAAACAAAAACGAGAAGCGCACCAACCTTGTGCATTACCTCAGTAACAAAAGTTTATTAATTGTAAAATAATACTCACAAACAGCAAATAAAATCAGGCATATAGGTCCTCAAAGGGACCTGAAAAGTAGAAAGCCAGCGCGGATCCCATCCTGGGGGTAGGTACTCAGTACAGCTGACGCGTTTCGAAGGGCATCCCTTCTTCATCAGAGCTTAGATGGTGCGTTTTTGTTTCGATTTGCAGTAAGAACCTGTCAAAACCAGGCACCCACTCCCCCCCCACCCCAAAAAAAGAAAACAATAAGTGCCAAATATTAAAGAGGAGAGGGAGGAGGAGGCAAACAAGTGATCCCCTGGCTGAAATTCTGCTTTAATTGCACATGGAGAAATTACTTGTGGTTATGGACAGATGTACGCCCTTGGATACAGACTGTTTAGAGTAGCCTTGTTGTGCTGCAAGGGACAGGGGCCTGGTTACAATTACAACCCACAGTACCTGTGTTGAAAAAGCAGACATGCACTGCAGTGCAAAGACTTGAATGGAGTGTAACTTTGTACCCTCCTAATATAAAAAGAACAGCATGATGTGCTAAAACTAGTGTGAAAGGACTGTACACCTTTTCTCCATCCTCTAGATTAGGTCTTGATGACCCTCTGTCAAAACCCAATTCATTGGTGATCAGTAGGAAGAATGTCCCTTACATTGGCGGTCAGTGGGAAGAATGCCCCTTACATTGGTGGTCAGTGGGAAGAATGCCCCTTACATTGATGGTCAGTGGGAAGAATGCCCCTTACATTAGTGGTCAGTGGGAAGAATGTCTCTTACATTGGTGGTCAGTGGGAAGAATGTCTCTTACATTGGTGGTCAGTGGAAGAAGGAGGGGGACACACTGAATGAGCTCTGAGAACCAACATTTTCAAGCCTGGGCCTTGCCTGCTGGCTTGGCTCAGGAACAATGCCTGATCCTGGGGGAGGCCCTGGGAGGCACAGGGCCTAGCAAGGAGGAGGTGGAAGACCTGACTGTTGGTCCAGGCCTTGGAGAGGATGTGGATGTCTTCAGACAGAGCATTATCGATTGTTTTATGGCGATTGGTAGAATGGAGGAAAAACCTAGTTTTGAAAGTTGAACAAATCCTTCAGGGCCAAATACTGCCAGGCCTGGAGTAAGATTCGATTGGCCATGAAGCCAGAATTACAATAGATGGAAGAAAAGTTGAGGAAGCAAAAAGTGGAGCTTTTACAGTAAAGTTTGACAATGACAGGAGATTTGCCAGCCAGACATCAGCAAGTTCTGTTTATCAGCAGCCTCAGGTAATGGATGATCTGACTCCATATACCTCAGTGTCTCTCCCCCCATGTCAGGCTGAGGAATTGCCATCGGCAACCAGCCAGGGGGTTGAGAGTGAATATGGCGCCTTGACCATCATCCAGCAGATGCACTCACCCCGTAGGGCAGACATGTTCTCCTTTTCTGATGATCCATCAGAAGTCCCTGTTGATGGACAGAAAAGGTTCAGACCAGCATAGCCAATACTGGTGGAGAAATCCCAGTACACCAAGATGGCTGCTTCCAACATTTCTGCCCCGCCGGCTGTGGTGAGTACTGCTGATGAGAAGAAGCTCTGCAAACAACCTGCTGTGGAACTTTCTGTTGTGGAGAAACCCTCTGCAGACATGGAGGGAAAACCCATGACAGGGATGTCTCCAGACCATCTGAAGAATGTGGATAGATCTGCGCCAAACACCCCAGACACAGATTTTGGTGCTCCTGTTTCTGCTGAGACCAGTAGTCCTTCTACAGGCAAGATGGCTGCCACCTGCAGAGAACATGTTTCACATGAATCTGTATGTGTTCCAGAGCTGATTAATGTTGGGGGAGGGGAGCAGCACAGTGCACCATGTGGAGTGAAAGCAGCCATGGCTGTCTCCTGTGTTAGTAATGTTTCTCCTTTTGCTGCACTTTCCTCAGCTGAAATCCCTGTCCTGTAGGAGAAGATGACAGCTGGAGCTGAAGTTTCTATCTCTGCAGCACTGAGTATGGACACTGTTGTGAAGACTATGAATGTGTCAGCAGATAATATGAATGGTGATACTGGTAAAGCAATGGATGTGTTGGTGGTGGTGAGGGGGTTATTTATATTTATCCCATAGCTCAGCAGAGAGAGGATTCATCATCGAATCTCTTCAATCAGTATCTGCTAGAGTTGTGTCAGATGCTTCCAAACACACAAAAGTTTCTTCTGCAGGGAGGACTGCGGGGCATTAGACCTCTGTTTTGGGGAGTTGCACCAAGGAGGGTGGGAGGAATTTTGGAAATTCTAATGGTCACAATTCGGGGAGGTTTTGTGGGAGGCTGCTTAGTGGGTATAGAAGGTGGAATGTTGTGCAGTTGA
Organism: Staurois parvus; assembly: GCF_062004578.1. Lineage (NCBI taxonomy): Eukaryota > Metazoa > Chordata > Amphibia > Anura > Ranidae > Staurois > Staurois parvus. Next base: position 853,169 of record NW_028317853.1, read on the forward strand.
GGTGGGAGGGGGAGGGTGGCTGAGCTACTTTTGGAGATGGGTTTTACAGCCTCTGATGTTTTTGCTTTAATTTGACCAGTTAAAAGTTATGAATATAGTTTATCGTTTGTGAAACCTGAGAGTTTGAATCTTTTTTGGGAGAGATATAGGAAGTGCAGGGGCCTTTGGCAGTGGAGCGGTTTGGTGCCAAAGGTGGTTTCAAGGTAGCCTTTGATAAAATCGATGACCATCCCGGTCCATATCGAAGCACGGAGGCTTCTGGCTCTAAAGTCAACCGGGAAAAGAGTGAAGTTTTCTTAATGGGTGAGGAGGGTGAAAGCTTTGAACTTCTGGATGCCTTCCCAGAGCCCCAGCAGGAAATTAAAGTGTTGGGCTTGAAATTTGGTCCTGGTGACTATGGTCATCGAAATTGGGAAAGCAGGTTGGTAGATGCCAATGCCAAAGTAGCAAGCTGGAAGAGATGGAGGTTTTCCTTGAGGGAGAGGATTGACTTGATCAAAACTTACCTGATCCCGATCTTTTTATGTCAGCTTCATCTGTATCTTGTCAGTATCTCTCTATGCAAGGGTCTACAGCTGTTTTTTTCCAACTGTTATAAGGAAATAGGCTGAACCTGGTCAAACGCAATGTAACTTACCTGTCCATGCGGGAGGGTGGCCTAGGAATGGTCAACCCGATAATTTTCTTTTCTTTGCTCTTTATAAAGTACAATCTTGGTAATAGGTTAGCAGAAACCCCGCCAAGATGGGTGGGCATTTTCAGTCTTGGTTTAAGCCTTTTCTACGTTGCTGGTAAGATGGCGGGCCAATGAAAAGTCTGAGAGTCTGACATGGCAAGCTCCCGGCTTATGTTGTCCCTTGTCCGAAAATACTTCGGCAGTGGCAGATGACAGTGGAGGATATCAGGTCCCTTCCCAGGAAGCTTCTGGAGGATTTTGGCTTCTGCTTTCAGTGTGTCACTGGCCTTAACGGATTGGCCAGGCTCTGTAATGAGGGAGGGGTTTCTGGAGAGAATTCTGGTTTTTGGAGAGAATCCCTTTGAAGCTTAGGGATCAAGTTTGGCTCGCTTTCCATGGAAGGCTCTATGTGAGAACGAACCTGAAGCATTGCCCTGTGGATGATCAATCCCATCCTAGCGCAGAGTGTGTTGGTAAAGTGGAGTCTATGGACCACTTTCTGCTCCAGTGTCACTTTAACATAGAGGTGTATAAAAGGGTGTGGAGGGTTCTAGGCATCTCCTTTCTCTATCGCATGAGTTATACGGAGTGGGTGTGCGGGCATTCCTAGTTCACTGGGACTTTTATTTGGACACACTTTTTCTAGTTAGTATAGTTGTTCGTTATATCATGTGGAATGCACAATGTCAGATTACCCTGCAAGAAATTCCTCCCTGTTGAGGTGGTGGTGCATGATATTCTTGAGAAGGGCAGGGGGAGCTCAGGTGGTCTGGATAAGGGGGTGGCAGAATATCAGACCTGCCTTTAGTGAACTGTCCATCTCTGGGTGAGGGGCTCTTTTCTTATGCTGTTCTTTTCACTCCCTTAGTTTTTGTTGGTTAAAATCTTCTTTTTGAAGAAGGGCTGCATGCATAATGGGTACGGGTTTGTTTCTTGACCTTGCAGGTTTGATGTCTGGTGTAGTGATGTGAGTCTTAGTAAGATTTGTTTTCCCTGGTACCGACATGTTAATTTATGAGAGTTTTGCTTTTTGCTTTAAAGCCATCTTTTGTCTCACAGCATATTTTCTTTTTTTGTGTAAATATGTATATAATTATTTATGTATATTCTGTATATTGATTTTAAGTTTATTTATTGCAAGACTTTTAATAAAACAAAATTGAGAAGAATGCCCCTTACATTGGTGGTCAGTGGGAAGAATGCCCCTTACATTGGTGGTCATTGGGAAGAATGCCCCTTACATTGGTGGTCAGTGGGAAGAAAGTCCTTTACATCAGTGGTCAGTGGGAAGAAAGTCCTTTACATCAGTGGTCAGTGGGAAGAATGTTCTTTGCATCAGTGGTCAGTGGGAAGAATGTTCTTTACATTGGTAGTCAGTGGGAAGAATGCCTTTTACATTGGTAGTCAGTGGGAAGAATGCCTTTTACATTGGAGGTCAGTGGGAGAAGGAGGAGGACACACTGAAGGAGCTCTCCCTGAGAACCAGCGTTTTCAAGCCTGGGCCTTGCCTGCTAGCTTGGCCCAGGAACCATGCCTGATCCAGGGGGAGGCCCTGGGAGGGATTCCCCTGATGAGACCGGGCCTAGTGAGGAGGAGGAGGTGGAGGACCTGACTGTGGGTCCCAGCCCTGGTGAGGATGTCAATGTCTTCAGGCAGAAGATTGTTGATAGATTGGTGACTATTGGAAGAGCTGAGGAGAAACTTATTGTGTTAAAATCTGAACACAAATCCTTCAGAGCCAAATACTGCCAGGCCTGGAGCAAGAACAGATTGGGCATGAAGCCAGCGCTCCAGCACATGGAGGATAAAGTAAAGAGACAATCTTTATTATTAGAAAAGCTGAAAGCTAGAAGTGGAGCATTTAAAGAAAAGTTTGATAATGAGAGGAGATTTGCCAGCCAGACATCAGTGAGCTCTGTGGATCAGCAGCCTCAGGTAATGGATGACCCGGCTCCATCTACATCAGCGTCTCTCCCCCCATGTCAGGCTGTGGAATCACCAGTGGCAACCAGCCAGGGGGTTGAGGGTGAGTATGGAACCTTGAGGTTCATCCAGCAGATGGAGTCACCCCTGAGAGCAGACAAGTTTGCCTTCACTGATGACCCTGCAGAAGTCCCTGAGGATGGACAGAGGAGGTTCAGAGCAGCAAAGCCAAGACTGGTGGAGAGATCCCAGTACACCAACATGGCTGCTTCCAGCATGTCTGCCCCACCTGCTGCGGTCAGTACTGCGGATGAGGAGCTCTGGAAGCAACCTGCTGTGGAGGAATCCTCAGCCAACCTGGAGGAAAAATCCCTGGCAGAGAGGTCTCCAGACCATCAGGGGAATGTGGATGAACCTGCACCAAGCACCCCACAGATGGAAATTGTTGCTGCTGTTCCTGCTGAGACCAGTAGTCCCTCCAAAGGCAAGATGGCTGCCACCTGCAGAGAGACTGTTTCACCTGAGCTCCCAGGTGCTCCAGACCTGATTGATGCTGGTGGGGGAGGGGAGCAGCACACTGCACAACATGGAGAGCAAACAGCACACATGGATGTCTCACTTGTTGCTGTGTCTGAACATCGAATCCAGTCCTGGGCTGAGTGTCCTTTCTTGGAGCAAGAGATGACTGATGGAGCTTCTAGGGTTGCAGCAGTGAGTGCGGACATTGCTGTGAAGTCTATGACTGTTGAGACTGGTAAAGCAATGGATGTGTTGGTGGTGGGTGGAGGTGAAGGGGTTAACATTGCTGCTAAGACTAAAAATGACATTTCTCCCCCTGCTGAGCAGAGAGAGGATACACCATCCAATCCCGGATCTGTGCAATCGGTATCTGCTGGAGTTGCACCAGACGCTCCCAGACACACAAATATTTCTGCTGCTGGGAGGATTGGGGGGAGCTATGCCTCTGTTTTGGGGAGTCGCACCAAGGGGGGTGGGGGTAGTGTTGGGAATGCTAATGGTCACAATTTGGGGAGGTTTGGTGGTGGGATGGTTGGTGGGGTCAGGAGAAGGAATGTGGTACAGTTGAAGTGGGAGGGGGAAGGGAACCCACCAGTAAGGGGGAGGGTGGCGGAGTTGATTCTAGAGATGGGGTTTAAAGCCTGTGATGTGTTTGCGTTGATCTGCCCAGTAGGCAGCTATGAATACGATTTGTCATTTGTAAAACCTGAAGGCCTGGACCTGTTTTGGGAAAGATATTGGAGGTGCAGGAGCCTTCAGCAGTGGAAAGGTTTGGTGGCAAAGGTTGTTTCCAGACAGCCTTTGATAAAATCGGTGACAATCCTGGTCCGGAATGAATCTATACCAGAGGCTGATCTAGTAGTTTGGCTGCGCCGACATGGTGAGGTCCTCACCCCACTGCGGAAGGTCCTGGATGAGCATAGGATATGGACAGGGGCCTGGACGGTGTCAGTGCAATTGAGGGTGCTGGGCAATGTGGTTCAGCATCTTCCCTGCTCAGCCTTTCTGGGGAGGGATAGGCTGACCATTTTCTATCAAGGTCAGCCTAAAGTTTGTAACAAATGTGGAGAGAAAGGTCATTTTGCATCGTCCTGCACCATCAAGAAGTGCTCACTGTGCCAGGATTTTGGCCATTTGGCCAAAGAATGCACCGAGATTCGGTGTAATTTGTGCCAGCAGATGGGTCATCCATACAGTCTGTGCCCAGAGGCACTACACAACCTGCCAGGACTGGAGGCTGAGCTGCAGAGGCTGGATAAAGAGGATGAGGCAGCTGATGCTAGGGAGGAAACTGTTGTTGCCCCTCCTGTGTCTGTTCCGTCTGTTGTGTCAGATTGTGTTTCCCCCAGTAATGTCACCCCTGAGTCTGTCCCTCCTGTTCCTATGGTACGTAGATCCTCCAGACTGGCGGAAGCTGCTGGGGGGGCTGGTTTAGTGGATCTTCCCTCTCGGCCTACTCCACCTCCGGTACCTGTCCCCCGTCAGCGCAAACGTGGTCAGGAGGTTGTGGGGGTGCCGGATGGGGGTGGAGCCGATGGGGCTCAGGGAGGGGTATCCATGTCCCATGTCTCACCTCCTGCTGGGGGGGATTCGGCTGATGAGGGGTGGGAGAGGGTGAAGGAGAAGAGGAAGAAGAAGAAGAGGAGGATGAGAAGAGCTGTCCTCTCTTCCTCAGAATCAGATCCAGGAGGGGTCCTTCTTGGCAATACTTTTTCAGTTTTGTCAGGTGATAAGATGGTATCGGATATATCCATTTCTCTATCATCTATGGATGAGGGGGAGTCACATACTCTGAAGAGAGCTGTTTCGGGTGATGAGAGTGTGGTAGAGGTTAAGAAACGACTACCCCAATCATCCTGATGGCAGTTCCCACTCTGTTAAAGGTGGCGACCATTAATGTCGCCAGCATTAAATCTGCAAGAGCTCGTGATACGGCCTTATTTTTGCTCAGCGAGTTTGATGCTGAGATTTTATTTTTGCAAGAGACCTGGCTCAATACATTAGCCGATGTCTATCTAGCAAAAAGGGAGTGGAGATGTGGTCCCTCCTTTTGGTCTCTTGCGGCTGAACCTTGCAGCGGAGTTGCGGTCCTTTTTAAAACCGATATGGTAACGTGCCGGCGGGTAATTGAGGTAGAAATGGGGAGATGCATGGTCTTAGACGTCTCTGTTAGGGGGCAGGACCTGCGCCTGATCAATATCTATGGACCACAGTCAAAATGGGGCAGGAAATGCCTCCTCACAAAGATCAAGCCCTTCCTTTTTACGTCCCAGCAGGTTGTCTTTGGAGGTGACTTTAACACCATAATTAGGCCTGAAGACAGGAGAGGCTCCATAGACAGGCTGGGTTATGATAGCGTTTTTCTCAGAGATTTGGTTAGACAGGCAGGCCTGGTAGATGTGCACATTAAGCACTGCCCTGGCGGCACGGGCTTCACATTTCAGAGAGGGAATAGTCAGAGCAGGATAGACAGGTTTTTTTTAAAGGAGAACTCTGCTTTCTCAGCTCCTGAGTTGAAGGCGGTGGAGTTCTCTGACCACTGTATGCTGTCTGTGACTCTGAATGCCTCGGACACTCCAACCAGGGGAAGGGGTGTCTGGAAACTGAATTCGGCTCTCCTGGAAGATGTAGAGGTAAGACAATCCTTTGAGGATTTTTTTCAGGCACAGGTTTCTATTCTGGACTTTTGCAGCAGTAAGTCAGAGTGGTGGGAGCTTGTGAAACAAAGGGCGATTGGACTTTTCAAGGCCATAAGTAAGAAGAAGCAGCTTGGTATGTATATTGCCTACCAGCATTTGCGGAGGAAGCTTGATCGTCTTGTCTCGTATGGAGGAGATCCAGGGGAGATCTCTGAAGTGAAACTTCTTCTTAGGAAGTGTCAATACGACCGGCATGCCTCCTTGGTTCTGGAGAGGGATTATGGGAAATATCACTCACCTGATCCTTACCAGAACTGTAAGCAAGGCATAGCAGTTAAGACGGTCATTGGCCTGAAAGACAGTACGGGTTCCCTGATAAAGTCCAGATCAGGGATCTTGGAGATCTTTGGGTCGTATTATGCAGACCTCCTGGGAAGAAAGGACCTTAGCCGGGACAGGATGGAAAGCTTTCTGGATTCTACTCCAGGATTGGGAAATGGTGCATTGCCTTTGATGAATTTGACAGAACCAATTTCAGCGGATGAGGTAGTTCATGCTATAGACAAGCTGGCTACCAAAAAATCGCCTGGGCCAGATGGATTGACAGCTGAATTTTACAAGTGTTTTAAGTCCATTCTGGCTCCCTTTTTAGCGGAGGTTTTTAATAGCTGTCTAGAAGAGGGTTCGCTCCCTCCCTCCATGAGGCAATCTGCTGTGATTCTTCTGTCAAAAGGTAAAGACCCCTCAATGATTGAGAACTGGCGCCCCATCAGTCTTCTCAATGTTGATAGAAAGATCTTGGCAAAGATTCTTTTTTGGCGCTTGTCGTCAGTAGCAGGCGATTTGTTGTCCAGCCATCAGCACTGTTCGGTCCAAGGTAGAAGTACCTTTTCAGCGGTTTTGGCTATCCGGGAGGCTTTGGAACGATGCAGGGCTGCTGGATGGAGAAAGTACTTGCTGGCATTGGATCAGGCAAAAGCTTTTGATCGAGTGAATCATGAATATCTGTGGTTGCTGCTTGGTAGATACGGCCTGCAGGGGAGGTTTATAGATTGGCTGAAGACATTATATAAAGGGGCTGAGAGCTTCCCACTTGTTAATGGTTGGGTTGGGCGGCCTTTTGAGGTCGGCTCTGGTGTGCGCCAGGGATGTCCTTTGAGCCCCCTGCTATATGCTTTCGCAATCGACCCCTTTGTAAGAAGGCTAGAGGGTGCATCGTTGTGCGGGGTGCCTCTGGGCATTGCTGGTGTGCCGCCTTTGAAGGTCATTGCCTATGCTGATGATGTGTCTGTTATTATCTCTGGGACTGAGGAGGCGCAGGAGGTGGTCTCTGTGATAGAGCAGTACACGGAGGCTTCTGGCTCTAAAGTCAACCATGAAAAGAGTGAAGTTTTCTGGATGGGTGAGGAGGGTGAAAGCTTCGAACTTCCGGATGCCTTCCCAGAGCCCCAGCAGGAAATTAAAATTTTGGGCATCAAATTTGGTCCTGGTGACTATGGTCATCGAAACTGGGAAAGCAGGTTGGTAGTTGCCAATGCCAAAGTAGCAAGCTGGAAGAGATGGAGGCTTTCCTTAAGAGAGAGGGTTGACTTGATCAAAACTTACCTGATCCCGATCTTTTTATATGTCAGCTTCGTCTGTATCTTGCCGGTATCTCTCTATGCACGGGTCTACAGCTGTTTTTTCCAACTGTTATGGGGAAATAGGCTGAACTTGATCAAACGCAATGTAACTTACCTGTCCAGGCGGGAGGGTGGCCTAGGAATGGTCAACCCGATAGTTTTCTTTTCTTTGCTCTTTTTAAAGTACAATCTTGGTAATATGTTAGCAGAGACCCCGCCGGGATGGGTGGGTATTTTTCAGTCTTGGTTTAGGCCTTTTCTGCATTGCTGGGAAGATGGCGGCCCAGTGAAAAGTCTGAGAGTCCGACATGGCAAGCTCCCGGCTTATGTTGCCCCGTGTCTGAAAATACTTCGGCAGTGGCAGGTGACAGTGGAGGATATCAGGTCCCTTCCCAGGAAGCTTCTGGGGGAGAGGATTTTGGCTTTTGCTTTCAGTGTGTCACTGGCCTTAAAGGATTGCCCAGGCTCCGTAATGAGGGAGGGATTGCGTTTAATTAACTTGGAGAGAATTCCTTTGAAGTTTAGGGATCAAGTCTGGCTCGCTTTCCATGGAAGGCTCTATGTGAGAGGGAACCTGAAGCACCACCCTGTGGATGATCGGGATTGTCCTAGAGCAGAGTGTGTTGGTAAGGTGGAGTCTATGGACCACTTTCTGCTCCTGTGTCCCTTTAACATAGAGGTGTATAAAAGGGTGGGGAGGGCTCTGGGCATCCCCTTTCTCTATCGCATGAGTTATGCAGAGTGGGTGTACGGGGCATTCCCAGCTCGCTGGGACTTTGATTTGGATACACTTTTTCTAGTTAGTATAGTTGTCCGTTACTTCACATGGAACGCACGGTGTCAGATTACCATCCGGAAGAAAGTCCTCCCTGTAGAGGTGGTGGTGCACGATATTCTGGGTGAGGTTGGGAAGATTCGGGGTCTTGAGAGGGTCAGAGAGCCTCGGGCGGTCTGGATAAGGGCGTGGAGGAATATCAGACCTGCCTTTGGTGAACTGTCCATCTCTGGGTGAGGGGCTCTTTCCTTATACTGTTCTTTTCACTCCCGTAGTTTTTGTTGATTAAGATCATTTTTGAAGAAGGGCTGCATGCATAAGGGGGGCGGGGTGGTTTCTTGACCTCACAGGTTTGATGTCTGGTGTAGTGATGTGAGTGGTAGTACGATTTATTTCCCCAATTATGTCAAGTTCATTTCTGAGGCGTTTGCTTTTGTCTGACAGCAGAATTTGCTATGTTTATTTTCGTTTTGCTGTAAATATATATAATTTTTTTATATTCTGTATAATATTTTATGCTTATTGATTGCGAGACTTTTAATAAAGAAAAATTGGGAAGAATGCCTCTTACATTGGTGGTCAGTGGGAAGAATGCCCCTTACATTGGTGGTCAGTGGGAAGAAAGTCCTTTACATCAGTGGTCAGTGGGAAGAAAGTCCTTTACATTAGTGGTCAGTGGGAAGAATGTTCTTTGCATCAGTGGTCAGTGGGAAGAATGTTCTTTACATTGGTGGTCAGTGGGAAGAATGCCTCTTACATTGGTGGTCAGTGGGAAGAATGTCCATTACAATGGTGGTCAGTGGGAAGAATGTCCCTTACATTGGTGGTCAGTGGGAAGAAAGTCCTTTACATCAGTGGTCAGTGGGAAGAAAGTCCTTTACATCAGTGGTCAGTGGGAAGAATGTTCTTTACATCAGTGGTCAGTGGGAAGAATGTTCTTTACATCGGTGGTCAGTGGGAAGAATGTTCTTTACATTGGTGGTCAGTGGGAAGAATGTTCTTTACATTGGTGGTCAGTGGGAAAAATGTCCATTACAGTGGTGGTCAGTGGGAAGAATGTCCCTTACATTGGTGGTCAGTGGGAAGAATGTCCTTTACAGTGGTGGTCAAAATGCCACACTGGCTAAAATGATTATTGGTGTCATGCTGCTGACTCAGCTACGTGGTTTTGCCCCTGGAACTATGCAGGTGTCCTCAAATGGGAAGTCAATCAGTCACAGCTCAAGAACCCCTGACAACCTCTGGAGAAACCTTGTGGCTTTATGGAACAATGGCTACTCTATGTTATTGCATTGTTATTTTGAAAAGCCAGTATAAAGGAAACAACGTGCTAAAAAAAAAAACTTGAGAGGGAATTAACCACAAAAGAATTCTTTGTGGTCTGCACAACTGTGAATGTGGTGGGGACATGTTCTTTGCCTTTGTTATAAAAGGTGTCCCTCTTCCTCATCCTAGACATATGGGAGGTATGCGGTCATAAATCAAATACCGTAATAGAAAATCCACATAGTAGTCTCTCTTAGACACCTTGTGCCACTGATTTGTTTTCCATGAAGTACCAACTCTTAATAGAACACCAGCAGTCAGTATCTGAGAACTCTTCAATACAGCCAACAAACATTACTTAGGCCAGTGAAGTCATAGACTGGCAGTGCAAAGCTTGTCCAGTTAAAGAATAATCCTATTGATTTTCACTAAACAAACACCAGCACTTCCTTATTAGAGTGTAGCGCTACCTCCCCAGGTGTGTCGCATGAAGCTGCAATAAAGGTGTGTGCGCCTCCCACCCTACTTTATTATCACCTGATAAGGTATGACCTCATTGACTGCCGGGACACAGGAGCTTCCTGCTTAGAATTCTGCTCCCTACTTAAAGGGAACCTGTGATGATACAATGATGGGGCTGCCATTGCTGAGTGGTTTTTATGAATTTTACCTTTATTTAAAGAGTATTTGTTACAGCAAAAGGTAATGAAGAGACCTAAAAGAGAACAAGCAGAAGCAGTCACACATTCCAATATAAATAGTAAAACCTAAAATATAACACTTAATAAGACCCACTGAATAACTCAGCTCCTGTTCACACCAGTATGATTTGTTGCACAATGAAGAATCCCATTACTGTGTATGAGGTGCAGGGGTATATTTACAACAAGGCATTTGCCTAGGGCTCCATTTTTCAGGGGGAGGAAGCACTGCCCCTTGGAAGAAGGGATGGAAGCACTGCCCCTTGGAAGAAGGGATGGAAGCACTGCCCCTTGGAAGAAGGGATGGAAGAAGGGACACACGCGGCATAGGGACCTGGTGGGTTCCGAGAGATGCTGTGGTTTTCATGACAGTGTATGCACAGCCCCACTCTCGTTCCTGTGGATGTCTGGAGCTGTGGAGGTGAGTGTCTTTCTCTCTCTCGCCATGGGTGATGGTGGCTGGTGTATGGGGGCAGTGGTAGTGGAGGGCAGGGGTGTTCTTGGTCAATGTCAGGCTCTTTCTGTGGGGGGTGCCAATTTTTGTGTTGCCTAGGGAAGCACAAAACCTAAATACACCACTGATGAGGTGCATTTACACCTAAGCAATGTGATTCCGCGCACCTTGGGAAAACATAATGTGGGGGATTTATTAAAGCTAGTGCACTCAGAATCTGGTACACCTGCGCATGGTAACCAATCAGCTTCTAACATCATATGTTCAATTTTTAGCTTTGGCAATAAAACCTGGAATCTGATTGGTTTCAATGCAGAGTGGCACCAGATTTTGCTTTCTCCAGTTTTAGTAAATAAACCCCAATGTGTTTTTGGTCCCATAGGCTTCAACTGGAGCACATAGCAATGCATGAAAAACAAATTAAAAAATTAGATGAAAAACTCATGATAGTGCAGACACAGAAGTGTAAGGCAAGCCTAAACTCTTCTCAAAAGACATAATACAAATGGTGTAGGCTATAAGTTAGCCAACTCATAATCAATAGATTCAAATGAACAAAGCAAACAGAAAACAAGAGTAGGCTACTGAAGTAAAGGGTTACTGCCAGAGTTACATGATGTTTAACTTACAGATTTTATTATAAAAATGTTTCATTTAAAACAGAAACATATAAATTCAAAGGAACCAACTTTCACCCTTCATCAGTAAAAAATGACTGCGTTGTTATAAAAGCCAAATTCTCCATAACCCCTTCTCGCCCAGCTCTGGCCTTCCTTTAATAGGGCCTTTAGATCGGGGGGGAAGGATTGGCGATCATATGACCATTGTGATTGTCTGTCATGGTGGTCACATGATTGGGAGCCACTTGTGCTAGCTACAGTGGGCATCAAGAGCTGTCTCGGTCTCTGTACCCAGTGCTGTGAGCATGCCCTCAGCACAGAAATATCAGATGCCCAGTGACACATGCTGCATGTGGGCATTAAAGTTCACCCTTTTGCTGCTGCACATACTGTATGTGTTTTACGGGTGGCAACAGATTAATGGATCACTGTTATAAAACAAGTTTACCTGCCAAAGAATGTATATGTATGTTCATCCAGTCTGGGAGATCCCACTGCTCTGCCGCACAGCACAGCCCTGTCTGGTAGGGCGGGAGATCTGATCTCTTATAGGTCTTGTCCCTCTCTCAGCCTGTGGCTGGACAGCAGATTGATGAGCTCATCTCTCTGTCACTCTACTCTCTCCATATATCAGCATGTCCTTTGCTACCATACGGGCACTGAAATGCAACAGATTGGCTTCTTATGCCTCCTCCAGTCTGAGCTCTACTGTACAGTGAATTACAGGAAGCTGATACCAAGTTAGATTCTGGTACTTACACCACTAGCATTTCACAAACATAGAATGAGAGATCTACTGTATGTTCCGACCTGCCTATGCTGTATTTCCTGTTGCTTTGTACTGTATTGAGTTAGTTATGTTCTGATGTATACTGCCACATAACACGAGTCAATGTTACAGGATTATCGGTGATCTGAGAGCAAGATATGACCAAGATGCAACCTGCAGTATCTGTATCAGAGGAGAACGGAAAACATATGTTGCTCACTTGCATTCCAACTTTAAAGTCTCAAACAGAAATGGGTCACTTTCTACAGATTACTTTTTTTATAATGGCAGCCCAGGCCACATGGAAAAGTGCATCAATTTGTGTTAGATAGTTACCATTACTAACAAATAGGATATTAAACTGAGAAAGTGAATGATAGAATAAACAAAACTAAACAAAGATAGCTTAAACCAAGTGTAACTAACCTGTATCAAAGAGGAAACGCAAAACATGTACTGCTCACATGCATTCCGAGTTTAATGTGAGCTTGTTGGTATCAGTCTCCTGAAGGCACACTACAAATCATTAGAGCTCCCTCTAACTGAAGCCTAGTAATAGCATTTCTGGGAGGTTAAATAATTTATTTGCTACATCTACAACTTGTTTACATCTGCATTTGTTACATCCCTCTGTTTCTCCCCTCTTGTTCAGTGCTAGTTAATATAGTCCTATCTGGACCCTTCCTATTCTCTCATGTTCCTTCAGTCAGTCAAACGCTGGTCACAGACTATTTTTTTATTTCAGCCAGAAGATTTAATGAAAGAAATGAACAGATTCCTCCAGTCACACAAACAAGGTGGATGAAGGAATCCCTGTGGCTGCAGCCAACTGACTTCTGTTGAACATGGATGGCCACACACTGATCGCAGTTCAGGTGGCCCCACGCTAAACCAGTGAAATTTAAATAAGGTTCCATAAGCATTATTTATTTTTCTCAGCGCTTCCAGGAACCTGTACTGACAATAGATACCAGAGGATAGACAGATGTGAAAGCACAATTGTCTTACATGGCAGGACGAAAGTTGGCAGGGGAAATAAAATGACAATGCGAGAAAGTTTCCTAATCTATCTTTTCTAATCATTAACTCTCCAGTTCTCCACAATGAAGTTCAGACAGTTCAAGTCCTCATGCACACTTGACATTTTTACAGCTGTTTTTGGCTTTTTATGTTTTTCTTCTACAGCTAGTAAACCCCCCAGCATGTTATCCTATGTGTCCATGCACACTTAGGCTGGCCATACATTATACAATTATCTGGAGATTTTTTGTTTAGATTTGTCAAAAACCATATAATAGGAGGACAAACCTAAACACTTTCAGTTGTATCCAATTAGGCAGGCCCTTGCACTACACAGTTGAAGGTAAATCTAAAGGAAATTGGGCAGAAAATTGGAAGATAATTGTATAATGTATGGCCAGCCATAGACTGTAATCAACATTTTTTGGCTGGGACAATTTTTGGCTGAAAAAAACCCAGAACTAGTGGGTTTCTAGAGGAGTTTTTTAGCTGTAAAAATGCTCTAACGCTGAAAAACATGGTAAAACGCCGCAAACAAGTGTAATCTTTAGGAGGCTCAGTCCCCAGGAGGGGTGGAAGAGGCATATTATATCCACTTTTCCGTATGCCCATAGAAGAGGATTAATTGTCCAGGTGGTAAATCAGGAACACTGAAGTGTGGAGATCCAAAGAAGGTGGTGGTTATCCAAGGGATCCTTCATCCTCATGTGGGATAAACTGTGTTTATTAGCCTGATAGGCTATGAATAGAGGTGAGCGCGTAATAGAGCAGCAGTATTGCTTCAAGGAACTTGGAAACCTGGAATTAATCTATTTGATTGAAGCTGATTTATGGGAAAGAGGACTTTTGTTTATTATACTGGAATGATTTTTTGATGCATGGGTGATTGTTTATGAAGATTTTTTGTGTATTATATTGGGATGATTTTGTTGCGTGGGTGGATTTTAAGTGGAACACAATTGAGATGGTTATTGTATGTCTCTGATAATTGATATATATGCACATGCTGTTTTTGGTTTTTAGGGAGCACAGCACAATAATTTATTTATTTAGCTGCTAACAAGTGTGTTTGGACTTTTTTTGACCAAAAAAAAAATTTTTTTTCTTGGTCAAAAAAAAAAACCGCAGGAAAACACCACTAAACGCTAATGCAAAAACGCTAAAAAAAAAAAAAAGCTGACAAACTCAAGTTTTTAACCGTGACTTTACACTAAACAGCTAACATTACCAGCGTTACCAAAATGTCCCGTGTGCATGAGGACTAAACATAAGATTTCCACCTCACATGGCTACAAAGAGACTGGAAGCTAACATCTATGGCCACTTTTAACCAGATTGAACATGATGATCTGGTTGCTTGTGGCTTATTTGCATATTGCTTTCAATCTTATAAAATATATAGAACAAGCTCCATTTAAGGATGTAGCATTTGATATTAAATCGTAAAGAAATGGGGTCTTTCCAAGCACTCATATGGGTGATTGTTCATGCCATTTTTGAAGCCTTACAACAAGGGTATACATGTAGATTGTATGCATTGTAATCTCTGCAGAAGGCCTTAGATGTAACTGTGACTCTTTCCTGGAATACAGCTAACGGATATGTTCCTCCTGTTCCAGAGTTCTTGCCTGAACAAAGATAATGGCAAGAAATAGGTATGCTTGAGAGAATAAGGGGCTAGCAGTGAATATGAAATGTGGGTCCTAAAATACATGTGCAGCAAAATATGGGTGTGCCATATGTCAGTATGGCTTTATGAGGCTGAGTTTAAATAATGATCAGAGCCATTTCCATTTCGAAGTACAAATCACTTCTTACCAATCCTCCTTTTCAGCTCAGAAATTACACCTCCGGAAAGCTAAAGAGGAATGGAGCCACATTGAGCTGAACAGTGGCTTAAAGGCACACAGGTAAAAAGAACATTAGCCTATTTGTTGTAACAAAACAGACAAAAAGAAGGAGCACCAGGACCTTGTATCCTGCAATATACTGAAGGCAGGGAGGTCAGAAGTATATAACATACAACATAGTGTATAGGGTACAGTGGTAAGGGCTGTATTACTTCCAACTTCGTGTACAGAGTGCAGGAGTCAGAGTATGCAACATACAACCTAGGGTATAGAGTGTGGTGGTCAAAACTGAGTAAAGTACAAACTAGTATATATAGTGCAGGGGTCAGGAGTATGTAATATACAACATAGTGTGTACAACCCAGGGATCAGGAGTTGGAAAGTATTGCCTTTTGCATTGGTAATAAGTAAAAATGCCTCAGAGTTTACAGTCAAGGAGGGGGGGTGCAGGTTTCAGAGCAACATTGGTAGTCAGTGGGAGAAAAAAACACACTAGTGTCAGTGGGAGGAAAACAATGTTCAAATGGGCAGCACAGTGGTTAAATGGTTAGCACTTCCACCTGGCAGTATAAGGGTCATTGGTTCAAATCCCAACCATGGCACCACCTGCCTGGAGTTTGCATGTTCTCCCTGTGCCTGCATGGGTTTCCTCTGTGTACTCCAGTTTCCTTCCACACTCCAAAGACTTGCTGGTAGGTTATATAGATCCTGTCTAAATTGGCCCTAGTATGTGTATGTATGAATGAAAGTTAGGGACCTTAGATTGTACCCTTGAGGGTTATGGACTGATGTGAATGTGCAATATATATATGTAAAGCGCAAATTGACAGTGCTATATAAGTACCTAAAATAAATAAATAAATGTTGGTATTTTGCAGGAAAAATTCCCCAGTGTCAGGGTTCACTGAAATGAAGAATAGCCCAGTATCAGTGGTCAATGGGGGGAAACAATTTCCCAGCCCCAGTGGTTAGTGGAAGGAAAAATACCCCATATTTCATGGGAAGAATGTCTCAGCATTGATGTCCATGGTTGTCAGCACTGGTGGCAGTCTCCAGAATTCTCCAGCATTTGTGGTCAGGGCTTATTTACATGAGGAAAGGCTTGTCCTGTTCTGATCCCTTTACCTGTGCCAGATAATGTTAGTACTGCCAGACAGAAAATGGGCCTTCTCATTGGCAAATTACCCTAAAACCGGCCTTATCTAAATGCATTGAAAGTTGATTACCCAATATTTTCTCAGTGAAGACTTATGAAAACACACCAACAATATAATAGAAAGCTAAGGCGTGCCCTCTAAATTTCTCCTGCCCAAGATCAAGGCCTTTGCTACCTTGTCAAGCCTTACTGAACTATAAATTCCGTGACACACTACATACTCTTGCATATTATATAGGCACTCAAACCTTTTACATTCTTTTTGCAGTTAGCAATGCCTTTATGTTTTCCTTCTAAAATGACCCAAAATAAAAATGTATGGGTTAGTGCTGATTCACACATGTGCGGTGCGGATTGAAGCTCAGGTTTTACAGCTAATTGACACAGTAGCTATATAGAAAAAAAACTTCAGCGCAATAGGTACCTCCTTACAAATGTGCAGCTAGCATGTCGTGTGTTCCCACATATAACAAATAAATAAATAGTGTAAAATACAACACAACAAATAAATAAATACATGCAATGATACTTTTATATTAGCTGATAACCCTGAACCTGCTGGATGCATATTAATAAACAATGATAGTGAGAAAATACTCCTCCTTGCTTGTGAATACTTAGTAATCCAAGATATACTCCCTGGTCATATATTCCAATGGATATATATATAGGCCCACACATAATCTGTAACATCCATAGTGCTATTGTGATATTTTTACAACATAAATCGTGCAACTTTATACAACATAAATCGTAGTGAACAGTCCGATAACTTCGTGTAGACCAGTGTAATCACACCACTGTATACAAGTGTACGGTGCTCCTGTATCACCCCTTAGTGCTCTTCCACCTCCAACACACTTATGTGCTCACCTCCAAGTTTGACCCATAATGACAGGTCAAACTGAACTTTTCCCTTTTAACCCGGGCAGGTATAATGGTACAAACTCTTCCCACTCTTTGTTAACACTCTGATAGCACTTTGTATTGATCCAATCCACTCCGCAATCATGTAAAATAAAAACGCTGAATATAGTGTAGTATGTACAACCAAAAATAGTCTTTATTAAAAATAAATATATCCACTCACATTAAAATGTGTCCTCCTGGGGCACCACAGTGTTAAAAACTCACTATACAGTGCTCCAAATTGAATACATGCTGTAATCCCTCTGGCAAAATGGCGACATGTAGACTTCCGGTTTATGGCTTGATGTCATCGCCGCAACCTACACGTTACGTCACAACACGTGACTGTTCACTACGATTTATGTTGTATAAAGTTGCACCATTTATGTTGTAAAAATATCACAATAGCACTATGGATGTTACAGATTATGTGTGGGTCAGGGGCGGACTGACCATTTGGAAACTCGGGCACTGCCCGAGGGCCCAGGGTCAGTAGGGGGCCCCATGAGATGCCCCTGGTACCTTTTTCATAGGCTTTTTGAGTTCGGGCAAGGACACAGGGGCCCATGATCCCCTATTGCCGGGGGCCCCATGAGTTGTCAGTCCGCCCCTGGTGTGGGTCTAAATATATCCATTGGAATATATGACCAGGAAGTATATATTGGATTACTAAGTATTCACAAGCACGGAGGAGTATTTTTTCACTGTCACTGTTTATTAATACGCATCCAGCAGGTTCAAGGTTTACAGTTGATGTAGAAGTATCATTGCATTTATTTAGTTATTTATTTATTTGTTGCGCTGCATTTTACACTATTCATTGACACAGTAGCTGTTCACTGGTTCAGGTCAGGTTTACATCAGGTTCTGGACAGGATCAGCTCAGGATCTTATCCTGTTCACACATATGCTGTTTACACCCCAGTCACATCGGGTGTGACTTGGCATGCGATTTGTCGCACCCTGTTGTCTGCTATTAGAGCGGTCATATCGGTGTGATTCTGACTTGGTCAGAGCCGCACCGATTTCTAAAGTAGTGGATGCATTACTTTTGTTGCGATTTGCATAGACATCTGTGTCAGATGTCTTGCAAATCACAACTGAAATCAGCAGGTCACCCGATTTTGAAATCGTGCGATTTCACTGCAAGTCTCATGATTTCAAAATCGGCTTTGATGTGACCAGGGGCTTAGAAATGGTTCCCATATAAATCAATAGCCTGTAATCCGCACCTGAACTGGAACCACACTGCTCAGAGATTAGACAGCACTCTTTTTTTTTAAACCGCACTGAATCTGCATCGGCAGTGCACTGGACATATGTGAACAGGCACCATAGGAAAGAGTGTTTTTTCACGTCAGGGAGATTGGATGCGGTTCAAACCTCATCCAATCCGTATATATGTGAACGGGCACTAAGACAAAAATAGCAGCAAATGAGATGTTAATTATTACCTAAATACAATCATCCTGTTAGGTGGACTTCTTTTAATAAATGGCTCAAAGCCTACACTATGGATGACCGAGTGATATACAAAAAATAAAGAATGTCTTATCAATTAATTCAGTATATAGCTCATAACCAAGTAACATAGATGTCAACACTGATAAAATACACATTTATAGAAGCTGAAGCAAAGGAAAAATAAGGTGGTTGCCCATGGCAACAAAGTCATTTTAACATTAAGTTTCACAAAAAAAAAAACTGCTTGAAGGAAAAATTATGGAGCATAGATTATTCTTTCATTCTTCCATGTTTCACTAGAAACGTGAATACAAGGGATCTCTTGGATCTGAGTAAAAAGAATGACTCTTACTTCAAGTATTTAAGTATTTTCAGGCATATGTTTCACTGATCGGTTATTATAGCCAACACCTTTATTAATAGATGATTATCATAATAAGCCTCATGACTGCAAGTACAAGCGTACCTCGGTTTACGAATTTAATGCGTTCTCTGGAACGTTTCGTATTGTGTAAAATTCGTAAACCAAAACGCAGTTTCCCATAGGAATGCATTGAAAACCAATTACTCCAATCCAGAGGTCAGAAAAAGTAAAAAAAAAGTCTTATCTGTTCAAAAATCTTTATAACGTGCACTTTAAAGGCATAAATACTGCACAGGGACATGATTAAAAAAAAAATTATAAATGCATAGAAAACCAATTAATCCATTCTGGAGGTCAGAAAAAATGTAACAAAAAAGTCTTATCTGTTCAAAACTCTTTATTAAGTGCACTTTAAAGGCATAAATACTGTACAGGGACATGATTAAAAAAAAAAATTATAAATGCATTGAAAACCAATTAATCCATTCTGGAGGTCAGAAAAAAATGTAACAAAAAAATCTTATCTGTTCAAAACTCTTTATAAAGTGCACTTTAAAGGCATAAATACTGTACAGGTACATGATTTAAAAAAAATTTGTAAATGCATTGAAAACAAATTAATCTGTTCCGGAGGTTAGAAAAAAGTAAAAAAAAAGTCTTATCTGTTCAAAACCCTTATAAAGTACACGTGGCCAGCACTATAAACCTCCCAGGCGCAATGCATCCTGGGGAACTTGCTTCGTATTGCAAAAAAATGTGTAAACCGAGGCATTATTTTCAATGGATTTTCATTCGTAAACCAAAAATTACATTAACCAAGGCGTTCGTAAACTGAGGTACACTTGTATTTGATGAGCATTTGTTGTCCCTGGCAGCCACTATCAACTTGGCAACAATAATTATTTCTAAAGACCATCGGGCCCAATATTGGCATCAGGCTCCACTTGGGAAAAAAAACTTAAAACACCAAATATTGGTTAATTTTCTTCACCTTAATTTACCCGATGACCCCTTATGTCCTGGAGACAATTTTGCTTTCAGAATCAGGATAGATTTACATTCCTTCTCCCACATAAGGCCTGCATATTCCAAGCCTGCCTGATAGATTGTCTAATCACCAGTGTGTAGTGTCAGCCTCCAGATTATATCAGTCTACACATATGTAAGACTACAAAGTGAACTTTAGTAAATCTCACTTCCCATAAAGATTACCTTATCATGTAGTGATATTCCAGAGCATCTGTGTTGGAAAATGATCCCAAAGGCTCTTTCTGTCCATCAGATTTCTCCCCACAAACTGGAATTGGGATTGTTTCAGTAGAAAGTTTTCTCGTAGCGGCTGCTTTCCCCATAATAGGCTGTTTTTCAATAGAGTTTGTCAGAGTCTGTTATCTCTTGCCTTGGCTGGGTTATGGATTGTTGGTGAAAATCTTTGCCTGGTACAGTACAGTTCTCTTTGCTTTTCAGGCCAGGAATTTTTCATTGAATAATTTTTAACTAAAGCACTGGGAGGGGAACTAGGGTCTTTCTTCGTTATTTCTCTGCTCAGCCATGTGGAGAAACACCTCAAAACCACATATTTTTCCTTTTTATTTCACTTTACTGAGAAAAGAGAGTATATACAGGTTTTGAGTATAGTATATAGTTATAATGAACACTTGTCAGCCTGTTAGAGTTTAAGAAGTACTCAAAGTAGATCTGTAACCTAAAAACTGTTTTTCAGAAAGTCTGTTCCTTAATCTCCAGCTGAAGTTTTAAACTTTTTTTCCCTTTTTATAGACCTGCATTTCCATATGTTGTTATTTTGATTGCAAAATGGCTTACAGTATAATATCCTTTTCACTTAGAAGTGATGCACTTATTGCCCTCCTACCCAATACTAAGCAACAGCCATACCATTCATCATAAATACCCCAAACCAACTTAGAAACATAGAAAAGTGACAGTGGAAAAAAAATGGTCGAGTCTGCTTCATTTTTTTTTTTATTTTACGTTTTTTGGATTTCTTGGGGGTTTTTTTGCTTTTTACTTTTTGTCTGAGCTCTATGTTTGTCTGAACCTGCTTACTGTTGACTGACTCCTTTCCTCTGCTGGAAGTCTGTTCCAAGCATCAACTTCTCTTTTGGTAAAATAATAATGTCTAAGATTAGTTTTCAACGTTCCTCCAGTTAGTTTGAGGCCATGTCCTTGTGTCCTTGATCTTGGCTTCATATTGAACATACTGCCCTCTTTAAAGCGGAGCTCCACCCAAAAGGGGAAGTTCCACTTTAAGGACTGCTCCCCCACTCCCCATTAAGGATTGGCACCTTTGGGGAGCGGGTACCCGAACTTGACAGGTACCCACTCCCACTTCCGGTCCGATCGCCTAGGTGATCGGGAACAGAAGGTGTCTTCCCTCCCTTTAGTCTTTTGGGACACATGACAGGTCCCAGAAGACTACAGGACCATTCATGAAGCGCAGCACTACTCGCGTATGTGCAGTGGGTACCCGGCTGTGAAGCCGCAAGCTGTCACAGATGGGTGCCCACACTGAAGATGCCGAGCTCCTGGAATACAGGACGGCCGATGAAACGGGCTGCTGGAGACACACCATGGGACTGAGGGACAGGTAAGTGGCTGTTTTTAAAAGTCAGCAGTTTTTGTAGCTGCTGACTTTTATTTTTTGACAGCGTGAGTAGAACTCCACTTTAACCTTATTTACCCCATTGATGTATTTAAATGTTTCAATCATATCTGCCCTTTCCGTTCTTTCCTCCAGACTGTACATATTAAGTTCCTGAAGTCACTCCTTTCATGTTTTATCCCCCAGACCTTTCACCATTTTTTGTTGCTCATCTCTGTGGTTTCCAGAACCAGACCAGGGGCGGACTGACCAGTTGGAAACTCGGGCACTACCCGAGGGCCTGGGGTCAGTAGCGGGCCCCATGAGATGCCCCTGGTACCTTTTTCATAGGCTTTTTTGAGTTTGGGCAAGGACACAGGGGCCCCAAGATCCCCTATTGCCCGGGGGCCCCATGAGTTGTCAGTCCGCCCCTGAACCGGACACAGCATTTTAAATGAGGTCGGCCTAAAGATCTTCATAGGGGAATCAGGACCTCTTTCTTTCTGCTGGTGACCCCTCTAGTCATACATCCTAGAATTCTGTTCGTTCACACAGAAAGGGCTCGTTCACACATAAAGCTGGGGGTGGTAAGTTTTGCTACGCAGTTTTACTACCCCCAATCAATTTTTTTAAAATGTATTCATCAGATTTTTTTTAACATATAAAAAAGTAATTTTAACATATATTTTTACATATATTTGTAAATGCATTCCAAAAATGTAGATTTGTAGTTTTAAACACATACAGTATATCTGAATTGTATTTTTAAAAATATTTTTCATATATTTTGTAATAAAAACGCATTTCAACATGCAGTGTGTGTGTGTGTGTGTGTGTGTGTGTGTGTGTGTGTGTGTGTGTGTGTGTGTGTGTGTGTGTGTGTGTGTGTGTGTGTGTGTGTGTGTGTGTGTGTGTGTGTGTGTGTGTGTGTGTGTGTGTGTGTGTGTGTGTGTGTGTGTGTGTGTGTGTGTATATGTATATGTATGTGTATATATATATATATATATATATATATATACACAAAATTGTAGTATTTCAAATATATTTTTCTTCCATATGGGTGGATGCTACCGCCTGGCAATTGTGACCCATTCAAGTAAATGGGGCCACTCTACTAGCGCCCCACAACTGCATTCTTCTGTGGGGTCCAAGTGGTTAAAGCAGGTGGTGAGAAAGCAACACAATGCTGCCTGCTTTAACCCCTTGTTTGCTGTACTGCACAAAGTTGCATGGCACTTGCAGAATGGCCTCATTCACTTGAATGGGTCATGCTTGGCAGGTGCTACACCCACCAACCATGGCAGGGTGTATAACTCCTGCTGCGGATACGACATGTGTACACCCCTGACCACTGCAGCTAAAGGGGGTGCGGTTGTGGCGGGGGTGGTAAAAACACTTCTTAGCTATGGGGTTTTACCACCTCCGAAATTGCAAATCTAAATGAACACTTACTGTTCTGAACCCCCTATAAGGCTGCTTTCACGCTGATGAATTTTAGTGTGCTTTCACAAAGTGCACCACACCTGCAGGATACAATAGAAGTCCATGGCAAACCGCAGCTAACCCAGGAAAGTCAAAGATGCACTGCACTGCATCCACAGAGTGGGTAAACCGCAGCACATCAGTGTGAAAGCAGCCCTATACTATTATGCCCAATATATTGCTTCACAATGACCTGAAGATCTCTTCTTTCCTGCTGCTGGCATCACTCTGGAGACCGCTAGCCGGGATAAGAGGTGGAGTGCAGTTGGTACCACTCGGCATAGGACAGGAGCCGGCACTACAGAGGAGGCATCGGTTTATGCGGCTCTTGCTCCCTACTAGTCACCTGACCATGATCTACTGGTAGGGTTGCTGACTCTCATTATAGATTATTTATTAATATAATTTAAAGCAGAACTTTACCAATAATAACATAAATTCCACATTAATAATCATGCCACCAAAATGAGTGTGTGCTGTAAATTGCCTCCAGCATTGCTCTTGTTTCCTCTTGCTGGAGGCTGCCATTTTGCTGAAACCCAGAGCCCCTGAGCAACAGTAAATCTTTAGACTATCAGCAGATTGGCTTCTACAAATTCAGCCCAAAAATAGAGAGCAACCGATCATGTTCCTGTGTACTGTGTGGAGGGGGGGTGTCCCTTTGCTCCAATCAACTCTCAGAGCTCTCCTCACTGATGTACCTTCAGCTCTCCGGCCCCTGCTTTTCAGAGCTGAGAGATCCTGTGTGAATTCTGCACTTTGAATGAATGTAGGGGACAGAACTGTTGATAAACAGGTACAACTCATGTAGGAGGATTTGTTTCATCTCTGTGTATCACCTGAAGCCAATCACGTCATTGGGTACATATAAGGGTATACAACCACTTTAAGGTGGTACTAACGGCAGAAGTTTTTTACCTTTAAAGGCTCATTCACACCATTGTGCAGAGATGGAAAAATAAAAACAATTGTTTTCTATGTGTCCTTTCACACCACAACACTAGTATCTCATGCAGATTTTTTACTGCACAGGAATCTGCAACGTGTATTAAACTCATCGAAACGCTCATGAAAACTGATATAAACTGATGTCTCTGCAAGCGACTTCTGCGTGTCAGTTTCCATCGGTTCTCAAGCACGTCTAGTGTGAATGAGCCCAGGGGCGGACTGACCATTTGGAAACTCGGGCACTGCCCGAGGGCCCGTGGTCAGTAGAGGGCCCCATGAGATGCCCCTGGTACCTTTTTCATAGGCTTTTTTGAGTTGGGCAAGGACACAGGGGCCCCATGATCCCCTATTGCCCGGGGGCCCCATGGGTTGTCAGTCAGCCCCTTAAAGAGCCCAAAAAGTTTAAAAAAACAGTTACAATTCCAGCACATGCCAGAAATATAACTGTCCTTGTGCTTGTGTTCTCAACCAAACTGTCAAATGGCTGGTGCCATAACTGACCACATGTGCAGCACCATGGCAGTTGGAAATCAAACAGAGGCTAAGATGGCAGCTTCCTTGGCTGAAAATGATTTGAGGGTTTATGCAGGCCATAGACGGTTCGTTTATCGGCCAAATTTTCATCCGAAAGAATAATTGGGCAATATTAGCACCGTTAGTGGGGCAATGTCGTTGGCCGATTTTTGCGGTTCCTCCTCGTTTCTTTTATTGGTCATGCTGGAAAATTTACAAAAAATTGCCTATTTTTGTAAGCATTGGTGGCACTTGAGTGTAAGTCTCCCGCATCGCAGCCAACACCTCAGCCAAAGATTTACCTATCTGTTCCCCCGGCTTGGTTATTTCAAGCCTTACAAGGTGGAACCTCATCTGGACCTGGAGGATTACCTGGAGCTGTTGTGATGGTTATGTGAGCGGAGTGTGACCCTTGTGTGTGAGCAGTATCATCCCATGTGTCCATGTAGGCCGTGTACTGCGGTGGGCTCCCCAGGATACAGTGAAGTCATGAAGGGGGAAAGCAACCCCAACACCAGCTTTTGCCACAACAGAATTTTACTTCCTTCCAATAATCAGTAACAACACTTGTGGCCTGACACAAACAGAGACCCTAACTAACTAACTATAGGCCTGGACTCAGTCTCAAGGCGCCAACACTGAAATGAGGTGCGTGCACGATCTTACCGACCCGGGTCTGCTTTTCATCCGCTGGTGACTCTGAACAGAACAAGCATGCGGTCTCGCCATGTATGTTGCTTAGTTCCTCTGCTCTCATCAGTCTTCCTGGCAGCAATCTCATCAGCATTCCTGGCAGCAATCTCATCAGCTTCCTGGCAGCAATCTCATCAGCATTCCTGGTAGCAATCTCATAAGCTTCCTGGCAGCAATCTCATCAGCTTCACTCAGCTGCAGCTCTGGTTACTGAGGGACGCTTTCACACCTGGATGTCATCAGATTCTCAGCTCACACGGCCCCTTATTCACCATGCTCGAAAACATGGCTTCTCTCTCTCCTTCCTGTTCTCTCCCAACCCTGTGTGAAAACTCCACCTCTTCATGAATATAGAAATATCCATGCCATCTGAGGCTGTGTTAGAAAAACAGTGACATCTTGTGGCTAAACTGCAGAATGTCAGTCAAAACATTTAATTTACTCCACACAAGCAGTATTCAAACAATGAGAGCTGTTTCCCCATCTCACATCCACATTGAGCCTGATGACCCCGCAGCCCTAGACCAGACCCAGATGTACCTATAAAGGATCATTTTTGCGCATATATTATGCGCTTCTGGTAAGTGCATAGTCTCGTTGGCTCACCGCACCTGAAGTTACCAGCACGGAGCATGGGTCACCCCTGTTTATGGACTGTTATATAAGTTGATTGAAGTATTCACTTTTGTCACTCAACTCTATGCTTCATTGACACATTGTAACGTCATAATAAGACGTAATCTTCACTTCACTATTTATGCGCCTTAGTAGTGCTCACTATATATGTATTTAGTTTTATCAGTACTATTATTGTGTGTCTGATGTCATTTTTCTAGCGCTGCATATTTATTATTTTTATTGTCTATTGGAGGTGCAGAGGTTTGCCTTTATATGCTAGCTGCTTGTACATTTAACCTGCGCTTGCAAATACTTTCTATATATTGGTGGCAACAGAACAACCGATTTTTCATTTTTTGGCTGCAAATTTGGCCGATAAACAAACCATCTATGGCCTGCATTAGTTCCACATTAATGCATTCTATTTATTAGCACTCATGCACACTTGATGTTTTTACAGTGGCTGTTTTTGGCGTTTGAAATTTTTTTCTACATCCAGTAAACTCCCCAGCATGTTATCCTATGTGTCCATGCACACACAGGCTGTAATCAACATTTTTTGGCTGGAAAAAACCCCCAAAACTAGTGGGTTTCTAGAGGAGTTTTTCAGCTGTAAAAACGCTCTAACGCTGAAAACCGCAGCAAAATGCAGTAAACCGCTGCAAACCGGCATTTTTGGATGTTTTCTTGACCAAAATAGAAAAAATTGGGGGGTAAAAAACCACTACAAAATGCAAACGTGGGAAAACGCCACTAAACGCTGCAAAACACCACTTAAACGCTAATGCAAAAATGCTAAAAAAGCTGAAAAACTCACGTTTTTAACGTGACTTTACACAGCTGACTTTACCAGCAAAACGTCAAGTGTGCATGAGGGCTTAAAGTGGGACCAAACCTATCAATTTTACAGTTTCAAAAACAGCACATGCCAGGATTGCTGTCACAGTTGCTTGTGCTCTCAACCAACAAATGTCTGGTGTCATAACTGATCACCATGGCAGTTGGAGATCAAACCAAGGCAAAGATAGCAGCTTCCTTGGCTGAAAAGGATAGGAGGGTTCAGTTCCACTTTAAGGTAAAAAACCTTTTGTGTGCAGCTTGCCCCCCTATACTTACCTGAGCCCAATCCCAATCCAACAATGTGCCTCAGAGCAGTGGCTCTCTTTGCTCTCTCCCTCCTCACAGGACAGAGATAAAAAGAATGAGTCATTGGCTTGTGCTGCTGTCAATCAAATCCTGTGACAAAGGTACGGGGGGTGGGTCCAAGCAGTGCTATCTGTGTGGCTCTGTGTAGACAGCGTGGCTCAGGATTGAGCCCCCAGGTGTGCCACAAATAGAAGTAGCTTCCTATGGTGGCACACCAATAAGAGGTAGGTATGTTTGTAGACATATTTGTTATTTAAAAAAAAAAAGACAAAAAAGGTTTACAATTACTTTGAAGGCAATGGATGCAATGGTTTTTTAAAGCTTTATTTAACCTTTATTTTACCTGTTGATCCAGACTGTGGGTCTGTTATTATTCAACTTCCTTCAACAACCTAAGCTGCATGGCAAAAATTGAGATAAAACATTTAACACTGACAGGGGTGCTTACAATTGTCAGCTTTCAATTATTTATATAAAGCCTTTATCCCAAAATGAAAAACTGTTGCTGTATCTGCTTACCCTGGTCTGCTCAAAAGACCGTGGTGTCAGTGAGAGCCCTGGGTTCCATTCTAATGATTGGGACCCAGAAATCCTGATTCTGGGTCACATGATCTCTGTGAAAGCCTCTGATTGGATATCACAGTGATCAGTCACTGTGAAGCCCGCAACCCTTGTTTTCGCTCGCTGAATGGAGGAGAGAGATACATTGTATCTCTGTCCTTTCAGAGAGAGAAAAAGGTGTTTGTAAAAAATAAATAAATAAAAATACATAGATCAAGGTTTGATCTAGGTCAGTGCCAGGGTTATTGTTTGGATCAAAGGTCAAGGTCAGGGTCATGGGTCAGTATTATTTTTTTTTTTTTTAATTTTCTAATTTTTAAATTAGTATCAGTGTCAGTTAGTGGCAGGATAAAAAAAAAAGCAAAATGTGCACTATAGTTTCTGGGCCGTGCTACGGGTACAAACAACAACTAACATACACATTTGTGGTATCGCTGTGATCGTCAGAAGCAGGAGAAATTATTTTAGGTTGTTCTTTCCTGGTTGCTTACAGTAGTAGCAAGACATATACAACTAAATTTAAAAAACTTATTTTACTGTTTTGGGTCAGTTTTCCTTTGAAAATGAAAAAATAAAAATCAGGAGATATCCATTACTATTTACCACCTAAAGTCCAATGTGTCCTGATAAAAACAAGGTATAATCCACCAGGATGCACAAAGTAGTTAATTAATTTCAGGTACTTATATAGCGCCGTCAATTTACGCAGCACTTGACACATATATTTTGTACAGGGGCGGACTGACCATTTTGAGGCACTGCCCGAGGGCCCGGGGTCAGTAGGGGTCCCTGTGAGATGCCCCTAAACCCTTTCATAGGCTTATTTGGGTGTGGTTTGAGTGTGGGTGAGGACACAGGGGCCCCATGATACCCTATTGCTCGGGGGCCCCATGAGTTGTCAGTCCGCCCCTGATATTGTACATTCACATCGGTCCCTAACCCTCAAGGGGCGTACAATCTAAGGTCCCTAACTCACATTCCTATACAAGGGCCAATTTAGACCAGATCCAATTAACCTACCAGTATGTCTTTTGGAGTGTGGAAGGAAACCGGAGTATCCGGAGGAAATCCACGCATGCACAGGGAGAACATGCAAACTCCAGGCAGGAGGTGCCGTGGCTGGGATTTGAACCAACGACCCTAGTACGGCCAGGCGGAAGTGCTAACCATTTAGCCACTGATATGTACAGTTTTGCTGTCAAAGCTGCAATATTGTGCTTAGGCTTTAAGATTTGTTTTACCCTTAGCCGTGAAGGGGTTAAAATGCATCTTTAATTTGTTAGTCAGAGTGGTTCTAAACGTTTGGTGGTGGGCTGCTGTAGCTCTTCTCTTCTTTTCCTGGTCTCATTGGAGGGTCTGGAGGCAGCAGGAGAAGAGAGCGGGGGATGGGGCCAAGCCACGCTATATGTGTCCATGGACATACACAACCTGGCTCTGGAGCACACCTGCATGAGTGCCCCCATAGAAAGCACTTTGCTATGGGGCACTTGCAGAAGAGAAGGAGCAGAGAATGCTGGCAGGAAACCCCAGAAGAGGAAGTTTAGGGCTGCTCTGTGCAATACCATTGCACAAAGAAGGTAAGTATAAACCTGTTTCTTATTTTAGGAACAAAATAGGGCTTACAACTCAATTCTATCTACATATGTTAGTGCATCTAACACTACATTCTCCCTGAATGAGAATACTGGTGTCCAAAGGTGACTCCACTGCTCCTCCATCCAGAATAGAGACACTCCAAAACAGGAAGGGTGTTTCTGGCTGGATAGCCAGTTTAAAATAAAGAAAGTCAAGCATAAAAGATTAAAACTAATGCAGCCAAGACATGATTGGTAAGCTGCAATATATAATATTTTTGTTTAGGGGTTTAATACCATTTTAATTGTTGTTGCTGCCTGCCCTTTCTCCTGGTTGTAGGATTTCTCCCCTTCTATTGCTGGCACTAGGTTTTTCCCCTGCAGCTAATGTATGTCTCTATTTCCCCAACTATAATGAAATAAATAGAATATAAAAATAATACTGGCTGCTGAATGCCTGTAAAGAGAAAGAAATGTAACCGTTCCTGCTGCTGTGTACAGCCCTACTAGCACATTAATACCAAAAGTACTGAAAAAAAATATAAATACATATTAAAAAAAGTAAAAAAAAAAAAAAAAAGCTGAAATCTGCTGCACTGTTTGTCCACTGTAATATACACTATTTGTGTCTCTTGTCTTACAAATAATACAATCTAATTTATTTTTCAAAGTAAAACCTTCCTTATCTCTCCCCATTATACAGATCCCTAACCAAGCTGCTTTCATACTGTCCAGCCACAGAACAATATGTGTGGCTACTTTCTCTCAGATATTAGATTTTATTTTTTATTGAAAGATAATACCTCCCTTGTCTTTTTGTATTTGCTGCCTATTCAAGTGTTTTTTTTTTTACTGTCCTGACACTGACCAATTTCTACTAAAGACACACCTAAAGTCTATATTTTTCATATATTTTAAAATAATTGAAAATGCAAGAATTAGATGGGCTTTGAGGATTGTGGGATTGTGGTTTTGAAGTGTTTTTAGACGCTCTTTTTGACATTTTATTAAATTTTATGAAAATGCAGTGCTGTATTGCAAAAAAGAAACTCAAATTTTGCTGAGCCAGCCCAGCAAAAAGCTTGAAAACAGCCACCTGCCATTAAGCTATCAGGAGAGGACAGTGTGAGTACTCTTACACCCCCTGAGCTTGAGAAAGGGAGAGGGCAGACAGGTGCAAGACCCAACTAGCTTCTCATCCAGGACGTTTTTAAATTGACAGCTTTTGGGCCCCCTTGCCCAGGGATATCCTCAAGGCAGCTGGGTGAAGAGGAGAAATCATCCAGGGTCTGAGGAGGTACATCGAAGGGGCTTTAGTACCCCTTAAAGAGAGACTGTTGCTATCCACATTATTTGTACATAGTTGCTAAGGAATTTGTCCTCAGTTTCTGCAGTTCCCCAGGCATCCCATATACCCCTAGACCCCATCCAAGTTAAACCCCTTAATAAAATCACAAAACTAAACTCAAGGACTGTTCTATGACTCCAGTGTGCAAAGTGTTTCCTGGCTGTGCATAGCTTAAAGGGACCCAAAACTCTGCGACTTCTACGGGGGTAGTGCTACATTACTTCATTATGTACCCTATGACAGTACCCAGCTCCTCAGGCCCTTTTTGCCAATACCCTACTTATTAGCTCTGAAACTATCCAGAATGTATCATGAAGATTCACCCCTCCATAGACTTCAGTGGGGTTTGATGGGGAGTTTGCAGTTTGTGGATTTCAAGTAGAATTTGTTGAAACCAACATGATTCGAACCTGGCCAGATTCACTTAGCCCTATCTGGCAGGCGTCTTCTTAATCCTTGCCCATCCTATCCAAAACCAAGTAAAGTGTTTTGACTCGATTGATCTGTGGGTGCTTTTTGATGCATTTGTGATGCATTTTTGCACATTTTCCATTGATTTTAATGGGGAGGTGTGTTTTTTTTGCCACACTAAACCTGCAACAAAAATGCAACAAGCCGTTTTTTAAGAACACACGGGACCCGCAACGGATCAGTGTGAAGAGTTCCATAGGAATCCATGGTCACACATTTGTTCTTCCAGTTTTTTTAATGCAAAAGCTGAAGAAAACCGGATCAGTGTGAAAGCAGCCTTATGCAGGCCATACATGGGTTGAATTCTGAACAGATTTTCTTTAGAAAATCAGAAATTTAGTGCATTTTGTAATCCGATGGTGCCACCATTGATTTCGAAATTCGATCAACCAAGCCTTCAATTTCACCTCATGTTGCTACAGAAAAGAATTTTTGTGCCCAAGAATTTTCTTTTCTTTCCAGATTACAGCCAATGCTTATTTCTTTTTCGATTATTTATTATTATTTATTTCAGGTACTTCTATAGCGCCATCAATTTATGCAGCGCTTTACATATATATTGTACATTCACATCAGTCCCTAACCCTCATGGGGTGTACAATCTAAGGATTACATTTCTCACATGAGTCTCCTATTATTGATTAGTTTTTCATAAAATTTCCAACATGCTCGATTACTCAAATTTGATGGTTGCACAAAAATCGCCCATTGCTGTGGCCAACTAATGGTGCAAAATTCGAACGAAAATTCTTAGAAAAGATTTTCGAAAGAAAATTATTTCGAAATTCGACCCGTGTATGACCAGCTTAAATTAATGAGAATATATAGATCTGATCTGAGAAGTTGGATGTTCCAGGTGTCTACCCCTGTATCACACCTGTTCCTTATTATGCCTTTAATCTCCCACCCACAAAGAATTAGGAAACAGCTGCCCAATACCTGAAGATAAAAGCCCAAATTCTATACTTGTCATCATATTGTTATCATTGCTAACAGCATATGCAATGCAGGCACAAGTAAACATTTTGCAGTCAAGGTATTGTTAGGTGTCAAAGGGCATCCTAGGCTCTCTCGAAAATAAACAGAGACCAAAATGGCTGGTGTGTGTGCATTTGCTTTTGAACTCTGGTTTTCATTGAAAAACCTAATGTGTACACAAAAAGCCCCGACTTAGAGTAGAATCATGAGACACTGCGCGCTCTGTGCCTGTTGTGTTGTTGGAAACTGACACCAAGCAACTCGAATGCTCTAGGCTTTGTGGTGTACTTTTGTGATGCCTTCTGAGCATTAATTACAAAGCCATAGTCACATGCTCCACAGGTGGATTATAAAGTATTCATTCAGACAAGTCAGTACAAACAGTGTTATAGTTGTTGTGGAAAGAAAAATACATTTATTACAGCAAATGAAAGCCTATAAAAAAGCAAAACATGAACAAAGCACCTCCCGCTGTAAAGGTCTAGTTTGCTAAACTGCACTGAAAACCCCGGCTTCACTTTGACTTTTTTACCTGTTGTGGAAATTATTTCCTTTTTTGTTTAGAGGACTTGGATAATATAAATTATTTTGTTTTGCTTTGTTTCTAAGTTACATTGAAGAATTTGTTTGCTTGTTACCCCAACATTAAGTATTCCTGATATGTGTATGTTGTACCATGTACCTATGTAAAAAGTATTCTGTTTTCTTTGTGTTTGCTTCCTTTGTGTAAAATACCTGGTGTTCCTGCCAGTACCCCTGCTCACCTATTTCAAAGTGACCACATGGGTCATAAGAGCACATCCATCCTAGCGTGGTCAGTTTTCTATCTGTGATCGGAGCACAGCCTGCCTGTCCACCAATGGGCAGACTTGTACTGACACGCCCCCTGCAAAGCTATTCACTGACAAGATCAGTATACTGCTGTTCTCTGCCTCTTGCTGACACCTCCCCCCCCCCGCAGTCTCCACCGCCACCTCTCCAAACCCCTTTGAATCACATGCGGTTTCCTGCACTGCTCCTCTGTGAAACCAGGCATAGTCACTGTCATTTCACATGACTGTCATATAAGTTGAAATGTTCTTTGTAGTTTGTCTTTGCTCCTCCCTTTCCTTTGGTTTAGTTCATGCTGTATAGATAGCCCCACCCTTTTAGTAATTTCCTAGTAATGCATTTCAGCTTCAAGCCTCATGTCTTATGGAAGTAGATCACATTGTGATCTTTTGACCTATCCGATGTTCATTGTTGTAAGATTCTCTCAGTTTATGGAATAAACTTCACAAGATCTACAAGGTGTCATCTGGATCGAGTCACTGCCTGTGTTATTCAACTAAGATTGGAGTTATCGCTATCTCATCACAACTGTAAGTTACAGAGATCACACTTTCAATGCTTAGATCGGAGAGACAGAACAGTCACTATGACAAGCCTGGGTTCACACAGGAGCAGTGTGGGAAACTGACCTACCTTATTCCTACACTGACCTACTTGACTCCTATTAACTCTGAATGGAAAGTCCTGCACATCAGCTGGGAAGTGATCTCCAGCCCTCAGTACAGCCCCCACACACAACAGTGTATAATCTCCAGCACTCCAGGAATCAAATGCCAAAGGAAGGCCAGGGGAACCAGGACAAAAGGTAGCCTATGGGTAGCGTTTTTAAGATGCAGCCCTGCTCAGATGGGGAAATCAACAACTGGAAAAGAGCAAACAGGTGGCACAAACACCTAGTGCATTATCCAAGGTTTATTTAAAATGTAAAAAGGACAAAAACATACTCACAACCATAGCATGTATGTAAAGCTTTGTAGACAATGGAGATGGCCACAACAATAGGCAGGGTGTCTGACTGTCAGTGTGGTCAGCTCTTGACGCGTTTTGGGGACGTATCAGCAAGCCGACCACACTGACAGTCAGACACCCTGCCTATTGTTGTGGCCATCTCCATTGTCTTATAAAGCTTTACATACATGCTGTTTGTATGTTTTTGTCCTTTTTACATTTTACCATGGCTAATGCACTAGGTGTTTGTGCCACCTGTTTGCTGTTTTCCAGCCCCCACACACAGTACAATGTGGATCAATGGATCCTTCTCACCTCTCAATGTCCTCCATCATTAGGCTGATCAGGGCTCCCCCCAACACTGTACAGTACTGTTTTGGGGTCCCGCCACCCAGCTGCTCCTTGGTTTCCCTTGCAGAGAGGACCAGCACACCAGCCGTACCTATGCCATCTGCACCGAGCAATGCCCCTCCTTCATCAGATTCCCCAAGCAGTGCCCCCTTACATAAGATGCTCTCATCATGCTCTCATCAAAGCCCTCATATATCATATCCCCTCCTTACATCAGATTCCCTCGTCAGAGCCCCCTTACATCGAATTCCCTCATCAAAGCCCCCCATACATCGAATTCCCTCATCAGAGACCCCCCATACATCAGATTCCCCCATCAGAGTCCCCTTACATCAGATTCCCCCATCAGAACCCCCTTACATCGAATTCCCACATCGGAGCCCCCCCATACATCAGATTCCCCCATCAGAGTCTACCTTACATCATAACCCCCATCAGAAGCCCCTCATACATTAGATTCCCCCATCAGAGCCCTCCCATACACCAGATCTCCCATCAAAGCCCCCTTACATCAGATCACCCATCAGAGTCTCACTATACCTGTAGACTCACTCCATAGAACCTGGCAGGTAGGCGGCCATAGCTGGGTGTGTGACGTCATTGGTTGCTATGAGGACGGCGGTCCTAACAACCAATGACTGCAGGTTCCTGAAGATTCAGAGCAGTGGAATGGTGGATGACGGTCTGGACTGGACTATCAGTCGGTCCACCATTGGCTGCACTGGAGCTGTGCATATTGCCCCCCCTTCCTCTGCTGTATTAGGACAGTACAGAGCGCGCACCGCCAAGAGAGCCGGGATTTTGTGTGTGCAAGTGACAGTAGCGAGCTGTGGGCAGAGGGTATTGGTTTTCAATATCGGTGCATTTGCATGAGTACTGATACTGGTGCAAATGTTTGGTATCGGTATTGGTGCAACCTTAATAGGATGCCTTAGAGACATCTTCAGCCTCTCGGGGTCACGCAATAACAATCTGCCATTGACCATAGCCATGGGGCTATATTAGGTCAGTGATCTCAGGAGCATCCCCATGCCTTTGTGTACGTGCAGCTGTGCAATGGGGAGTGCCCTGGCCGCAGTTACATGGGCGATAGCTTCCTTCCAAGTTCGATCCAAACCCAAGTTTGGCCCAAACTCAAGCTCACCCCTAATGATGATATCTCTCTAAATAAAATCCTTGAGGGAGATGAGAATGATGGAGTTTTTTTGTTTTTTTAACCAGAGTGTCA
This sequence comes from Staurois parvus, assembly GCF_062004578.1. NCBI lineage: Eukaryota > Metazoa > Chordata > Amphibia > Anura > Ranidae > Staurois > Staurois parvus. The sequence continues at coordinate 888,188 of NW_028317853.1, forward strand.
TTTTAACCACTTGCCCTCCAGAGGATTTACCCTCCTTCCTTACCAGGCCATTTTTTGTTATACGGAGCTGCGTTATTTTAACTGACAATTGATCGGTCATGCAGCGCTGTATATAAATGAAATTTATGTCCTTTTTTTCCAAAAATAGAGATGGTATTTGATCACCTCACCTCATCAGTGTCAAAACACTGACAAATTTGAAAAAAAAACCAAAACAATATTTTTGACTTTTTGCTATAAAACCTATCCAAAAAAAAAATGTTTAAATCAAATTTCTTCATAAATTAAGGCCAAAATGTATTCTGCTACATGTCTTTGCTAAAACGAAATCCCAATAAGTGTAAATTAATTGGTTTACGGGAAAGTCATAGCGTCTACAAATGGCGGTATATATATATACTGGAATTTTTTTTTTTATACTAATAATGGCGGCTATCAGTGACTTAGAGCGGGACTGTGGCAGGAATTTTGACACTGGGGGGGGGAACTGACTAACTGTCGCTGACATCCCAGTGACACTAATACAGTGATAAATGCTAATAAAAAGCACTGACACTGTATTGAGACTGGGCATGAAGGGGTTAACATATGGGGTGATCAAAGGGTTAACAGTGTGCTGTGTTGTGTTCTACTAGGGAGACATGCTGCTTTGTATTTCTCTGCTGTGCAGAGAGATACAAAGAAGCATGTCCATGCTGACAGAAGAGAGATCTGTGTTTACATACAGATCTTTCCCCTCTCAGCCCTAAAAAAGATCATCAAGTCCTGGTCGGGAATCGCCGCAGGGGACCCAGTGATTGACATCCCCAGCAGCCAATAGCGGCGCAGGTAGGGGGCTCAGGAAATGAAAATCACGTATATGTACATGATTTTGCACAGCCCTGTCACCCTGTAGCAGTACTTCTGCTATAGGGTGGAGGGCAACTAGTTAAGTGGTTCTGAAGGCTGAAGGTTTTTAACCTTTATGCATTCTATGTATGAAAATAAAAACCCTTCTGTGTGCAGCATCAACTCCGGCCCCCCTAATACTCACCTAAGCACCTTCTTGATCCAGTGATGTACACTGGAGTCTCGGCTATCTCGGGACTCCCTCTTCTCATTGGCTAAGACAGAAGCGGGAGCTATTGGCTCCCACTGCTGTCAATCACAGCCAGGGAGCCAATGAGAAGAGAGGGGGGTGGGGCTGAGCCGAGGCTCCGTGTGTCAATGGAAACACAGAGCAGCGGGTGCCCCCATAGCAAGCTAATTGCTGTGGGGGCACCAGACAGGAGGGAGAGAACAGGAGAGGAGGATTGGGTTGCTCTGTGCAAAACCATTACACACAGCAGGTAAGTATAGACATGTTTGTTATTTTTTTCTTAAAAGAAAATAAACCTTTAGAATGACTGTAAAGTTGAACTCTAATCTAAACCCACCCCTGTGGCTGTAATCTTCTTGTGCGGTGGGGATTAATAGCACTATATACTATACTATAGACTATGCCTGTCTTTTTCTGCCCCCTCCTCCATTCATATAAGCCGTACCATAACTTTAAGCCAATTGTCCCATTACTTTTGGTCCCTTAACAAGTGGGAGGCACATATGCAAACTGTTGTAATTCCTACACCGTTCACCTGATTTGGATGTAAATGCCCTCAAATTAAAGCTGACAGTTTGCAGTTAAAGCACATCTTGTTCATTTCATTTCAAATCCATTGTGGTGGTGTATAGAGCCAAAAATGTTAGAATTGTGTCGATGTCCCAATATTTATGGACCTGACTGTACCTGAATTCAACTTATTATCAGCCTCCTACAGTCAGTGTTTACCAGTGTTCAGATTAGTGGAGGGAGCAGCAGCAAAAGAAGCCAAAGTGCTGCAGAGCAAGGAGCATGCTGATAGGAGGAGAGAGCAAATGGACAAAGAAATTAGCTCATCATTCTGCTGCTTCTCTTTTAAAGCAGAGTTCCACTCACCCTGTCAAAAAATAAAAGTCAGCAGCTACAAAAACTGTAGCTGCTGATTTGTAAAAAACAGCCAATTACCTGTCCCTTGGTCCCATGGTGTCCTCCCCACAGCCCATTTCACCAGCCGTCCTGTATTCCAGGAGGCTGGCATCTTCAGTGTGGGTACCCAGCTGTGATAACTTGTGGCTTCACAGCGGGGTTCCCACTGCACATGCACGAGTAGTGCTGCGCTTCATAAATGGTCCCGTAGTCTTCTGGGACCTGTCACGTGTCCCAAAAGACTACAGGCAAGGAGGACACCTTCCGTTTCCAATCGCCTAGGCGATCAGAGCAGAAGTGGGAGCGGGTACCTGTCAAATTCAGGTACCTACCCCCCCACCCCCCAAAGGTGCCAATCCTTAATGGGGAGTGGGGGAGCAGTCCTTAAAGCGGAACTCCCCCATTTGAGTGGAGCTCCGCTTTAAGATCCCGAGCAACCTTTTTAGAGCATTTTTTGAGCATTTTTATTGTGTGGCACCATTCATGTGAATGGGCTTCCCTCCACTCTAAACACGTGCTAACGAAGCTCATGTACTAACTTTTGGCAATGAGCTAAGTGCATTTTGCAATGGGCGTTCATTTGCATTTTACACTTGTTTTGTCACATAGAAATTCACTGCAAAACACGTGACTGCTGCCCAAACTTGGGGTGCCATGAAGAGATAATGTGCTCATTGTGCATTTTTTATGCATTTGCAAATGCGAGCAGGAACACGAGTTTATGCCCACATTTCTGCTATGCCCGGATGTGAGCAGGGCCTTACAGTAAGGCCAGGTTCACATATGTGTGACCGTGTGGCCCGAGATTTGCGCAGGCATGAGATCCCATTCATTTGAATGGACTCCCATGCACAGGAAAGAATTCACTTCTTCAGAAGTCGCAGCTCACACAGGAACCTCGGTTCCCAGTACGGTTGCGATTTCCAGTGCGGGCGGCGTGCCATTAGAATTAATGGCACCCAATAGAGGGTTCCGCATTCCTCTGTGTGGGTGGTATGGCTGCAGTATTTTGTGCGGGTCCCGTAGTGGCCACCCACACAGATGTGAACCAAGCCTAACTGTCCGGTGACATGCTGGTGGAGGGATAAGACCAGGGGCGGACTGACAACTCATGGGGCCCCAGGGCAATAGGGGATCATGGGGCCCCTGTGTCCTTGCCCAAACTCAAAAAAGCCTATGAAAAAGGTACCAGGGCATCTCATGGGGCCCCCTACTGACCCCGGGCCCTCAGGCAGTGCCCGAGTTTCCAAATGGTCAGTCCGCCCCTGGATAAGACTCTGTCTTTATTTCAGAGACAGAAATTAAACTCCTTCGGCAGATAAAACCGTTCTCATACACGTATTCTCATTTGTATTAAGGTTACATATCTTATTTCTCAGGCTTGGTTCACACCAATGCAGTTTGTGTTTAATCCGTTTCTGCAGTGCCTTTTGCATTTTTGCACAGGCGTTTTTGATGCATTTTGCATTTTTTATGGGTTTTCTTGGCCAACTTTTTTCTGGGCAGATTAAAAAAATGCAAAATGCATAAAAAAAATGCATGCAAAATGCACCAAAAATGCACTACATGCGTTTTCTGCAGTGTCTCTATTGACATCTATTGAGCCAAAAATGCACCGTTTTGCATTTTAAAAATCCCCGACCCTTTCCAAAAATGCAGCAGCTGAAAAGCGCATAGACATGAACATGTCCCATAAGAAACTATGTTAAATGGACTGTAGTGCGTTTCTGCCAAAAAAACACTAACAAATGTGAACCAAGCCTAAAAAGATGCCACAATACTCCCAAGGTCTCTTTTATAGGTTTCTGACAGATTTTTTGCAATGATATATGAAAATATTTGTATTAAAATGTAAACTGCCTGTGGAAAATTTCCAGATGACTGCATCAGGATAGCAGCGGAGCGCGGATTTGTTCGATTGTAGCGCCAGTACATGAAATGTAGAAGGTGACAGCGCTGTCATCCTATCCGACTCAGAGATGGAATGACAGTAGTTTAATGATTACAGAATAATGGTGAGATACCACATCTGGAAAGTGACAAGACTGCACAACTCTACTCTGTGGATATGATTTAGGACAACTCAAGGAAAACAGAAATATTTTAAAAGGCATTGTTATGCTGGACATTAGAGATGAGCGAAGTATTCAAAAATTCGATTCGGCTGATTCGGCGAATTCGCGGAATAAATTCGATTCGAGTCGAATATATTCGCTGCGAATTTAACTTATAAAAAGGGTGTTTCTAGGCTTCAGAGAGCCTTTATATTAGTGCAGAACACTGTACCTTTAATTTAAATGCCCTTGGAGTCTGCTGGGGAAGAGAAATAATACTGTCAGTCAGTATGACATGCAGATGAGTGCCGTCGATCTTAGAATCGCCACACACTTCACTCATTTGGGCAGTCACGGGGCCAAAACCAGAGTGTGGAGCCACAGTGTGGCGGTGGAGGCAGCAGCAATGGGAGGCCATACAGCACCCTATGACAAAATGGAACCCACCAGCAGTGTGAGGAGACCTGAAAGTGGCACATGGCAGAGTGTGGCGATGGAGACAGCAGCAATGGGAGGCCGTACAGGGACCCATGAGACACTCTGGACCTGGCAGCAGCATGAGGAGGCGGTACAGGGGCCCATGACAGATTACGGGCCTGGCAGCAGCATGAGGAGTCGGTACGGGGGCCCATGGCAGATTACGGGCCTGGCAGCAGCAATGGGAGGCCCGTAATCTGCCAGCACCCTATGACAAAATGGAACCCACCAGCAGTGTGAGGAGACCTGAAAGTGGCACATGGCAGAGTGTGGCGATGGAGACAGCAGCAATGGGAGGCCGTACAGGGACCCATGAGACACTCTGGACCTGGCAGCAGCATGAGGAGGCGGTACAGGGGCCCATGACAGATTACGGGCCTGGCAGCAGCATGAGGAGTCGGTACGGGGGCCCATGGCAGATTACGGGCCTGGCAGCAGCAATGGGAGGCCCGTAATCTGCCAGCACCCTATGACAAAATGGAACCCACCAGCAGTGTGAGGAGACCTGAAAGTGGCACATGGCAGAGTGTGGCGATGGAGACAGCAGCAATGGGAGGCCGTACAGGGACCCATGAGACACTCTGGACCTGGCAGCAGCATGAGGAGGCGGTACGGGGGCCCATGGCAGATTACGGGCCTGGCAGCAGCAATGGGAGGCCCGTAATCTGCCAGCACCCTATGACAAAATGGAACCCACCAGCAGTGTGAGGAGACCTGAACGTGGCACATGGCAGAGTGTGGCGATGGAGACAGCAGCAATGGGAGGCCGTACAGGGACCCTTGAGACACTCTGGACCTGGCAGCAGCATGAGGAGGCGGTACGGGGGCCCATGGCAGATTACGGGCCTGGCAGCAGCAATGGGAGGCCCGTAATCTGCCAGCACCCTATGACAAAATGGAACCCACCAGCAGTGTGAGGAGACCTGAAAGTGGCACATGGCAGAGTGTGGCGATGGAGACAGCAGCAATGGGAGGCCGTACAGGGACCCATGAGACACTCTGGACCTGGCAGCAGCATGAGGAGGCGGTACGGGGGCCCATGGCAGATTACGGGCCTGGCAGCAGCAATGGGAGGCCCGTAATCTGCCAGCACCCTATGACAAAATGGAACCCACCAGCAGTGTGAGGAGACCTGAAAGTGGCACATGGCAGAGTGTGGCGATGGAGACAGCAGCAATGGGAGGCCGTACAGGGACCCATGAGACACTCTGGACCTGGCAGCAGCAAGAGGAGGCGGTACAGGGGCCCATTGCAGAGTGGCGAAGCGTAAGCAGCTTAAATTGAAGGCCATACAGAGGCCTATGTTAAAAATAATAACATGTTTGGGGCATGATTCATGGCGGATTTAGTCAGTTGTGTCAGGAACTGGTGGTTTGAAATCCAGACTAATCCACGCCTGATTCATTTTCACAAACGTGAGTCTCTCCACACTTTGGGTGGACAGTCGTGTCCTCCGCGGAGTTACAATACCTCCTGCCGCACTAAACACGCGCTCCGATGCCACGCTACTGGCCGGGCATGACAGCCTTTCAAGGGCAAATTCAGCTAGTTGGGGCCAAAGGTCAAGTTTCGTTGCCCAGTAGTCAAGGGGATTGTCTACCTCGGTTGGCAGGGTGCTGTCCAAGTAGGCCCAAGCCTGTTGTTTGAGGTCCTGCTCCAGGTCCACCTGATGCTGCTGCTGCTGCGGCTGGTTAGTAGTTTCCTCACTGCGCTGGTGAAGAAAGCTACTCATCATCGACTGCAGACTGAGGCAGCTGCTGCTGGTGGAGCTGCCACTGCTCCTACCACCCCACCCCTCCCCTGCTGCCATGGCAGCGGAACGCGAGCGCACAGGGCCCACAGTGTCTGAGGATGGACGTTGGCGCAGAAAGGCAGAGACCAACTGACTACATAGGTGGTTTTTATAGTACGTTATTTTGGCCTCCCTCTCAGCAGGTGTGAAAAAGGCCACCATTTTTGAACGGTAGCGAGGGTCCAACAAGGTGGACAGCCAAAAGTCATCCCTCTGTCTGATGGTTATTATTCGGCTGTCGCTACGCAAGCAACCGAGCATGCTATGGGCCATTTGTGCCAAGGAATGCGAGGGACTCCCTGCCTCCATCTCCACAGCATACTGCCACGGTGCGTCTGGGTCCTCTGTCTCCTCCTCCTCCTCCTCTACCAGATGCTCCTGCTCCTCCACTCCTGTCCGCTGAGTGGAAAAACCACCCATTTCACTCAATAATTCCTGAGCACCAATGTCCTCCTCTACCTCCTCCTCTTCTTCCTGTCCTGCCCCCACAGGGATCATGTGGCGTTGAGATCTGTGCGCCACGTCTACCGCACCCTGACCAGCCATTGTTAACAGCATTTGTTCCAGGACGTGCAACAGAGGAATGACGTCGTTCATCCCATAGTCCTGCCGACTCACGAATATCGTGGCCTCCTCAAAGGGCCTGAGCAAGCGGCAGGTGTCACGCATGAGCTGCCAATGGCTGACATCTAAGTTACACAGGGGAGTACCTTTATCCGCTTGTAACATCAGGAAATCGTTGATGGCCTTTCGCTGTTCGTAAAGGCGGTCTAACATATGTAGGGTTGAATTCCACCTTGTTGCAACGTCGCAGATCAGGCGATGCTGTGGAATTCCGCTCTGCCGCTGCAGCTCAAGGAGGGTGTGCTTTGCGGTGTAGGAATGGCTGAAATGCATGCAAAGTTTACGTGACATTTTAAGGATGTCTTGCAGTGGGATGGTGGATTTTAGGAACCGCTTGACAACCAGATTGAACACGTGAGCCATGCATGGCGCATGGCACAACCGTCCTTGACGCAGAGCAGACACCATGTTCTTTCCGTTGTCGGTCAACATGGTTCCGATTTTCAGTTTGCGCGGAGACAGCCATCTGTCGATTTCTCTGTTCATTACACTCAGAAGTTCCTCCCCTGTGTGACTACGTTCGCCAAGGCATACCAGGTGCAGCACAGCGTGACACCGTTGCGCCCTGCACATGTGATATGCCGGTCGGGTAATGGGACTTGGCACGGGGGTGGCGGCTGAGGACACGGCGGAAGAAGAGGTGGTAGAGGCGGACATCTTTTCTGGACCAAGGACGTGCAAACGTGGAGGCAAAAGCGGCGTGACCTGTCCAAGTTGCTGGTGCGGCTGTGCCGGCACCACGTTCACCCAGTGGGCCGTAAATGACATGTACTGTCCCTGACCGTAGTTACAGCTCCACACGTCGGCGCTGCCGTGCACTTTGGCAGAGACCGACATGCTCAAAGACTGGCCCACCATCTCTTCTACATGTGAATGCAGGGCTGGCACTGCCTTTTTGGCGAAGAAATGCTGGCTTGGCACTCTCCACCGCGGCGCGGCACAAGCCATCATTTCTCGGAAAGGTGCTGAGTCCACCACTTGGAAAGGGAGGGACTGCAGCACCAGCAACTTGGACAGGAGGACGTTCAGCTTTTGCACCGTCGGGTGCGTGCTCGCAAACTGTTGTCTCTTGGAAACGGATTCCAAGAAAGACTACTGACGGAATCCGTGAAGAGGAGTAGCAGGGGAAGGAGCATCTGAACGAGCGGAAGATGCCAACGAGCGACAACTCCCCTCAGCAGAGGTGTTGGAGCCTTGACTGGCTGATAGAGGGCGATTGACGTCGGGTGACGGAGCAAGTAACAGAGCGGGTGATGGAGCGGGGGCTGGGGCAGGCAGAACCGCCGTATCTTTATCACGGTTTTCCCAGGCCACCGAATGGCGACGCTGCATATGCTGATGCAACGCTGTAGTCCCAACATGGGCACCCTGGCCACGCTTGACTTTCTGGCCACATAGTCGACATACGGCTACGTTTACTTCCTCGGGCGGCTTGACGAAAAATTGCCACACCGCCGAGTAGGAAACTTTGCCCCCGCTACTCCTCACTGGCTGACTGCTACTTCCTCCGTGCACACCGGCACCACTACTGGCCGTGGTGGTAGGCTGCAGTGGAGCTGGTGCTCTACTCCGTGGCCGTTTGCCTCCACTGACACTGCTGCGACCCTGCTGCCTCCTGGGCAACCCACCGACTGTTTTGCTCGCTGCCAAGCTGGCACCCTCTTCTCCTGATGATGCGGAAGCAATAGCCTGATGACGACGAGGCTGCCAAGTGCGATCAGCCTCATCATCATCAATTAGGGTCTCCGCCTCACTACTAGCCCCCTCGGCTGCGTGTGGGTCAGGAGACAGACCTGTCTCTAGACCGGCTACCGAGCCACTCTCCTCGCCACTACTTCTTCGCCTGGCTGCTGAAGAGGCGGATGTCTCCCCCCGTTCCTGACCGCCCTCTGTTAGCTCTTCCTCACTGTACAGTGGGGCTGAGCCCACAGCATGCGATACTTCGCTTGGTGAGGGAACACCAAAGGACAGGGGCAGGTAGAGGACACGTGATTTCAGTGGGCTTGGTCCCGGGCCATGCCAACTAACGGTTGTGTCTGACGTACCCACCGACCGTTGGCTGTAGGTGTCAGAGGTGACCTGGGAAGAGGAAGACGACCGAGCCAACCAATCGATGACGGCAGGGTTGTCGGTGGAGACACGACCGCTGGATGACACCGGGAGCACTGGCCTCTGGCTGCGACTAGTGCTGCCTCGACCCCTTCCTCTGCTGCCACGTCTGCTCGCTCCTGAAACATTGCTTCCTCTGCCACTCCTCTGCGTGTTGTCTGACATACTCTTTAATTCAACGATTCTGTGTCCCTGAGTAACGATTCTGTGTCCCTCAGTAACGATTCTGTGTCCCTGAGTAACAATTCTGTGTCCCTCAGTAACAATTCTGTGTCCCTGAGTAACAATTCTGTGTCCCTGAGTGTCCCTGAGTAACAATTCTGTGTCCCTGAGTAACAATTCTGTGTCCCTGAGTAACATTTCTGTGTCTGTCCCTGAGTAACAATTCTGTGTCTGTCCCTGAGTAACAATTCTGTGTCTGTCCCTGAGTAACGATTCTGTGTCTGTCCCTGAGTAACGATTCTGTGTCTGTCCCTGAGTAACGATTCTGTGTCCCTGAGTAACGATTCTGTGTCCCTGAGTAACAATTCTGTGTCCCTGAGTAACAATTCTGTGTCCCTGAGTAACAATTCTGTGTCTGTCCCTGAGTAACAATTCTGTGTCCCTGAGTAACAATTCTGTGTCTGTCCCTGAGTAACAATTCTGTGTCCCTGAGTAACAATTCTGTGTCCCTGAGTAACAATTCTGTGTCCCTGAGTAACAATTCTGTCCCCCTCAGTAACAATTCTGTGTCCCTCAGTAACAATTCTGTGTCTGTCCCTCAGTAACAATTCTGTGTCTGTCCCTCAGTAACAATTCTGTGTCCCTGAGTAACAATTCTGTGTCCCTCAGTAACAATTCTGTGTCTGTCCCTCAGTAACAATTCTGTGTCCCTGAGTAACAATTCTGTGTCCCTGAGTAACAATTCTGTGTCCCTCAGTAACAATTCTGTGTCTGTCCCTGAGTAACAATTCTGTGTCCCTGATTAACAATTCTGTGTCCCTGAGTAATGATTCTGTGTCCCTAAGTAACGATTCTGTGGCCCTAAAGTCTCTCTGGCCCTAACTCTGTCCCTAATACAGACAGGTCTGTCTCTCTTGAATGACCGCAGGCTAATGGAGAATTGTAAGATGGCCGCAATTTATAGCTCCACCATTACACAGTGCTGGCTGGCTGGCTGGCTGCTGATTGGCTAATGCGATCACATGTCATGGATGAATGCATTATGGGTCAGCGCGCCTTGTCTGCGCGCCTTCCCAGAGATCCCCGCTCCGTCGCCACACATGTCGCCGCCATTTTTGGGAAAATTCGATTCGTGCATCCGAAGTTGGCTAATTTTCGGATTCGGCGCGAATCGAATATTTCCCAATATTCTAAACGAATTCCACTTCGCCATGTTCGATTCGCTCATCTCTACTGGACATACACTAGACAAAACATTTTATGAACTTTTTTAATTTTTGCAAATAAGGAACATGGAAGCAAATGATATTGCCATCATGTAATTTATGAATTTCAAATGATAAATCACTCAATGGACATAAATCAATGGTTTTTCTTTGTTCATTTTGTCACATGCGAAACACATTAACTTTTCAATTTATTGTCCGTTTGGAAGGCGTTTTCCAACTTTCTCCTTTGATTTTTCTGGTTCAAAACATCAAAAACTATTTTTTATTTGTTTCCATTAAATGGACAAAAAACGAACAAACTGTCCAAATGATGTATTTTGACCGACTTTTCTTCTAGTGTATGGCCACCATCAGTGGTGTATTTAGGCTTTGTGCTGCCCTAGGCAACATAAAAATTATGTGCCCCCCTAATGAGCGAGCGAGAGAGTTTAATGAGTGTGTGTGTATATATATGATTCTCTCTCTCTTCCCTCTCTCTTCTCTCTCTTCCCCCTCTCTCTTTTCCCTGTCCCCTCTCTCTCTTCTCTTTCCCCTCTCTCTCTTCCCTGTCCCCTCTCTCTCTTCCCTCTCCCGCTTCTCTTTCCCCTCTCTTTCTTCTCTTTCCCCTCTCTCTTCCCTCTCTCCCCCTACCTTTCTTTCTCCCCTCTCTCTCTCTCCCCTCTTCCCTTTCACTCTTCTATCTCTCTCTCTCTCTCTCTCTTCTCTCTCTCTCTCTCTCTCTCTCTCTCTCTTTCCCCCCTCTCTCCCCCCTCTCTCTCTCTCCTCCCCCTTTCCCCTCTCTCTCTTTCCTCTCTCTCTATTCCCCCTCTCTCTCCCCCTCCCTCCTCTCTCTTTCCTCTCTCTCTCCCCTCTCTCTCCCCCCACTCTCTCCCTCTTCTCTCTCTCTCTATTTCCCCCCCTCTCCCCCTCTCTCTTCCCTCTCTTTCCTCTCTCCCCTCACTCTCTCTCTCTCTCTTTCTCTCCCTCTCCTCCTCTCTCTCCCCTCTCTGTCTTCCCTCTCCCCTCTCTCTCTCTTCCCTCTCTCTCCCCTCTTTCTCACTCTTCCCCCTCTCTCCCTTTCTCTCACTCTTCCCTTTCTCCATCTCTCTCTCCCTCTCCCCTCTCTCTCTCCTCTCTATCTTCCCTCTCTCCCCTCACTCTCTCTCTCTTTCATCTCTTTTTCTCCCCCCTCTCTCCTCTCTCTCAATCTCTCTTCCCCCTCTCTCTCTTTCCTCTCTCCCCCATCTTTTTCTTTCCTTTCTCTCTCTCTATTCCCCCTCTCACTCTCCCCCCCTCTCTTTATTCCTTCTCTCTCTCCCCCCTCTCTCCCCTCTCTCCTCTCTTTCTCTTCCCTCTTTCCTCTCTCTCCCCTCTCTCTCTCTCTCTTCCTTTCATATCTTTCTCTCTCTCCCCCCTCTCTCTCTCTCTCTTCCCTATGATAGTCCCATATGATCTATCAGTGATCCTGTCTCATGTGCAGCAAGGACGAGAGAAGGGAGAGCCCAGAGAACACAACACAGCTCACCTCCTCTGGGCTCTTTTCTCTCTGACACTTCTCCCCTCTCTGCTCCAGCCTTTCCCCTTTTCCCAGTTCCGAGTGTAGGCCGGGGAAGGAGCTCAGAAGCCACTCAGGAACACCAGGGCACCCCCTGGATCCAGCCTGATCTGTCCCTCCCTCCAGCAGCAGAAAGCCGGCGGGAGGGAGAGGGGAAGAAACTGGATTTCAGCTTCTGGAAGGAGAGATACACAGTGCAACATTCTACAACTGCCCTCCCCCACCACACTGATCCTCCTGCTATCCGGGTCACCTACAGGAGTACCAGTGGTACACCTGTGATAGCGGCCCTGCATGGCTCAGTCTACCATTGCTCAACAGGTTTCTTCTTACAAGGGGCGGAGGGGTGCCGCCACCCTAGAAATTGCCGCCCTAGGCAAACGCCTTGATTTCCTCATGGTAAATATACCGCTGGCCAGCAACTCGTTCTGTCTTCCTTCTGTGTTTTTTATATGAGTTATTTTAAACTGGACCCAATGTCGGGGTAACTTCAGAATTTCTGGTCCCCCTTTGACATTTAAAAATGGCAGAGCCAAGGGGTTGGGCACTGCTGGGCTGCTGGGTAGAAGCACACAACTAACCATATTCAAATACAGATAATTATTTCAGTTTTTCCTACAAGGTAAAGCCATCCATACATGTATCAAATTCGGCCGGTTTAGCAGGAACCAGACGAACTTCGAGCCACGAATGGGTAGGACGATTGTAAATGAATCCATCAATCGACTTAAGAACAACCAGTCTGTTGTATTTTTTTGCATGCAATTGCTGCCAGTGGCTATAGCCCCTAGCAGCAATCGTTGTATTCTGCCGGCTGGGAAGGCTCCCTATGCCTCCCCCCCCCACCAGCAGAACACAATAGAGCTTCACACAGTGGCACAGAGAATTGAGACCTTTTCTTTCCTTCCATCTGTAGTGGAAGGAAAGAAAATCGAATCATCTATGGTCTGCTTAAAGCATGTTTAAAGTCACTTATTTATTTTGGATAGAGTAGGAAATGGTTAATGTGAAGTTTAACCATTTCAATACCATGCAGATTGTAAGCTCGAAAGAGCAGGGCCCTCGATCCCCTCATGTTTTGCATTGTATTGGTATTGTTCTGTCACATGTTCTGTCCCCCTTTGTAATGTACAGCGCTGAGCGAACTTTTGGCGCTTTATAAATACTGTATAATAATAATAATAATACCATGCAATTTTACACCTTCCTGCCCAGGCCATTTTTCACATTTCAGCGCTCTCACACTTTGAATGACAATTGCGCGGTCATACAACATTGTACCCAAACTAAAATTTTATCATTTTCTTCACACAACTAGAGCTTTCTTTTGGTGGTATTTAATCACCGCTGGGGTTTTTATTTTTTGCTAAATTAACAAAAAAATACCAAAAATTTTGAAAAAAAAACACGTTTTTCTTTGTTTCTGTTATAAAAGTTTACAAATAAATCATTGTTCTTCATAAATTTAGGCCAAAATGTATTCTGCTACATGTCTTTGGTGAAAATAACCCAAATTAGGATGTATTATTTAGTTTGTAGGAAAGTTATAGAGTTCACAAACTATGGTATAGATCTGAATATTGATCAATCCTGAAGTACTGACAGCCAATCTAATATCTTGAGGTCCAAGAATGTCAGAACAGTACAGATATCCCCCAAATGACCCCTTTTTGCAGAGTAGACAGTCCGACGTACTTCATAAGAGGTATGGCGAGTTTTTTGAAGTTGTATTTTTTTTGTCATAATTTTTCGGAAAATTAAAAAATTATTTTCACTATTTTTTTTTTTACATATTGTCACCAGTGCAGTACAGCGTCATCATATAACTGGCATGGTGGTGAACAGGGACACTGACTGGTGACAGTATGAAAAAAAAAAAAAATATATATATATATATATATATATACAGTATATATATATAATTTTTTTTTTTTTTTTTTTTTTAATTTTTTATTACATTTTTTTTAATTTTTTTTTTAAGATTTTTTTTTCATATTTTACTATGACCAAAGTAGTACAATGTTACCATAGTAACATTGTACTACTTTGGGGAAGTGATTGGTATTTTTTTTTTTTTTACACAATTTGCTTATAGCAAAGAATTACTTTGCTATAAGCGAGCATTTACCTGAATGAAATCGATTCATTCAGGTTTTTTTTTTTTTTTGTGCTTAGCTGTGATTTGGTCACAGCTAATCACATGACATGTGCATGTGATTAGCTGTGACCATTCACAGCTAGACACTAGTATACAATGGATGGCATGAATGAAGCCATCCATTGTATACAACTGTCATGTGACCTGCTGTGATTGGTCACAGCAGGTCACATGGTACCAGCAACGGGGGCCGGTACTCAGATCTGTCATCGGCCGTGTCCGAGGTACACGGCCGGTGACAGATCACGCCGCTGCGCGGCTCTGCATTAGCGCAAACTGCGCATGTGCGGGAGCACGCCAAATGGCGTGCACCCGGAATGCCGAAGCACTTTTGAAGCCGCCAAACGGCCATTGGCCGGGCGGCTAATGGTTAAACCCTTCCCACCCAGCCACGGTGTCCCTTTAATAGGGTCCGTACACTTGGGAGGATGGGAAGGATCGCCAATCATGTGAATACTGTGATTGGCTGTCACAGTGATCACATGATTGGAAACTGGACCCACCGTTATTGACAACTCGGTCTCTGTGTCGGGAGTGTGCAGGGAGTGCACTCTTAGCATAGAAACTCCAGCCGCACAGTGATACATACTGTATGTTAAGCATGTGGACATTAAAGCCAGCCCTTTTTTTCCACCGCACATATGTGTTAAGTGGGCAGCAACAGGCTCATCTGCTCATATTTTGTCTTTCCTGGTTCCTACTTTGGTAGGGAGTTATGCAAATTTCTATATGGCTTGATGGCTGAATGTCAGTCTGGAGGAGAGAACATTCCTAGACAGACTTTATTTGAATGGTAATGACCACATGTGTTGCGTGTTAGAGATTCTGTACTGTATATAGTCCTACATAACAGGCAGTGCACAGTCCACATGTGCATTTGTGCTTCACTGCAACATGGAAACAGGAAACTTTATCCACAGAAAAGACACAGAGTATGCCATAGATGCAGCTACAGACTTATAAACACTGCCATCTACTGGTTGAAGAATATATATCTACTGAAAACCAATGTAGTTGTTGCACAAAATACATGAACACTGTATTCCAACACCCCTACTCAACAACGACTCTTTATATTAGTCCCATTCTGGGTCTTAGTTCTAGTAATCTGTTTCTTGTAAGTGGTTTTGTCAAATCATGTTGTTAGTTTCACAATTACATTTTGCTCAACCAGATCATGAATATAATGTCTGACATCAATATGCTTTGTTCTTGCATTGATCTTCTCATTGGTGGCAAATTTGATACATCTTCGATTGTCCTTATATAAGATTGTAGACTGCGCCATTGGTTCTCCAAAATCTTCAAGCAATCGACGTAACCACTCAGCTTCTTGACTGGCATAGGCTGCAACAATGTATTCTGCCTCTGTAGAAGATAAAGCTACTGAGATCTGTTTCTTGCTGGACCAAGATATAGAACTGTTTCCTAATTTAAACGAGTAACCACTTGTGGTTTTGCAAGTGCTTAGGTCACCTGACCATTCAGAGTCCACATATCCAACGATGTTCAAATCACCAACTACAGATAGCTTCATACTCATGTCTTTCATATGTTTGAGATATCTCATGACTATTAATTGATGTCCAGTCTCTTTGACGTGGTTCATTCACACTTCAACAAAGAAGCAACATGGCAGCTGCGATGTCTCTTATTCATCCAGGAAGCCCTACAGAAAAAAAATGAAGAACAAGGATTTCAAATCTCTGGACCACTACATTGGCACAGACAACTAATCACTCATTGAGGTAAGTACAGAGGTGACCAGGGGGTGGGGAGGGTGTTCACTTTTTCTGAAAAAGTTGAACTTACACTTTGAAGCTGAAGTTTAGTGAATTTTTTTATTTAGAAAACAGCAGCAGGGACATTACTTACCATGAATGAAGAGTGCCCAGTGTGCTGGGGGCTGCTGTGTTCAGTTAAAATCTGAAGTTCTTTCTGCCCCCAGATACCCCACAGCAATGGAAGATCATCACTGTTGTGGTATCCGGATTAGAGAACTTCAGATTTTAATATCAGGGCCTGCAGCTGTGAAAAGCACTCATCAAGTGCTGACTATGCCTCCCCATTCCACCCTCCTCTTTCATTCACAGAAGTGGTACTATCAGTTACCACAATGAAAAGCTTTCCATGATTATTGGAGATGAACTTTTAATTTGTCTGCCCGTCCTCCATTCATGGAGAGCACTTTTCATTTTGAACACAGTCAGTCACTCTTGATTCCTGTCATCAGTTCAAATGGCACATACATAAACAATTAAACCCATGGCACCAAATCTGTGGTCCAGGGCCCACACGCAGCCCTTTGGCACTTTTTGTCCTCAGAGTCTCTGCAGACACTAATCTGTGTATGTTACCAGTCAATGACTGTCTCCTGAAGCATGTCCCCAGTCTCCAATAACTCCAATAGCATGTTCACAGTTTCCTGCAGCATGTTTACAGTCTCTGACCATCAGTTGAATCATATCTGCAGTCTCTGACCATCTCTTGTATCACGTCTGCAGTCTCTGACCATATCTTGTACTATTTCCATAGTCTCTGACCATCTCTTGAATCATGTCTGTGGCCTCTGGCCATCTCCTGTATCATGTCTGCAGTCTCTGTTCATCTTTTGTATCATGTCTGCAGTCTCTGGCCATCTCCTGTATCCTGTCTGCAGTCTCTGGCCATCTCCTGTATCATGTCTGCAGTCTCTGGCCATCTCCTGTATCATGTCTTCAGTCTCTGGCCATCTCCTGTATCATGTCTGCAGTCTCTGGCCATCTCCTGTATCATGTCTTCAGTCTCTGGCCATCTCCTGTATCATGTCTTCAGTCTCTGGCCATCTCCTGTATCATGTCTGCAGTCTCTGACCATCTATTGTATCACATCTGCGGTGTTTGACCATCTCTTGTATCACATCTGCAGTCTCTGAACATATCTTGTACTATGTCCATAGTCCACGACCATCTCTTGTACTATGTCCATAGTCCACGACCATCTCTTGTATCATGTCTTCAGTGTCAGATCATCTAATGTATCAAGCCTACAGTGTATTACCATCTCTTGTATTATGTCTGCAGTCTTTGACCATCTTTTCTAACATGCCTACAGTTTCTGAATATTTCCTGTACAATGTCTGCTGTTTCTGACCATCTCTTGTATCATGTCTGCTGTTTCTGACCATCTCTTGTATCATGCCTATAGATTTTGACTATATCCTCTGGCATGTTCACTGTCTCTGACACTGAATAATCACTGAATTTTATGTGCAGCCCTTTGGTGATGCTGAGGGCTTTGCTTGAGTCCCCAACAGGGGCGGACTGACCATTTGGAAACTCGGGCATTGCCCGAGGGCCCCGGGTCAGTAGGGGGCCCCATGAGATGCCCCTGGTACCTTTTTCATAGGCTTTTTTGAGTTTGGGCAAGGACACAGGTGCCCCATGATCCCCTATTGCCTGGGGGCCCCATGAGTTGTCAGTCTGCCCCTGGTCCCCAATATCAAGAACATTGACCACCACTGAATTAAACTCTTTAAAAGCTATTCAGTACTGAATGTCTTTATAATTAGTCTATTAACCACTTGCCCTCCAGCAGTTGGAGCCCCTTTCCTGACCAGGCCATTTTTTGTGCTGCGCTACTTTATCTGACAATTGGGCGGTCATGCAACGCTGTACATAAATTAAATTTATGTAATTTTTTTCCCACAAATAGAGCTGAAAACATCATGTTTAACCTCCTTAGCGGTTTTCCCGAGTGTAGCTCGGGGTACAATTTCAATACCAAGAGCGGTAACCCCGAGCTACACTCGTGCTTACCATGCGGTGCTGCTCAGGGGGTCCCTGTGGCACTTACCTTGTCCTTCGCTCCCGCGATGTGTCCCCTGCAGCGTCCCCGGCCATCTCCTCTGGCCAATGCCGGCATCCGGCTTCCGTGTTCCGGTCCCTGTGACGTTGGGACGTACGGGCGCCGGAACCGGCGGGAAATTTGAAATTTTTAAAAAATGTCATTTTTGCTGTCATTGCTGTTTCAATGCATTTCACATATATTTTGTCCCTACTGCTTTGTCCTGTGCCCTGCCTGCATTTTGAATGTTCTGTCTGCCTGGAAACTTAGAAAAGTCCATGGCGTCCAAAAAGCGTCCCTTTACGTCAAAAGAGGTTTTAGAACAGCGATAGTAAATCAGAACCACTTGCAGAATTGAGTGATAATGATTCGTGGGGAAATTTGTCATCAGACACTGAAAACGATTTTGCGACTTTGCTCAGTGATGTGCGAGTTTGCCTCTGTATTTCAAATTTCAGTGTTTTTGGTTTGATTATATTATTGAATTAAATTTATTATTATGTTATTATTTTTTATGATTATTTATTAAATTATAATTTCTGATTTCGTGTTTCAAGTTTTATCATATCCGGAATGTTTACTAGACTTGTTCGTACAGATTTCAGTGAGTTATTCCTAAAAATTACAGCCCACAATAAAAAACTACATATTTCCATGCAAAAAAATGGTACCGCTTTCAGCACAAAAAATTGGAAAGAATCATACCGCCGAGGAGGTTAAGCTGTGCCAAGTCAACTTTTTTCCAACACAGATGACGGATGTACAGCGAAATTAGGCTGATAATATTTAAAGGAGCTTCCCCTACAATTGTAAAGGATATAAAAGAGGAGTAATTAGTCATATAATGCAAACATAGCAATTAAATCACCAGCTGTAATTAGAGCGACTTAATTGTATGGTATATAATAGTACCACACCTTGGACCATATACCGCATCACTTGTTCCAGAAGAGATAATAGACCCTCTGGACATTATTAGTCAGATTCTACAGACTCCCCATCTGTTGCACTGATTGCCGTTGTTAACCAATACATGAGGGTTGTTTAATCTAATGTCTGGGTGAAGTAAAAATGAAAAACAACATAAACAATAGATCTCCGAAATGTATACACATTGCCCTGCCTTACCAATGTGGCAAAAACAGGAAAAATACCTTCTGATCTATCAGAAATCCAGCGTGCTTCCACCATCCCTTGTGATCTGACATTATTATTATTATACAGTATTTATATGGTGCTAATAGGTTTGCTCAGCGCTGTACATTATAGACATGGCTGACTTCAGCCTTGCTAGGTTAGCATTTAAGGGCCCTTTCACATTGGGGCGCTTAAAAATGCACTTTGATGCGTTTTTGGTGCATTTTCTAGATTCCTGACTACCAGCATACACCTGTGAAACTTGGACATGTAACTCCAAAAGCACACCAAAAAAGCTTAGTTTTTGATGCATATTGTTGTTTTTTTTTAAGTGGTTGTGGTTGTGTTCTCTTGCATGTTTGCTGTCTCTGACACTGAATAATCTCTGAATTTTTCTGTGCGACCCTTTGGGGATGTTGAGGACTGCACTTAACCCCCACCCCCAGGACCAGTGTCATAAGCAATTTAGACCCTATGAGGCACTGAAGCCCCGCCCAACCACCATAGTGCACATAGCCACTAAGGAAAATATTAAAGTGTTTGCAACCCCAGATCAGACAGGAAAGATCCAGCCTTCCCTGCTAAAATCACATTTCAAGAACTAACACTACTTGATTCATATTTGATATTGTACATCATATTACAATCACCTTTAAGCTCACCATACATATTACATTCTAATTGTGCAAACTCCTAGATCAGGGGTTCTTAACTGGGGTCCCTGGACCCCCTAAGTGGTCCAAGGATCAGATTCAAGGGGTCCATGAAGGTCAAATAAAAAAAATAACATTTACATTCACTATAAAGCCCTCCCCCTTTCCCGATCAACGGTACCCTTCAGAAGAAAGTAAAGGAAATTCACCCTGCTACTGCTGATATCATTGACCACTAAGTGTCTCTTGACTTGCTTTTGGCCCATGCTTACCATTTAAATTTGTATCATCGTTCTCTGCTCAGCCGTCATCTTGTGCCAATCCATAATAGTGAGTGCTAATTCTCATTTTCTAGTAGTATTATAAGTAGTAGCAGCGATAGTTGTAGTAGATTTTAGCAGAATTAAAATTGTTTTAGTTAATTTGCACAAGAGGATTGCATTTCATTTTTGTAATGAGTGGCCGTTACTTTCTGCATGAAAAGGAGTGAGGTTTTTGTTAAGATTGTTTACTTTATGCAAACTTTGTGTATGAGGCCATCAAATTTCAATAAAGTACATACTGTATATTAACCTCTTTACCGCCTCCCTATACCAGAAATACTGCTACAGGGTGGCAGGGGTGCACAATATCATGTATATATAAGTTAATTTTCATCTACCGCCCTACCCGCGCCGCCATTTGCAGCCTCAGTTGTCAATCACCGGGTCCTGGTGATCACCAAGTAATACCAGGGGGGGGAGAACTGTATGTAACAATACAGTTCTCTCCCCTGTCAGCTCCAGCACACTGCTTTGTATGGCTCTGCATAGCAAAGCCATACAAAGCAGTGTGCTTACAGTGGAAAGCACAGACACAGCCCCATAGTGAAACACACACAGTTAACCCTTTGATTGCCCCACATGTTAACCCCTTCCTGCCCAGTGCCATTAGTACAGTGTCAGCGCTTTTTGTTAGCACTGATCACTGTATTGGTGTCACTGGGGATGTCAGTGACACCAAGTCAGTTCCCCTCAGTGTTAGAATGCCCGCCAAAGTCCCACAGTCTCGCTATAAGTTGCTGATCACCACCATTACTAGTAAAAAAAATATTTAAATCCCAGCGTATATACCGCCATTTGTAAACACTATAACTTTCACGTAAACCATTTAATTTACACGTATTGGGATTTTTTATTTCAGCAAAAACGTCGCAGAATACATTTTGGCCTAAATTTATGACGACATTTGATTTTTTTATTTTATTTTTTTTTTACTGGACATTTTTAATAGCAAAAAATCAAAAATATTGTTTTTTTTTCCTCAAAATTATCAGTCTTTTTGTATATATAACGCAAAAAGTAAAAAATGCACAGGTGATCAAATACCACCAAAAGAAAGCTCTATTTGTGGGAAAAAAAGGATGTAAATTTCATTTGGGTGCAGCGTTGCATGACCGTGCAATTTTCAGTTAATGTAATGCAGTGCCGTAACGCAAAAAATGGCCTGGTCAGGAAGGGGGGTAAATTCTCTGGAGGGCAAGTGGTTAATTGCATACAAAGTTGTGTTTATGTGAATTTCTGGGGAGGGGTCCAGAGTTTTCATCAGATTTTTAAAGAGGTTTTTGACTCAAAAAAGGTCCTAGATCTACCGACAACTATGTAGTGCAAGGGCCTGCGTGAATGAATACAAATTGATTTGAATGCTTGGGTAGGTCCTCATACTACATAGTTTTGGTAACTCTAAAGGAAATTGTACAAAGATTGTATGGTCAGATTGTAATGTGTATGGTGACCCTAAGATCTACCAACAATTATGAAGTGCAAAGGTCTGCCTGATTGGATGCAAATTGAATGGATAGGTTAGATAGGTCCTCATAGTACATATTTTTGGCAAATCTAAAGTTGATTGCACAAGATTGTATGGTCAGATTAATGTATATGGGGACCATTGAGCTGGCTATACACTAGTAGAATTTTGTTTGAAACCTTTCGTATAAATGTTCCTTGGTCAGTCTAAAGCTGGCTATACAGTTGTAGATTTTCAATCACCAATATAGGGGTTGATTTACTAAAGGAAAATCGACTGTGCACTTTGCAAAGTGCTGTTGCTCCAGAGCTTAGTAAATGAGCAAGAGCTCTGCTGACTTCCATCATCCAATCACATGCAAGCAAAAATGCTGTTTTTTTTATTTTCCCTGCACGTGATTGGGTATTCTTTGCAAAGTGAAGCTGTACCTCATGTAAAGGTAATATACTGGTGCTGGAGAGATGGGGTTAAATATTACAGTCCCATAGGTAGTAGGGGCGGACTGACAACTCATAGGGCCCCCAGGCAATAGGGGATCATGGGGCCCCTTTGTCCTTGCCCAAACTCAAAAAAGCCTATGAAAAAGGTACCAGGGGTATCTCATGGGGCCCCCTACTGACCCGGGCCCTTGGGCAGTGCCCGAGTTTCCAAATGGTCAGTCCGCCCCTGGTAGGGAGGTATTCAGCTATTTGGATAGCACAGTCATGAGGCAGCACTCTATAGAGGTAAGCTGGACTCTGTTGTGGAAGATAAAAGGAGAGAAAGGCGCCAGACTAGGTGCAGTATTTGACAATCATTTATTGCACACAACGGTATGTAACTCACAAGAGGTAAGTAGTTAGCAGGCATGGGTACATAAGGACATCATCCAGATGAGGTTCCAGAGGCAGAGAAGAGGAACCTCATCTGGATGACGTCCCTATGTACCCATGCCTGCTAACTACTTACCTCTTGTGAGTTACACACCGTTGTGTGCAATAAATGATTGTCAAATACTGCACTTAGTCTGGCGCCCCTCTCTCTCCTTTTATGTACCTCATTTACTAAGCTCTGGAGCAACTACACTCTGCAAATGCAAAGTCTATTTGCCTTTAGTAAATCAACCCCATAGTGTGAGGGCTTAACGAAACAATCAAAGGATTGGTAAATCTAAAGGAGATTGTATGTTGTAAATCACAATGTAACATGTGATCAGCGTTATCAGCGTTAGGCTGGCTTCCCACGTGTTACCGCATTGCAAGGTACCCCAAAGTATGGTGGTTTTGCATGCACTATAACACACTACAAAGGGTCAGATCTGGTTTCCAGTGCTCTAATTCAAAATAATGGGCTGCCTTGATGCAATGTGTGTTAACATATACCAGAGCACACTGCAAGGCCCCTTTCAGACAGGCGGAATCCAATTTGCACAGCAAGGGGTCTGTCTGCTGATCAGAGCAGAGCGGGTGGATGACAGGTCTGTGTCTTCTCAGTTTATGCAGAGCAGACAGGAACACAGACTGCTTTATAGGCAGCTGGGAGTAAACGGACAGGTTGCCCGTTTACACCCAAGTGACCACTGATTTGCCTAGACAGAGGGGGATGGATCCCCTTTCATTTTTTTTTTTCTTAGTGGCCCAGACCATATTGGAGGTAGGCAGGTGTACACAGACACAAGTCCATCCACACCCACCTGTCCATAGGGATACATGGAATATAAAATTATGGGATGGAATTCATTTATAGCGTCAAAATTCTATGTATAACTTTCATTTAATTTAAACAGATGAGTTTCTGACCTGAAGAATATGTAAGCAGTTGTTACATTGTTATTATTTTCATGTGTTTTATTTTTGATGGTTACAGTTTTGTTACTTTGTATTCTGTTTGTTTTTACAAATAAAAAATATCCATAGGGATACATGGACTATCTGATCAGGTCTGCCTGAAAAACTGACAGGTGGACCTGATTGGATTACCTGTATAAAAGGTGTCCAAAGGTGTGAAAGGGCCAGAGGGTTTTTCGTGTTTTTTGTGCAGTTAATTGCTTCATGGGGTCAGGATTTTTTTGTTTGTTAACGGTATAATGTATTCTTATAAACAGACCTAGAAACCTTGGTGCAAACATGGGAAACGTGCACATCAAAGCTGGCAGCAGGGGCGGACTGACCATTTGGAAACTCGGGCACTGCACGAGGGCCCGGGGTCAGTAGGGGGCCCCATGAGATGCCCCTGGTACCTTTTTCATAGGCTTTTTTGAGTTTGGGCAAGGACACAGGGGCCTCATGATCCCCTATTGCCCGGGGGCCCCATGAGTTGTCAGTCCGCCCCTGGCTGGCAGACAAAAACTAGTGCAAATCTTGATCTGACATGCCCTCTCCACACTTCCAGTGTGCTTTAGAACCTGTTGACCCTCAAGGGCTAGACAGGACCAATATGTTTGCCAGACATCTAGCTGCTGTATAAAGATATCAATCACTGTGCTGAAAAGGATTGATATCCATTTTGGGAGCAAATGGGGGGTGCCATTTATATTAGTAATAATTATTATTATTATTATTATTATTAGTTTAATCTCAAACAGAAAAAAATAGAGATCTTGGATCAAAAGGGTTTTATTTCTGGGTAGTTGAGTCCTCCTTAGCCTCCCCTCCGCCCCCACAGTTAGAACCATATCTAAGGGCTCCATGTACACTGCAGCTGATAAACTGACATTCAGGAGCTTTTCTTCATTTTTTTCAGCAGCCCCTGAACTCTCCCTAATGTTTTCCTATGTGTCCATGTACACTATGTAATTTACAGGCAGATGAGTTTACAGTCGTTTTTTTTGGACACACCAAACTTGCATTCAGGAGTAGATTTTACCGGCGTTTCAAATGCCAAATGCTTGTAAACGCGGTTAACAGTATTTATAAGCGATTGCGTTTAGAAGCGGCTTTTAACTGTTCCATATCCAGATGCTTTCCAGAGCCTTTTTTCATCATCAGAAATGAATGCAAAGCGTTCTCCATGTATTCAAATGGGCCTAGTACACCAGCGCAGTCAGTTCCAGGTTTTGCGTGAAGGTAAAAATGGTAGAACGTGCCGCATTCTGCTCATGATGGGATCTATAGTGAATACAACCAGAAAAGACAGGTCATCTCAACACATACTGCTCTCTCTGCTTCTGCTCTCTCTATTCTTCTCGAAATGTCGGAAATAGTTATTTTGTTACTGTTTTTCAGTGCATTCTGGGCATTTGAGAAGGTCTCCTGAGGTTATCTTTTAAAAAACGCTTCTAAACGCAAACAGGCATAAATGCAGTATGCAAATGTAGCTAAACTGACATTTTTTAACCTATGTTTTCCAGCAGTCGATTTCCATCGTTCAGAAGAGTTTTCCAAAAGGCCCCGTGTACACGAGCCCTAAGTTTGCATTTATTTGCTCATCTCTAAATAAAGGTTCTTCACTCCACATGTCAAGGGCTATAAACATTTCTATTCACACTTACAGCAACCTCTAGTGGCTGTGCAGAGAACAGGCCTAAGGTAAGATATACTGTATTTGTTCTAATTAGAACTTTAGTGTTTGGCTAGCTTGCATTCTTGCATTCTTGCAAGAAAAAAGCACTATACCTATATTAAAATGGCCGCCCCGGCTTCTTTCCAGCTCCAGGCGGCAGTAGTGTGCTGTTCTGTCAGGTTCCTCATGAGGCCTTTCGTGCAATGGCACTTCTTCATGAGGCCTTTCGAGGCCTCATGAAGAAGTGTTCCTCATGAGGCCTTTCGTCAGGTTCCTCATGAGGCCTTTCGTGCAGTGGAACCGACAGCATGACTGGTCTATTAGACTTATATAGAAAAATTGGCACGTACGCACTACGCCGCCGCCATTTTGTCGGAGTCCGATGCAGTGCACATGCGCGACTCCCGGTCGACCATTTTGCCATAGGCTAGACCTTGTAGTACATTGCTGTGGGTGGAGAACCAGGAATACAAGGACTAATCAGTCATCTATATGCAGGGGAATAATCGGGCTACAAACAGCGCCATATTAATGAAGTATGTACGCAGTGCGCATGCGCGATTATGGAGCGGCCATTTTACCTTAGGTCTGGCCTTGAATGTATTTAGAATAGCTGTATTTTGCTGTCAGCAAAGGTTAAGGGTCCACTCTGCACCTACAGTACATAATCGGTGTACAGAGAAATTACCTCAACATAGGGTACAAAATGAGTACAAATCCCCAAACCAGATTATAATATAAACAAAAAGCATGTTGAGTGGTGATAAAACTAATTTTCACATCCACAGCAATGATAAAACATGTATAATCTCAAATGTAGTATAAAACGGACATAAATATATAAAAGGCATGGTACAAATAAATACATCAAATATGTAATTAAATAAAAGCACGAATAAAGGACTATTAAATACATGCTGATAATAATACAAAAAATATATGATAATAAAAGCAACAAAAACAAATATAAAAATACAAATAAATAAATCGTAAAATAATATAGCAATATGGATAATGGAAAATTCAGCTGTTGGCAAGAAAACAATTTATATCCAATTCTATGTTAAAACCTAGTGGGTGTAATGTGCTGAGTTCAAATACCCACTTAGTTTCAGCCTGAGAGACCGCTCTAGTTTTATTGCTGCCCCTCCAATGTGGTTTGATAATATCAATTCCTGTAAATTTGAGGATGGAGGGGTCACAGTTGTGGTGTATCCTGTCCAATCACTACACTTCCAGTGTTTTTTAATAACTGCCTCAATCTTCTTATATTGGATATTAAAATCCAAATTAAAATGGCGTTTCAGTGAAATACTAAATAAAATAAATATCAGGAGTTAGAAAAACTGTAGCTGCTGACTTTTAAAAAACAGACACTTAGGCCAGCCATACATGGGTCGAAATCAGCCGATTTTTGCTCTGTTGGTGGGTCAATGGCACTGGACGATTTTCGTGGTTCCTCCCCTTTTTCGGTGATCGGGTATGTTGAAAATTTTGTGAAAAACGAATGATTTTCGACTCAATGATGGTAAAATCCTACGATTGTTTTTCCGAAAAGAATATGCGCATGAACCATGACCTGGAAGGAACAGAAGCTTCACCTGTTATATGGCGTGAACTTTATTACTTGGTTGAGTGATTTTCAAAATCATTGATGGCACCATCGGATTACCAAGCTAACAACGTTTTTGATTTTCAGACAAAAAAACGTTTGGAATTAGAACCATGTATGGCCTGCAGTGCCTGTCCCTCGATCCCACGGTGTCCCCCCACCCCCCTCCTCCACAGCCAATTTCACCGGCTGCCCTGTGTTCCCGGGGCACCGGTATCTTCAGTGTGGGCACTTAGCTGTGACAGCTTGTGGATTCACAGCCGGGTGCTCAAGGCCCATGCGTGCGTAGTGCTGCACTTTGTAAATGGTCCCATAGTCTTCTGGGACCTGTCACGTGTCTCAGAAGACTATGGGGAGGGAGGGGGGGAGGACAACTTCTGCTTCCCATCACCTAGGCGATTGCAGCGGAAGTGGGAGCAGATACCTGTCAATTTCGGGTACCCACTTCCCCAAGGTGTCAATCCTTACTGAGGAGCGGGGGACCAATCCTTAAAGCAGAACTTCCCCTTCTGGGTGGAGCTCCGCTTTAATATCTGTTCCAAAAGAGAGGTTCTCCTTTTCTGTTTTCGCCTTCTCTTTAATGAATGTTTCCCTTTCTAGATTTCCCACTTTATTTCTTCATGGATAAATTTATTTTCATAACCTTTTTTGACAAATCTGTCCCCTGTAAGGTCGGCTTGTTCAGTATTCCTTCTTTCCCACCATTCCCTCTTAGCCTAAGTCTTCCTCTTGGTATATTTAGTAACCATAAGTTATGATGACAACTATTTGGGGGAATGTAGCCATTCCTATCCGATGGCTTAGCCCTGGTTTACACTGATGCGGTGCGGATTTCGCAGTGTTTTCTATGCAAATTCCACACTGCATCAGAATCGCACCCCATTCATGCGAACCGCTGCAGGTGTGTAAGTTAAGTTAAAAACACCCCGTAATCAGTCCGCAAAACACGGTGCGATGTACAGAATCAGATCGCATAGGTGTAAATACCCATGCGATCCGATTCTAGTGCGGACCAAAAAAAGGGTCCTGCGTGTTTTTGGTGCAGTGCAATTAGAGCCATACAAAATGTATGGCTCCAATCGCACCACACACAAATCGCATGTGATTTGCACAGGAATGCGGTGTGGTTCCTGTACGAATCACAAGCGATATACCGCACCACATATATGTGAACCTGGACTTAAAGTAGGTTTTAGTAACAAAAAAGACCATTTTTAACATTCTTTAACTAGATATAAAAATGAAACGGTCTTAGCATGTTGATTCCAGAACAGATTGACATTTTTTTCCCATGATCTATTTTTGCTTCAAAGATTCCACACTTCTTCTGTCTTCCTCCCATATCAATAGGATGTCATCTATAGGTCTACAAAAGCATTTCATTTGGGCTGGTTGGACATTCAGTACATATTCTGACTCAAAATATGTTGTTCCATGTCCTGCGAAGTCTGCAGTCTTGTCTAAATAATGTAACCAGGAAGTGTTAGGACTACTAAACAGATCCCCCTGTGTTATGGAGTAGAGAAGGAGGAGAGGTGTTCTGCAGCCCTAACATGCTTATCCTATGGTGACAACACTGCTCCTCCATAAATACAGTACAATGATTGAACATTGTCACCCCAGGGTAGGAAGGACTACTTGCACAATCACCAGGAAAGAATAAAAGAAAAAAGCCAGAAAAAAAGAAAACCAATGCAGCAGCCACATCTATGGACTGGTAGCAACAATACATTACATTCTTTTGTAAGTGTTTTATATTTACTATAAGTGATTGTAGCCATATTAGTGCACTTGCAACCAGGGGCGGACTGACCATTTGGAAACTTGGGCAGTGCCCGGGGTCAGTAGGGGGCCCCATGAGATGCCCCTGGTACCTTTTTCATAGGCTTTTTTGAGTTTGGGCAAGGACACAGGGGCCCCATGATCCCCTATTGCCCAGGGGCCCCATGAGTTGTCAGTCCGCCCCTGCTTGCGACTGAAACAATTGAGTACTGACGTGATACTTTTTTTATTTGCACTAACATACAATTTTGAGGTATTTGCTTTAAGCATTTTTTCCAGCACTACACTTACTTGGCACCAGATGTCACTGTGTCTCCATTTTCCCAGATTCGCTGTTTTAGAAAAATAAAAAGGGTATTGTTTGGAAGAGAAAGTAATAAAATAAACATTCCATGGTAGAAGAATAGAGGCTACCATTGCTGACTTTTCAGCTTGAAAATGCTGACTGCCTGGCTGCCACACCAACCCCCTGACTTCAATAGAGTCACAAGAACAAATAGGAATGAGGAATTCTGACCTAGGATAGGTTCACACCTATGCAGCTTGCATTTGACTCATTTCTGCATTGCGTTTTGCTTTGCATTTTGCATCTGCGTTTGATGCGTTTTGCATGGGGGGGGGGGGGTTCTTGTTGCTAGGCAGATTTAAAATGCAAAAATGCACTACATGCTTTTCTGAGGCATTTCCATTGAAGCCTATAGATGGCAACTTTTTGCGTTCAGAAAAGTAATTTCCAATAAACTCACCAGGTGAAAACGCAAGAGATGTGAATGTGTCCCATAGGAAATCATGTTAAATGGTAGTACATTTCTGCAAAATGCTACAAAAAACGCTTAGGTGTGAACCTAGGGTTAGAGTGGAACTTTACTCAGAAAATGAAATCCTGCTAAATCAGGATCCGCTGTTATTGTCAAAGCTTAATTAAAGAAGTTGCTGCACCAGATTCTGAGAGCCCTGGTGTTACTAAATCCCCCTGTGCTACCCTGCTCTGCACATGCTCAGTTGCTCCCTCTTTTTTTGGCACTGTGCTGACAGCCTAAAGATTTACAGCTGCTGAGGAGCTCTGGGCTTCAGCAAAATGGCAGTCTCCAGAAAGAAAAAATAGGAGCAATGCTGGAGGCAATTTACAGCACAAACTAATTTTGGTAGCATGATTATTAAAGTGTTACTAAACCCACAACAGTATAATCAGTCTGTATATGCAGTAAAGCATGTTTATTATACTCACTGTGGAACCTAAGAGGTTAATCCTCTGCATTGTTTAAAAAGGATGTCTGATCCTGTCTTCTCTGATCCTCCCCTTCTTCTACTGTCAACAATCCATCTGCTGTTAGAGCAGGGCCTTGAGGGCAAGCTGCACATGCTCAGTTTAATGTATATTGCTAGAGAGGGGTTTGTTTCCTTGGGAGAGTGCATTTGATCAGTACAGGGCCAATCGGTACTGTCCAGACAGAGTCAGGGGTCCTGCAGCCTCATAGGACAGTCAGAGGAGAATGAAAACTCCTACAAGCTTTACCAGTGCTCTGCTGGAAATTGATAGAAGTTACAAGACTGCTCTAACTGCTGATAAGAAAGGGTATTTAGCAGTTTATATTTACTAAAATAATTGCACTTCCATGTTCTGTGTACTGTGGGAGACCAGACATAGTGAATGCAGGGTCATGGGTTTAGTAACACCTTAATGTGGAATGTATGTTCTTTGCTAAAGAACATTATTTCTAAGTTGTTATGGGTAAAGTTCCACTTTAACACTGACTTTCCTAGTCTGTGTACTTCTTCTGGGACTGTGAATTAAATTAATTATTGATGCTAGTGGATCAGAACAACCAGGCAAGTAGCATTTTCAGAAAGAGGTCTGTACAACAGCCTCTATTTTTCTCTTGAGTGTTCAGTTAAAATAGTAATGAATTTTTGTTTTGTTCTCGTTCTGTTAGGTCAATAATTTTTGTATTTTTTTAAATATAGCAAACTTGTGCCTGTTTATACAGAGTAAAGCAACAGGTCTTCTGCCCTCTAATTCAGATTTGTCTTACACCATGATCTTTGTTTTCAGTGCAATATTGTATGTCAGTGCACACACATGCTACAGAAACCTGGATCTCTGCAGATGGAAAAGTTGGAATTGACTTTCCTTCCTCCATTGGTGCTCAGATATCCATGACGTATCTAATACTCCCACAGCACCTCCTGGGCCCTAGCATTAGATACAGCCTTCCTTCACTACTTCTTTCCTGTCTAATATACCATGGACAGCAATGAACCCGACCTTGACACGCATGCACTCAGTAAAGCCAGCAGGTGGGCCTGGATCGTGGACCTATCAATACTCTTATCCTGTGCAAGTAACTACAGATTAGTTAGACTATATCTTCCACTAATCTCCTGAGTCTTTTCAGTTCAAGTTCAGGCAGTATCCAAGCCCTAATGAAGAGTGTCAGTGCTCCCAAAACACATTGGCTGTTCACCTTTCCCTTAATATGAACTAATTAAAACTTTTCTGACATCTTTGACCATCCCTATGGTTCTCCTATTGGATCTTTCATCTTTGGACTTTTACTCTTGCTGCCCCCAGTTGAAGGTACACTGTTTTGTTAGAGCAGCCTCACCATAGTTAATGGGTTTTATACACTAAACTGGTTTTCCACAATCCCAGGACATCAGCAACGGGAGATATATACATTCTAGTGTAGCACAACCCTCATGAGGGCCACTGGATTTGATTGGGTCCCCCTAAACTCTGCAACACGCATTTTCCACACTTGCACATCCAAAGTCAGTAAACAGTCTATAGACTTCGAGGGAGTTATTAAGGAATTAAACTTGGATAGGGTGATGGGGTTATGGGATGGCCAATTTGATTGAAGAAATAGCAGAATGAGGACATTTTCTGCTCTGGCACACTTAGTAAAAAAAAAAAAAATGACAGACACTTGACTGCATCCCAGCAGGAACTATTACAGTCCTTAGTAAAGTAATCCCCTTCTAGGAGCTTGGTGTCCCCTGAGTGGATTTCTGCCATTGTGTAGGAGCTCTTGGTCCCCTTGGTGCCCAGAATACCAGTCCACCTGGCTATGGTATCTGATCCCAGGACAAGGGATTGGGTAAGTTATGAACTGTCCCCTGAAGGCATGTCCAAACTTGCACCCAGCAGACCTCTACCTTCTAGGTCCTAAGGTTGTAGAGGTACTCACACTTTCCTTGTCCTGCAGCTGTTGGTAGAACTGCTTTCAGGCTTTCTAGCTGGGCTGGCTCCTCTCCAAGCTTTGCAGGGTGTCCTTCCCCAATGGACAGCAGGGCATTGGAGCTCCCTCTTTCAGCTTCTCCTCAGCTTCCAGCCTGGAAGCAGAACCCTTCTCCTCTGGGGCTCCCCCCAGACCACACAGCAACATCTCTCTGTAATCCATCTTCTACCTGACTCCCCTGCTAGCATGGCTCTCTTATATTTATGGGCTAGTCTACCATATTTCCAGGGCCTTTGAGCCTGGGATTGGTCAGGCACCTATGAATATGCAGATTGAGGTCTCCACCCTTCCACCTATTGGCTTCTGGAAGCTTCCATGGACCTCCAGAACCAGGTAGAGGTGATAGAGTTCCAACCTGCTGAGTCATCTAGCCTGACCTCACACTGAATCCACAGAAATTCAGGCTCACTCACTACCATAAGCCAAAAATAAATGTACCTTACACTAGCTTTTCATTACTGTCTCAGTTCCAACTGCAGGGTTTCCCTCAATTTGTTTCTGGTGAAACCTCTGTCACTGTGACATTAAGGCAGCCCATATATGATTCAATTTTCTTTTCTTCCACCATGGGTGGAAGGAAAGAAAATCACTTGATTACCCATAAGTAATGCTGATGGGTGCATGCCTCCCACAGGGCTATTGTGTTCTGCCAGTGAGGGGGAGGGTGGGGAGGAACGGGAAGCCTTTGCAACTGGGAGAACAAAATTATTACTCTTAGTGACTATAGCTACTGGCAGTAATTGCATGTAGAAAAATCCAACAGGCTGGTTGTACACAAGTTGGTTGTTGGATCAACTTAGGTACAATCAGCTTGCCCAAACATAGCTTGAAACTCGGCTAGTCCCTGCTAAATTGGGCAAACTTTGATTCATATACGGCCAGCTTAAGCAAGGGAAAATCTCTCTGATGGAGCCCCAGATAACAGTGAAACCCAACAGGGGTTTTAATCCTCCCCCACTCTATCCAAAACAAAAAATTGGCCGGACAGTATTAAAATGACTGGAAAAAGGCTACAGTCCCACCTACAGGCACTCGATCATGGTGGCGTTCATATCTGTTCACAGGTGAAGGACTATGAAAGGTTTCTTAGTAAATGTTGGACATTACATATGTAAAACCTAATTGTATTGTAGAACTCTGGACACAAATGGTAAACCCACTTACATGAGTATCTACGCTTCCACTTTTTGACTAAAAAAAAAAAAGCATCTTCAAATATTCATCTGACCTACACAAGTAAATTGTATCACAAGGTTCCAGTGATAATAATGACTTAATAAACATTCCCCAATCCACTTTGATCACCCGTCATTGTGATATTTGAACAACGGCACACAAGCAGTGTCAGCAAGAGAGATGGCTTCATGCTTTAAATACATGCCTTTTAGAATAATTGAGTTAAATGCCATATCTAAACTTAAAAGGTGGCCACAAAATGTCACCCGTACAATAACTGACATTTCAACATAAAGAGGAAAAGCACTTACGGCGTCACATAAAAAGGAATCATTAGGGGCTGCTGGCTGACGGCTATGAATGGTGACTATGGTCGATGGAACGCGACTGGTCTAAATTCTTCAAGTTAAATTAAACTTTACAGCAAAAGCAAGTCTATAGCTCAGCAGATGAGAGTAATAATGTGACGTCAATAAAATCTTTTATATGGACTCAACTTTAATTAAAGTCACATGTCTATCTGCAGGAAGACTACATAAATTATAGGACATGTAAGTGAATACATGAGGCATGCCTAATTTAGTTTATTCTATTAGATGAAATTTTTGATTGCTCCATTCAATGTTCTTCCAATTGGCCCCTAGCCTAAAGGGGGTGTCTACAATCTTCGAGATTCATGAAGTGCCCCTTAAGACCCTTGTTAAAGCAATAGTATGTTATTTTTTTCATATATGTAGACCTACTCCAGAAGGAGCCACTGTAGGTACCAGATTCACACAGCACACATAGTGCAGAGGCAGCAAGGCCCACAACAGTACAGTCACTCCGGCTCAATAATCAGTCTAGGGGATGTATTTTTTTTGTTTTTGTTTTGTTTTTTTAATTGCTAAAAATTTGTAACTGGGGAAGACAATGGGGTATGGGATACTCCAAAATGTCAAAGCACAGATTTTGTAGAGGACACTTTTTCTAGATAATAGCAACATATTCGTTCACTCCCAGCTGTAGACCAGAAGAATATTAGAGTATATATAGGACATGTAAGTAGACTGGAACAGTCTACGTTTCCCGCAGCAGTTGACCACAGGATAGCTTCAGACAGTTATTTGGAGCAGTTTGGGTTCTTGCAGTTGAAGACCACAAGATAGACTAGCACACTAGGCACACTGGAGCAGTTTGGAACATCCACAGCTGAGGACCATAGATAATAGAACAAAAGGAGCAAAATTTACAGACTTTACGGTCTGTAAATTTGTTCCTTTTGTTCTATCCTCTGAAGTAGGATGTAGTGCCTGAATTAGTAAACTTTGCTCCCACAACTTGCCCCTGAGGACCATAGATAAACCGCAGCTCATAGTAGAAGCAAGGCCATGGGTTCAATCCGGGGAGGGAACACGTAATGGGACCACCGCCCCAGAAATTTGCAAATATTCAGGAGATTTGCATTTCCCTCCCTAGGCTCTGGAAGTTTCTCAACAGAGACAGGGGAAAAAAATCAATCTTACTACCTGGGAAACCTCAAACAAACCCAAGCAATCAACTCCAGTTTCTCTAACTAAACTAACACTAAATTTACCTAACAGCCTGCCTAGGAGAGTGCTACATATATATTATTTTCTTCATTATGTTCTTGACTTGAAGCCCAGTTGGAGCTTTCTTTTTTATTACTCCAGTGCAGTCCAAATGCATGTACAGTAAAGGATGTGAGAGTCTTTTATAATTATTTCTGTGTACTAGTGTGCTGCAGCCTAATAAAGCCCCTCTCTAGGATAAAGTTTCCCCTCTCCTACATCTCCAGTCCACCCCCTTTAACTGCTTACTTAGTAGAAATAAAACTGGCTAAATGTCCTTTTTGCTTACACAAAGCTAGCGTCACATGGCTGGACTCAGTCTTCTCCTCTTCTATTTATTTCCATCATGGGTATTGTTTGGGTTTCTACGTCAGACACCTCCTATTGGATGCCCAGTGGTGGTTGTTCTCTCATGATCCTGAAGAATAATAATGTTAGCGGAGGGGATTGGAAGTCTCCACCACACCAGGAAACATAGATCCCAAGGGACCTGGTCAGGTCATTTGGCATCCCCTATGCATATACCTGAATTATTATAATTAAGAAATATGTTTAATTATATTTAATCAGGTAAATAAAAAAAGAGAAGGTTAATCAGCCAATGATTGTGTTTGGTACAAAGACATATATTACATTTGCAATGAACAATAGATGTTCTCTAGTATTTTCTGATGTTTTTATAGTTATCCATTGGAAAATACTGTATGCTGACCTTTTAATGGATACAAAGAAACACTTTATTCGCTCTTTGCTTTTTGCATTGAACAGTAGTTCTTAAATGGGCAATCTATACATCTGCAATCAGAATTAATTATACATGATGGACTGTATACACATATACAGGGTCAGCACAATTCTTTCCAGCAACTATGAACATAAAGTATAGGTTTTGGTATTGAGGTTTCAGAACTGAAAAGAGATGAACAGCAGAATTCAACTCCAAAGCGACAAAGCTAAATCTATTGTCTTTCCTAAAGCACTAAAACTAACAATTAATATTTATAAAACAATCTATGTGAATTATGCCATTCTATGGCAGTGAATCAATTACTGTCATTTAAAACCTGCACCAAGAATAACCTACACTACATATATTGTAAATGTCACATTCTCTGCTTTATAAATATAAATATCCCCTGTAAAATACAAAACCAGTTTTGGATAGTGTAGGGGATAGTTAAAGCAGACCTTCACCCCCCTCCATTTGACAAAATTGCTGAAAAACATTTTTGTTAAGCTTAAATACTTTTTTTTTTTAATTTTTGTTATTGTTGTTTCTAGAATGCTCTTCTCTAGGCATAGATGATATACTTGTGCCTGCATAGACCTCTGTAATTTTCTGTTAGTCTATGGAACCTGGCAGAGATTCACAGCACATCTGTGCACTGGATAGTATAGCAGAATTTCACTCGTGTAAAAATCCTCTGCCACATTTATGGTAAAAAAAAAAAAAAAATCCTCTGCCACCTCCACCCTCAGTTTAACATAATTGATGAATAAATGTTTTTTGTTCAGCTCAAATGTCATTTTTTACATTTTCTAGTTATCATTTCCAGAATCCTCTCACCTAGGCAAGCATGACATATGTGTGTGTAGCACCTTCCTAGAATAGGTTGCTAGAGAGGTTCAGGGAAATCTAGTTCTTTGGCTGCTGTGTAATCATTGGAGTGGTGTGTGATTATTTTTGGCTGCTGTTCTTGTTCTCACTGGCTGCAGGCTTTACTACTTCCCTTAGCCTTCTAGTGGATTCTGGAATGTAGTGGGTTAAGAAGAGGAAGACCCTTGACCTGAATATTTGTGTCCAGTAGGTGGCTGAGGAGTGCATAAATAGTCTGGGGTCTGGAGCATCAGGGTTCTTGTAGAGGAGCCCTTCTGGGCAGTGTAGCTGAAGTCTGCAGGAGAGGTCTCAGCTCAGTGAGAGCTGGGAGGGGGGCTATGTTTTGGAAATAGCTGAAGCCGAATCAAGGGGATTCGCTGAGGATCTAGCCTGGAGATTCACAGAAGTGTCTGGCCGATATTGGATGGAGGCATCCAAGTATAAAGGGACAATGTGAGTATAGGCCTTAGTGTAAGATCCTAGTGACTGTTCGCTGCTTTAACCCTTTCAGCATCTACTCCAGTGCTGCTGAATTGGGACCTATCCTTTGCTTGGAGTCCCAGGGATGCTTGTTCTCATATTGTCTGTCAAGAGAGCTATTATCCTGAAGAGTGTAGACAAAGCAGAGAGTGCCCTCTGGTTTCTTTGTGCACTATAATCAGAGTATCCCAAAGCCCACCCTGCATTCCAACCAAGTACAACGAGCATTAAAGTTTTAAGAAATTCCTTGATTTGTCATTGAATTGTAAGACTGTCCTAGTTATTGTGTGCCTGGCTGCTTGTACCTTCAGCTATCTGGTAATTTTGTATATCTATGTTGTACCGCGCTCCAAAATTAATAAATCTAAGTGCTCTAAATAAATAAATAAATATAGTATATAACTAAAAATTCAATAATAATCTATATCCATAATACTTAAATTCATAATTGCATAATACTTGAATCCATAATTGAAGTGAATCAAAAAAATGTCATTAATATTTGTAAATCAATGCAAAAAAACTGCGTGCCTGAAAAACTATTCAAAAGTGAAAAAATA
The DNA here is from genome assembly GCF_062004578.1 of Staurois parvus. Lineage (NCBI taxonomy): Eukaryota > Metazoa > Chordata > Amphibia > Anura > Ranidae > Staurois > Staurois parvus. The sequence continues at coordinate 925,214 of NW_028317853.1, forward strand.
TATAATGATATATAATGAAAATATAAAAAATAGTTCAGTTCATACGAATTGAGATGGTAATGTGAATCAATCTGATTGGCGTGGTAAGTCTATGTTCATGACATGAACCTCTCTCTCCTTCCTCCTCTCCTTTCTCCTCAATTCAGCTTTTCTCAATTAGGACTTTCTCCTCTATCTGCTTGGCTTATTCCTCCATGAACGATACATACATAGAAAAGGGAAAAAGAAACATAGTGTCTTATCCTAAGTAAAAATGTTTAATGAGCTTCTGATCTCCCACTCACATGGTATCAGCAAAAGTAACGCTTTTGTGTAAATAAATCCAGGTCCTCCTGCAAACAGCCCTGCAGGTGTGTGTGTGTTCACTCGCTATACTCGCCGTTTCCTCTGTGGATGCGTGATGACGTCACCGCCCCTCCCCTACGCGTTACGCTACAGGGACTCGTAGCTTCCTCTGGGGGATGTAGTTTTTTATCTGGTAATTTTGGTTACGGTGGAATATATCTGTTTTGTGTATTTACAGCTATACAGTATAAGCAGGGGCATTAAATGTGTACTTTTAAAATCTTTTACTGTGTAATATATATATAAGTATTGGGATGCCTGTCTTTACATGCACATGAACTTTAATGGCTTCCCAGCCTTAGTCCATAGGGTTCAATATTGAGTTGGCTCACCTTTTGCAGCTATAACAGCTTCAACTCTTGTGGGAAGGCTGTCCACAAGGTTTAGGAGTGTGTCTATGGGAATGTTTGACCATTCTTCTGGAAGCGCATGTGTGAGATCAGGCACTGATGTCGGACGAGAAGGCCTGGCTCCCAGCCAAGTTCCTCCATCCCAAACTTGCTCATGCATATCTTTATGGACATTGCTTTGTACATTGGTGCGCAGTCATGTTGGACCAGGAAGGGGCCATCCCCAAACTGTTCCCACAAACCTGGGAGCATGAAATTCTCCAAAATGTCTTGGTATGCTGATGTCTTAAGATTTCCCTTCAGAGTCCAGTGTCATCCGACACTTTGCATTGTTCTTGGTGATGTAAGGCTTGGATGCAGCTACTTGGCCATGGAAACCCATTCCATGATGCTCTCTATGGACTGTTGCACTAATCTGAAGGCCACACAATGTTTGGAGGTCTTTAGCTATTGACTCTGCAGACAGTTGACAACTTCTGCACACTGTGCGCTTCTGCATGCGTTCACCCCGCTCTGTCATTTTACATGGCCTACCACTTCATGGCTGAGTTGCTGTTGTTCCCAGTTGCTTCCACTTTGTTATATAACCACTAACAGTTGATTTTACTCCTGAGAGCGACCCATTCTTTCACAAATGATTGTAGAAGCAGTCTGCATGCCTAGGTGCTTGATTTTATACACCTGTGGCCATGGAGGTGATTGTAGCACCTGAATCCGATGATTTGTAGGCGTGTCCCAATTCTTTTGGCAATATAGTGTATCTTTATCCCTCGCTGCCTTTTGCCTCACCGTTCAAATTCATATTTAAAAGGCAGGTACCATGCCAGTTTTTTTACATCAGTTTTCTGTGTATGTAAGAGGCAGTAAGGAAGATATTCCATCATCACAAGCAGGTGTGTTCCAGAATCACCAGATTGCAAACAAAAAGAATTGAGGTAGACTGGTAAACCACAGCAATGCCTGCATGAAAAAAACAATCTACTTAGTTAGTTGGCTGAGTTCCCTGTATGTCTCTGGAGGTTCAGTTTTATTTTTCTCTTGAGTGTACCATTAAGGCAATTTATTTCTCCCAGAGCCATTTGCTTTAACCCATGGATAAGCCAAGTGGACACAAGTAATGAGTGCTATTTTTACACTTCTCTCTCACCTCTAGTCTCCTATTATACTAAGTTGGACAATTTTTCTGCTTTAAAATAAGCTTCATTAAATCACCAGCTTATAAGTTAAAATAAAAAAGGAAACACGCCTATTAAATATCATCAGTCTGTATGATTCCTGTACAGAGATCATAGATTAACATTCTACATTTGGGGACTGCACTGCAAAAATTATCATAATGAAGAACATAATTTTTCTGGAAATAAGGAACATGACTGCTAATAAGGAAAAACTGATAGCTGTGGAGTTCTCTAGCGAAAACAATTATAATGAAATTCAGCATTTATTTTTTGCTATGGCGTAATGATTTATTTACAGTCAGTATTCACTTTATTTGGATTATTTGTGAGTGTATTTGAAAAATGTAAAATATTTCTTATTAAATGCTTAGTGTAACGCCTCAAATCATTTACCTTCAAGGATATAAAGAACCAGTTTACAAATGAAGCATCGCTTAGGGATGTCTCTGACATTTTGCCCATCCAGGACAAAGTGACAGCGTCTCTTCAAAGGTCAGTCCTCTAACATACTTATAGTTCCCTTCACCATTCTACCCCAAATACCCCAATTACTGGGTGTTTCCAAGCAAAGTGAATTATGCTTGCTCTCCCCCATGAGGCTGTGTTCCTGAATGGCCAAAGTGGCAAAGTCTCTTTAAGGGCGACATCAAAATTCTGGAAGGCCCAAACAAACACATACAGTATTTTTTCTTTGTCACTGGTCACTGATTGTGGTAAGTATTAAAGGTGCAGCAACAGGTATTCTTCACACCTGAGTATGGTACTGTGCCGATGCTACAAGGAAAGAGGAGTCTGTATAGAGAATTATGTATAGAGTCTGTATAGAGTCCTTTGTGGACTTCAATAGTCCTTTCTGAAAAGGCAAGTATCTGGATATGAAATTCTCGCAAGAGTTTGGACACCCATCATAACAGGAGAGTCTTTAAAGTGGGGATCCCATAGCATTTGGACTCACCCTGAGTGCATGGGCAGGTTAGAGAAAGGAACCCACTGGTTAGGGACAGTGTTTGGCACAGGGAAAGGTTCCTGACGAGCAGGGACAGCATAAGGGACAATGTCTGGTACCGTAGAACTTTCCGAGATTCCCACCAGTGAACTAGTACAGCCTGGGTATACAGCATACCGCCACCTCTCCAGCAGAAGGGACACTATGCCAATAGAAGGTGCCATAGAACCTTCCAAGAATTTCTCAGTGGTCTAGTGCAGTCTGGCAATAGAGCATACCACCACCCCTCCAGCAAAGTTATGGTGTGATATAATACTGAAAGCTGTGCTGAACTGTCCTGCTCTAAAATGTGCTAATGTTTATTCAACTCCAAACTATTACTATAAAGTTTTACTTTGCCAAGGCCTAAGCATTTGAGTAGTTCCTCCCAAGCAGGCCCCACCTACAAGCACCTGTAGGTCTGAGGCTGGTTTTCAATAGTCAATTTGACCATTTAGAACAAAGTAAAAGAGTCTCTTTAAAGTTCAGTCCTTTAACATACTTTTGATCACCTTTATTGTTTTCCCCCACCGCTTCGCTAGAGCCCCCTCAAAATACTGGGTGCTATCGTTCCCATTCTGCTAAGCAGATCTGGTATTATATGCAAAGCTGGTGATGTTATGTGGCTGATCCTATTTTGTGGATTTGAAATTCTCATGTTTTCTCCAACTATACTGTTTTTGTAGGTCTACTACCTTTCCACTTGATTGGACTTCATGCGATGTCTTTACTTATTGTGTATGAGAAGCTTTGCCACAATAAAGAATTTTAAAGAAATACTGGGTGCTTCCAGGTATGGCAGAGCATGCCAGCACACCCCATTAGGCAGTGTCCTAAATTTGCAAAGTGCCAGAGTCTGTTTAATGGCAACTGCCAAAGTACTGTAACATTAAAAGTCAATAATGCTAAAATGAGCACATAATTTACACAGTGCTTTTACATATATATTGTACATTCACATCAGTCCCTAACCCTCCAGGGGCATACAATCTAAGGTCCCTAACTCACATTCATACATACACATACTAGGGACAATTTAGAAAGAATCCAAATAACCTACCAGCATGTCTTTGGAGTGTGGGAGGAAACCAGAGTGGAAGCCCATGCAGGCACAGGGAGAACATGCAAATTCCAGGCAGGTGGTGCTGTGGTTGGGATTCAAACCCATGACCCTAGTGCTGCCAGGCGGAAGTGCTAAGCATTTAGCCACTGTGCTACCCCTTTGACTTCTATCTTTGTGAAGGCATAATGTATTTAACAAAGCTTGAAATATTCTTTTTACTAACATAAGAGGCCAAGAACATACAGTTTAATACACTCAGACTCAACAATTCTCTTTGGTACTGCATTTTGTTGAGACTTCCCTTCCAAGCTATGAAACACCTGCATTCCGTAACCTATGGTCTACTACATCCAGCTCCATCCAGCACTGTCCAGCAGATGGCATAATATTCCCATATTACCAAAGGGCAAAGATGATGTGTAAAATGCAGTAACCTGAACTAATTGGATTTCATTTAATTGTATTTGGTCTATTGAAAGCTGAAGTCTGATTCATTGCTCTCTACATTGAAAAGTGACTAGTTTTATTTTTATAAATGTTTACAAGTGTGTAAACATATATTTTAGATTTAATTAATACATGAATAAATCCTGGATCATGTACATGCAATCTTGCAGATACCCGGATGCAGTGAGCTTTGATTTTGTTTATTTTGTCAGTCTTGTGAGCAGTCTTTTTTAACCTAATTAAGTCTCTTGTTTTACAGTATTACATTATTTTGTCCACATTATTCCTGCATATATTTGTGGACCATGTGCGGTGCAGAGAGGAGGAGATAGCACATTTCTGTAAAGGGGAAAGCAGCAGGATTGAGCAGACATTGATTTAAGTGTTTCCTGCCAATCTGACATAAGAGAGGCATGTAGCTCTGGTTGGGAATGGTGGAATACAGGAGCACTAGTGTGACATGACTGAAGAATCTTTTCATATATAACACCAGAGAACTGGATTTACAAGGACTTGTGAATATAATTACAGTGACACTTGATTATAGAGTCTTGGCAAGTTTGCCATTGGTACACTGGACACTTGTGGGGAGCAGTGGTCTCCAAACTGTGGCCCTTTGCTATCAGGCCCTTCGGGTAATAGTCCTCCCACTGATATGAGGCACTATTCCTTCCACCAAGAGTTGGGTATAATTCCTGACACTAATAATGGGACACTATTCCTTCCACTAATATCAATGGTGGAGAACTATTCCTCCCACTGATACCAATGATGGGCCACTATTCTGCCCACTGATAACAATGGTGGGGTACTATTCCTTCCACTAATATCAATGGTGGAGAACTATTCCTCCCACTGATACCAATGATGGGCCACTATTCTGCCCACTGATAACAATGGTGGGGTACTATTCCTCCTACTGATATCAATGGTGGGGCACTATTCCTCCCACTGATATCAATGGTGGGGCACTATTCCTCCCACTGATATCAATGGTGGGGCACTATTCCTCCCACTGATATCAATGGTGGGACACTATTCCTTCCACTGATATCAATGATGGGGCACTATTCCTCCCACTGACACCAACAATAAGGTGCTATTTCTTCCACTGATACCAATGATGGGGTACTGTTCCTCCCAGTAATACCAATGATGGGCCACTATTCCTCCTCCTACTGACCACAGGCACTATGTAACTGACTACCAACCAGGTGGCAAAGTTTACTCTCGCTGATGTTGGACCTGGGACTTTTTCTACCCCCACTGGCCACAATCCAGCCCTCCTAAAGTATGAAGGACAGTAAACTGGCCCTTTGTAGTTTGGAGACCCCTGACCTAGAGCATCCTGAATCTGGTGCAGCTGTGCATGGTAGCCAATCAGCCTCTAATTTCAGCTTGTTCAATTAGCTTTGACAATAAAACCTGAAAGCTGATTGGTTTTTATACAGAGCTGCACCAGATTTTGCATAATCCACTTTTAGTAAATCACCCTCATGGTTTTTTATTTTCACGGTTTTTGCACTTTATATGCTTTGGGTTATTGTGCATGGATGCAGAGCAATGCATATGAATGTGTGTATGTATTCATATATAGATATACATTTTTATTTTATTTGAAATTATTTATGTAAAAGTAAAACAAAAACAAAGGTACCTACTGTGATTTCCAATAAAATCAGCCAATACTGCTTTTATGCTTTCTAGCAGATTATGTTAATTCACTATATGCTTTGCAGGTGTGAAAGTGACGAAATGTTTCATATTGAAAGCAGAAGTGATGTAACGTTCTTTTGCTTCTGCTGTGTGATGAGACGCCTAGCTTACAGGTGGGAAGCCTCAATTTCGTCATTCACTGTGTGTGCTGCTAGTAATACAGTCGTGTCAGAGTATACTGAGCTTCAAAGAGGGTAAATTGATGGTGCCGCTTAGCTGGTGCATCTGCGACTGAAGTTGCCAATTTATTTTCTGTGTGCTGAGAGGAACAGTAAGGTTATGATGGCATTTACAGATTCCAGTCAAATGTTGTCTGATAAGCATAAGCACGGTCAACATGGCCAACTAACCAATAGAGACAAAAGGACATTGCAGAGGATTGTGACCCAGAATAAGAAAACAACTGCTGCAAAAGTGACTGCAGCGCTCAATCTCAGTCTTCATACTCATCAGACGTCTTCCTGGAGCACCTGGGCATTTACTCCAAATTTAGAGTGTGATGGATACCCTTGGGACCAGGGGCGGACTGACAACTCATGGGGCCCCCGGGCAATAGGGGATCATGGGGCCCCTGTGTCCTTGCCCAAACTCAAAAAAGCCTATGAAAAAGGTACCAGGGGCATCTCATGGGGCCCCCTACTGACCCCGGGCCTTCCAAATGGTCAGTCCACCCCTGCTTGGGACTATATACATATTTATTTTTTTTTTCTCTTCTATCCTGTCCTTATCACATAAAAAAATGTAAATGATACCTGTGATGTGGAGACCCAGGATCATACAGATTTTGGTATCCATATATTGCAGGTCTTACTCTGCTGCCTGCATAGTGGTATTTATTCATGTCTGGTGCTGGCCCAGCAGGTAATATAAGTGCCAACCATATGCATCAACTAAGGTCACTTCACTTACTCAACATCCAACTGCCCCTCAACCTCCAAAATGATGCAAGTATGAGCATATGTAAACCCTTGCAATAAATTTCTTATTTGTTACCTTTTGATCGGTTAAATATACCATTGAAAGTGTTTTATTATATCTGTTCCATAGGTGCCAAAAAGTACATATGATGACATCAGCACTGCTTGCTGCATCACTGTATGTAGATACAGAGCACAGTGGTGAAGCCCCTGCTTAGGGGCATCATTCAGCCTGGAGGCAAGAGGACATCCACTTGTGAAAAGGAATTACTGCAGAAGGCAGTGCCAGAGACAATGTACATATTGCAACCCGAGTTCATCTTGTTGTTTTAAACCCCTGCTGGGAGAATTCTTTTTTTATTTGCCAGTAGTTCAACTTTAATAGATTTAGAATTTATGTTTGCAGACCTTTATGCAACATATAGATAGTTGGATACTCTGGAAGTAGTTTCCTCTATAATATAATTTGCAATTCTGCAGCAGCTAAAGGAATAATGCTGTAAAAGGAGTCATGCATCAGATAGGCAATCAAAAAACTGATGTTTTTCTGCCTGGATGTTCCAGTTGAGTTTTGTTTTTCAAATTATATTCTTTTGTGCAGAATATAATTATATACTTACTGAAACCAAAAATGGAATCAGTGTGCTTAAATCTAGTTTGTCCTTCAATTGGATAAGGGGTGCGACTTCTTATTCTATTTCATTTTCACATCTACAGATTTTGTTTTAGCTCCTAGACGAGTCTAGCTACATTGTAGCGCCACAAAAAAAGGAATCCCACAGTGCAATATTGCAAAATACTATAGAAAATCCAAAAGCACAAAGAATTCTTTTTACAAACCAGAAAAACTATGCCTTCACTGAACATTAGAAATAGAAAGGTAAAAATTATTAACAAAAAAAATGTCTCAGTCTGTGCAAAAACATGTCGTTATGTAAAAAAACAGCTGTTAGAACGCATCAGAATATAAAAAGTGTTCAGAAAGTGAAAGAACACAAGTGAAAGTGCCCTGTGTGATTACTATATGACAGATGGCCTTTATGCCCATTGGAAATTTCAGGAGCTGGTGGTCAAAGGATACCCAACTCATTGATATTTAAACATATGAAAGGTCACTACTTGTGTTTCTATTCAACTACAGAAGGCTTAATCTTCTCATCAGTCACTTTTGTTCAGGCAATACACACTTAAAGTGGTTCTAAAGGCAGCACATTTTTTTACCTTAATGCTTTCCATGCATTAAGGTAAAAAATGCCCCATGGGTTATATCACCCCCTCACCTCCTTAAAATGCATACCTAAGTCCTATCTTGATCCAACGCTGTACCCAAGTGCAGCAGCACTGCTCTCTCTTCCTCACCTTGCAAGACTCAGTGAGAGCAGTGGGAGCCATTGGTTCCTGCTGATGCCAATCAAATTTAGTCAGGAGGAAGTGGGGCGGGGCTGTTTGTGTCAACAGACACATACAACTTATCTTGGGAGGAAACCCACAGGTGAGCGCCCATAGGAAGCATCTTGTTGTGGTGGCACACCAAGAAGAGATGCCGAGAGCGCTGTTGGGGGACCTGAGAAGAGGAGGCCACAGAGAAGGTAAAGTGTAACACCTTTATTAATATTTTTTTTTTGTTCCATAATATTTTTAATGACAGTTTTTAGCAAAATACAAGGTAAAGAAAAAAAGAAACATACACCTGGCAAACATATAGGTAAGCATACAGTCCAAGAAAAATCATACCATATCTTCTACTTCTGGACCAGCCAGGGCCAGAGGAAGATACAGTATATCTACATGATTATTATTTTAATAAAAAAATTAAAGCTTTACAATCACTTTAAACATTTACATATTCTGAATAGGTGGCAAAAACACTTTATAACAACCCCCCACTTTCCTCTATAGCTATAAGCAGTGTAGAGAAACTCATCTTCAAAGTTTACAACAAAGGCACTGAAATAACTGCTCTTTCCTGGTTACAGTTTGTTTTGTATTGTGTCTGTCCCTTTGAAGGGATTTCCCTTCACTTCCGGTCTCAGATACATTTCCTATGACTTTCTGTGTTGGTGACAATGCTCACCAAAACAAATAGAAAGGATGAATCTACCTAGTGGGGACACCATCAGCAATAAAAACTTATTGGAGAAATGAGTTGGTGGATTCCACAATCCTAGAAAGGGTTCTAGGGGTAGTGAAAGATAGTTAACAACTTCAACTGCCTTGTGGTGTGCTGCATTGCTAAAAATAGTGCATGCACTTTTTGCTGTGTTAGGCAGCTTAACTTTGGGAAACTTAAATATTGTCTCTTGCAGTAGGGCTGCACCTGCTAATGGGTCTAATTGCTTGTTTAGGTCTAGGGGACATAGAAATGTTCTACTTACTCTATCCTCCTTTGTGCATGTTGGCAGGTATAGTGTCCCTTTTATCTATAGCCCCTCAGGTGGTGATGTAGTGAGAGGAGTTACTCATTTATCTGCCAGCTATGGGTGGGGCCCATGGAGTATGGGGAGCAGGACACCCTTAATTAAAAAGATGCAGCGCCCTGTTGTGAGGAGAGAGAGAAAAAGACCACTGCAGGGCTGGACTGCCAGGATGACCAGAGGGGGACACATTGGGATTGGGTAGAGAATCCTTGCCACCCCTGACCTTCGTCTAGCAGGTCCTGTGGCTTGGTTTAGGATGGCCTTGAGGCCAAAGTGGAGCACCATATGTTTGAAGAAACACCCTAAATGTGAGTCACCAGTGGGAAGACTCTTGTAACATCTAGGAGTGGCTGCAATGATCCTGTGCCTTTTCCAAGTGTTGTGCACTAAAGGGACTACTGCCAGGAAGTCATGTCATTGAGGTATAATATTCTGCACTACAGACTACTGTCAGGAAGTTGTGATAATGTTGTGTTTGTATTCCAGTGTGACTATCTGAACAGTTTGTAGTAAAGCATTGAAAATGCTTTTAGACTGGACATTCTCTATTCCAAGTAACAGGCCTCAGTCCAGGAATATGTGAGAAGTCAGGCCCAAGGCCAGGAATATGTGAGAAGTCAGGCCTCAGGCCAGGAGAGTGTGACAAAATATGGTGGAGAATCTCCAAAATGACAGGTGATTATCCCATCCAAGAAGAAGCAGGGCGGGTCCACAGTCAGCTTGGCGGGAGACATGTGCACACTGAAAACTTTATTTTCCTTTAGTTTCAGATGCAATTGTTCATTGAAGAATTTTGTTTTGTCATATTCATCATGTTGACCCGAGTAATTTTCTGAATTTTATTTCATATCTTGGGCATTAGATTCATATATTTGTTGGTCTGGGTGGCTTTGAAATATGTTGCAATGTTTCCAGCAGATTGCTATATATATATATATATATATATATATATATATATATATATATATATATATAAAATGTTTTTTTTTTTACAATATACTATAGATTCAGATTTCAATCGGAAGGGTTCGATTATTTTCAGACACTAGTCCAACCCACCAAGAGAAATGGCATGAGCTGATTAGACAATATCAGCCGGTGTCATGTGCATCTGAATTAACAAATGCAACAAAATTTGTATCTGTTAGTTATCTGAAATATCAAACAAATGTGAAAATGTAATTAATTTCCCCATGGGTTTGAACTACTATCGCATCATGTGATGTCATCCAAATTAAACAAATGCATTTGTTACTACGTCCATTCGGAGATTACATCCAAAAACAAAATTTTACTCTGAAAAACTAATCAAAACAAAACGTACATGTCTAGTGGGAGCAGCCGCCCAATAGGGGACCCGAACATGCTGATAGACTGATCCTTACACTGTCCTGAAATTCTGACTTCATCAAAACCAAAGCAGGGTCCATAGTACTGCACATGATGATGCCGATGGACTGCTGGAACATGGGGGAGCAACATCTGCCAGAAGAGTGGAGGACCAGGTAAAATAAAGTGCAATAACTCTCCCCTAGACTAAATGAGCAGTCAACCCTTGCAGTTCAATAGCAGCCCCGATACAAGGGAGAATGCTTCAGTTTCCTGGATTTAAGACAATGCACATTAACGTGCAGCATAATGCATGTACACCCTATTACACCCAAACCCACCAACATGGTACACCCACACGCCCAGCATTGGTCATTGGGCTACACAGAGAAGTAATAAAGAACACAGTGGTTGGTGTACTGAGCACCTCAAGTTTTGGACTGCAGACATTTCTTCCTTCTAAGCAAATGACAAAGGCATAGATTCTTAGAAGGCAACACTTAAAAACCTAGGAAAGCAAGGCTAGTGAAACTATTAATTCTAATAATAAAAACGGGTGAAAAACTGTTATGTCATATACGACGAAAAGTATTATAAGTGTCGCCAACTGCCATTGTGAGAGTATATTGGGCTTGACAATAAGGTGTCCAAGCAGGAAAGATGATTCCCCTGTTTCACTCAGGAACATGGGAAATATTTACCTTCAATAACAAGCCTTATTGTGCTGAGAAACCATCTCCGCCTGATGAAAAAATCAAGATTTCTATTCCAAACAGACATATTAAAATGGAAATGAGACATTCGGCTCGGCCGCTGTGAGGCACAGCAGTGTTGTACTGTTTTCCCGTTTACACATTCATCTGAATTGCCCAGGCATGTCATCTAGAAGGCATACCTCAGTTATGTATCAAATAGCCATTAATTATGTGCTTAATTGATCCTTGCCTAATGAAAACATAAAGAGTTAGTTGTTCTGCATTTGTCACCAGGCACTTAGAGCTGTCTCATTTCCTTGCTATCCCACTGTCAAGGCTGTCCCAGTCATTGTGCGTAATCTGATAACACGCTTTATGATGGTGTTAGTCTGTGATGGTAAGCAGGAAGGTGCAACTTCACCTTTGTATCTTCCTGTGGTACCGACACATCCTGCTCTTTGTGCAACTTTAACTCATAAAACATTTTCTGAGGGGAATTTTCAGGAAGTTAAGCTCACTTTCTGTTTTTCATTAGCTACATACTTGTGCAATGTTTGGTCTAACGTGCGCTTATTGTCAGAAGAAGGAATCTTAAAGCGGAGTTCCACCCAAAAGTGGATGCTCCGCTAGTTTGGCTCTGCCCCCCCTCCAATGCCATATTTGGCACCTTTTGGGGGGGAGCAGATACCTGGTTTTGACAGGTACCCGCTCCCACTTCAGCCCCCTCCTCCCTCCCGAAGTCTCCTGGGAACTTTCACAGGTCTCAAAAGTCTGCCGGACCAATCAGGAGGTGCAGCACGACTCAAGCATGCTCAGTGGGCACCAGGCTGTGAAGCCACAAGCTGTCACAGCCTGGTGCCCACAGTTGAGATGCCGGCGCTGTGGAGAAGAGAAGGGACAGCATGGGTGAGTACATCGCTGGACTCCGGGACAGGTATGTGTATGTTCATTAAAAGTCGGCAGCTACAGTTTTTGTAGGTGCTGACTTTTAATAAACACAAAAATGGCTGGAACTCCGCTTTAAAGGCTTCCTACATTCAATCAAAAGTGTCCCTTGTGTTGGTGGTTGCTGTCTAAGGTCCCTTTCACACATTGTGGAACCTGCTTTGCTCAGCAGGGTATCTGTCTACTGATCCCTTGCAGAGCTCTATGGACCAGCAGGTATAAATGGAAGAGGGCGACGGATCCCCTTCTGTTTTTTTTTTTTCTTTGTTTTTTTTTTTAGCAGACTGGATCAGATTGAGGGTAGGCAGGCACAAATGGACGCAAGTTTGTTTACACCCGCCTGTCCATAGAGCTGCATGGACCTTATGATCAGGTCTGCCTGAAAACTGGCAGGTGGGCCTGATTAGATCACCCGTGTGAAAGGGGCCTACAGCTGTAAAGCTGGGCATAGATCAATATTTTCTTTTTTTGATCAGCCAGCCAGCTGATCAAAAAAAAAAAACTGATTTCCCCCCCACACAATCAAGGTGAAAGAGGGAATCCTCCCCACTGCACTATTTTATTCTGACAGCAGAGATTTACAGCGGAACGTACAGCATTGTCAGATTACACTGATAAAATGCTGCAGCCATTTGGCTGCATGCACTGATTGAGTGGAAATTTTCCAATATTCCTTCATTCTAAGGAAGCTGATTGTTAGATCGACTTGTCTCTAGAAACAAGCATAGATGGCTCAAAATTCAGCCGGTCCCTGCTGAACCTGCCAAATGTCAAGCCATCTTTGGCCAACTTTAGGCTGCCCATAGATGGGACTTTTTTTTATCTTTGAGTGGGCTCTCCTTTCCACACAAGCAAGGTGGACACAGTAGGACTCCTCTGCTATAAGAATACACTGATCAGCGCTGCAGCAGATTGGCTGCAGCTTTTGATCAAATTAAAACTTTCCAACATTCAGCCATGAATAGATCGAAATTTGTCTGGTCCCTGCTGAGCCAGTTGAATTTTGATCCACCTATGACCAGTTTTAGTTAAAATCCCCCCCCCCCCCCCACAGGACCTGTAGACCTTTAATAGGCACCTATCAAGAGTGCTGGCTTTCTGCACCCTTTCCGCTCTGTCCTCCATTCATAGAAGCTATATTATAGGTTCCATAAATGAAAAGCACTCTCTTGGAAAGGAGGACAGTGGGATAAATGAAAGGTCCACCTCCTACATTCATTGGGCACTTTTCATTGATGGGAGCTATAGTTCAGCTTATATGAATGGAGGAGGGGATATAGTCAGCACTCTAGACAAGTGCCTGTGACAGGTCCAACAGCAGTAAGGAAGACAAAAAAATATTAAGTAATAAAATATGAAATACAGTAGAAAGCAGAGCTGGAAGCCAACTTAACATCAGCAACTTGGGATCTTATCCAAACCATCCAGGTTGTAATATGTGGAATTTGGACCTTATGTTGCAGTCAGTAAAAGAAATACCAAATAACCAAATTAAACCACAGGACATATGTTAGAGAAGAGCAATCAGAGGATGTGGAAGAATCTGTATAGAGTATACTGTATATGTAAAGCACATTGATCTCTGTGCAAGTCAACAAGCTGATCCACAAAGAGACAATAGGACATTGTTCAATCTATACATATAGGTGAGTGGCTATTTACACCATGGCATCTTCCATGTTTGGTCTGTATTGAAAAGAAATTGCAAGCATAAAGTAAATATGTGTACACTAGGTATTTTGGAACTGTCACCACATTTGAAGTCTCATCTAAAAAAGTGAAAGAAAGAAAAATTAAAAGGAGGGCTCACAGTCACCAGTTCAGATCCAGTCATATTTTTATTTTTTTTTTTTAGAATTTGAAAAAAATTGGACTAGGTTCCTTTTCTCTTTTTATGTACAGGCCTCTTTACATTGCTTGGAGCTAGTGCATACCAACCTGAAATGTACAGTTTAATCCTAATAACTTTTTAAAATTCAGTGTTTCCATTGAATATATTTTGTACTCATAATAATATCGAAATTAATTAAGATAGTTATTATTATTATTATACAGTATTTATATAGCGCCAAAGGGTATGCTCAGCGCTGTACAGTAGCAAGGGGGGCAGTTATTGTTTAGTTGGTGTCATATTTATATACTGTATATTTTTAATACATTTGTCTGAAGAATGATGAATGAACTGTGTGTTCTTTGAATGGACAAGGGACTGTGACATGTTCACCTGCCCTCCTCCACCCTCACCCATTCACAGAACACCTTGTATTCTGTGAAAAGCATACAAGAAGTTTTGTAAATGGACGAAGTGGCGAGCACAAGACCCATCTCATCAATGTACTAATGCTGGAACTGTGAGTCTCAGCACCAAACGTTTGTCTACAGGCTGATTGAAACTGTTTAAACCTACGTAGGAGCATACACACATGGGACACCTATCATTGGAAGTAGGGCTTTTTTTCTAAGATAACAGGTGCAAGTACTCTACTCTTCCGAGTCATCTCTTGTCTCCACCCCCTACCCACCTCCAAGTACCTTCTGTTGGTTCCCCCCCTAATTACTTCCCAATACTGCCCCTTTTAAAGACTACAGAACCAATAATCCTTTTGTAGTGCTAATTATTTTGTTTGGAATTTCAGCAAAAACAGGCCTCCCCACCAGCAACAGTAGATCCTCCAGCAGCCACATCAATAGACCCTCCAGCAGCCAGAGCCAGCAACAATAGACCACTCCCTCA
Source organism: Staurois parvus (assembly GCF_062004578.1). Classification (NCBI taxonomy): domain Eukaryota; kingdom Metazoa; phylum Chordata; class Amphibia; order Anura; family Ranidae; genus Staurois; species Staurois parvus. The sequence goes on from NW_028317853.1 coordinate 940,335, forward strand.
ACAATCTCCTAGATTGTAAGCTCGAAAGAGCAGGGCCCTCGAACCCCTCGTGTATTGTATTGTTACTGTCTTGTCTCATGTTCTGTCCCCCTTGCTATTGTACAGCGCTGAGCAAACCCTTTGGCGCTATATAAATATTGTATAATAATAATAATATATCCATCCCAGCAACGACATATTCCTCATCAGCAACAATAGACCCCCCACAACAATAGATCACACACTGATAATATATACCCTAGCAGCCAGCAACAATAGATCCTCTAGTACACCCCAGTACACCTTGACAATACATACATTCAGTGTTGGAGGTGCTGAGACTGCGTACCTTTGCATTCCTGCTGAAAAAATCCCTGATTAGTAGTAATTTTTACAAAGCAAATATCTACAAATATTTTTTTCCTGCAGTTCAGCTTTAAGTCACTGACCCAAATGAGGAGGCTGAGAGATAAATATGACTTCCCTTGAAATTGGACCTTGAAAAACAAGTTAGCTATGACAGCTACCATATTTCTAGCCACTTCACTTTTAATGAGGTAATTAAAAAGAAAATGGGTCCCACCACAGGCTCATGTCATAATGTGCTAGTACGCACTGCAATATGCACATTATGACAGACTTGCCTAACAAGCGGATTCCTCCAGCGGCGCAGTTACCATTCAGAGGGAATTCATCTTCACCCGGTCTTCCTTCCAGGTTCGCAGGCTCAGGTTATTTGAGTGTCTGAGCCGCGATGATGTCACTCTTGTGCATGTGAGCAGCAATCACGTCTGAGGCCCAGCTCCATTGATGGATGGCATGCCATCCATTGAGAGCGCAGTGCACATGCACCAATGACATCACCAGCTGCTACGCATGAAAATATCTTACCTACAGGTAAGTTTTTTTTATAGGCTTACCTGTAGGTACAAGTTAAACCTAGGAGTTTACTACCACTTTCACCACTTCCCATCCAGCAATGTACTGGTATGTCACTGGATTGGAAGGGTGATATCTTGGCCATTGCTGTAGCTGTGTGGATGCTCCTGCATAGGTTTAACCAGTTTCAATCAGCCTGTACACAAACTTTTGGTGAAAAACCACTGCGCGAATACCGTGTGACATAAATATAACACCCACCATTTTATTCTCTAGGGCCTCTGCTAAAAATATACAATATATACTGTGGGTGAAGGATTATAACTTTTTTTTTTTTTTTTAATGGTTGAACTGGATGAACTTTTGTCTTTTTTCAGCCAGACTAACTATGTAACCATATATTGTTTAACCTCCCTGGAGGAATTCCCAAGTGGTAACCCTGAGCTACACTCGGGAACACCCTGCAGCGCTGCTCCAGGATCTTCTCTGCACTTACCTTGTCCTGCGCTCCCGCGATGTCCCTCCTGCAGTGTCCCCTGTAATGTCCTCTGGCCGATGCCGGCATCTGTCTTCCGGGTTCCGTTCCCTGCGATGTCAGGACATACGGGGATGGAACTGGCGGGAAATTTGAAAATTGTAGAAGTGACATTCACTAAATTCACTAAAATCCCATAGTAAAACATTACTGTATCAAACCATTTCACATTCATTTTGTCCCGAGTGCTTTGTCCTGTGCCCTGCCTGCATTTTACTGTTCTTTCTGCCTTGAAACTGAGAAAAGTCCATGGTGTCCAAAAAGCGTCCCTTTAGGTCAAAAGCGGTTTTAGACCAGCTAGAGAACAGCGATAGTAAATCAGAACCACTTGCAGAATTGAGTGATAATGATTCGTGGGGAAATTCGTCATCAGACACTGAAAACGATTTTGCGACTTTGCTCAGTGATGTGCGAACTTGGCGCTATATTTCAAATTTCTGTGTTTTTGGTTTGATTATATTATTGAAATTTATTATTATTATTATTATATTATTTTTTATGATTATTTATTAAATTATAAGTTATGATTTCGTGTTCCAAATTTTAACATACCCGGAATGTTTACTTAACTCTTGTTCGGACAGATTTCAGTGAGTTATTCCTAAAAATTACAGGCCTACAATAAAAAAAGACATATTTCCATGCAAAAAAATTTACCGCTTTGAGCACAAAAATATGGACATAATCAGACCGCTAGGGAGGTTAATAATGTAAGTGTTTTTTTAGCAAAAAACATTATGATTTTTTTACATACTAAATAAATAAATGTAGGAGAGGAATGTCGGAACTGGCCCGGACTGGAAGTGGTTAACAAAAACTGTTGGCTAGCCACTGAAATAATTTTTCTGCCACATCTGTGCCTGTCTGGCATACTACTTACATAATACAGAATACACCACTCTGCCCTCCTATTAGCTCAAATAAATAATGATTTTCTGTTTGAAGTAATAACCATTTCTTAAGGGTAGCATTCAAAAGTAAAATACTGATATACTGTATTAGCATTAAGTAGGACGTAAATAATAAAAAATCAAATAATATGATGGTAAAATGTGGCAACCATGAAAGCATATCAAGTGGAGATAACTGCACTATTGATGGCACAGGCAATTATAAATGTAAAGATTGTTGTAAAAGATTGTATGCATGAAGGTGAAAAATCTTCTGTGTGCAGCAGTCCCCTCTAATACTTACCTGAGCCCCATCCTGATCCAGCGATGTCCACGAGAGCCTTGGTTCTTCGGGGGCTCTCACACCTGATTGGCTAAGGCAGCAGTGGGAGCTATTGGCTACTGCTGCTGTCAACCACAGCCATTGAGCCAATCAGGAAGGGAGTGGGCAGTGCCAAGCAGCAACTCTGTGTGTGAATGGACACACAGAGCCACGGCTCTGAAGCATGCATGTTTGGGTGCCCCCATACCAAACGTTTGCTATGGGGGAACCCGTCAGGAAGGAGGGGCCAGGAGCGCCAGTGGAGGACCCAAGAAGAGAAGGATCCGGGATGCTCTGTGCAAAACCACTGCACAGAGCAGGTAAGTATGACACATTTAAAAAAAAAAAAAAAAAATCAAGACTTTGGTTTCACCTTATAAGTTTTGGATGGCGTAATATTGGGTTAAATAGTCTTTTTATTTCTGCCTGCATTTTGGTGAGCACTAAGCATAAATTCTTCATAGGGAACCTGTTGATGTGACAACTCTCTAACAACTCCTGTTACTTTGGAGAACTTTTCTTTTATGGCCTTGATGTCCTCCAGGATTGGAAGGTGTGGGAAATGTCACCATTGTGACACAGGATGCCAAAAATACAACTCTTTTAACTCTTACCTACACTAGTAGAAAATGTTTTAAAAAGAGTTGTCATTTACATACAATAATAGCCTTACCTACTACTATTATTGCTCACATTGTGTAAACACTTGGTATAGCATTAGGTAGCCTCATTGATCATTATCAGCTGATAGCTCAAGGACTAAAATTAAAGCAGTGTCACACTCCAGACAATTCACAACCCATAGTTAATTAATGTTCCTGATAATTGATATATTTGTGTTATAAATTACATAATAATACTTTGTTGAATTTGTAAAAAAAAATATACACTAACAGTCAAATGTTTTAGAAATTTAAACAGTTCAAGAACAGTGAACAACCTAAAATTGTACAAAAGTAAGTGGTAAACTGCCAGATGTGAACAAAAGTTTAGGCTAACAAAAATTGAAAAATAATGTAGATTTTAGAGTTATACAAAAAGGCCTTTATCAGGGAATAAGTAATGGGTTAACAATTTATAGTTGCTCTGCAGCAATGTAAGTAAAGTAAGCCTTGAATTTTATGCTAACAGTACCTACAGTTATCCCAACATTTGTTGAGTACTTGCAAGCAGGGGTGTATTTACCACAAGGCATTTGCCTAGGGCAGCATTTTTCAGGGGGGCAGCACCGCTCCCTAGAAGAAGGGACAGAAGAAGGGACACATGCGGCATGGGGACCAGGTGGGATCAGAGAGAGGCTGCGGGCTGCTTGCGGTATATGCAGAGCCTGACTCTCATTCCAGGGGATGTCTGGAGCTGTGAAGGTGTCTCTCTCTCTCTCACTGGGGGAGGGTCAAGGGGGAGGGGGCGGTTTGTTGGTTGGTGTCAGACTCTCTCCATGAGGGGGCTCGGCCGATTTTTGTGTCGCCTAGGGGGCAGCACAAAACCTGCATACACCACTGCTTGCAAGCTCTCTGTCTGTATAAAAGCAGTGTTGAAACACCCTCTGAAGCAATATTTGTACAGTATTGTACTGCAGGAAGTAGTATATTGCTCTCAAATTGGCGAGAACAAGGCAATTAACAAAGATAGAAAGACAGCCTAATATAACCCTCAAAAGTGTAGGTCTTCCCTTTACAGAAAATTACACAGAAAGCCAAGTTGTTAGTGAGTTCTGATTCCTACACCTTCAAAAGGCACTTGGAAACCAAAGGAAACGCTGACAGGAAAAGGTCTGGTAGGCCCAAAGCCACAACAGAATCAGAAGACAAGTTTCTGACAGGCAACAGCTTGCATGACAGGTGGCTCACAAGACAACAGCTTCAAACACAGCTTAACACTGATCGAAGTAAACAAGGCTCAGTTTCAACTGTGAAGAGAAGACTTTGAGATGCAGGTTTGACAGGTTGAGTTTCTGTAAGAAAGCCAGTGTTACGATGGCAAAATAAGAAAAAGAGGCTTGCCTGGGCCATGAAGCACCACCAGTGGACTACTAAAGACTGGAAGAAGGCCTTATGGACCAATTAACCAAAATTTAGATCTTTGGTTCATAATGTAGGATTTTTTTATGCTGTTGAGCAGGTGAAAGGATGGTTCCTCAGTGTGTGACACCAAACATGGCAGAGAAAGCATGATGGTCTGGGGCTCTTCTGCTGAATCCAGAGTAAGTGACTTGCACAGAGTGAGTGGTACCCTGAACTTAAACTACCACAGCATTTTGCAACGCCATGCAATACCCTCTGGTATTGGTCAGGGGTTCTTCCTACAGGAAGATGAAAACCCAAAACATACTTCCAGGCTTTGTCAGAAGTAGACCGTTCAGTTCAGAACTAGACATACAAAAGAACAAGACAGTAGGCTTCAAATCATGTAATGGCCAGCACAATCTCCAGACTTAGACCTCTTTCACACAGGCGTTCCATATGTCCGTTTTTCATCTGTCCGTTTATAGATGGAAAACGGGCCCCCACGTATTTCTATGGACTTGCGGATGTAAACGGAATATCTTTTTACATCCGTTAATGTCCGCATCCGTTAACATCCATTTTTTGGAACGGAAGAAAACCCTATTTTTCTTCCAAAAAAAACAGAAGAGACAAAAAACGGATGTCAATGGACATAAAAGGACCAAAAACAGATGAACATGGACAAACTGATGAAAAATGGATGTAAACCAATGTAAACGGATGAAAAACGGATGAAAAAACTGATGTAAACAGATGAAAATACGGATGTAAACTCATCCGTTTTTTCTTTGAAAAAACGTGACTGAGCTGAAGAAAAAAAACAGAACGCCTGTTTGAAAGGACCCTTAAACACCATCGAGCTGGGTTGAGATGAATTGGACAGAACAGTGAAAGCAAAGCAACCTACAAGTGCAACACATTTGTAGTAACTTCTGCAACAGTGTTGGGAAGAACTATCCAAACAAATATTTGATTTCCGTTGTAGAAAGAATGCCACGAGTGTGCTTGGCTGTTATATCTGCAAAGGGTGGCTACGTTGATGAGTCAAACATTTAGATTACTATTCCATGATGTCCAATTGTTTATGTGTTCTATGCTTTATTTTCAGAGTATATTGGGACATTCAACTGTGTAAAACACACACACACACACACACGATAAATGAGTACACCCCAACAGATTTGTCAGAAAACCTTTACTGTACTTTCAGAATCAACATTTTCTATGAGGCACTATACTACAAAATACTCCCACAAATGCGGGCCATCGCAAACAAGATTTGTTCATTTGTACACATAAAGTATTTTTCCTGACAAATTTAGTCAAGACCATGTTGCAAAAATGAATACACCCCGATGAAAGTCTTAAGAGCAAAGCTAAATTTTAGACAACAAAATCCTAATTAAAAAGAATTCATCTAAAGGTGAGTCTAATTATTCATTAAACTTGTCCAGCAGACAGGTGACTATAAAAGGGCGATACTTAAAGAAAACCCCTTCCCAATTCATGCTGCCAGCAATGGCACCACATGGAAGCGAAACGTTGCAAGGCCTGAGAAAGAACATAGTTTCTTTACACAAGAAATGTTAAGGCTACAAGAAGATCAACAAAGCTTTATTTATCAGTCAGCATACTGTAGCAAAAGTGATACAAAAATGTAACAAAGATGGAACTGCAACCATCTCACAGAGACGCCCAGGCTGTCCACAGAAGTTAACACCTTGACAGGAGCATCTTCTGATAAGAAGGATTGAAGAAAATCTTTATGCATATTCACTGCAGTTAGCTAAAGAAGTAGAAAGCCAAACTGGAGTTATTGTAAGCTCTCCTAGATTGTAAGCTCGAAAGAGCAGGGCCCTCAATCCCCTCATGTTTTGCATTGTATTGGTATTGTTCTGTCACATGTTCTGTCCCCCTTTGTAATGTACAGCGCTGAGTGAACTATTGGCGCTTTATAAATACTGTATAATAATATAATAATGGTTTCCCTTGACGCAATACAGCATACACTGCAGAGGAATGGCATGCATGGGTGTCGTTGACGAAGGAAGCCTCTCCTAAAGCCCATGCAAAAAAAGCCTGCCTAGAATTTGCCAGGGCCCATGCTGAAAAATACTACTGGGACTCTGTACTGTTGAGTGATGAGACCAAGGATAATGTTTTTGGAACTGATGGCTTAAAAACTGTATGGGGTCGCAAAGGTGAGGAGTACAAATAAAAATGCATGGTGCCTACAGTGAAACATGGTGGTGGCAGTGTCCTTCTGTGGGGCTGCATGAGTGCTGCTGGTGTCGGGGAGCTGCATTTCATTGATGCTATCCCGAATTCACAAATGTACTGCTCTATAATGAAAGAGAAGATGCTACCATCACTCCATGCCCTTGGTCGTCGTGCACTTTTCCAAAAAGACAATGATCCCAGACACACATCTAAGGCCACTGTTGCATTTTTAAAGAAAAAGGGTGAAAGTGATTCAGTGACCAAGTATGTCTCCTGATCTGAACCCAATCAAACACCTATGGGGAATTCTGAACAGACATGTTGAGCATCACTCTCCATCCAGCATCCAGGCTCTAATAGAGGTCGTTCTTGAAGAATGGAAAAAGATAGATGTTGCAATATAATGCCAACTTGTGTATTCCATGCTAGAAGACTTGGTGCTGTCCTTGTAAATCATGGCGTTCATACAAAATACTAGATGTAATCGTTTTTGTTGTGTATCCATTTTTGCATCAACTTATTTGAGTAAAACTGAAGATTTTGTAATCTAAGTTATATTATTAACCTTACTTTCATGTAATGAGCTAAGCAAATGTTCTATAGAATTCAGTTTTGGCAAAATTTTGGAAATTGTTCTTGTGTTCATTGAGATTCAAATCTTACTATTCATAAGGGGTGTACTCATTTATGCTGAGCAAATTGTGTGTATATATGTATATATATATATATATATATTTAGATCTCTTGCACATTGAAAATCATTTACTGACAGGTTAATCTATACAGAATGATTCAGTTAGGCCACTTACCCATACATGTTTGTGATAAACCCTACAAGACTAAGTACAGACATAGACTTGCCAAGGTCAAGATGTAAGAGGCAGTTTTCTTTAAAGGATATCTGCCCACTGGTGCATCATAATCCTGCTTGTGTGATTGACTGGTAATATGTTGTCTCCTATAACCAAAGAACAGAGAAGTAATACAGTGATGACTAGAGGAGAATCACTGGGGAGAAGTGTGTTTAATCACTAGAAAACAGGCTGCGCATATATATATATATATATACACATATACATATATATACATATACACACACACACACACACACACACACACACACACACACACACGGGGCACTGATTAACAGCGTTGCCTTGTGCTTCACATTATCTTGCCTTACTGTTGACGCTTTGTATAGCAGAATACAGTCCATTAGCAAAGTGCTATCTTTTGTAGTCATTCTGTCAGTAAACCACCACAAGCAACCATTTTCATTATGATTACAAATGTAGGTTAAATTGGTTTGTAAATGTAAATCCCCTCTAATCAAACATTCACAACCACATTCAAGAACTGCAATTAAAGCCAAACTCCAGACAATCAACTACATACAAGGGTATTAGGGGTTTTGTGCTTTTTTTGATGCGCACTGAGGGACCCAAGAATTTGTTGGTACCAAAAAAGAAAGTTTATTACAACAGAGAAATGCATACAATACAAATACAAAAAACAGTACAATTGAGCAAAAGTGACAAGCCAATGCAGAGGTGATTCATTGTTGTTAAAACAAAGTGAGTATGTATACAATGTGAGTCTGTATACAATGTGAGTATGTAAGCTTTCAAAATAGTATATACAAGGTACTATTGGATCGGCAAAGAAAAGTAGCAAGTTGACATTAAAAAAAAAGTGATCATATGATGTCAGATATGTCAACATGGATAATCAGACTGAGCCTGCTGTGCTTAAAGTCAATGATACATAAACTTCACTAAAATAAAGGAGAGATAATAGCGAGATAGTATTAAAAGACAGAGTATCTAAAAGAATATTATGAAGAAAGCAAAAGAGAGGTATGGAAGAGAAGAAAGATGAAAAGAGAGAGGGAAGAGGTAGAGAAGGGAGGAAGGGGGACCACAGAGGTCACTCAGCAATACCCTCAAAAAGGGTAGGAAGGTAAAGGACTTTGCTAACTATCAAAGTTGGATCAAATTGAAGGTGTGCTTTGAAGAAGGTAGGTAGTCTAACCATGGCTGCCATATGGAGAGAAACTTAAGGGACAGAGACTTCCACACACGCACAATAAGTTGTTTGGTTGCTATAAAAATATGTGTGATTAAAATGCAGCTACACCACAGGACATATTTTAATGGCCTGTGGAGGAGAGCACAGTAAGAAATTCACAAAATAAGGTACTTTCTAGTAGCAAAGACATTCAGTGTGGTGGCCAAGATAGGGTCGTAAAAAATTCTAGAGTGATATTCAAAATATGGGGGAGTTTTCTCTTTGCTGGCTGGACTAGTCACCTTGAACAACTAAAATGTGTAGCTGATATGCTACTAAAAGTGAAAAGTGGTAAAAAGGGGGAGGGGTTTGGGGAATGAAAACACTTGCTTGGGAAAAAGAATAAAAGAAGGGAAGGAATGGATGAGAAGAGAGGAAGAAACTCGAGTGCTTTAACCAGTAGGCCTCAGCAACCTCTATTGAGGTAGGTTATAAAGAATGCAGAGTACGGTCAACGTTCACCTGACTATTACAGTCTTTCTATGGGCTCCAAACCTTAAGGTATTAGGCATGTATGTCTTCCAAGATTGAAAAGATTGAAATTAGTTTCTCAGGCTCATGGTGCCCATGAGCCTCTGCTTTACTTCACCAACATTAATAAAGGGTTGTCTTCATGCCCAGACCAGAATTTGACAGGCGGCCAGGAACACAAACGCTACCAGTGTCCTCTGATTCTTGATAGGGATGTAATAGGTTCATGTAACTGGGCCTCCCAGGGTTTGCGAGCTAGGGATATCAAGGATGGATTGAATCATGGCATAAATCTGCATCCAGAACCAAATTGCTTTGGGACAAGGACCCAGGAATTGTTAAACAGTCATGTTAGACTGTGCCTACAGACGTTTGGGACACTGGCAAACAAAAAAGCTGTAAGCTAGACCCAATTTAATCCCTCCTCTAACCAGCATGTCTCACATTCTTGCGTGTGTCCTAGAAGGTTGGATGCCTTTTCTTCATCTCTGTTGAAAAAGTCTATTTTTTGCTAGCCTCTGCACTTCATAGAATTTCTTTGGAATAGTTGGCTAAGTTCACACTATTGTATGCCACTAATGCATGCAAAGCCACTTGTGTCCCTGACATGTGAGAGAAGCATGCTGCTCTTTAATAGATGCATGGAGGGCCATTAATTCTTAACATTCTTCACATTTTCTTGCATGCAAAACCACATGGTGCTGCAGCATCCATGCAGTGCGATTTTCAAAAAAGGTCTAGGACTTCTTTCTCAGCATTACTGTGGGTAGGGCAGCCCATTCATTTCATGGGCAGCAGATCTGTACAGGTCCCTGTAGATTTCATTTGCATGCTCCAGAATTTTAGTTTGCTGAAAATGTAGTTTTAATAAAATGGAACAAAAGGTAAAAAGCCCAATTCAATTCTCACACTTTTTCTCTGTATAGTTCTGTTCCACAAGCTTTTAGATTCCAACCAACTTTGCTTATAAATGCCTTAAAATAACCTTTTCTTTCTGTAGAATTGCACTTGCCCTTTAACACTTCAATGTTCTGTTTTGATATAGAAGAGCAACAGCCATACCCTTCAGACTTTTAGAGAGGGGTACATCTCACTAGATCTGTTAAGCTGGGTATACTAGTGGAATTTTGTACAAACATTTGTATGAAACAGAATTTTCAAATGTCATTCAAAAGTAATTCAAGATCATGTTTACATGTAACATTTGATTCAAATTCATACATTCAAGAAAAATGTTCTGTCCTACTTCTTCATATTATTTTGTCACTGGGGTCGATACCAAACTTCGATTTGACCCCACTAATGATTAGAAAAATGAACAAATGTTCTTAGAACGTTCTTACAATGATATATGTTTAATGAAACTCTGCAAGTGTGAACACAGCTTTAGATTACAAAAGCACTGGGCAGCATGCTCATACTCTGGTACTTACTGGATTACTTAATCATATCTAGACACACTTTGCTACTGCTGTAGCGGGAAAGTGGAGGCAAGACTTAGACATGGGAGGCTGGTATACTACATCTACATGGCTGCATATTTATTTCTGGGATTTCAGTTTGATTTTAGAGTAGAATTCCATCAATAGATTTTTGTTTTGTTTTGGAAACAGAAGGAATTGGTGACAGGTGTCCAAGTCAATGTTGGGAATTTAAAAAAAATGACAGTTGCTACCGCAATCATAGTTGAAGCGAAGGCTTCCAATGGGGCACCTGCTCTGAAAACGAATGTAAAAGGGTGCGATCTGATCAAAAGACTCACTTTTACCAGTCTGCTAAACAAGACAGATTTCTATAATAATATTTCAAATAACCACAGAAGTTCTTTGTCGTCACTATCAGTTCTTGTACAATGAAATTTTAGCATTTCATCTGCTTCAATGACTTCTTATATTAGAAAAAAATCAGTGAAAGAATCATCATTCTGTAATTGTTGCAAATGAATACACTGCTTAAAGATTTCATTTTAAGTCACTTCAAAGCCGTCAGCCTCATCTATTTCATCCTAGAGCTGGAATTCAGTACATTACTTTAAATCCATAACAATATGCTAGAGTAGTGCTTTTAAGAAGACAAACAATGTAAGCCTTATCCATTGTTCAAAGGGAATATTAAAGAGAATAGAAGCTGTGGGATTTAAAAAACAGTTTAATCTTAGAAAACACACAGGTCTTTGAATCCCAGGAAACTGCATCAAATTACTTTTAAAGTCTTTATATGTGCCAGTGATTGCATGCAGTAGTAAACCAGTGTTTTCCAACTCTGCGGGATCCTTGAGATAGGTGAATGACTATATTTGTAATGACAATGAAATAACTTTATGTTATTAAAGCTGAATTCAAAATCAGAAATTAAAGAGATTAGGTTGAATGGTAACAAAGGGTAAAAAAAATCTTACGAACAAAATATATGAGATTGAAAAACATTGTAGGATGTATTCAGTGTTAATTAATTAGTTTACCTAAAACCAATATGATTAATGCTGGATTAAAAAGCGATAGAGTGGAGCTTGGTAGGTTTGAGTCAATTAATTGTATCCTATGTCTTGGATATTCCAGTGATAATTAATGAATCACTTATTGTGCACTTCGGCTGTTTCAGAGCCTGCTGAACTTCACATAATCTGAAATAAATTTAAACTAGGGACTAGGTACTCTATTATAATGATCAGAACAGGCGTGAAAATCCCAGAACCTGATTATAGATCTCACAGAGTTCAGAAAGAAGGAAGAAATCATCAGGCGTTTTAAGCTACTGATCCTTTAATCGGAGTTTTCTATAATGCACTGCACTTAGATTTTAGAAAGCACCTCAGTCACTTGGAGTGTGTTTCCTAAAACTTGCGCTATGTATGTTTGCTTTGTACATCACTAAACATCAAATTTTTCTGCTTTTTTTTGTAAATGAGAGACTGCAAAAAGCGAGGTTGGTGTATATGAGAACAACTATTTTGCATCATAAACAGAATTTCTCAGATCACCTAAGACTGCATTGTGCTGATGTACTACATCTATGCCTGAATGGAAGGGGAAATGAATTATTTATCAAGTAGGCTGTGCTGCCTCTGTGTAACTCAGTGCATTGGTTACAGTTTTGGAGCATCCTTTTAACCCTTTCACCGGCAGACCACTTTTAAAAAAAATTTCTCTCACATATTAAAATACAAATTCTTGACCTGCAAATTACTTTTAATTAATAAATGGCAGCTTTTTTGGGTCACCTAATATTTGACCAACTGTTTATCAAATTTATATTTTCAGTTTTAAAAAGCACTAAAATGAATTTTAGTGCATGCAACAATACAATCACCATTTTTAGTGCAAAATGAAAAATGAGGTTGTGTTGAGTAAAAAACAAATATGTCAGTCCTGAAAACTGTGTTCATTTGTAAAACAAAAAAAAAAAAAAAAAAAAAAAGACTACTGTATCCATAAAAGCATCAATCAGTGATACTTTAATGTGTAAAAAAAAAAAAATCCCCCCAGATGATTTACAGTATGCACATTGTAAATTGTTCCAGATTTTTACCTTTTTCTGTTCAGAAGAAAAAGCGGTTTCACCATGTCCTCTCCAGACTGATTCTTGAGTGGGAGGATCTTGTTGATCAATAATCACCCATTGCATGCTCAGTGTACTGAGGAGGAAAGCGGCAGTGTCAGCATCTCTTTAGACATTGTTAAACACTAGCAATTATGTTGCCAAAACTGAAATTCCTGTTACAGGGGACTGAGAAAATCAGTGCACTAATCATACAAGCAGCAAATGACATTGCTGGGGGTATCCTGTAACACCTCCATATTGCCATATTGCATTTATTTTTTTGAAACAGGTTTAGAAATATATAGCAATTGTAGATTTAAATGAAAATGTAACTTTAATTACCAGGAGCTTTGGCGGGTGACCCAAGGAGAGGAGGATCAGGGCTGCTCTGTGAAAACCCATTACACAGAGCCGGTAAGTATGACATGTTTGCTATTTTAAAAGAAAAAAAAAACTGGTGCATTTACAATCACTTCTAAAAAAAAGAAGAAAATATAAAAAAAATTATTTTCAATTAGATTAAAAAGTATCAAAGAAAAAAGAAATAATATACACACACACACACACACACGTCCTTGTTCACATTGGCATACTACAGTGTACACCTGTGCGAGGGGCTGTGTTCGCTTGCACAGGGATCAGGGATGCATGTGTGTTCCATACATCCCATGTAGTGAGGCAGGCCATAAATTCTACAATTTTCCTGTAGATTTACAAAAACCACACGAGGTCAAACCTAAACACATTCAATTTGTATGCAATCAGGCAGCCCTGTGCACTACATAGTTGAATGCAAATCTAAAGGAAATTGAATTAAAATTAATGTATGCCCAGGTTAAGTCCCATTCATTTTAATCGGTATGCAAGGATTACACATGCACAGCTGATGCTCTCAATTTGACAGATGTGCAGGTGCATGATTACTAACGCACACTATCTGTTCAAGGCTGTGAACCTGCACAACATGTCCTTTCATGGGTGTATACAATGGTATGCCTGTGTAAAAAACACTATATATATATTGCATATACTATATGTGTCACATATATACAGTATATACAATATGTTACATATCTCACACACACAGTATATTACATTACTTTCTCTGTTGGCGTGCCCTGATGGAGGAAGAAGAAAGTCAATTAACTCCCTCTTCACATCTCAGCCGATTCTCTCCTCTCTCCCTGCTAACCCCATCTCTGGGCTGGTGAAGGTGGGATGGAGATATTGCACACAAACAGCCATTGATGTGGTCAGTTTGCACTTTCATAAACCAGCCATTTGTGTTAGTTAATTACAGAAGCGTGACGTGAGATAAACAGCGATTATCATGATCGATTGCAGCTTATCCCATGTTTCATAAATGTACATCATATCATCAAAAGATTCAAATGAATCTGGAGAAATCTCTGCGCACAAAGGACAAGGCCAAAACGCAATATTGGATGCCTGTGATTTTATTTTTTTTTAATTCATGTTATGCTTACCTGCTGTGTGCAAAACCTCTGGGCTCCTTTTTTGTGTGCCATCATAGGAAGTTGCTTCCTATGGTGGCACATGTGGAGGCTCGATCCTGAGCCACACTGAGTTTGTTTATTGACACACACAATGCTGCTATGCCTTGCCCTGTCCTCACTGGATTCGAATGACAGCAGCAGGAGCCAATGGAATGGTTGCTATGGGGGCATTCATGCAGCTTGGCCCCACACCCCATGGCTCCCACTGCTGCTTCCATGGCCAGTGAGGAAAGAGACGCTGCTCTCAGGCACAGCACTGGATCAAGATTGAGTTTATATAAATATAAGAGGGGGGCTGTACACAAAAGGTTTTTGTACCTTCATGCAGGTAATGCATTAAGGTAAATAAAAAAAACCTTCTACCTATACAACCACTTTAAAGCTCTATCATGCAAAGAATATATGAACATGATCCAGAAATGCTGCAATCTTGCCCAAGGCAAAGCGCATTTAAAATGGTCTGTTGCAAAGTGGAAAACTGTTCTGTGGTCATTTCGAAAGCCTGCATCTCTTTTGGTATGGGGGTGGATTAGTGCACATGAAATGGGCAGCTTGCACATCTGGAAAGGCACCATCAATGCTGAAACACATATCCAGTTTTAAGAGAAGCATATACTCCCATCCAGACCTCTTCTCATGGAACGTCTTGCATATTTCAGCAGAACATTGCTGAACGGCATCTGCAACAGCATGGCTTCATAGTCCTGCATGCAGTCCAGACCTTTCACCAATTAAAAATATTTGACACAACTTAAAACAAACAAAAATACAAAAAAGTTGACCAAGGACTGTTGAGCCGTTAGTATCCCTATATTAAGCAAGAATGGGACACAATTCCTCTCCCAAAACTCCAGTAACTGGTCTCAGTTGCCAGGTATTTAGTATTGTTAAAAGATGATATACTACACCATAGTAAACATGACCACGTCCCAACTTTTCTGAGATGTGTTGCCGTCATCAATTTAAAAAATTATAATTTTTTCCTTAAAATGGTGCATTTTCTCAGTTTAAAAAATTGATATTTCTATTTTCTTTTGTGAATATAATATGGGTTTTCTGAGATTTGAAGATCATTACATTGTTTTTATGTAGATTTTACAGTGTCCCAACTTTTTTTTGGAATTGGGGTTTGTCAAAGATGAACTTAGCCATTAAAGTGGAAGTAAAGGCCAATATAAATCAGTATAAAAATGTTGCCTCTTACTGTCTATACAGCATACCATCTTGTAAAAGAGTAGCATAAATACCTTTTTTACTTTTTATTCAGCTCAAGTGCAATCTTATGATGCAGAAGCAACAACTGACCTGCATTCACAGAGCCATGGTATGACCTACTGGCGGCTTCCATTGCCCCGTTCATTGTTAGCGCTCCGTCCAAGCCGCTAACACAGGAAAGGTGGCCCGCTGCTTCTGGACTGAATGACCACATTCCAAGCGTAAAAAAAAAAAAAAAAAGTATAACTGCTCTCTTTTATAAACCGTATGCAGCATAGGTAGGAGGAGCAGAGGCAACATTTTAAGCAGACTTATACTAGCCTATACTTCCACTTGAACACTTAATGAGGAGCCTAGAAATATTTCTCACTCAGCGTGTGTGGTGATACACAATGGGACTGATTTAGTATAACTGGAGCAGCTGTTCATGGTAGCCAGCTCCAAATTTCAACTTGTTCAATTAAGCTTTGACAAAAAGAAAAAAAAAAGGAAGCAAATTGGTTTCTGTGTAGAGCTGCACTAGATTTTGCACTCTCCAGTTTTAGCAAATCAATCTGTGTGTTGCACAATCATTGTTTTTATGCACGGCCTTCAATGTACTTCCCAACTCAACATCCCGATGCTGTGATTCCACACACACCCCTGTAAAATGATCAGTTGGCTATGAAGCAAACCAAGGGTTTTATACTACAGCCCTGAGCTTGCCGAGGGCTGTAGCCTTTTTCAATCAAGGTTCCTTGGCAAAATGTCTAAAAATTGCCAAAAACATTTATACAAGCCAACAGGTGGGACAAGCCTGCCTTTTAGTTACACAAAGCCATAGGCTTTCATCGGGCACCATTACAACCTTCTAACCACCAGTTAATAAGGAGAATGTCAGTTGCCTGTAAAGCACCCTTGTTTAACTCCACCCCCGCCCATCTACAGTGCTGGGGTCACATTAGCTCAGTGATAGAGAAAAGACACAAAGAGAAACACTGGCATACTAGTCAGTACCAGTGTGAAAAAGTGTATTTGCTTTTGAAGAATAAATCACCTCTAATGTTGGGTGTCCTACATGTGTGGATGTTGCTGCATTATATAAAACTATTTTTTTTACATTTTAGAATGGTGTTCCTCAGGACTGTCCATAAATATTTTAAGGGTGCCTTGACTGAAAATAAGGTTGAGATACACTGGTATATATCACTGGCAGCAAAAGGGGCTGAGGACTCACTTAAATTCCAATTTGCACTTTTTAACCACCCTACTTTGTGGACTTCCTTTAGGTAAATATTTATCTGCAGTCTTGCTCCTTAGAGCTCTATTGTGTGTCCCTGCCCAACAGGACAAAACCTTTCCTTCGAGCAAGCCCTTAAGGTCACACTTGTGATTCCTGCCATTTATTTCTATGGCTTTGTACTTCATGTGGAGTATGACTACCTGTATAATAGAATACTCCTTCCAATGTAAGGGGGTCCTTCTCCCACTGACCATTAATCTTTGAGGGCCTTTCACCACCTGTGTAAAGTAACATTTCACCGACAACTACCGTAATCTAAAAGGGGGGGGGGTTCACTGACTGCCAATGTAAATGGGCACTTTTCCACTATGCAAGTTAGCATTTCTCCACTAACCACCAGTGTGAGGAATACTACAATACTTATTAATGTTTCACAACTGTAGATGTAGATGAGATGTAGTTCCCCAAATGCCCATTCACATATATGCGGATTGAATCGCATCCAAACCGCACGATATGTGAAAGAACTTTGCTTCCTATGGTGCCTGTTCACATATGTACGATGCAGATTCAGTTCAGTTTTAAAGAGTCATCCGATTTCTAAGCAGTGCAGTCCAGTTCAGGTGGGGATTACAGGCTATTGACTTATGGGAACAGTTCCTAAACCGCATGTGTGTGAACAGGATAAGATCCTCAGCTAATCCTCTCCTGAACCTGATGTAAACCACTGAACAACTACTGTATCAATTAGCTGTCAAGCCCGAGTTTAAATCCACACCGCACAGCTCTGAGACCTGAAAGTTATATCAAAGGTTCCTTCATGTTTAAACGTTCGAGAGAGACTGGACCTAGATTCTAGAGTACTTAGGATCCAATCATTGCAGTTAAGTTCAGCATAGCGATGTCTTATCTGGATATTTATCAAATGTAGCCATTTCTTTTAAGCCAGACATTTTAAAAATGTTCTACACTATCACTAGGAGCTGAATCACCTTCAGGATGACTTGCACAGGATGTGCTGTAACTGGAATACAGAGATGGGATCTTACATAATGCCTAATCACTCTCATTAGGAATCCACAAACATCCTCTCAGGAACAAACACATTAATATTACACTATGTTAATAGCAGTATTTTAATATCAATGTTAAGTACATAAAAGGTGTAACACACAATGCATACATCAGACTTCTTAAAACAGTTTTTACATAAAGTAGTAAAAGCAGCCAAACTCACAGGGGTATCTATCAATCCAGGTGCAAGGGGGCAAAGTTTAAAATTGGAATAGTAGATATACAATCTGCTAGCTGGTTCTGTATCCAACCCCCTCCCCCCCATCCACCCTTCCCAATCTAATGAACACCAACAGCTCTGTACAAAAAAGTAAACTCTATAATAGTTTGGGATCAAATTTAAACTGAGGTTTATGATTTTAGCTACGTAAAATATTAAACAAATGTAATACAGAATTAAATCCATTACTCAGGGTTACCAGAAAACTATATTTATGCCCTGTATGGGGCTAGCAAAGAATGAGAAATCTTTGCATTATCAGTAGTGGCAGGCAACATACTGCTGAAAAGGAGAGGGTGGGACTACTAAACAATGGCCAGCATAGTACTGACCACCAATCTTCTTTGCACTACACTGTCTGCACCTGCTGAAACTGCATAGAGTGTAAATACTGTGTGGCCCTGTGAAGCCTGGAACTGGTACACATCACATATGTATTCAACATGCCCATAACTCCTTTTATTAAGTATATCTGCATGAAAGCCTTAAAAAGGCTAAAGACTATACAGTTATAGAAAACGTATCTAAAAAAGGTTTGCGTTTCACTTCCCTGTGCATATGCAGTTCGTTTACTCAGCACCTTGCTTGATAAACTTCCCTCATGATGTGGCAAACAAGGGATTAAACAGCAAAAAACATACAAAAGAGCAAACTGATCTAAAAAGATATCCATTTGCTCCTGTGCCAACGGCCATCACGATTAAGGCCCACCGGCTCCTGCGCCAGCGGCCGTTATGATGAAGGCCCACCGGCTCCTGCGCCAGCGGCCGTTATGATGAAGGCCCACCGGCTCCTGCGCCAGCGGCCGTTATGATGAAGGCCCACCGGCTCCTGCGCCAGCGGCCGTTATGATGAAGGCCCACCGGCTCCTGCGCCAGCGGCCGTTATGATGAAGGCCCACCGGCTCCTGCGCCAGCGGCCGTTATGATGAAGGCCCACCGGCTCCTGCGCCAGCGGCCGTTATGATGAAGGCCCACCGGCTCCTGCGCCAGCGGCCGTTATGATGAAGGCCCACCGGCTCCTGCGCCAGCGGCCGTTATGATGAAGGCCCACCGGCTCCTGCGCCAGCGGCCGTTATGATGAAGGCCCACCGGCTCCTGCGCCAGCGGCCGTTATGATGAAGGCCCACCGGCTCCTGCGCCAGCGGCCGTTATGATGAAGGCCCACCGGCTCCTGCGCCAGCGGCCGTTATGATGAAGGCCCACCGGCTCCTGCGCCAGCGGCCGTTATGATGAAGGCCCACCGGCTCCTGCGCCAGCGGCCGTTATGATGAAGGCCCACCGGCTCCTGCGCCAGCGGCCGTTATGATGAAGGCCCACCGGCTCCTGCGCCAGCGGCCGTTATGATGAAGGCCCACCGGCTCCTGCGCCAGCGGCCGTTATGATGAAGGCCCACCGGCTCCTGCGCCAGCGGCCGTTATGATGAAGGCCCACCGGCTCCTGCGCCAGCGGCCGTTATGATGAAGGCCCACCGGCTCCTGCGCCAGCGGCCGTTATGATGAAGGCCCACCGGCTCCTGCGCCAGCAGCTGAATGTTTTTCAAGTTTCCAAGTTCTTCCAACGAATCCTAGCAAAAAAAATACAGATTTTTAGTTATGATTTATATAAAACCAACACCTTACATAGTAGTACATATAGGATTATTAAATAAATAAAAAAAATAAAAAATAAAAAAAGGGAAAGGTGCTTGCTTATAGCGGTTTCTCTGCAAGTGAATTTACACAATCAGATTTTTTTATTTCTCTTTTAATTGTAGAGTGGGAAAGGGTTAGACCAAAAAGATAACCCCATAATTCTTCTAAGAGGTAAGCAATTTGTCTTGTAAAGATTTCCCTTACGAAACCCATTGAAGAGCCATTTCTATTGATATTTGAATATCTAACATAATTGGTTATCATGGCCTTCTGTATACAAGAAGCACTGACTTCTTGGCATTCTGCACTAGAAAATGTACATGTTGATTAGCGTCGTTAAAGTGGACCTAAACTCAAAAGATCTGCCATGCTATAGACAACAATCAAATGTAGTTTGTGCCTAAGCAGTACCCTGAAAAATGAACCTTTTGTCTTGAATTTCTCCTGAAAAATAGCAGCGAACTTCCTGGTATGCAAATGTGTGTATAGCCTACTACTGTATAAGTGTGATGTGTAAGGTACTGTTGCCTCTGCTAGTCTCACAAGATTTGGAGTGAGATATGCTGATGTCACTACTGTCTTGCTTATTGTTCTCCTTGCTGGAGGGTCTGAGGTCAGAAAGCAAAGCCCTGCCTCTAAAAAAGATGGTCACCTCCCCTAATAGCAACAATGTAGAACGAGGCAGGGTAAGCCCCTAATGGGGAAAGATCAGCTGCACGGTGAATACAGTATAGGTGATCAGTATATTGCCCTGTCTGTTTTTGTAGAGCTTCCAGAGTTCAGATCCTCGAAAATTGAAAGCCCCCACCCCAATAGCTTTCGTGACTCAAATCACCTGTAATGAAGAATTTCCCACATCATGGAAGCAGCTGGATCCTGCAGAATGTTCCCTGCAGGGATGCCTGGTTCTCTTTCTGCTGCTGAGCCTCTGGTGCTGTGGGGGTTAAATACCTTTTCTTTATGATGCAGCTGTGAAGAAGTTCCCGAATAGCACTTGCCCCATCACCCATTGAGAAATTCTCATTACTTTCAATTGAAAATGTTATTAGGGGGGGAGAGAATCTTGTGACTCACTCCCCCTCACATATTGCGCTACTAGTAATGAGGGCAATGAAAGTAGATTTCTCAATAGAGGAAGAGTGGGCGGGTCCTCATCGGGAACCATTTTAATGCAGCTTCATAATGGACTCAATGTTATTAACCCTCTCAATGGCATAAGTTTAGCAGCAAGAAGCAGTGTTTTTTTTTTTTTAATACAACCCAGCTGCCTGCATGATGTTGAACAATTGGAAAGTGAGGTGCACAAAGCAGGGTTAGGCTAAGTCTCCCTCACCCTCATTACCATACACAGAACTCAAGCTATGGGATGTCAAACCCTTTAGTAGGAAAGACCACGCGCAATTCTATTTTATTGCTGATAATGAGATCTGCCAGAACAGTACTGACAGGGTCAATTATGGAAGACAGTAACTCTTAATACTACATATGAAAGGCAAGCATCAATTTTGGTGCTCACACAAGAGTGAATAAATTCAGGCAACAAGGTTTCATTTGTTTTTTTCACATTTCTGTTATGTGAATGGTAGCATGTATCAAATATAAAGTTGGAGTTATCCCAATTTGGCTGCAAAAGTGGATAAACACTAAGGATTGAGAGTCAGCTTGTTTCCTCAAATGACCAGAAGTTTAATCAACTATGATATAGTTGTTTTGTAAATAAAGAACTACTTTTTTTTTTTACATAACTTGTATGACTTGCTTTTTCGAACTACAATGGATGCTGGCCAAGACCATTGTTATTAAATAGTGAGATCATAGAAATTCTGATGTCGGACATACAGTTTGAAATTAAAAAAACAAAACACAAAAGAGTTGAAAGACTTTAGCCCTGGTTCTCACAGCAGTGTGACTTGAAATGCGATTTGAGAGTTTCAAATCACATGACAAGTCACACTCTATTGACGGCAATGGAACCTTCCAACCAGTGTGACTCCAATTTTGCAGTGCCGAACCAATTTGAAAAAAATTCTACACCATTTTTTGCAATTTCAGGTGGGACTTGCATAGACATCGGTGCATTAAGTCGCACAGATGTCAAACAAATCGTCCCTGAAGTAGCACTGACATGCAGCTTTGAAATCAACTTCAAGTGAAGTCGCACAATTTCATAGTCAGATTCAGTGTGAACAGACAGTTAATGTCATGTAGTTTTTTTTTTTTCTTCTTTTGCGTGGGAGTGACCAAAAACGCACCTCTCCATTGAAATGAATGGAGATCGCAGGAAACGCACCAACAACCCACCCGTGTAGTGTTTTTTTAGTCAGGTTTTATAAAAATTGCACCATAAATGCACTAAAAATGCAGCAAAAATGTATGAGTTTTTGCTATGGATCGGTGTGAAAGTAGCCTAAAAGGGAAAGAGGTTTATAATTTGTACAAAAGGCAGACATATTTGCTCCTCAGACATGCAGGCTCTGCTTCCAAATTATTAGTGTTGAACAATGGCTATCCTAGATTACTCCTTTCATTCAGTGCAACTCTTGTGGGTCCAACTGGAAACAAACATTTCAGGCCTCCTGCACACGAGGCATCTAGCTCATGTGCATTCAATCATGTTTTAGTGCACCTGTCAGCTTTAGTGCACCGTCAGCTCCTGCACACTGCTTTGTATGGCTAGTGTAATGCGCACACACACAATGCACACTGTGTCAGAAAGCCCGCTGCAGTCGCACTATAATTCGCTGATCGCAGACATTAGTATAAAATAAACAAATTATAAGAGATAGAGATTATATATCTATTTATCTATCACCATTTGTAAACTATAAATTTCACGTAAACCAGTCAATTTACATGTACTGGAATTTTTATTTAGCAAAGACATGTAGCAGAATACATTTTGGCCTAAATGTATGAAGTAATTTGACTTTCAATTTTTTACTTGACATGTTTAAAACACAGAGGCGATTAAATACGACTAAAAGAAAGCTCTATTTGTGGGGGAAAAAAAAAAGGACATAAATTTCATTTGGGTGCAGCATTGCATGACCAAACAACTGTCAGTTAAAGAAATGCAGCGCCGGATTGCCAAAAATGGCCTGGTCTGGTAGAGGGGTAAAGCCTCCAGTGGGCAAGTGGTAAAAAAAAAATAAAAATTTTTTAATACATATATATCTATATCATAAGGTTTTGGAAGAAACCAGCTCAGTACAGATCAGTCTTGCCCACCCCCAAATTACTCACCTGTCAAGGCTGCTGCAGTAGAAATATTCAGACTGTAAGATTCCTGTAGCAAACCTACTTTGAGATCAGCCTGTTAAAAATGGAAGAATCTCCTATTAATACCTTCAGCATGGACAAACGTCTGTACTGTAAAGTCCGATTAACAATACTGTGCTTAAGATGCAAAGGCAAATGGCAAAACACAAATAAAAACAGAACTTAAAAGGATAAGTTCACCTTTTGAGAAAAAATAATACATGCATATTTTTGCAGAATCAGTGGATCACAATTGAGTGATCAGTAGATCAAGAGTGCAACGTCAGGCTTCCACAGACAAGTCCTACAGCTTTCAGCCCGCACACCTCTACAGACTGTCAGGTTGAAAGCTGCAGAGCTTGTGAATGAACTACAAAAGGCGTTCATCAGGGCCCTTGCACTTCACTGAGAACTACAAGCCATCTGCCACAGGGACAGACGGTAGGGAACAAACTGCCTATCTTTACTCTTCAATGTTCTGGCCATAAGACAAACACAAGTTTATCACATTTGTATTTTAGTGATGACTTTATACACATTTTATTTTTATTTTGTTCTTGCCATAAGACTTTCCTACAAGTGACAGTAACACTGACAATGCTGCGATTCTTTCCTCATCTACAACACAGGATAGGATGAGGCTCACTTGTAAAATCTCACAATGAGGTGTTCCCTACAAAATCACCCCATACAACAAGACATACCTTGGAGAGCCTCAGGCTCTGTTTTCTGTCTCATAATACCCTGATATTTGCAAGAAATTCTCAATATAAAAAACATTGTTATCGCAAAAGCTATGGTCCCTCTAAAGCTGGCCAGTATTACATTGGACAGAGGAATCCATTTCTCTCAGTCTGCAGGCTGAACAAGAGAATCAGTAGATTCCTCCATCAATGCTAAACAGTGCAGGTGGAGGAATCTGCACTGCCAGGTGTTGTATTCAGGTAGGCTTTGCAACTGCAGCTGTTTGCTGACCAAACAGTAACTGCATTCTATCAGATGCAGTCACTGTCCGGTTTTTCAAACTCACTGGTGCTGACAAAGCCACACAGGTCTCAATTTCAGTGGAGTCAGCAGGAGTCGTCTGAACTTCAAGCTGTGTATAGCTAGCTTAAAATGGAGCTAAAAAGGTAGAATGTTCCATTTTGGAATAGAGTGATCACCTGTCAGTTTTTTGCCATCTGTGTCCCATAGCTAAAATAGGAAGTGAGAGGAAATCCAACAGCTAGTGTCCCCATTGGACGATTTCCCCTCTGTAACTGTTCTGGGGACAATACAAAGTTTTGGATTTCCCTTCCCTTTCAGGGAGAAAGGTAAACATGACAAATAGAGGGTGAATCTCCCTAATGGGGGCACAGACAGCATTAAAAAAATTATAAATAAAAACTGACAGGGGATCTAATCCCTCTCCACTCTGTCCAAAACTAAAGAAAATTGCCTTTAGTTATACTTTAAGGTTTAATTCACACTGATGGGGGCCATGAAGCTTGCGTTTACTTGGGCACGGCAGCCCATTCATTTGAATAGGCTGCTGTGCATGCGTTTCTGCACAAACAAGGTGCATGCTCCTTTTTGAAAACACAGGCCACAGGGAAAAAGTTCATGAGGTTTCCCTGTAGTTCTGCCAATCGCAGGATGCGTGGGGGTTTCCATTCAGAATGGATGACAGCCCCGCATGTCTCATAAGGGGAACGCAATTTGGAAGCGGCAAGAGATGCAACACCCTCACCTGCAACCAGCCCTCGTAGTGTGAACCAGGGAGCAGTACATTTCTCACAATGCATTGAGGACATGTACCATCAAGGGCACAAATGTCACACTTTGGAGTACACTGTAGTAAAGGGCTGCAACACAATGAATGTTTGCCATTTTTTGTTGTACTGACTATGTAGCAGATGAGTGGTGCAGCCCAATAAGTATGGGGCCCATTTGTATAGAATGGATAATGCCATGTGTTGGGACTCCGCAATGTCTACTAGATACTGCGCCTGTACTGGATTTTACAAATAATTTGTAAATTCAGTCTGCAGTGTCCCCACTGTTTTCTGCACAACTTTACACAGGACACTGGGATTAAAAACAAGACAGGTCACATGACTGACAGGACAATTGGCCAGGCACTCTTCCTCCACTTTTCTCTATGTTCCCATTCATTGAAATGATTGGAGTGTCACCTGCTTCAGAGTCAAAGCAAATAAAGCTCTAGGCACATTGCTATGCTTTATTAATGTGTCAGGGCTTTTTCCCCCTTTCCTAAAGCATTACTAGATATTCCAAGGTCACTGTTACACAGAAGGACTTGTATCAGCCTGTCTAACAAGGAGTGGCAGTATACACAGTCCACCTGTTATACGGCCCCTCCTGTATTTGTTGATGGTGATCAGATATAAGCAGCCTAAACAGCTAACTGGGATAAGGAAACATTAACTGAATGTTATGATTCAACGTAACTACACCGAGACAACTACCAGATACTCAACGTAACTACACCGAGACAACTACCAGATACTCAACGTAACTACACCGAGACAACTACCAGATATTCAACGTAACTACACCGAGACAACTACCAGATACTCAACGTAACTACACCGAGACAACTACCAGATACTCAACGTAACTACGCCGAGACAACTACCAGATACTCAATGTAACTACGCCGAGACAACTACCAGATATTCAATGTAACTACGCCGAGACAACTACCAGATACTCAATGTAACTACGCCGAGACAACTACCAGATATTCAATGTAACTACACCGAGACAACTACCAGATACTCAATGTAACTACACCGAGACAACTACCAGATACTCAATGTAACTACACCGAGACAACTACCAGATATTCAACGTAACTACACCGAGACAACTACCAGATATTCAACGTAACTACACCGAGACAACTACCAGATACTCAACGTAACTACACCGAGACAACTACCAGATACTCAATGTAACTACACCGAGACAACTACCAGATACTCAATGTAACTACACCGAGACAACTACCAGATACTCAACGTAACTACACCGAGACAACTACCAGATACTCAACGTAACTACACCGAGACAACTACCAGATATTCAACGTAACTACGCCGAGACAACTACCAGATACTCAACGTAACTACGCCGAGACAACTACCAGATATTCAACGTAACTACGCCGAGACAACTACCAGATACTCAATGTAACTACACCGAGACAACTACCAGATATTCAATGTAACTACGCCGAGACAACTACCAGATACTCAATGTAACTACACCGAGACAACTACCAGATATTCAATGTAACTACACCGAGACAACTAGCAGATATTCAATGTAACTACACCGAGACAACTAGCAGATATTCAATGTAACTACACCGAGACAACTACCAGATACATGAATAGCAATCTGAGATAAACTGGAATCATAAATGCATCATTTCCTATACACGGATATTTGCAGTAGACAAGGTTACTTTTCAAAATTGCACTCTTATGAAGTACATTGTCTGCTCACTAGAACAGAACCAACCTATACTTCCATAGGCAAGTTCCAGACTACCAAATACTCTCCTGCCACTGGAACGCCTCAAATCTATCACTGCCGGGTTAAAGAAAAAGAAATCCTGCTTTGTTTTCCAGCACCCAAAGGGCCAGATGCCAGGCATGAGCGCTAACATGGTGGGAACTGTGCAAGTGCCCAGAGCAAGTTTTTGCTGGAGCTCACACAGGAATTTTCAGGGCCTGCAGGGGCAAAGCATTGTGCAGCATACTTTGAAGCAAATGTGTTCAGTTCTAGGCACTGTAAGATTCAGCCAACCCATAGACTGCATGGTATGGGCAGAGTAAGCTATAAACTGTTGTCGGAGGATTGAAAAAAACAAAAAAACTCTAGATTTCTGCAATACATGCACATTTTCCCCGGTTGTCTTGATACAAAAGCGGTTTTAAGAGGCCAACTCTGCCTCTGTTCTACCAGAATCCTGCAGGGCTGTCAGCCTCTCGAGTTGTCCCCATTGGATTACAGACTGCATCTTCCCAACATTATGGAGACGGGGTGAGGTTCTGTAGTCCAGCAGGGGGAAATGGAAAGGGCTGACAACACAAAGGTGTTAAGTGGGGAGCACACTGGATTTCTGACAGATAAGCAGGTATTTTTGCTGAATTTTTAAAGGGTTGAACATGGAATTGTGCAAGCAGTGCGAGAATGTACCAATTGTTTCTTGGTGTTGAAATGCATTTTGCAGACAGCACTGTTCTGTACTCTAGCAGTCTGGAAGCACTTTAAAGCGGAGCTCCACCCAAAAGGGGAAGTTCCGCTTTAAGGACTGCTCCTCCGCTCCCCATTAACGTTCGGCACCTTTGGGGAGCGGGTACCCGAATTTGACAGGTACCCACTCCAACTTCCGGTCCAATCGCCTAGGCATGTACTTTACCTTACAATGCTGGCATGTAGTTCATGGTTTCCACAGCTGCACTAAATCTACTCCCTCATCTGGCCTTTATACACACATCACAAAAATGGGAAAATAAATTCATGCAGTTTGAAACACAAACCTGTTTTTTTTATTTTTAATTCTGGTTTCTCCAAGTCACCAGATGAAAGTGCGAATACAGGATCAGAGGTAAAGTATCTCATTGACCAAAAAAAACCCAAAACAAATAAAAACCTTTAAATTTTGCCATGTTGGATAAAAAATAATTGTGTCGTTAAAAGTGGAAAAAAAAAAAAAAAAATTTTTGCCGTTAGTTCTACTTTAAAATACTAAAGGTTCATCCTAAAAAAAACAAAAAAAACCCAACAACAAAAAAACAAACACAAACATGTCATACTCACCTGCTCTGTGCAGTGGTTTTACACAAAACAACCCCACCCTCCCCTTTTCGGTCCCCTGCTTGGGATGCTCCCCCCTGCTGAATACCCCCAAGGCAAGCTGCTTGATCTAGGAGTCTCTGTGAGTCTATAAGACACACAAAGCTTGGCTTGGATACCCCCTCCCCAGCTGTGATGGACATCAGCTGGAGCTAATGGCCGATTTCGTGTCTAAGCCAATGAGAAGGGAGAGACCCAGGAGAGCTGCTGGAGTCTCACTGATGGGGCTCAAGCAAGTATGGGGGGGGCTGAGGGTGGAGCTGCACACTGAAGGTTTTTTTTACATTCACACATAGAATGCATAAAAGTAAAAAGCCTTCACAACCACTTTAGGTGCAAGGCCTCAGTCACACCAGCAATGACATACATTCATATATATGACATTTATATAAACACAGATGTATGTAATGATTTTCAATGGTACACTTCAAACCAAGCATTTCCTTTGAGAGAAAATATAAATCTGTCGATCTGGGAAAATAAAGTTTGTTTTTTCTTCCCAGATTTCTCCAGCATTTAAATAACACCCCAGGATACCAGTGTGAATGTAGTCCAAATATCCCCCAGACACAGGAATTGAACAAGACTGGAGCAGCAGTGCAAGGCAACCAATCGGCTTCTTGCTCAATTAGGCCTTGTCCACACTATGCGTGCAGAAAAACTGACGCACAGATTTCATTCGCAGGGACATGCGTTTTCATGCACACTTCAATGAGTTTTATATACATTGTAGATTCCGGCACAGAAAGAAATCTGTACATGATACTAGTGGTGTGAACAGGGCACATCGAGAACAGTTGATTTTGTTGTGCCCTTGCAGAATGTGTGCAGAAAAACGGACGTCTCTGCACCATGGTGTGAACGAGCCCTTCAATGGGAACTAAACCCTCCTATCTTTTTTCAGCCAAGGAAGCTGCAATCTTATCCTCTGTTTGATCTTCAACTGCCATGGTGCTGCACATGTGACCAGTTATGACAGCAGACATTTGCTTTGACAGTTTGGTTGAGAGTGCAAACATGTGACAGTTAGCAATCCCAGCATTCCAGGATTGTAACTGTTTTTTGAAACTGTTAAATTGATGGGTTTATTATGGCTTCTGTATGAGGGTTCATTCACACCGTACAAGCAACAAAACTGATGTGCAGAATTCACTTGCAGACACATCAATTTACTGCACTTCAATGAGTTTTAGTCTAGGTCAGGGTGGATAAAAATCAATGATTAAAAAAAAAACTGATTTTTTTTATTTAAATCAAGTTTTTTTTAAATAAAATGCTTTTTGAGGAAAATATATTACCATCCAAAGGTTATTCCATCATGAAATAAAGATTAGTTTTTTAATTATGTAGAATATGTTTATTTTTTTGGTAAATAAATTCCATGAATCCATTCACAATGTCATGCTCTTCCAGAGGATTTTGTAAGATTATTGGGCAGTTTCTCTGCCTACAAGATATTATCACAGATGATTGGTTTACTTTTGCAGTTCTCAAAACTGAATTTGACTCAGCGGAGATCACATGCCTCTTCTTCACAGCAAAAATGTTATAACATGAACAGAGTTAAGAAAAAGACCTTCATCCTAACTTCTACAAACCTATGAATACAGAATCAACCCCTTCAGTGCTAAGTTTCAAGAAGTTCAGCGAATAGAATAGAAACAATATTTTTCTGATTGTTTGGAGTGGAATAGATCTGCACAAGAAGAAAGTGAAACTAAGTGTGAGGAGGAAGGGGCTGACAGTCTAAGTTTCTTAAAATATATATATTTTGTTTAGCCAAATTAGTTAACAAACATGGATGTTTAAGCAAATCACATATGCTGGAATGTTATTGTTTCAGTTGAATAAATCTATTTAAATTGTTATTATTAAGGTAATGATTATTTTTCTCCTTCCTAAGTACAACAGAAAAGTTCTCCAAATATGAATGATTAACCTATTAAACTGGGGATAAAAAAACTAATATGAAAAGTTGTTATTCTAAAAATCTTCATCTACTTGCATATTAAAGTTATACCAGCAAGAATTAGTCTTTATGTAGAAAACTAGGATTTAAATCAAGCCTTACTGACTAGTGAATTAAATCAAATCCACCCTGGTCTAGGTTTACACACATGCGGTGCGGTATATCGCATGCGATTCGCACAGAAACCGCACGCCTGTGCAAATCACATGCAAATTGGACGCAGTGCGATTGGAGCCATACATTTTGTATGGCTCTAATCACACCAAAAAGGTACAGGACCCTTTTTATGGTCCACAGTAGAATCGGATCGCACAGGTATTCTCACGCTGGAAATTCCAAACCACATCAGTGTGAACCTGGACTTATACACGTTGCAGATTCCTGCTCAGAAATCAATGTGCACATGATACTAGTGCTGTGAACAGGGCACATAGACGACAACTGATTTATCAGCGCCATGGTGCAGAAAAACTGACGTTTCTGCACCATGGCGTGACCAAGCCCTAAATGAAAGAAGCTGATTGGTTGCCGTGCAGCACTGCTCCAGATTCTGTCCTCACCAGTTTTGGTAAATTCCCCTCTGTCGTATCAGCACAGAAAAAAAACCCACTGCACACATGAAGGCCAAGCTCATACTTGTGCGGGTCAGGACCGCCCACAAACATCACCAACCAATACACCCAATGCTGCTCCTCTGCAGACACACAGGGCGCCGACAATATATAAAGGCAGCCACATACATTCCCAAAACATCTTTGTTTCGTATGCGCAAAGCCACGCGGTGCTGCAGCATCACACAATTCTACGTGGAGAGATTTCATTTAAAAAAAAAAAAAGGGAGGGGTTCAGGACATTTATAGCCCCACATCTGTGGGTAGGGCGGCCCACTGAAACGGAGGAGCAGGACTACACACAGGCTGCACAAGTTTGAACCTAACTTGGGATCAGCGACGGAGCTCCCTACCCCTCCACATACACGTGCTCGGAAAGGTCAATGATCTGAGTGGATGTGTGAAGTCTATTCTCCAGACTGATCTCCAACAGACAACTAGAACTCCCCAGCAGAGTGTGCGCATGCGCGGGTCTCATGGCGCCCTCAGTAATCCTCAGCCCTCCAGGCTTTCTGACCCAAAATCCCACCGCCCCCCACATTATACCGGCCTGTATGGCCCTCTCCTCCACTGCACCGTACCCTGTGTGAGCCCACCTCTGCCTCCACACCATGCCGCCCCATGTCACCTCATGTCTGCACCATACTTCCATGGAACCCCCCCCAAGGCACCGTACCCTGTGTGAGCCCACCCCAGCCTCCACACCAGGCCGCCCCATGTCACCTCATGTCTGCACCATACTTCCATGGAACCCCCCCCCCAAGGCACCGAACCCTGTGTGAGCCCACCTCTGCCTCCACACCATGCCGCCCCATGTCACCTCATGTCTGCACCATACTTCCATGGAACCCCCCCCAAGGCACCGTACCCTGTGTGAGCCCACCCCAGCCTCCACACCAGGCCGCCCCATGTCACCTCATATCTGCACCATACTTCCCTGGAACCCCCCACGGCCCCATATAACCACATATCCCTCCATTCAACCCGTTAGTGGATTCCACAGACACCCGAAATGCCCCCACATTCTGTTCCGTTCTTCACTCATGGCCGCACAGTGAACGTCGGGCACGTAAGAAGAGCGCGCTGTAACGCAGCCCCGCCCCTAAAGGCGCTCCGGACTACATCTCCCGCCATGCCTCGGGAGGAGCCGGCTCTCCCATCCTCCGCTCGGGAGGGGGGCAGCTTTGTTACCTGCTGCGGGTCGGACAGGTAGGTGGAGGGGGCCGCGGGGCTTTGTGGGAAGCGTAGTTTGGGAGGCTGCTGTGTGACGCCAGGAGGTAATAAGGTCAGGGGGGAGGAGGGGGGCTGGGAGACTACAAGTCCCAGAGAGCAGAGGAGGCTGCAGGGTGAGAGCTGAGCGAGCAGGAGGTAAGGAGAGTTCAGTACAGAGAGCGGCCTCACAGGGGCTCTTATATGGGGGGAGGGTCATACTGGGGCTGATAGTCACCAACGAGAGACGAGAAAGTTCAACTTCTAGGAGGTTCGCCTATCCCTGATACTGAGGGGAGATTATACAGGAGCGGAGCACATTCCCTTCACTTCTGTCCTCACCACACTGCCCTCTCTTCTGGGAACACCATCTGCAGCTGCACTCTGGTGTTCTCAGCCCCGCCCACATTATGCTCTGTGCCCTTAACCACAGCCTACAGGGCACTTATACCCCCTTCCTGCCCAGGACAATTTCCAGCTTTCAGCGCTGTCACACTTTGAATGACAATTGTGCGGTCATGCAATGCTGTACCCATATGAAATTATCATTTTTTGTGACAGAGCTTTATTTTGGTGGTATTTAATCACCTCTGGGTTTTTCATTTTTTTTTAAACCAAAAACCACTGAAAAGTTTTTAAAAAAATGTTTTTAATTAGTTTTTGTTATAAAATTTTGTAAATAAGTAATTTTTCTCCTTCACTGATGTGCGCTAATGAGGCTGCACTGATAGGCTGCACTGATGGACACTGATAGGTGGCACTGATGAGGAGGCACTGGTAGGTGGCACTGATGGGCATTGACAGGTATCACTGATGGGCACTGAAAGGTAGCACTCATATATGGCACTGTTAGGCATCATTGATTGGCAGCACTGATAGGCATTGATAGGTGGCACTGAAAGACAGTTCAGATGGGCACTGATATGTGGCATTGATGTGCACTGGTAGGCACTGATATGTGGCATTGATGTGCACTGGTAGGCACTGATATGTGGCACTGATGGGCACTGGCACGAGGCACTGATTAGCACTGACAGGTGGCACTGCTGGGGCTACACTGATCATCAGGGCACACTGATCATCAGTGCTCTGATGATCAGTGTAGATGTCCCCTCCGCGGAAAGCCGATTGCCGGCTCTCTTCACCCTGTGCCCTAGCGTTGAATCTGCTTTGACTTTTACAGGTCAGTGCAGCTGAACAGATTGTGTGAATGAGCCCTTAAAGTATACATAAAGGTAAGCACACACACACATATATATATATGCACTTTTTTTTTCCAGTTTTGGACAGTGGAGATGGATTAGAACACCTACTAGGTTTTTTGCAGCCGGTGCCCCCTTTAGGCAGACTTACCCTCTCTATTTGTCCTGTCTACCATTATCATTGAAAGTAAAAGAAAACCCCAAATTTTTGGTTGTCCCCAGAAACATAATAGAGGGGAAATTTGCCATTGGGGACACTAGTTCTGGTAACCTGGGGGTCCCCAAGGAATTCTTTAAACCACTTAAAGAGCACCCTATAGCAGATATACTGCTACGGGGATGTCCTCCTCTGCAAAATCACGTATATAAATGTGATTCTGGTTGGCCCTTTCGGCTGTGGTTATTCACAGTAGAAACCAATCTGTGGTTACCGGGCAGTGGATGTCCGTTGGCACCCGCAAATCGTCAGGCAGACACAGAATGGAGCTCTGCCTATGTAAACAAGGCAGAGCTCCATTCCGGCATGGGGGAAGTGATGGATCTTGTGTCCCTGCAGAGCAGGGAATACAGCCCACCCATCACTTCCCTTAGTAAAAGCAGCACACCGTGTACACAACACATAACTAGACACAGTTAACCCTTTGAGTGCCCTAGATTTGTAACCCCTTCCCAACCAGTGTCATTAGTACAGTGTCCATACATCATATTTTTAGCACTGACCACTATTAGTGTCACTAGTTACCACAAAGTGTCAGTGGATAAATACCCGACGCAATATCACAGTCCCGCTATAGGTCACTGATCACTGCATACTAGTATAAAAAAAAAATATTCCAGTATATATCCCACAGTTTGTATAAATTTTGCGCAAACCACTCAATATACGCTTATTGGGATTTTTTTTTAACCAAAAATGTGTAGCAGAATACATATTGGTCTAAATGTATGAATTGATTTTATTTTTTTTATTAGATATGTTTTATAGCAGCAGAAAACAAAAAATATTTTTTTTTAATTTTAAATTGGCGCTCTTGTTTTGTTTATAGCACAAAAAATAAAAAAAACCGCAGTGGTGTTCAAATACTAACAAAAGAAAGCTCTATTTATGAGGAAAAAATGACATAAATGTAATTTATTTACAGCATTGCATGATCGCGCAGTTCTCCGTTAAAGTAACGCAGTGCCTTATCGCAAAAAATGGCCTGGTCATGACGGGGGGTAAATCTTCCAGAGGTCAAGTGGTTGATTTGCAGGGATTTTCATAAAGTCCCTCTTTTGGTTATGGGTCAGGAAGTGAAGGTAAATCTCCCCAATGGGACACAGATGGCAACAAATAAACTGACAGGGGTTATAACCCTTCCTTACTCTGTCCAAAATGAAATAAAGTTTTGCCTATAGTTCTACTTTAATTGCTATCTCCTTTTTATACATAAATAAACCACTCTAGCAGGTTGATTTTCATTTCTGTAATATTAAAAGCACTGAAAGTAAACCTTACACCTTGATCTTGACCACATTTTTCAGGAAGGAAATGCACCTTCTTGCTGTACTTTCACATCACTGGTAGGTCTCTCTCCATCAGTCAGACATTTTAAGTAAAATATCACGTGCTGGTATTTGTTTTTTTAAAGAATGTAATATGGAGTCTGTTATGCATACCCTTGATTTACCTGCAGAGATTATTTTTTAGAAGCAGCTCATATGACAGCGATGACCTTGTATGAGACTATATCAGGTTTTGCTTTTTTTTTTTTTTTCTGGTTTTGAATTACTTAGCAACAATCAGTCTCAGGTAAAGAAAATGTTATTTACTGAGAACTGCATAATTATGCAATGTGCTAAACTTTGAGTCCATGAATTGAGGTCTAGAATGTATAGGTTGTGAATGTGTATAGCTAGAGAAAAAAGGTATTTATATGTTTGTTTGTTTTTTTTATGTTTTATAAGTGATCATGTTCCCTCTAGGCTCATTTATATTGCTGAGAACAGAGAGCTAAGCAAGGAGAAACAGCAACATGCTGAGCTACCCGGGAAAAAGCAGTGCAGGGGATTGTTAGGACAAGTCTTATCATTGGAGGAGAGCAGGCTGAGTTCCCAGCATAGCTAGAGGGCTGACCATGCTGTGCTCTCATGACTAGTGTGGTCAGTTTTTAACAGGACAGCAGAGGACCTGGCAGGAACACCAGGGATTTCACACAAAGGAAGCAATACAAAGAGAACAGGATACTTTTTCATACAAGTACATGGTACAGCAGGCATATATCGGGAATATGAAATGTTGGGGTGACATACTCTAAGCTGGCCATACATGGATCTAAATTCGTCTGGTTCAGCAGGGACCAGTCAAATTTCAGTCCATGTATAGGTAGGCTGATTGTACCCAAGTCGATCTATCGATCAACTTTGGTACAACCAGCCTGTCAGATTTTTCTGCATGTGATTACTGCCAGCGTCTAATGGAGATTTCAATCTAAAAGGCAACACGAACTGGTATTCAGCTCGCACAGAGTTAAATGGAGCAGCTATGGAGCAGCTCTTTCGTTATTTACACCACCTTTACCAAAAAGAAAACAAAAGGTTAGAACCTCCATCAGAATGTTATTGCTGTAGCTGTTCCCATTAGAGGAATTTACACTAATTTCCTGTCCTAGTGTTGGAGTCAGTTGGATGGGATATGGTGAAAACCAATCCATTTTTTCAATAGAGTGGGGAAAGGCGAGAACCTCATGAAATGTCGGCATTTCCTCAGCATGGCCTGGGTCGCAATTTTGAATCATGTGAGAGTCACTAGACGTTCGCTTCAGTCTCTTTCCTGTCCTGTGACCCTGCTGTTTCCCACATTTCTTGTCCTGGAATAATAGGGTTAAACAGTAAGATGACATCTTCCCAGGAGAGCTATAGACCACAATTAACGTTTCAGGAATCTTAATGTTTCCCAACTTCTGCCAAAACTAGAAAAGAAAAGAGCTTGTGTTGGATTTTATATAAATATTAAATTAAACATTGTAATGTTTGTATTGTCAGAACATTGTATACTGTACCATGGTATGGTTGAAGGCCTCCATCTCAAAACCATAGGTCAGATAGTACTGCATTCTACACTTTACATTTGACCAAATTTATTTTACAGGAGCCCCTCTTCTCACACCAGTTGGACTTTTTTTGGGAAGTTTGCAGAACTGAGACCTGTGGACATTCATCTCAGAACCAATCTCATAAGTCATGATATCCCATAATAAGTAAATGTGGGCATTTTATGTTACCTATGGACTGTGTAAGTACATTTCCTGAATATTTTAATCTTTGAATATTTCATCAAAATAAAAGAAGCTTAAAGCGGACTTTCACCCGAACTATGAAAATTGTTCATGCGTTGTTCTCGTATTCGCATGTATAAGTAATACAATTCTGTTGGGTCTGCATGCATGGGATTGGCAGTGTATGTGCATCCAGTGCTCTGGGAGTTGCCTGAAGACTTCTTAGACATGACATTCATATTCCAGGAATCTGTAGGCAGTGGGGTGTACTTGCAACA
The DNA here is from genome assembly GCF_062004578.1 of Staurois parvus. Taxonomy (NCBI): domain Eukaryota; kingdom Metazoa; phylum Chordata; class Amphibia; order Anura; family Ranidae; genus Staurois; species Staurois parvus. The sequence continues at coordinate 976,778 of NW_028317853.1, forward strand.
GCATTCTTACATGGTTAAACAATAAGAAAGTAGGGTCGGAATCTTAAAAGTCTTTACTAAAAAGAAAAAACATTATTTACAATTCTGTCAGAGGAGGGTGTGAATTTGCAAAATTGGGGTTAAAGTGTAAAGTTGTAAAGATGTAAGGTTTTTTGCCTTCCTGCATTCTGTGCCCCGCAATACTCACCTAAGCCCCCTCTCGATCCAGCGTGTGCACTGGAGTCTCAGCTGTCCCGGGACTCGCTCTCCTCATTGGCTGGGACAGCAGCAGGAGCAATCGGCTCTCACTGCTGTCAGTCACAGTCAGTGAGCCAATGAGAAGAGAGGGGGCGAGTGTGTAACTGGATACACAGAGCAACGGCTGGGAGTGCGCATGCTTGGGTGTCCCTATAACAAGCTGCTTGCTGTGGGGGCATCTGATAGGAGGGAGGGGCTAGGAGCGCCGGTGCGGGGTCACCATTTCCAATACAAATCCAAAGGCAAGTTTTTGTTTTGTTTTTGTTTTGTTTTTGTTTTGTTTTTGTTTTGTTTTTGTTTTGTTTTTGTTTTGTTTTTGTTTTGTTTTTGTTTTGTTTTTGTTTTGTTTTTGTTTTGTTTTTGTTTTGTTTTTGTTTTGTTTTTGTTTTGTTTTTGTTTTGTTTTTGTTTTGTTTTTTTTGTTTTTTGTTTTTTCTCTTTAAGGTAGTAAACAGAGGATTGCAGATCTTTTCTTTATGCCCCTGTGGTCAACTGTGCATCTAAACTGAATGGTTTATATCACATATACAGCCTAAAATTAAAGTACTGTTCAGGCTTTTTGGTAACATAATAGTAAACTCTTGGCCTCTGTGCAGAAATAGTTTTTGTCTCCACAGAGAAAAAGCACACTTGTCCATTTTTAACAAATCCTTTGAGGAAACTTCCGTTTGCACAACGGACAAGAGTTATGCTCTGCTAGTCTCTGTGGCTTCTGTTCTATCTGGAGCTACTATTGCCAACCTCTCCTTCTAAAAGACTTATTCACAGGTTGTCACACTGATTTGATGACTTCAAGACATTGAGTCACTGAATGTAACAAGTATAAAGATAGACTTTTGGCTCTGGTCTGGCTTTCCTGATCCGCTTGCTAAATTTGCATGTTGTCTCAAAGCATTGAAGCCAGAGTTGGCCAGGCAAGTGGCATTTTCAGAGGGAGGTCCACAATAGTGGCCTTCCGCAAAAGCTAAGTACATGCCTGGAACATAAAAAAAAAATAGGGATGATCTCTCGAGTGGTGTAATATTACTAAAAATAGGGATGATCTCTCGAGTGGTGTAATATTACTAAAAATAGGGATGATCTCTCGAGTGGTGTAATATTACTAACACTTCACCACTACACACATTATGGATTTTCAGATAGTGGCCCTCAGACATTCCCTCTGTACAGGTTTTACTTTTAATTTAATCTGCCACCCTGCTCAGCTGTGAAATGGCAGAGCCTACCCTGCCCAATAGACAGTTGAACAAGAGTGGGCTTAGTGCCTAGAGAATTCCTGATGTATCACATATGTGTGGGTGCACAGCCCCAAACACAGACAGGGTGAGTTCAGGAACATTATTATTATTATACAGGGCTTGTATAGCGCCGATAGTTTGCTCAGCACTTTACATTATGGAGGGAGACAGTACAGTAACAATACAGTTCAATACAAGAGGGATTAGAGGGCCCTGCTCCTTGGAGCTTACAATCTAGGAGGGAGGGGATAGTGGTACAAGAGGTAATTAGCTGTGGGGGATGGAGTGATTGGAGGAGTAGGGGATTCCAGTAGTTGGTCAGGGTAGGCTTCCCTGAAGAGATGAGTTTTCAGAGTGTGCTTAAAAGTGAGCAGGGTGGGCGATAGCCTGATAGCTTGAGGTAGGGAGTTCCAGAGGATGGGTGAAGCCTGTGTGAAATCCTGGAGATGAGCATGGGAGGAGGAGACAAGGGAGCTAGAGTGTAGGAGGTCTTTCGAGGAGTGGAGAGTACGGTTTGGGTGGTATTTAGAGACAAGGTCGGTGATGTAGTTAGGGGCAGTGTTATGAACGGCTTTGTACGTCAGTGTTAGTGTTTTGAATTTTATCCGTTGGGCAATTGGAAGCCAGTGGAGGGATTGGCAGAGGGGGATGGCAGATATAGAGCAGTTAGTAAGGTGAATGAGTCTGGCAGAAGCATTCATGATGGACTGGAGTGGGGATAGCCTGCGATGAGGTAGGCCAGTGAGGAGGGAGTTATAGTAGTCAAGGCGTGATATAATAAGGGAGTGGATGAGTTGCTTAGTGGTTTCCGAGGAACATGCACCCACTCCCACATAAATGTCAAATTGCAAGTAGCAGCTGTGGGAGCAGGGCCACTACATTCCAGTTGACATGAATGGGACTGCCTGCACGGAAATGCACGGAACACCTGTGCATCCTCACTCAGGTAAACATGACCCTCACACAGACATACACTTTAGTATGCCCCATGTCAATGAGGCCTTAGTAGGAACTTGGCAGCAATTTTGTAAGGTACTGTATGTTATGTTTGTGTGATGTTGACATATATGGAGGGGGCTCTAGTGAAGCACAAAAGCTCTAAATAAACCCCCAGTGTCTTTTTTTTTTGTTTTTTTTTTTTTGTTTTTTTTAGACAGAAATGGACTGAGAGCATAGAGTCTTCATTCCCTTTCTGCGCAGCCTTAGCTACAGATAAATGTGAATGAACAGAAGCATCTGTGCAGAGGCTCACTGTTCTTTCACAAAGTGAAGCATAGTAAACTGTCTATTATGTTGCACTTTAGGTGAATAGCTCTGATGAGCGGCTTAACAGCTGCTGTTCATCAGCCAGAGTCTGCTAAACAGTTTTGCCATTAGTTCATGGTCATTTAAATGACGTTGAGCTTATAGCAGAAGGCGAAATGCCAGGTTCGTACAGTATACAGACCTGGCTAGCTGGAAGCGGTTCTGTAGGTCCATACAGACCTTGCAGTAAAAGAGTTCACCTGGAATTCTGTGATAAACCCAACCAATATTAAAAATGCTCCCTCCCCCCTTCCTAACATCTATTCTGATTAACCTGTGTAAGAAAGATCTTTATACTTGCCTGTTTTTAGGCCTCTCCATTCATGCGGTCCACAAAAGCCTATGGGCGACTTCACTGTTCCAGGCTTTACCAGCCATTGTGTGGGGGATGGGGGTCACGTGACTAGACCAGAGTGGCGTGAAATAGATGGGTATATTACGTTTTTCATAGGGCTCGTTCACACTTGACTGTTTTACCAACGCTTGCCAAACGCCCCTATAGCGTTTGGCAAGCGTTGGTCCGGCGTTTGCGAAGCGTTTTTTAACGCTCCGTAAACGCCGCATGCGTGGTTTAGTGGCGGTTGCTAGGCGTTTGCCGAGCGTTACAAACGCCTAGAATGAAGTTTGAATGGTGTTACCGCTCCGCAAACGCCCCACAACCGCACCGCAAATGCCGGCCGGGCGTTTGCGGAGCGGCACCATAGACAAGAATAGGAGGCTTCAACTCCTCCTGACTCGTCCAGAGGCGTCCGTTTTGCCGCGACGCTACCGCTCCCGTTAGAACAGCACCATGTGCTGCAATGTGCAGAATTGCCAGAGGCGTTTGGGAAGCGGTAAAAATGCTTCCCAAACGCCTCTCTGCCACCTGCACACAACGCTAGTGTGAACGTAGCCTTACACAGGTTAGCCAGAATAGGAGTTTGGAGAGGGAGGGAACATTTATTAAATGAATTGGGTTTATCACGGAGTTCCACTTTAAATGCAAAAATGTGACTGAGAAATATAGGACAGATAGGGCTGCAAACGTTCAAGTTCATGCTCTAAGTTTCAATTTCTGGTATGTTGTTTTTTTTCTGGAGTTCCTATTCTCTACATAATTTTGTTAAGCATTTAAGCTACTTTAAATATTAATTGTGCTAAAACACTTCTACTTTTTATTGACTTTTTTGTTCAGAAGTGTTTTTTTTTTTTTCCTCCATTAGCATGAGAACTTTTGCTGAAAACTAATCTCTGTGAGCAGTCATCCTGTCTCAATGTACAGCACGGCTCTAAAAGTCTTTCCAGTATCTAATATCAAATAGAGAGATTATCCACGCTGTATCTATATCTGTGACAAGCAGAGGTTTTGTCTATGCATGATTGTTATGCGTGCCCTTTTCATCTGCTGCTGCAGTGACTGTGCAGGCCGTGTGGGCTGGGAATTGGTTTCCCTCGACCCATCTCCCTGTCACTCGCAGATGGCATGCCACGGTGATTTAGGCTCTTATTATCAGCTGTTCCACACTGTAACCGTTCCTCTGAGCTACATTGATTTTTCTTTTAATGGCAGATCCTTGCATGTGAAACTCATCCACAGGCTTACTGATAAGGTTCTTGGTTACATAGCAACTAGGCAGAAAAAAAAATTTAATTTGTCTGCAAGGGCAAAGATTGGTCTTCAAAATAGGAGTGCGCTAAAAAAGGAAAGTCCGCTAAAATGTATCAATGGTGTGTTGTGACTTGGTTGTAAAATACAGCCTAAATTCAAGCTTCCCTACCAAAACAGAATTTTTAAATGGTTACATTGCTTTTAAAGATTAAGGTCACCTTTTGGGAAAAAGATTAATGCACATAATTTTGCAGGAAAAAAAGTGCATTTTTTTTTTCCACCATAGCTGCCTGAAAAGCATTGCAGCCGTGATCAATGGATCAGGGGTGCAATGTCAGGCTCCTGCAGAAAAGGTCTACAGCTTTCAGTCCGTACCTCTGTACACGCTGTCAGTTTGACAGGTGCAGGGCATGTGAATGAACTACAGTGCTCATCAAAGACCTAACAGTACATTCAAACTACAAGCCATCATCTGCAGTAGCAGACAGGACTTGTAGATCTCTCATTTACAGATTCCTGTGAATGAATGGGGTGGCTGTGCTGGCCCATTCACATGTCTGCATTGTGGCAATGTTAAAATGCATGCCCTAACATGTGTTGCCACAGTACATGGCAATGCATCTGCTCTATGTGCACTGCATAGAGGTGCCATTTAATGTGAACGGTGCTGCCAATGTTTTGTACAGTGGAGCACAATGTGTTGCACCACAACGCATATGAATCAATATACAGTTGTGCTCAAACGTTTACATACCCTGGCAGAAATTGTGAAATTTTGTCATTGATATTGAAAAAATGGCTGATCATGACAAAAAATGCTTTTTATTGAAGGATGATGATCATATGAAGCCATTTATTATCAAATAGTTGTTTGGCTCCTTTTTAAATCATAATAACAGAAATCACCCAAATGACCATGATCAAAAGTTTCCATCCCCTGGAATGTTTGGCCTTGGTACAGACACACAAGGTGACACACACGGGTTAAAATGCCAATTAGAGGTTAATGTCCCACATCTGTTTCTTTTTAAATTGCGTTTAGTGTCAGTGTATAAATAGTCAATGAGTTTATTAGCTCTTACATGGAAGCACTGACTAGGCTAGATACTGAGCCATGGGGATCAGAAAAGAACTGTCAAAACTGTGTAACAAGGTAATGGAGCTTTATAAAGATGGAAAAGGACATAAAAAGATGTCCAAAGCCTTGAATATGCCAATCAGTACTGTTAAATCACCTATTAGAAGTGGAAGGTTCAGGGATCTCTTGATACCAAGCCAAGGTCGGGTAGACCAAGAGAGATTGCAGCTGGAGTGTGGTACAAATGCTGCTGGTTTTTTAAAACTGAATGAACAGTTGATGGTTAACACTCTTGCGGTATTACAATGTAATGCTGGGCAGTAAAGCTGACCCACCCCCTAGCCCAGGGGTCTGCAACCTTTAAGACATAAAGAGCCACTTGGACCCGTTTCCGAGAGGGAAAAAAAGACTGAGAGCCGCAAAACCATTGCAACATTTAAAACAAATCCGACACTGCATATATTGCAAAAAACGCTCTGGTCATGAAGGGGTTTAAGGGCCCAGTAAGCAAAGGGTTAATCAGGGCCACAGTGTATCGTCATAATCACAATCATAGCCTTAGGTCAGTGGTGGGCAACCTTTTTTTTTCGACTGAGCCAAATCTCGCCAAAACCACGATTGAAATTTATTTTGAGAGAAACATTTTTAAAACTGAAAATACATCCCCCATATAGTAATTCATCCCCCATAGTAATTCATCCCCCATATAGTAATTCACCCCCCATATAGTAATTCACCCCCCATATAGTAATTCATCCCCCATATAGTAATTCATCCCCCCTATAGTAATTCATCCCCCCTATAGTAATTCATTCCCCATATTGTGTGAATTCACTTACCTTTGCTCCGCGCGTTCCTCTCGCTGGGTTCCCGCGCCGTTCTGGTCTTCAGGGCGGACTGTGAGAGGAGAGGAGTTCGTCACGCTGCCCCGCCTACATCCGGGCTGCCCCGCCTACATCCTGACAGCCAGTGTTTGCCAGCGGGCGCCCGGCACACAGAAGATCTGCATTAAAAGAGCCGCGGCTTGCCGACCCTATTGCCTGTCACCTGGTGGGCAGTGTGCTCCGGAGCCGCAGGAAAGGTGAAAAAGAGCCGCATGCGGCTCCGGAGCCGCGGGTTGCCGACACCCGCCCTAGCCTATGATTGGATTGTGGAGAAACACCAACAGATGAAGTTGACTCTCTGCTCCCTACGCATGTCAGCATGTCTCTTGTTGGCTCCCTTTTTCTCCCTGAGTGCTGCTTTACAGGGAATTACAAAAAGGCCCAAATCAAGTCAAATTCACATGTTTATGTACTTGTTGCGAACATACAGAAGTTCATTATTATTTTTTAATATCTGCCCTTGCTGACCTTCTGGAAATGCTAGTGATTTGGCTATATTTGGTTTTAATATTCTATGTCTTCAGCGGGGGGGAAACGTCTGCAACAGGTGAAGCCCGAAAAACGAATATGCGTTCTCAATGGCTGCAAGAATGCAGACAGAGAGAAAGAAATGATTGCTTTTACATCCTATATGGGTGTAAAAGCAATCACTGTAAAAAAAATAAATAAATAAATCTTCATCACCCCCCACAAGTAGTACAGTGTCACCATGGTGACACTGTACTGCTAGGGTGACAGTATGTAAAAAAAAAAACATAAATAATATAAAAAATAAAATAAAAATGTTTAAAAATTATAATTTTTGGTTATAAACTAATTTGGCTTATTATTTTTTTTTTTTTTTTTACTAAAACGATAACTGAATACATTCCGGCCAAGATTTATGATGAAAGATTATTTATTTGGAAAATTTTATAAGAAAACACTTTTTTCAAAATTTTTGGACTTTTTCATTTACATAGCAAAAAAAATAAAAATCCCAGCGGTGAATAAATACCACCAAAATAAAGCTTTATCTGTCTCAAAAAAATGGTAAAAAAGTCATATGGGTACAGTGTTGCATGACCGTGCAATTGTCATTCAAAATGTGATAGCGCTGAAAGCTGAAAATTGCCCTGGACAGGAAGGGGGGTAAAAGTGTCCGGACAGGAAGTGGTTAAGGTTGAAGTCCAGTCAAATCCTAACTACTTAAATCTGCTCCCACCCCAGTCTAAGCTTATTCTAACTACCCTCTAAAGGAGAGGTGTCTATACTTACCTTTGCTATGGGCGCTCCAGTCACATAATCGGTGATCATGGATGCCCCATAGTACGTCATGATGTCACCTCTCACTGAAGCCGGCTGCTGGAGAGATTGTGACCGGACTGGAGTGCCCTCAAAATAGGCAAGCATAGACATCTTTCCTTTTACAGGGTAGTTAGAATAGGCATAGAATTGGGGTGGGATCAGGTTTACATAGTTAGAATTTGACCAGACTTCTACTTTAATGACTGCACAATGCATACCTAGTCAGCTTGCACTAACTGCTTTGCTCGTTAGAAGCTAGTATAAAAAAAAAAAAACTTCTGACATCAGAGGAAGCTGGAAAAGAGCAGGATCATAAAGTGAGCAGTGGAGGACTGTAAAGTTCCCCAATTAAAACTTAAGGGCTTGCCAGCCATTTATGTAGTTCCTATTTACCCTTTCATCTCATTTTGCTAATTTTGCAGTTTCCAAAAGCAATTGAATAGATCAAAGTGCAAAATTGTTTGGGAGCATTATTTTCATTTCAGATGGTAAAATACATCGATGGTAAAAGAAAATAGATATTGACTTGCATATGTATAGTTTAAGTGAACCTTTTGACAACAAAAATATTTAAGCTGCCTTTGCTAACTTGCTTTTAAAGTGATGTCTGAAAAAGACTAAACTTCTGTTCTGTATGGTTGGTATTGATTTGATTTTTTTGGGTAGCAAACCTGTGTTGACAGGCTCAGGGCTTGTGGTATTGGCATTACTTTCACATCCGTTTGAGACACTTTGGAGACTATTCAGAATTCATTAACAGACGATTTTGACTTGCCTTTGCATTTTCATTGATTTATATGGTAGTGCAAAACCTGCTTGAAGCATGCAAAATCTTTTTGAAACAGGCATTACCAGAGTCTTGGATAGCCATAAAAGTCCAAAGGGTAAGACTTGTATTCTACCTGTTGTTTAACTTTAATATCAGGGCACATTGCCAAAGGGTATTGCTTCAAATTCTTGCAAGTGAAAGAAAAAAAATTCTGCCCATGGAGACCAATCAGATACTTCACCTTTGTCCAACCTTCACAATAAGTGTGTGTGTGTGTGTGTGTGTGTGTGTGTGTATATATATATTACAGTGCTGTGTAAAAGGTTTAGGCAGGTGTGCGGAAATGCTGTAAAGTAAGAATGGTTTCAAAAATATATATTTATTTTTATCAAAATGCAAAGTGTGCTAACAAGAAAAATCTAAATCAAATCAATATTTGGTGTGACTACCCTTTGGCTTCAAAGCAGCATCAAGTCTTACACTTGCACAAAGTGAGGGATTTTGTAGAATTGAAATCAGGTTTATGATTAATCAATTATACCAGGTAGGTGCTATTGATCATTAATTTCATATGTATGTTGAAGCAAACAGCTGTGTAGGAGGCTTAAAAATGGGCGAGGAACAGCCAAACTCGGTTACTAAGGTTAGGTTGTGGAAGACAATTTTATATCAAAGGACATAAACCATGGCAAGACTGAGCACAGAGTTGGTTATATTGAGACACAAGTTAGTTAATTTGCATCAGCAAGGTCTTAGGCAAATATTTCAAAGCAGACTGGGGTTTCATGATGCTCTTTTGAAGAAGCACAAAGAAACGGGCAAGGTTCAGCACTATAGACACAGTGGCCAGCCATGGAAACTTAATGCAGTAAATGAAAAACAAATCATGCTTACTTCCCTTTGCCATCAGAAGATGTCCTGCAGGGCCATCATCACAGAACTGGCGGAAATCAGTGGGACCCAGGTACACCCATCTAATGTCCAGAGAATTCTGGCCAGAAATGATCTTCATGGAAGAATTGTTGCCAAAAACCATACCTTCAACGTGGAAACGTGGTTAAGAGACTCTACTATGCACAAAAACATAGGAACTGGGGTGCAGAAAAATGGCAGCAGGTGCTCTTGGCGAAGTTTAAAATTTGAAACCGTTTGGGGCTGCATTTCTCTAGTTTGGAATTGATGTACACTGCTCACAAAAATTAAAGGAACACTTTGAAAACACATCAGATCTCAATGGGGAAAAAATATCACACTTGATATCTATACTGATATGGACTGGGAAATGTGTTAGGAACATAAGGATGCCCCATCGTTTGATGGAAATGAAAATTATCAAACTACAGAGGACTGAATTCAAAGACACCCAGAAAATCAAAGTGAAAAAAATTATGCAATCAAGCTCTATGGTGCCAGACAGTGAGCACAGGGCCCACTAGAGGACATTCAAACCAGTGGCCTGCTGGAGGTCATTTTGTAGGGCTCTAGCAGTGCTCATCCTGTTCCTCTTTACACAAAGGTGCAGATACCGGTCCTGCTGGTGGGTTAAGGACCTTCTGCGGTCCTGTCCCACTCTCCTAGGGTAACTGCCTGTCTTCTGGAATCTCCTCCATGCTCTTGAGACTGTGCTGGGAGACACAGAAAACCTTCTGGCAATGGCACGTATTTATGTGCCATCCTGGAGTAGTTGGACTACCTATGCAACTTCCTGTAGGGTCCAGGTATTGCCTCATGCTACCAGTAGTTACACTAAACCTATCCAAGTGCAAAACTAGTCAAGAACAGAAAAGAGGAGTAGGGGACAAAATATCAGTGGCCTCCAACTGTAAAACCATTTCTGTTTTCGGAGTCGTCTCATTGTTGCCTATCTAGTGCACCTGTTATTTTATGAACACCAAAGCAACTGAAACTGATTAACAACCCCCTCTGCTACTTAACTGACCAAATCAATATCCCAGGAGTTTAATTGACTTGATGCTGTACTCTAATTAGAAAGTGTTCCTTTAAATTTTTTTGAGCAGTGTATTTGGCCAAGATCAATGGTGCCCTCAATGTTGAGACATACAAGCTGATACTTATCCATTATGCCATACTATCATAGAGGAGTGTGATTGGCCCCAAATTCTGAAGTAAGATATTGACCCCAATCATACAACAAATGTCATCCAGGACTCTCTTCAGTGTAATGAAGAACAAGGAGTTTTGGAAGTGATGGTTTGTCGCCCACAGAGCCCTGATCTCCACCTCAAGTCTGTCTGGGATTACATGAAGAGACAGAAGGATTTGAGGCATCCTACATCCACAGAAGATCTGTGAGTAGCTCTCCAAAATGTTTGGCACAACCTACCTGCTGAGTTCCTTGAAAAACCATGCTCAAATGTACCTAGAAGAATTCGGGCTGTTTTGAAGGCAAAGGGGTGGTCACACCAAATACTGTTTTTTGATTTGGATTTTTCTTGTGTTCATTGATGACAATACATTTTTAACACTTCTATTTCGGAGAGCATTGCTAATTTACAGCATTTGTTTCACCCCTGCTTAAAACATTTGGACATTACTGTGTATTTTTTTTTTTTTTTTATTATATTTTGCTCAGTCTAAGATGCCTCATTTTATGCAGAGTGAGAATAAGACAACAAAAGGGCATTTGAGGCTGTGAGTGTCCCTCGTGCCTGTGTGTTCTCTTAACCGGTTTTATTTCTGCTGCCTGGATACCAAAACATGCGTCTGACACTGACATTTTTTTGTTAGAATGGCTGTACCCTGCATCATTCTCCTGGGCAGATTAATTGTGGAATCCGTAGGTGAATCGGTGAACTCTTTGGTATGTATAAAAATTTTTACTAGATTTCTTCCTTGCTTTGTCCTTCTCATTGGGCTTTCCATTCACACCCAGGATACATGCAGGAAACTAAATTATATGTGAAAGCTGGTGGAGAACAGGCAAATATATGCAGTCAAAAAAGAGAACAAAAGCGCCTCTAAGTGCAGTATGTAGAACATTTATTGAGGAGCTTTTGCTTGAGAAGGGAGCGTGCTTCCGCCTTCTTTCGGCCTCGCGCATGCTCTGAAATGCGTCGCATTGCATGCTGGACTTCCCCACGTCATCACACTGATGCAGACGTCGCGGTCCAGGGTGTACTCCGGGCGCCATCTACCGATACTCACACATGCCGGTTAGCTCCTTGAGAATATCCAGAGTCTCTCCCCCAGCGCTGACTACGGCTATCACATCAAGGACGCAGTCAGGTCCTCCATCTTTATAACTTATACCAAAGCCTTCTTTTTTTCCTCCATCATGTGAGTGTTTCTTACTGTGTTCCTCAATAAATGTTCTACATACCGCACTTTGAGGCGCTTTTTTTTTTCTCTTTTTTTTTTTTTTTTTATATCTTTACACAGAGCCTGCTACAGCTACAAGAGTTTGACCTAGTGCTATATGGACTCATTTGTGTTTATTTTATATGTCATTGGACCTTATTGCCATCTGTCGTGTGTGTTTGTGTGTGTTTTTTTTTGTTTTTTTTAATGAGCCAATGCACACAGCTTCATTCACATCTTTAAAATCAAATAGAAATCTGCTATCATGGCCCTGTGTATGGTGTTTTTTTTTTTTTTTTTTTTTTAAGGAGCCTGGAAAGCATTGCACCAGCAATCAGCTGATCGTTGGTTCAATGCAGGACTCCTGAAGACAAGAGTCAGTGTAATCTGTCTGCCCATACATCGAACACCATATGGGCAGGCAGTTTCACACTGACAGGGAGAATTAATGAACTACCAGAGCACTCAACAGCGCCATGGTAGTTAATTGAGAACTACAAGCCAACATCTGCAAAGTATGTCAGTATTTGTAGTTCTGTACTTGTCGATTCATTCACAGAACTCTGTGACTTGATGATGCAGCTGTATAGTTGGATCCCCGCATAGCTGCACTCTTGTCAAAAATTGACAGCTGATATGGGAACTTCTCTTGGGTTTTTTTTGTACACGTTTAAAAATCACTATAGGCCTGAAGATTACATAAACCCCAGAAAATATTAGGGTGTCTGCTTTGAGAAAATATCTAGATAATTAAATGGTGGTAGTGCCAATTTTGTTATGTCGCATGCTATTACTAGAAAGGGCTAGGAAATGCAACATTTAGGTAAAAAACACACTGAAGTTAATTTTAGGGAACAAAAGGCAATAACCCATATTATTTTTTTTTTTGTTAAAAAATAAGTTTGCACTGAGTAAATAGATACCCAAAATACCAAACCTTAAAATTTGCATGCTCTTGTGAAAACTTTAGTACGCTATATTTTCTATAGGCGATGCCTTTTAAAGCCCCTTATAGGTCATCTGTTTAGCGATAAGGTAGAGATCCGGTGCTAGTTTTCTCTTATTCTGGTGTGCACAGCGATATGGAACTTGTATCGCAATTAATGCTTTCAAGCATAGGCGCGTTTGTGAGAGGCCTCAAAAAAAATTGGGGGGGGGAGGGGTGTTATGTGCTTGGGTGTAACTTTTTCTTTACTTTTTTATATTTTTCATCACACAGAGGACAAAGCCCCCTATGTGATGATTTTTGGGTGACCACTTCTCTTTGAGACATGAGCACTTGCAAAGCATCAAAGGGATCTCAGTGTTGGAAGGTATCAGGCAGGGGAAGGTACAAAACTTTCCCAAGGCATTCGCTATAACACGGGATGCATTCATCCAAAATGGACTAATAAAAAAAAAAAAAAAATCAAGAAAACTTGTCCGGGAGGCTGCCAAGAAGCCTTCAGCAACCATTAAAGGAGCTGCAGGCATTTCGGGCAAATGATGGTTGTGTACTACATGTGACAACAACCTCCTGTATTTTTCCTATGTCTGGGCTGTGGGATAGAATGGGGGAATGGAAGCCCTTTCTTACTAAGAAAAACTTTTAAGCCCAGTACATTTTTGCAAAAACCCACACCAGGTCAAAGAACTGTCTGCAGAGCTCAGAAACCGTATTATGGCAAGGCACAGATCTGGGGAAGGCTACGAAAAAATTCTCCTGCACTGAAGGTTCCCAAGAGCACAGTGGCCTCTATAATTTTCACATTGAAGAAGTTTGGCACAACCAGGACTCTTCCAACAGCTGGTCACCCAGCCAAACTAAGCAATCAGGGAAAAGGGCCTTGGTAAGAAAGAGAGGTGACGAAGAACCTGATGGTCACTTTGATTGAGCTCCAGAAATCCTATGTGGAGGTGTGACAAGGTTCCAAAAGTACAACCATCACTGCAGCCCTCCGCTGATCTGGACTTTATGGCAGAATGGCTAGATGGAAGCCTCTCCTCCGTGCAAAACACATGAAAAATCTCTTGGAGCTTGTATAAAAACACCTGAAGGTGTCTCAGACACTGAGAAACCAGATTCTCTGGTCTGACGAAACCAAGATTGAACTGTTTGGCCTCAATTCTAAACGTTCTATTTGGTTGAAACCAGGTACTGCTCATCACCTGCCCAATACCATCCATCCAGTGAAGCATGGTGGCAGCAGCATCATGCTGTGGGGGTATTTTTCAGCAGTAGGGACTGGGAGACTGGTCAGGGTTGAGGGAAATCTGAATGGAGTAAAATACAGATATATCTTCAATGAAAACCTGTTCCAGAGCACTCAGGACCTCAGACTGGGCCGAAGGTTTACCTTCCAACTTGACAATGATCCTAAGCACACAGCCAAGACAACACAAGAGTGGCTTAGGGATAACTCTGACTTGAACCCTATTGAACATCTCTGGAGAAACCTGAAAATGGCTGTCCACCAACGGTCCCCATCAAACCTGACTGAACTTTAGACGATTTACAAAGAAGAATGGCAGAAAATCTCCCAATCCAGGTGTGCAAAGCTTGTCACATCATGCCCAAAAAGACTTGAGGCTATAAATTCTGCCAAAGGTGCTTCAACAAAGTACCGAGTAAAGAGTCTGAATACATAAGTACATGTGATATTTCAGTTTTTCCTTTTTAATAAATTCAGACATTGCCAAAATTGAACTGAAAGAGGTCTGAATACTTTATGAATGTGCTATAACCCAACAAAAGTTTAAGATCTATACCTTGCAGTTGGGCTGTGCCTGCAGTGCAAGGGTTAATAGCTTGCTTCTAGGAGAGAGGAGAAACCGTTTTGCTTACATGATCCTCCACTCCCCCATGCTGTAGTGGTAGACTGTCCCACAGCCTGTCTGGTGCAGGACCATGGAACCTGTTTTTGGCCTTGACATCAGGACCTTAGACTGCTGAATTGTGGGGGAGAAGAAGCTGCAGGGACCAGTTGGGGAAAGGAGTGGATAGGGTATGCAAATCCTTCTTTCCCTTTTTTTTTTTTTTCCTACCCTTTCTGTAGAGCAAAGCAAGCCATTGACGCTTGCAGTGCAGCCACAGCTCCACTGCAAGGGATCATTTTTTTAGTTGCCTGGAGTTGAGCTTTGAATTGTTGCTTTGCTCAAAGCTCTTGTCAGATGGATTTGTATTCTTCAATCATCATTTTATAGGCATAGACATAATTGCCAATAAGAATAATCTTCACTTGTTTGCTTTTGTCAGGTCTCGGATTGCTGTAGTGAAAGACTGGTTTTAAACGGCTCATGCCCTGCTGACCAAAGATGCAGTCCAGGTAATTGTGTTTCCATTACCAGTGCCAACAAATGTCAGCATTACTAGGCTTCTACCTAATTATAGAAATACTGACATAATTGTGTATAATGAAGGTTTGCTGCAAAAGTATGAAAGCTGTGTGACAGCAAGATCTAATTATTTCTTCACTATCCACAGCTTTGCATCTTATTAGCAGGCCAGGCTGCTAAAATAAGTGCTATGTAGATTTAATTCTCTGTACTTCTGGATTGCATTCTCTGAAGCCGTTATGTGCTATATCTGGCAGGGTTGGTGTTTCAGTGCTATGGTTATAGTGTACTATGGTCATATAGTACAGAACTTCTCTTTCTTGTGGATCTGTCACGTACCTGATTGGAGACGGAAATGACGCGGTCGGCCTCACTTGTCACTAGCCCTGACCCCACTGGAAATGGAACACTGGGTGTCTAGGAACCAGGGGGACAAGAGCGCCAACAGATGTTGTTTGCAGTTCTTGCAGCTGGAGACTTTGAAAGACTGATGATCTTCTGATTCAGGATCAGTAGTGATATGCAGAGCTGGTATGGTAGGTCGCCAGATATGCACCAGAGTAAGACAGCTAGAATGGGAGACAGGAGCAATGTCATAGGAATAGCTGGGGTCATCAACGGGTGGACAGCGAGGTACCAAATCATAAGCCAAATTCAGGAGCAGAGCCAAAGTCAGGAGCAGAGCTGAAGTCTGGAACAAGTATCAAGCAGGAGAGTAATCAGAGTCAGGTCAGGAACAAGGAAATCGCATAGGAACGAGCAGGAAGTGGGGAACAGCTGAAGACCAGTCAGCACTCAGCACAGGCAGAGGCACCTTTTAAATAGTCCGTCTGGCACCAATCTTCACCGTGCGTGTGCACGATCGCGCATTTCTGTGCGCATGTGCACGTCTATTCGCCAGCCGTCTCACGGGAATTCCCTTACTAGATCCTCCTTCCCATGTAAAACATGTTTGTAAAAAAATATTCTGTCAGTTTGCTTGAATGGGCATCCTCAGGTTAAAGTGACTCTAAAGTCTAAACATTTTTTTTTCACCTTTAATGCATTTCCTGCATTAAGGTAAAAAAAAAGTACCACCATTTGTTGGGTACCCACACTTACCTGACTCCTCCCACTGATCTATCGCTGTCCCATCTGCAGCAATTTTCTCCATTCTTCCTGCTCTCACAGGACACATTGAAAGCTGCGGGAGCAATATGCCTAGTACACATGCTGAGAAAGATGAAAAAAGACCGCTTTGGAGCAATCGTCTGATAATCTGATCATTACTACACAGCTTTCAAGAGCTGATCACGGAAATTAATTTGAAAATAACTGAAGGGACCTGAAAAATGTACAGAACAAATCATTTTTGTGTAATTATCGTATTTGTATGAAAAAAGCGACCAAGACCATGCATGCTTGGCAACAAAAGAATACATTACGATACAATACAATACAGTACTTCACTTCTGAAGTTGTCTTCTGTCTAACGAGAATTTTCGTAACTTTAGTAACCTAATAGATTTTCAATCTGAGACTAGCATGCAAAAAGGAGGATCATTTTGTCCAATATTCTTTGTTTGTTACGAGGCTATAGCCTCCTCCTGCCGTCGGTCAATTCCTGTGAGGAGGGAGCAGGGGGTGTGACTGAACTGGGCTGTGTGCGTCTATGAACGCACACAACCCAGCCCAGGAGCATGCCCACATGGGTGCCAGTTTGCTGAGGGGCTACATGAAGAGAAGTGGACAGCCCCGGTGGGGGACTCCAGAAGGGGAGGTAAGGGACAGCTCTGTGCAATACTGTTGCACAGAGCAAGTAAGGACAGTGCCTTGAAAAAGTATTCATACCCCTTGAAATTTTACACATTTTTGTCATGTTACAACCAAAAATGTAAATGTATTTTATTGGGATTTTTTGTGATAGACCAACACAAAGTGGCATATAATAGTGAAGTGGAATAAATGGTTTTCAACTTTTTTTTTTTTACAAATATCTGATAAGCGTGGCATGTATTTGTATTCAGCCCCCTGGGGTCAATACTTTGTAGAACCACCTTTTTCTGCAATTACAGCTGCAAGTCTTTTTGGGGATGTCTCTACCAGCTTTGCACATCTAGAGAGTGACATTTTTGCCCATTCTTCTTTGTAAACTAGCTCAAGCTCTGTCAGATTGGATGGAGAGCGTCTGTGAACAGCAATTTTCGATTCTTGCCACAGATTCTCATTTGGATTTAGGTCTGGACTTTGGGCCATTCTAACACATGAATATGCTTTGATCTAAACCATTCCATGTAGCTCTGGCTGTATGTTTTGTCCTGCTGGAAGGTGAACCTCCGGCCTAGTCTCAAGTCTTTTGCAGGCTCTAACAGGTTTTCTTCTAAGATTGCCCTGTATTTGGCTCCATCCACCTTTCCATCAACTCTGACCAGCTTCTCTGCCCCTGCTGAAGAAAATCATCCTCACAGCATGATGCTGCCACCACCATGTTTCACGATGGGGATGGTGTGTTCAGGGTGATGTGCAGTGTTAGTTTTTCACCACACATAGTGTTTTGCTTTTAGGCCATAAAGTTCAATTTTGGTCTCATCTGACCAGAACACCTTCTTCCACGTTTGCTGTGTCCCCCACATGGCTTCTCTGAAACTGCAAACAGGACTTTTTGTGGCTTTCTTTCAACAATGGCTTTCTTCTTGCCACTCTTCCATAAAGGCAAGATTAGTAGAGGGCAGGACTAATAGTTGGACAGATTCTCTCACCTGAGCTGTGGATCTCTGCAGCTCCTCCAGAATTACCATGGGCTTCTTGGCTGCTTCACTGACTAATGCTCTCCTTGCCTGGCCTGTCAGTTTAGGCTTGCAGTTGTACCACACTGTTTCCATTTTCGGATGATGGATGGAACAGTGCTCCGTAAGATGTTCAAAGCTTGGGATATTTTTTTTTTATAATCTAACCCTGCTTTTAAACTTCTCCACAACTTTATCCCTGACCTGCCTGTTGTGTTCCTTGGCCTTCATGATGCTGTTTGTTCACTAAAGTTCTCCCAACAAACCTCCTGAGGGCTTCACAGAACTTCTGCGTTTTTATACTGACATTAATTACACACAGGTGGACTCTATTAATTAGGTGACTTCTGAAGGCAATTGGTTCCACTAGATTGTAGTTAGGGGTATCAGAGTAAAAGGGGCTGAATGCAAATCCACGCCACATTTTTCAGATATTTATATGTAAAAAAAATTTGAAAACCATTTATCAATTTCCTTCAGCTTCACAATTATGTGCTACTTTGTGTTGGTCTATCACATAAAACCCCAATAAAATACATTTTACGTTTTTGCTTGTAACAGCACAAAATTTGGAAAATTTGAAGGGGTATGAATACTTTTGCAAGGCACTGTATAGCATCTTTATCTACACTTACTCAAAGCGGTAGCTGTTGTTTACTAAAGCAGATATGATGGGGTTGATTTATTAAAACTGGAGAGTGAAATCTGGTAGCTGTGAATGGTAGCCAATCAGCTTCTAACTTCAGCTTGTTCAATTAGGCTTTGACAAACCTGGAAGCTGATTGGTTTTTTGTAGAGCTGCACCAGATTTTGCACTCTCCAGTTATAGTAAAACAACCCCAGTGTCTTCTATTTTAAAGGTTCAGGCTGCAGGAATTTAACTCTGGTATTCGCTTAACTAATAAGGGTGTCCCTGTCCTGGAGCAAGCATGCATCCAGTAAAGTTCAAGAGTGGGTTTTGTTTAGACGAGAAGAAAACAGGTCTGGGAGGCTGCCGAGAGGCCTACAGCAACGTTAAAGGAGCTGCAGGAATATCTGGCAAGTACTGTCTGTGTGGTACATGTGACAACAATCTCCTGTATTCTTCATATGTCTGGGCTATGGGGTAGAGTGGCAAGACGAAAGCCTTTTCTTATGAAGAAAAACATCCAAGCCCGGCTAAATTTTGCAAAAACACATCTGAAGTCTCCCAAAAACATGTGGGAAAATGTGTTATGGTTTGATGAAACCAAGGTTGAACTTTTTGGCCATAATTCCAAAAGATATGTTTGGCGCAAAAACAACACTGCACATCACCAAAAAGAACACCATACCCACAGTGAAGCATGGTGGTGGCAGCATCATGCTTTGGGGCCTTAGTCAAGGTAGAGGGAATTATGAACAGTTCCAAATGCCAGTCAATATTGGCACAAAACCTTCAGGCTTCTGCTAGAAAGCTGAACTTGAAGAGGAACTTCATCTTTCAGCATGACAACGACCCAAAGCATACATCCAAATCAACAAAGGAATGGCTTCACCAGAAGAAGATGAAAGTTTTTGGTTTTTTTTTGTTTTTTTTTTGTTTTTTTTTTAATGGCCCAGCCAGAGCCCAGACCTGAATCCGATCGGAAATCTGTGGGGTGATCTGAAGAAGGCTGTGCACAGGAGATGCCCTCGCGATCTGACAGATTTGGAGTGTTTTTGCAAGGAAGAGTGGGCAAATATTGCCAAGTCAAGATGTGCCATGCTGATAGACTCATACCCAAAAAGACTGAATGCTGGAATCCAATCAAAAGATGCTTCAACAAAGTATTAGTTTAAGGGTGTGCACACTTATGCAACCATATATATTAGTTTTTTATTTTTACTTCCCTCCACCTAAAAGATTTCAATTTGTTGTTCAACTGAGTTGTACAGTTTATAGGTTACATTAAAGATGGAAAAAGTTCTGAAATGATTTATCTTTGTCTCATTTTTTTTATATCACAGAATCCTGACATTTTTTCAGGGGTGTGTAGACTTTTTATATCCACTGTATAAAAGGTTCAAGGCAGTGTAACAACCCTTTTCAGCTTTGCAGCAGGTCATATGTGTGTCTTGGAAATTAGCACATGTTTAACACTGATGTGTTTTATTGGTTTTGGTTGTTGCTTATATAAACTGTTTAAAATCTTCAGGGCATAAACGGTTTATTGTCTTGTCAAATCTTGCCGTTTTAAAGGACAGCACATTGTTCTTAATGCAGTCCCTAGTATGCAGTGTAGATTCTACATCACTACAAAGATATGTTCCTCTCCTGTCATCTGTTCTGGTGGAGGGTTACACCCTAAATCTCTTCAGTTCACGAGAGAGGTATTAAATGACACAAATTCTGAAGGTTGAGCTGACTAAGGAATGGGGTGTATTTCTGTTTGGAATTCAGGGTGTATACAGAAGAAAAACGCCACATTCTTTTTCAAACATGAATATTTCAGTTCTTACCTTTTGTATGTGTCATTAGGTCATCTTTGTTAAAAAGCCATGTAACCGTGTGTTAAGAGGCAGCCTCGTTGATCTGAACTTCAGTAAAATTATTTTCACAAATTAAACCTTTTTTGCTTTCTGCCAAAGTACAGAGGATCTGTCCATGTTTTTATTTATTTATTTTTTTTTATTTTAAACATATTTGTGGAAATGTTTTCCAAAATAATGTAACAATAAATTGTTCCTGGGTGCATAACAAAAATACATTGTGCTCTCCGGCAGACTTAAAGTGTAACTAAACCCCGGACCCTGCATTCAGTATATCTGGTCTCCCACAGTACAAAGAACATGGAAATGCAATTATTTTAGTAAATATAAACTGCTAAATACCTTTTTCTCACCAGCAGTTAGAGCAGTCTTGTAACTTCTATCAGTGTTCAGCAGAGCACTGGTTAAAGCTTATAGGAGGAGTTTTCTTTCTGCTCTAGAAGCATGCAAAACCCCTGACCTATGTCTGGACAGTGTTGATTGGCCCTGTGCTGATCATATGCACTCTTCCAAGATTAAAAAAAAAACTAGCAATACACACTAAACTGAGCATGTGCAGAATGGCTACAGTTCAGTCTGTCTTATCAGGAGATAAGACGTGGACATTTGAACATGAGGACGAGTCAAACAGCATTTTTATACAATGCAGAGGATTAACCCCTTAGGTTCCACATTTGAGTATATCAAGCTTGCTTTACTGCATATACAGATTGATGTTACTGTTGTGGGGTTAGTAGCACTTTGCTGGATTCTCACTTTGTATTACACGTGCATTTTTGTAATGCACAGTTTGGTATGGGCACAGTGAAAACTGAATTTCCCTGGAAGAAGATCTCCTGAGTGGGGCTGAAGCATTGGCATGTCCTTTTTGTGCTCATGGAGATTTGATTCAAGAAGGGCTCCTCGCTTGCCACTGCAGCTCAAAGGAGATCCACACATGCTAGCACTGCACCCTCCCTCAAAGGGGTTGAGTTCAGTCCTGACAACAAGCTGATCAAGTGCCAAGATAATTTGCATGTACACCTGCTCACATTTGTACTAGTACCTGTGGGTGCGCTGGCCAGGCTTTTCCTCACAAGTCCGCTAAAATGATTCCAATTAGTAAAAGGTGTTTATAAAACTTAGGGAAAACCCAAGTGATAGGTCCTGGGGATGAGGGACACCGGTCACATTGAGCTTAAATCGATGGCTGGCACTGATTGCATGTAATCGCTCACAAAAGTGTCTCTTAACCCTTTGAGGACCGTAAGATTTTGGAACGCCAAAATCAGTTTTTTTGTTTTTAAAGTTCTTACACTTCAGTTGCTGTAACTAAGCCATTTCATGAAATAATTGGCAAAAAGTTAGATCCATTTGTTGTTTGTTGATAAGAACTAATATTTTGACTCAAACCAAAAAAAAAAAAGAGTTTTAAGTTCTTAATCAGATGATACACGCAATTAAGTACATGGGACAAATACGTCCCTTGGTCCTCAAAGGGTTAATGAGTCTGAACATGATTTTTGTTGAGGCTCGCTGATGCAGGTTGTTGCTAAGCATCCAATGTGTATGCGCCCATAGTGTACAGCCTTGAGGAAGGGGACCCAACATAAACTTTTGCACACAGGCCCACTGCATTCAGAAAATATCTATGGGCTATAATTAGGTATTTTAAAGGATAAGTTCACCTTTGGGAATATGTTACAGGTTCCACCCATTTTAAGGGTGGAACACGTAACGTTCCCCTAGCCGCAGCCACCACCCACTGACAGATAATACGTGGAGAAGTCTCCCCATACTGTCTGTCAAATTTGAAAACCATGATGCTGTGTGGGGCTCCGCCCACACGGCCACATCATTCATAAATGAACATTCGTGAATGAATGAACTGCAAGTTCTGACAGCCTTAACGGCTGTGGGCTTGTAGTTTTCAGTGACCTACTATAGCACTGTAGAGCACCGTGGTAGTTCATTGAAGCTTCCCGTCAGAGTATCTGCTACATCCCGTACGGCAAGCAGATATTCTGACAGGTCTGCAGGAGACCTACATGTCATGCAATCTACTAATCGCTGTTGCAATGATTTCCAGGCTCCTGTAGACAAAAATAATTAATGCACTTTTTTTTACCTGCAAAAAATGTGCATTTATTTTTTTAACTTATTTAACACTGCTGGATACACTGAAGGGGCAGCTATAGAGGACAACTTCATTATCAGCAAAGTCCTCTAAGGAATGCAAGTTTTGGGTTGGTTGTTGAGGGCAGTACAGATTGTGAGACAAATGCCTTAAAGCAGAATTAAACCTCTGCATAAAAGATATAATAATGCCTCCCGTGAGCTTTATTCCATTTATGTACTAGTATTCTTAGTATTAGTCCATTACAAATATTTAAAGTAAAACATTTTGCTTTTCTGATGTGTTCAAAACGGACTGAAAAAGTGCCTAAATGTAATCACTACACTCTGTTTTCCACATACCAGGATGTTTTCAGATATGGACCACTGGGGGAACCTCCTGTATTAAATGTGCAAATGACTCCAGTCAGGAAGTGGCTTCTAATCTTACAGAGTGTGCAAATAGTAAGTCATTCAATTTATATATTCATGTAGTGTATTGACACTGTGATCATACAAATCAGTGCAATATGGTGTTAGCTGATCTAGAGTTGATAAGAAAATATGGTGATATTCAAATAACTTATTCTATTTTTTTTGTCCCCAATACTGTGTATACTTTATTTAAAGTGAACGTTTCCATTATTTTATATATTTAAACTAAAGCCCAAGCATAGCTAAAATAAAAACAGAAAATCAGCACAAGGGACATAACTTAGAAGAGGAATCAGAGCAAAGGACACATCCTGCTGACTATTAGTAGTAATTTTCCTCTATCCATGCCATTCAACCCCCACCACCATAATCTTCCAATGCGACGGGGTTAATGCAACTAAGGAGCTGTCACAGGCTCTCATCGAGAGACTGACTATGCCCACCCTTTCTATCTGGCTGCCCCATTCGTAGCAGCCATACTACAGCTTCTATAAATTAAAAATGATCTATGAATGAAGGGGTGGAGCTATCAATAATCATCCACTTTTCCTCCATTCTTCGATCTTTCAATTCATAGAAGTTGTAATATGACTTCTGTGGATGGAGCAGCAGGGCAGATTTGTGCTCTCTGGACGAGATCCTGTTACAGTCCCTTAGTTGTATTAATTGCACAGAGCAAGATATTCACTTAACAGAAGAGGAATCGGCACAAAGGACATATCCTACTGACTGTAAATTATGTCCCTTGTGCTAATGTTTCTGTTTGTGATTTTGGCTTTAAATAATCCTGTCTAAGGGCTCATGTACACTGCAGCTAATAAACTCACATTTAGGAGCTGTTCAGCATTTTTTTTCAGCAGCCCCTGAACTCTCCCTAATGTTTTCCTATGTGTCCATGTACACATCTTTGTTTATAGTCATTTACAGGCATTTGAGTTTACAGTTGTTTTTTTGAATGCAGAAAACTTGCGTTCAGCAGTCAATTTTTCAGCGTTTCAAATGCGTTTCAAATGCAAAACGCTTGTAAACGCGGCAAATCGCATTTATAAGCATTTGTGGCTGAACATTTTTTTTTAACTTCCAGTTCCCGATGCTGTCCAGAGCCTTTTTTCGGCATGAAAAATGCATGCAAAGCGTTTTCAAGGTACTCAGATGGACAAAACACTGAAAATAGGATGTTCCTACCAAGATTTTCACACATTGTAAAGACCAATTCACACCTCAGACCTCTCAGATCCTTGGAAAAAAAAAGATATGTTAATGACCATTCACACCTAAAATTCCTCATGAAGACCCCCTGCCAGGTCACCTTAATGGCTCCCTCCACCAGCTACCTTTCCCACCCTTGGAAACAAAAGAAATGTTAATGAGCAACTCGCACCTAAGCTAATCTCAACACATACTGCTGTGTCTGCTTCTACTCTCTATATTTCTCTGAAACAGTCTGAAATAGTTAATAATTTACCACTTTTCAGTGCATTCTGGGCATTTGGGAGGTTCTCCTGTGCTTATCTTTAAAAAACGCTTCTAAACGCAGACACAAACGCGTTGTGCAAACGCGGCTAAACAGACGTTTTTTAATCTATGTTTTCCAGCAGTCAGTTTCCATCATTCAGAAGTGTCGCGTGTACATGGGGCCTAAGAATAAATTAGAGCTAAGCCAGTCACCACTCCCTTTCCAGTGAATGCAAATAAGTTATCTGTCATTGGCCAGCAGATATCAGATGGTTAGGGCTTAGTGCCGGGGGGGGGCAAGTATATGCCAGGGATTAGAGTGCCAGGGGGGGCAAGTATATGCCAGGGATTAGAGTGCCGGGGGGGGGCAAGTATATGCCAGGGATTAGAGTGCCGGGGGGGGCAAGTATATGCCAGGGATTAGAGAAGTCCAAGGTTTAGTAACAGAAGGGAAACCAGGTTAAGAAGGACACACAAGAAAGGCTTTCCTGGTAAACTAGAGTAAAAGGCGTCATGCAGTGTCTGCTTGTAGGCAGTACTTATAAAATGTTAGAATGGCTGACCACTTGGCTTTTAAGAGTGAACACACTGAAACATTGGAAAAGTGTAGAGAGGAGGCACTGGATCCAGATACTGCTTTTCTTTGCAGAAAGGAGTATTTGCTGTGCTGTACCGAACAATGGACTAGTTGTCGGTTCCAAAACATGAAAGTGCCTTAGAAACCCCTTCTTGGAATAAATCCAGAATTGAGAAAAACAAAACGAGCTGCTTAAGCCAGTTTTTAAAAAGAAATTCTACTCCAGTATCTATTTAACTTCTAAGCGAGTCCACTTTCATCCCTATTCACCCTCTAAGCCCTAATGAAAGGAGATTTCTGACTTCATAAAATGCCAAGATAACACGCCAATGCATTTCAGATTAAACACTGCAAAACTCTGAAACTATTGGCTTGGCACTCTGATTTAAGGAAGTGACAGGCACCTTTTAATAGCCATGGAATATGTCTTTTGGTGCATTAGCTACCTTTTTTTTTTTTTCCTTTTGTCCCTGATAGAAAAACTAGTAATATAGAAAACTGAAACAAAGGAAGTAGTCAGGCTGTGCTTGCTGCAACTAGGTAGTAAACTAATCATAAACTAGATAGATCTGGGTTAGCAATAAACTTCTCATACAGGTTTTGCTTGGCACCAGATTTAGGTCTATGCTTTATTTGACTAAACTGCTTTACATTGTTTGCATTCTTCCTGCGTGTAAGTGAATAGGCAGGTCAATCAGAACAGCATTTCTTCTGCTTTCAGTTTGAGTGTAGAATATGTCATCAAGATCTTATCTCACACACAAGTCAATGCTGATCATTTTTACTTTTTAGAGTTATGCTGGCCTTCTGTTTTACAGTTTTCCTTTAGATTTACCAAAACCATATAATATGAGGTCAAATCTAAACACTTTTAATTCGTATGCAATCAGACAGGCCCTTGCACTTTGTAGTTGAAGGTAAATCTAAAGGAAATTGAATAAGAAGATTGTATAATGTCAGCTATGGCCAGCTTTAGGGCACTTTTTGCAAGCATAAAGCTGGGTAGGCAGTTATAAGAAATCTGTCCCACGTGTGTAACAAACAGGATTCTGTGGGAGCTCCAAAGAGCTTGTATGTCTGTTCCATATAATTTCATCCCTATTTATTGGCTCCTGTCTAAATTGGCCCTAGTATATGGATGTGGGTTAGGGACCTTAGATTGTACGCTCCTTGAGGGTTAGGAACTGATGTGAATGTACAGTATATACAGTGGGGCAAAAAAGTATTTAGTCAGCCACCAATTGTGAAAGTTCTCCCACTTAAAAAGATGAGAGGCCTGTAATTGGCATCATAGGTAGACCTCAACTATGAGAGACAAAATGAGAAAAAAAATCCAGACAATCACATTGGCTGATTTGGAAAGAATTTATTTGGAATTTATGGTGGAAAATAAGTATTTGGTCAATATCAAAAGTTCATCTCAATACTTTGTTATATATCCTTTGTTGACCATGACAGAGGTCAAACGTTTCCTGTAAGTCTTCACAAGGTTGGCACACACTGTTGCTGGTATGTTGGCCCATTCCTCCATACAGATCTCTTCTAAAGCAGTGATGTTTTGGGGCTGTCGCTGGGCAACACGGACTTTCAACTCCCTACAAAGGTTTTCTATGTGGTTGAGATCTGGAGACTGGCTAGGCCACTCCAGGACCTTGAAATGCTTCTTACGAAGCCACTCCTTCGTTGCCCGGGCGGTATGTTTGGGATCATTGTCATGTTGGAAGACCCAGCCAC
This sequence comes from Staurois parvus, assembly GCF_062004578.1. Lineage (NCBI taxonomy): Eukaryota > Metazoa > Chordata > Amphibia > Anura > Ranidae > Staurois > Staurois parvus. The sequence goes on from NW_028317853.1 coordinate 1,003,346, forward strand.
GTTTCATCTTCAATGCCCTTGCTGATGGAAGGAGGTTTGCACTCAAAATCTCACGATACATGGCCCCATTCATTCTGTCCTGTACATGGATCAGTCGTCCTGGTCCCTTTGCGGAGAAACAGCCCCAAAGCATGATGTTGCCACCCCCATGCTTCACAGTAGGTATGGTGTTCTTTGGATGCAACTCAGCATTCTCTCTCCTCCAAACACGACGAGTTGTGTTTCTACCAAACAGTTCTATTTTGGTTTCATCTGACCATATGACATTCTCCAAATCCTCTTCTGGATCATCCAAATGCTCTCTAGCAAACTTCAGATGGGCCCGGACATGTACTGGCTTAAGCAGGGGGACACGTCTGGCACTGCAGGATCTGAGTCCCTGGCGGCGTAGTGTGTTACTGATGGTAGCCTTTGTCACGTTTGGTCCCAGCTCTCTGCAGGTCATTCACTAGGTCCCCCCGTGTGGTCCTGGGATTTTTGCTCACCATTCTTGTGATCATTTTGACCCCACGTGGTGAGATCTTGCGTGGAGCCCCAGATCGAGGGAGATTATCAGTGGTCTTGTATGTCTTCCATTTTCTAATTATTGCTCCCACAGTTGATTTGTTCACACCAAGCTGCTTGCCTATTGCAGATTCAGTCTTCCCAGCCTGGTGCAGGTCTACAATTTTGTTTCTGGTGTCCTTCGACAGCTCTTTGGTCTTCACCATAGTGGAGTTTGGAGTGTGACTGTTTGAGGTTGTGGACAGGTGTCTTTTATACTGATAACAAGTTCAAACAGGTGCCATTGATACAGGTAATGAGTGCAGGACAGAGGAGCCTCTTAAAGAAGAAGGCACAGGTCTATGAGAGTCAGAAATCTTGCTTGTTTGTAGGTGACCAAATACATATTTTTCACCATAATTTGCAAATAAATTCTTTCCAAATCAGCCAATGTGATTGTCTGGATTTTTTTTCTCATTTTGTCTCTCATAGTTGAGGTCTACCTATGATGCCAATTACAGGCCTCTCTCATCTTTTTAAGTGGGAGAACTTGCACAATTGGTGGCTGACTAAATACTTTTTTGCCCCACTGTATGTAAAGCACTGCGTAAATTGACGGCGCTATATAAGTACCTGAAATAAATACATTTATATTAGGCTACTTTCACACTACGGAGTTTTTAAATGTTTTTGCATTTAAAAAAAAAAAGCACCTGAAAAGCAAGAAAAATGCTTCCCTATGTTTGTCTATGTATGTCTGTGTATGTTTTCACACTGAGGAGTTGCGCTTCCATTGTGGTGTAAAAAATCTTGCTTGCAGCATCTTTGGAGCATGTTTGTTCAGTTAAAAAAAAATGCGTCTTCCCATTGAAATCAATGGAAAGTGCCTGAAAAGCGCCTCTTAGAAACGTTTTTGGTGCAGTTTTGAAGTCACGTGTCCTTTAAAAAAAAAACTGCTCAGCGCGGTAAATATGCGTTTTTGCGGCGGAATAGTATGAAAGTAGCCTTAGAGTTGTAGTTCTGCCACTTCTGTATTGTTTGCAAACCTGTCATAACCTTGAGTTCCAAATGAAGGGATTTGTATTTTTTTTTTTTGTTTGTTTTGTTTTAGATCGGTCACCAGCTGGGTCCACCAGACCCATGAGAGCAAGAGCCACAGCAAACCGCAGCATTGTCAGTCTAGGGGAGGGTAGTGTTAAATGTATTGGCAAACCATTTTTTTTCCTTTTTGTGATAAAGGTTTTACATGAAGAAACAAAAGATAATTTTAACCACCCCTGCGAGGGTTAAACGGTCTTTCTCATCCATGTAAACTGATGCTTTCTGCTGAAGAGTTTGGGCTTTTATAAAACAGAATTGCTGGCCAGACCACCAGATGAAAATAGAAGGAAAAAATCCTAAAAAAGAAAATTAATACAGCCATCACATCTAAGAATTGCTAAGCTGCAATATAATAAATGTTTGCTTTTGGGTTTAATACCACTTTAAATGCATTAGCACATTGTAAATATGCATTTGGCTGCAAATGGGAATACAAATTGGCACACATACACTGATCAGCCATAACATTATGATCACTGACAGATAATGTGTATAACACTGATTATCTCAATACAATGGCATCTGAAAGTGGGTGGGATATATTAGGCAGCAAGTGACCATGTTGTCCTTGAAGTTATGTTGAAAGCAAAAAAAATGGGCCAGAGTAAGGATTTGTGTGACTTTCACACGGGCGAATTGTAATGGCTGGACCCATGCTTACCTGCGTCCACAGCCAAAAGCACCTACAATGGGCATGTAAGCCTCAGAACTGGACCACAGAACAATGGAAGAACGTGGCCTGGTCTGATGAATCATGCTTTCTTTTTACATCCTAAAGATGGACAAGTGCTCTTGTGTCGCTTGCCTGGTTAGAGATGGCATAAGAATGCAGTATAGGAAGAAGGCAAGCAGGCAGAGGCAGTGTGCTGCCTTGGTCAGCAACAACGTTTAAGTAACATCTCTATGAGCGGCAGGACCCAAGTACACCTCATGGAAATGGTATCCCTGGATGGCAGTGACCTCTTTCAGCAGGATAATGTAGCCTGCCTCACTTCAAAAATGATTGAAGAAGCAGAACAAGTTTGAGGTGGTAGCTTGGCCTCCAAATTCTCCAGCTCTCAATCCAATTGAGCATCTGTGAAATATGCTGAAAAAAACAAGCCCAATCCATGGAGGCCCCAACTTGCAACTTATAGGACTTGAACAATCTGCTGGAACTTGAACGATCAGATACCACAGCATACTCTCAGAAGTTGAATGTCTTTCATCCTGCAATGGGTCAGGGCTGTTTTGATGGAAATGTGAGGACCTACCCAATGTTAAGTAGGTGGCCATAAAGTAATGGCTGATCGGTGTGTACTGTGTGTTAACATAACCCATGTTATGACTCAAGTTGTGCTGTCAATGAGCCTGTAGTGTGTCCATAGTAAACTGACAAGTTTTTTTTTTTTTTTTTTGTTTTTTTTCTCTTAATACTGTGTGCCCCAACATATGGACCCATTTTGCAATAGGTATCAAGTATCCACAGAGACACTGACTCCTTCATTACCCTCCCTAGTGGTCTGATTATGTCCATATTTCTGTGCTCAAAGCGGTACATTTTTTTGCATGGAAATATGTATTTTTTTTTATTGTAAGCTTGTAATTTTTAGGAATAACTCACTGAAATCTGTCCGAACAAGAATCTAGTAAACATTCCAGGTATGTTAAAATTTGAAACACTAAATCATAAATTATAATTTAATAAATAATCATAAAAAATAATAATAAATTTAATTCAATAAAATAATCAAACCAAAAAAACTGAAATTTGAAATGGAGCGGCATCGCTGAGCAAAGTCGCAAATCGTTTTCAGTGTCTGATGACGAATTTCCCCACGAATCATTATCACTCAATTCTGCAAGTGGTTCTGATTTACTATCGCTGTTCTCTAGCTGGTCTAAAACCGATTTTGACCTAAAGGGACTCTTTTTGGACGCCATGGACATTTCTCAGTTTCCAGGCAGAAAGAACAGTAAAAATGTAGGCAGGGAACAGGACAAAGCACTCGGGACAAAATGTATGTGAAATAGTTTGATACAGTAATGTTTTACTAAGTTATTTTAGTGAATTTAGTGAATGTCACTTTTTGTCATTTTCAAATTTCCTGCCGTTCAGTCCCCATACGTCCCAACGCTCGCAGGGGATGGAACCCAGAAGACAGAGGCCGGCATCAGCCGGAGGACATTACAGGGGACACTGCAGGAGGGACATCGCGGGAGCGCAGGACAAGGTAAGTGAAGAACAGATCCCGGAGCAGCGCCGCATGGTAAGCCCGAGTGTAACTCGGGGTTACCGCTTGTGGTACTGAAACCTTACCCCGAGCTACACTCGGGAATACCGCCAGGGAGGTTAACAATGGAAGTTCCTGTCATCAATAAATGTTCTTGGGAATTTAAAGCAATGCATCTTGTTACACAGGACCGGCAGCATTAGATATTCTTGGTTCCCCTATACATGGTTATTACACAAATGTTACCACTCTTAGCTGTATGTTTTATCTTTGGTTGTTTTTGGTTCTTGAAATAAATGTCCCATGGAAGACAGATTCCTGTGTATCTGCTCTCGCCTGTTTGTAGTGTTCAAAGTGAAATTCAGGTTCGCTGTGTATTACACAAGCTTAAAATAAATGTTTGAACCTATACAGCTGACATATGATCAGTATAATTAAATGTTCATGGCACAGACTGCCTTTTTGCTCAGCTTGTTCCCTCAGAGTGTTTTTATAGCAATAATTGATTCTAATGTGTACGCATGGTGCACTTCTCCATCTCTGACCATTCTTGCGATTGGCCTGTCATCTTGCAGACATGCTGCTTCTCTTATTTCATAGTTTAACGTCTGCCAAATATTTATTTTTATTCTTAGAGGTAGTAAAGTCTGCTTTTTCAGTTGTACCTAGAGGCCTATAATAAAGCTTGCCTGTAGGTACAGTGAATATCACCTAAACGTGCACGTTTTAGGAGATATTCACATCTGCAGCAGCCAGTGATGTCACTGAAGCAAGCTCCCTGTGCTCTGAATGGATGTCACTCTCAAATGTACCGTCCATTCAGAGCATTGTCCCCTGACCGTGACTCCTGTGTGCATGCTTTAGAACTGACAGCACAAGATGCTTGCCATCTCCTTTTTTTATATGCAAAAAAAAAGCCTAGCTGTTCTAATCTGTTTCTGGCCAAAGCAAGCCATAGATTACACCTTTTTTTTTCGTCCATGGGTGTTGATGGGGGAATCCATCCTGCAGCATTATTGTATTCAGCGGCGGGGGCCTTCTCTGTTAATACCCCCACCCCCCATGTCTGTTTAAAGTCAGGACAGGAATTGATTAGAAATCTCCCCAGTTGGGACACAGAACTGTATGGAGAAAATAAGGAGGCTGTCACTGATGACTTCCACTTATGAAAATGCCAGTTGACAGGCCATCTACTGATCTGATGTGCTTAATTCTCAAATCCAGAACAAACACTAAAACTGTGAATTTAAATTTTACTGCCCTAAGTGCTTGTTGCTAGTCATTGTGAACCCTTACATGTACCCAGTGAAATGACTGACCCAGGGGCGGACTGAAACTCATGGGGCCCCCGGGCAATAGGGGATCATGGGGCCCCTGTGTCCTTGCCCAAACTCAAAAAAGCCTATGAAAAAGGTACCAGGGGCATCTCATGGGGCCCCCTACTGCCCCCGGGCCCTCGGGCAGTGCCGAGTTTCCAAATGGTCAGTCCGCCCCTGGACTGACCTCAAGTGATACACAGAGATGAAACAAACCCATAAGCTGTACCTGTTTATCTACAACTATATGTCCCCTACATTCATTCAAAGTGCAGATTGTATGCAGGATCCCTCAGCTCTGTAAAGCAGGGGGTAGGGAACTGAAGTTACATCACTGAGGAGAGCTCTGAGAGCTGATTGGGGACACTCTGTCCTTCACACAGCACACAGGAACAAGCTAAGGCTGCCAAATACAGACAGTGCCCTCCCGTCACCATTTTAGCCTTTGTGTCAGGAAAACTCATCAGACATTATTATTATACAGTATTTATAAAGCGCCAATAGTTCGCTCAGCGCTGTACATTACAATGGGGTACAGAACAATAACAATACAATACAATGCAAAACATGAGGGGATTGAGGGCCCTGCTCTTTCGAGCTTACAATCTAGGAGGGAGGGGATGGTGGCACAGGAGGAGAAAGCTGTGGGGGATGGAGTGGTAGGAAGAGTGGAGGAGGTCGGCAAGTTAGCAGGGGGTGGGGTAGGCTTCCCTGAAGAGGTGGGTTTTCAGGGTGCGCCTAAAGGAGAGGAGAGTAGGTGATAATCTGATGGGTTGGGGCAGGGAGTTCCAGAGGATGGGTGACACCCTGGAGAAGTCCTGGAGGCGGGCATGGGAGGAGGAGACCAGGGAACTAGAGAGAAGGAGGTCTTGTGAGGAGCGGAGTGTGCTGGTGGTACTTGGATATTAGGTCAGTGATGTAGTTCGGGGCAGTATGGTGGACAGCTTTGTACGTCAGTGTTAGGATTTTGAATTTGATCCGTTGCGCAATCGGAAGCCAGTGGAGGGATTGGCAGAGGGGGGTGGCGTAAACGGAGCAGTTGGAAAGGTGAATGAGTCTGCCAGCCGTATTCAGGATCGACTGAAGCGGGGATAGCCAGCGGCGAGGCAGGCCAGTGAGGAGGAAGTTGCAGTAGTCGAGTCGTGATATGATGAGGGAGTGGATGAGCTGTTTAGTGGTTTCTGGTGTTAGGAACGTGCGGATTTTGGTGATGTTGCGGAGGTGGAGTCTGCATGAGTTTGTTAAAGATTGGACTTGGGGCTGGAAGGATAGGTTGGAGTCCAGAATGACACCAAGTACTCTGGCCTGCGGGGCGGGTTTGATGGTGGCGTTGTTGGACATGATGGAGAAGTCAATGGGGGGTGGTGTGCGGGCTGGGGGGAAGACAAGAAACTCGGTTTTGGAGAGGTTCAGTTTAAGGAAGTGGAGCGACATCCAGTCTGATATGTCGCTCATGACTCATAGTGATGGAGGAGGAACAGAGGAACAAGGCAGCAGACAGAAATGACACTTGGTGCTCAGAATTGAAGTACACCCTATAGAGGCATATGCTTTGTTCAGGTCTGAGGTTTACAACCACTTTAAAGTAGTAAAGTCAGGCAATTAGCATTTCAGGAGGTTGTCAGAAATCGCAGCCCATATATTTCTCGTGCCAGGTTTCTTTAAATCAACTGCAGTAATCAAACTATCTGCATTTGAGTGCGTATATTTTTTCATCTGAATAAACCTCAGAGTATATTTGAAACTGTTGTTACTTTAGGTAGTTACAAACACAAGCTCGGAGCTTAAGTGAAGGAAACATAGGTGGAGTACCAAGCTATAAATATCACAGGCTTCTGCTGTGTTCTGATGGTTTGCACACTATTATTATTACAGTGTCATTGTTTCTTGAAAATGTTTGCATATCTGAACAACCAGTTTGCCTGGCTTCTGCTGCTTTTTTGACATGCAATTCAACAGTCACCAGTATGCTATTCTAGTACAAAGACTTCACATGTATTAAATCAGCACCTGTAAATTCTTCAGATGTGAAGTGTTAACCGTGTTCTTGCAAAAAGTACAAGCTTAATCCGCTAATCCCAACTACCAAGTGTTATTGAACATTATCAGGGATCAGAGATCCTGGAATCCTTTTTGTATCAGACATGTTCCTCTATCAAATAAGAAAACTTTAGATAGAGGTATACAGTTTTTGATCAAATTGGTATGTTGACTTTTTTTTTCATATATTCTGAAAGCAGAACTGTGGTTATCAGAGAAACTATTCAAATATTCACCTTTTTATTGTGTAACCTAATTATGTGAGAGTGGAAGAAGAAATAGGGTTGCCATGTACGACGTAATATTTGCATTGCAAATTATTACTGAGGAACCACAACAATTTTAATGTATTTAGTTGACATTGCACCAGGTTAAAGAGAAACCCCTGTTCCTTGTTCTTTTTTTTTTTTATTATTATTATTATTAAGTATGTAGCTAAGCACTGTAATACTGCAGTACTCCCCTCCCCTCCAGCCCTGTCCGCATAGACTCTCCACTTCAAGGACTAACGCCAGTCCTCTTCTTGATTGAGTGGTGGCCAGTGTCATTCAACCCTTGATATCCCAAGGACCTTGGGATATCAAGTTTATTTAACTTAAAAAAAAAAAAAAAAAAAAAAAAAAAACACATTTACAGTGCATCCAGAAAGTATTCACAGCCCTTAACTTTTGCCACATTTTGTTATGTTACAGCCTTATTCCAAAATGGATTGAATTAATTTTTTTTCCCTCAACATTCTACAAACAATACCCCATAATGACAACATGAAAGAAGGTCATTTTGAAATCTTTGCAATTTATTAAAAATAAAAAACGAAAATAACACATATACATAAGTATTCACAGCCTTTGCCATGACACTCAAAAGTGAATTCTGGTGCATCCTGTTCCCACTGATCATCCTTGAGATGTTTACACAACTTGATTGGAGTGCACTTGTGGGAAATTCAGTTGATTGGACATGATTAGGAAAGGCATAAACCTGTCTATATAAGGTCCCACAGTTAACAGTGCATGTCAGAGCACAAACCAAGCCATGAAGTCCAAGGAATCGTCCGTAGACCTCTGAGACAGAATTGTATCAAGGCACAGATCTGGGGAAGGGTACAGAAAAATTTCTGCAGCATTGAAGGTCCCAATGAGCACAGTGGCCTCCCATCACCTGTAAATGGAAGAAGTTTGGAACCCCCAGGAATCTTCCTAGAGCGGGCCGCCTGGCCAAAATGAGTGATCGAGGGAGAAGGGCCTTAGCCAGGGAGGTAACCAAGCACCCGATGGCCACTCTGAAAGCGTTTCTCTGTGGAGAGAGGAGAACCTTCCAGAAGAACAACCATCTCTGCAGTACTCCCCAAATCAGGCCTGTTTGAAAGAGTGGCCAGAAGGAAGCCACTCCTCAGTAAAAGGCAAATGGCAGCCCACCTGGAGTTTGCCAAAAGGCACCTGAGGGACTCTCAGACCATGAGAAACAAAACTCTCTGGTCTGATGAATCAAAGATTGAACACTGTGGACTGAATGCCAAGCATCATGTCTGGAGGAAACCAGTCCCTGTCCACCACCTGGCCAATACAATCACTACAGTGAAGCATAGTGGTGGCAGCATCATGATGTGGGGATGTTTTTCAGCTGCAGGAACTGGGAGACTAGTCAGGATCGAAGGAAAGATGAATGCAGCAATGTACAGAGACATCCTTGATGAAAACCTGTTCCAGAGTGCTCTGGACCTTAGACTGGGGCAATGGTTCATCTTTCAACAGGACAACGACCCTAAGCACACAACACACATAACAAAGGAGTGGCTATGGGCCAACTTTGTGAATGTCCAGGAGTGGCCCAGCCAGAGCCCAGGCTTGAACCTGATTTGAACATCTCTGGAGAGATCTGAAAATGGTTATGCACTGACGCTCCCCATCCAACCTGATGGAGCTTGAGAGGTACTGCAAAGAAGGATGGGAGAAATTGCCAAAAAATAGGTGTGCCAAGCTTGTAGCATCATACTCAAAATGAATTGAGGCTGTAATTGGTGCTAAAGGAGCTTCAACAAAGTATTGAGCAAAGGCTGTAAATACTTATGTTCATGTGGTGTGTTTTTTATTTTTTATTTTTTTTTTTTTAATTATAATAAATTTGTAAATGTTTCAAAATGAACTTCTTTCACGTTGTCATTATGGGGTATTGTTTGTAGAATGTTGAGGGAAAAAAATGAATTTAATCCACTTTTGGAATAAGGCTGTAACATAACAAAATGTGGCAAAAGTTAAGCGCTGTGAATACTTTCTGGGTGCACTGTATAAGCTAATGTCTGGATGAACCAGGCATTAAAGAACTACTGTGTTTAAAAAAAAAAAAAAAAAAAAATGAGGTCTTCAAAACGTTCACCATGCCTTTTTATATAATACCTTGTGGAGGTTGCTTTTGGTGATTTTGTGGGTGTTTCCACTGTCCCGGTGTCCCAGGACCTCCGAAAATGTGATAGGCAGTCAGGAAATTGGATGCATAATTTTATGGTCCTTGACAGCCTAAAGGTGCTCCTTGGATTTTTGGCCCCTCTATGCATCTCACTTTTAGAATAATTTTGACAAATTACAACTTCAAAAACCTTGCCATGCCTCTTACTAAATACCTTAGACCAGTGGTTCTTAACCTTTTTGGAGGTACTGAACCCCACCAGTTTCATATGCGCATTCACCGAACCCTTCTTAATTGGAAAAATAAAATATGATTTTTAAAATTCAAAACATAGGTATATATTTATACATAGGTGCACAAAATGAACAAAACCATTAAGAACAAAGAACAAAACCATTAAAACATGATTTTCACACAAAAACAAAATAATGAATATTTACCGCAAATCAGTGTGACTTCTGCTGTTGTCTTTCAGAGGCCAGTTCAGAAATGCGGGGCATTACCTTGGCAAGTGCCACTCTCATGTCATTTTCGCAACAAAGTCTGTTCCTTTTCTTCGTCTTTATGTCCAGCATCCACGAAAAGGATTGCTCGCAAAGATATGTTGTAACAAACGGTATGAAAATTCATCCCCCATAGTAATTCATCCCCCATATAGTAATTCATCCCCCCTATAGTAATTCATCCCCCCTATAGTAATTCATCCCCCATATAGTAATTCATCCCCCATATAGTAATTCATCCCCCATATAGTAATTCATCCCCCCTATAGTAATTCATCCCCCATATTAAGTCCCCAAGTCTCCCCTGTGTCAATTCACTTACCTTTGCTCCGCGCGTTCCTCTCGCTGTATTCCCACGCCGTTCCGGTCTTCAGGGCGGACTGTGAGAGGAGCCTAGCTCCTCTCACGTTCGTCACGCTGCCCCGCCTACACACATCCTGACAGCCAATCACTGGCTATCAGGATGTGAGTGGCAGCGAGACTGGCCAATCATTGCATTTGAGTCCCTGCCGCCCGAGAGGAGGGAGGGGAGCGGGCGCCCGGCACACAAGAGCCGCGGCTTGCCGACCACTGGGCATGTCATCACAAATCATGAGTCGGGTGTGGGTCACCTCCGCCGAACCCCCGAGACTGACTCACCGAACCCCTGGGGTTCGATCGAACCCAGGTTAAGAACCACTGCCTTAGACTATCTACTTTCCAAAAAGAGGTCATTTGGGATAAGGAGGGGATTTGTACTGTTCTGTCATTTTAGGGCCTCAAGGAATGAGATTGACTGACTGAAAATCAGAAGACTGATTTGGGTTATCGTTACCAAATAATGTAGCATAAAGTTATGAAAAAAAGATTTATTTGTAAAATTTCATAACAAACGAAGAGGCATGTTTTTTTTGTTTTTGTGTTTTTTTTTTTCCCTTTAAAAACTTTCAGTATATTTTTTTTTTTCTCATTTATAGTAAAAAATAAATTGACTACCATCAAAAGAAAGCTCTATCTGTCTAAAAAAATAAGAAATTTAATTTGGGTACAGTGTTGAATGACTGAGTAATTGTCATTCAAAGTATGACGGCACTGAAAAATGGCCTGAGCAGGAGGGGGGTGAATGTGGCTTCAGGTGGTTAATGCCTAGTTCATACACTCTTTTAGCTTGTGAATTCTGATGTGTACAAATGTCTTCAAAGTGGATATTCAGTTTGAAAAAAATTAAGTCAGCATCCAAATCCTGTTGCTGCTGAACTTTAATAAAAGGGCACTTACCTGTCCAGGGATTCAGCAGTGGGCAGATTCTTCATCGGTCTTCAGGTCATGTTTACTGTGGGAAGCTGGCCGTGATTCCACGCAGCTTTGCAGCCAGCTCCCCACTATGTATGCAGGAGTCATGTTATGCCTTGTGAACATACCCTCAGCCTCCTGGGACCAGTGATGTGTCCCAAGAGGTTGCAGGGAGGGGGAGAGCTTTTGGTGGAATTGTCTGGGTGACTCCAGCAGAAATGGGTATGGGTACCTGCCAAAAAAAAGTGCCAAAAGAGGGCCATAAAACAGAACTTCGCTTTTTTTTTTTTTTTTTTAGGTGAAGTTCTACTTTACAACTGAAGACTAGAACTGAAGAGTGCCTTAAACACCAATCTTAATGGGAGTGCTCGAGGCCACTTACATCTATCTCAACATTTAAAATGATCCTGTTTGGCATGGTGACATGATCTTTACAGCTGCTTAAAGCTTGCAGAAAGCTCTGTTAATGTTTTGTGACACTTGTGCACATTACTTACAACTACATATATATTTTTTTCAAATTTTCCTTCCTCTTCGTCAGAGTCCCATTTCCTTGAGTTACTCAGCAGCAACAGCATATGTGAAATCTGGTAATTCCCACCATCCCATGGTGTACTAAATATAGTTGGGTTATAAAATGAGCTTCGTAGCCTTTCCAGTAGATATAAATGAGTGTTAAGGTAATTAAAACATTTACAGGAATTTTACAACTCCGTTTCATTAGATAATATCTAAAGGAATGGTTGAGGTGCTGTTTGTCTCTGGCTATGGAAGAGAGCACCACTTATAGCAGATTCAGACACAAATCCAACGCAGTACGTTATTTATTGTTGGGTCCTTTGACTTGTCTTTAAAGGGGACCTTCAGTCTTTTTTTTTTTTTTTTTTTTATCTTTAATGCTATTAAATCTTCTGCCCTTGCTGTGCTAATTTTGGAAAGTAAAACATTCATTCATTCATTTGGTGCCAGTAAAGACCTTATTCTTGTTACTTCTGCTTTTTGTTCTTGTATTTCTCCTAGGCAGGTGACGTGTTGTACAGCATTCGCGCTGAATCCTGGGATATAGTCTTCAGTTTTTTGGGGTTTTTTTTTGTCTCACTCTCATTGAGAGTTTGCTAGCAGGGGTGGGCTGCAGGGCTGGAGGAGGTTGGATGAGGTGGAGATGAGGAGTACAATGCCTCCCAGTCGCACATGCACAGTAAGCAGAACACTTCTAATCCGATGTGTACAGGTTTACTATAGCAGCGGCAGCGAACTGCCACTTCTATATCGACATGTAAACAAGTGGCTGTTCTGTGATAGTAACCTGTACACATAGGACTGGAAGTGCTCTGCTTTCTGCGCATGCGCGACCAAGAGGCATTGTACTGCGCATGGACTAGGTTTTGTGGGCCAGCGAGGCGGAGCAACACAGGCTATTGCAAGAAAACTGCAACTAGGGTTTCAGTTGCCCTCAGTAAACATGGCCACTTGCAGTGTGGAGTGTGGAAGAAGTGTGGAGTATGAGAAACAAGCAGTTTGACAGGCAAAAAGTATGGTTACAGTAATGCCAATTCCTAATTAATCTTTCAAAAGTGAGAACTACATACTGTTGTATTTTTTTGGAATACGCATGTTTGACTGCAGTTTCTCTTTAGGTTGCCTTTGTTTTGCTTCTTGGTTGCTCAAGATGTTGCATCAAGCTGCTTTGTGTTGCTTATGCATTCACATTGCAGCTTCTCACAACTCACGTTGTGAATCAAAGCGTCTCAGATGCAAACAAAAGCATTCATTTTTTTTTTTTGTTTCTTTGTTTCAGTTACCACTCAAGCACTGGAAATCCATATGAATCTCAGCACAGCTACATCTGCTCCTCATCACTTAAGTAAGTGGTTCTTATTTACAGTATTTGATTTAACGTTGAAATAACAGTAAATCTTGTAGCAGGAATACCCTAGAATCTCCTTATGAATGAATAACGCGTTTCTAAGGGGTTTGCAGTAAGAACATCAAAGCCTAGTTGGGATCTGGCAGAAAACAGAAGTGAAGGCTTTGTCTGTAGCAGCCACTTTTGATTGTAGCTGAATATTTTCCAGAGCAGGTGCTCACTCTCATGTGATGGTAATGAAATTAAGTTAAATAAATGTATTTTTAAAAATGTTAAAATGGAGTTAGACTTACTCTATGCCCCCTCCGAGTTATATACTCTTTTGATCCAGGGAGATCTTGGTTGTGTAGCTTTAGTTGCCACCAAATCTTCCTGTCAGACCAGGACATTTGTGGCCCTATCTCTATGTAATTGACACGTGTGTGTATGCATAAAATATGACATAGCACACATGTATGTACATAAATACTGATTGCCTGACACATACCGTATTTTTCACTCCATGAGACGCACTTTTTTCCCCCCAAAAAAGGGGGGAAAATGTCAGTGCGTCTTATGGAGCGAATATGGAGCGGCCGGTCCGGTATGTCCACCGCCACCGTGTCAGAATACTGGGCCGGCCGCTCAGCTCTGCAGCGGGACCTTATGGAGATGACTGCTGACCTTTGGGGAGGGGGGGGGGCAGCGGGTACCTGAATTTGACAGGTACCCGCTCTTACTTCCGCGGAGTTGTTCTTTGATCTTACATGTTCCTCTATCCAGCGGCGTGCTGTCTTCCCGGCTTCTGTAGTGTGGACGCTGGGCTTGACATCTGGGTGCCAAGTGCGCATGCGCAAGAAGCGGTGCTTTTTGTGAATGGTAAGGCGGTACTTGGGACACATGACAGATCCCAGAAGCCGCCGGACCAATCACAAAGCGCAAGTGCTTCTCGCCCATGCGCACTGGGCACCCGGCTAGGTACAGGTAAGATCAAAGAACAACTCCGCGGAAGTAAGAGCGGGTACCTGTTAAATTCAGGTACCCGCTCCCCCCCTCCCCAAAGGTCAGCAGTCATCCCTGTGCTGTCCGCAGTCTCTGGTCATCCCTGTGCTGTCCGCAGTCTCTGGTCATCCCTGTGCTGTCCGCAGTCCATTAGTTCAGAATTTTTTTTTTCCGGTTTTCTGCCCGTAAAACCTAGGTGCGTCTTATGGTCAGGTGCGTCTTATGGAGCGAAAAATGCGGTATTTGGTTTCCTTATGCATCAGAGATAGTAACTTTTATTTAGGTTTAACTCTAAATTGATATGCTGTAAGGTTTTTCAATACTTTGCTTACTTACAACTGTGGGTACCTTTAATTTTGCTTTTGTGTAATTTTGTTTCAAAATATAATTGGTATGATCTTGACTTTTTATATTTAAACTGTGTTTACGATTTTTTTAAAATGGTTTACAGAGTTTTATTTTTTATTTTTTTTTATGTATGTATTTCTTTTTTATAACCCAACTACTTTTTCATCCCTCCCCCTGTCACCTCTGACATCAGCAGTTCCTTGAATGTTCAGGTTCATCATCTTTTTGCTTTTTTTCCTTCTAGGCAATCCTGGAATAGCTGCATCACTCCTGCTGGGAACTTTCTTCATCAGCCTGTTCCTTGTTCTATCTGTGGCCTCATTTTTTTACCTCAAACGTTCACACATGCTGCCAGAAATTTTCTACAGGAGGAATAAAGGTATATGACATGACATAGTATTTTAAGGGTTATTTATGGAACTATCTATTAGGCAAAATCTAATGGAATATTGTGTAGTGATTTTAGAGGTTTGTGGTCTGTTATCTGGAATAGTTGGGTCTATAAGTTTTACAGTGGGTATAGAAAAGAATCACCTCCCCCCCACCCCCTCTCTCCCCTTTAAAATCATCACATTTTATTGCTTTGCAGCCTGATATGAAGACACACAGGTTTTGTTTTATCCAACTTCTACCATCCAAGTGAAAGCTATAACATCAACATGTCAGTGATGCTGTTTTTGAATATTTTTTTTTCCCCTGTGTTGGAAAGAGGATCACCCCCTTGTCAGTATTTTTGTTGAACCACTTTTAGCTTTAATTAAAGCCTTTTGTCAGTCGGGATATGTCTCTACTAACTTTGTACATCTAGATGTTGCATTATTTGCCCGCTCTTCTTTGCAGAACTGCTCAAGTTCCGTTACATTTGATGGTGACTGTTTCTAGACTGCAGTCTTCAAGTCATTCCACAGATTTTCAATGGGGTTAAGGTCTGGGCTCTGACTAGGCCATGCAAGGACATTCACCTTTTTCTCCTTCAACCACTGTGTGGTCATTTTTAGCTGTATGCTTTGGGTCATTGTCATGTTGGAAGGTAAACCTTGTTCCCATTGACAATTTTCCGGTAGAGGGCAGCACACTTTCCTCAAGATTTGACGGTATTTTGCCCCATCCAATTTTTTGTTCTGTCCTGACAAGTGCTTGAGTCCTGGCTGCAGAGAAACCCCCCCCCCCCCCCCATAACAGAATATTACCACCTCCATGCTTTACTTTAGGAATGGTATTATTTGGATGGTGAGCTGTACTGGGTTTCTGCCAGATAAATCATTTTGGTGTTGAGGCCAAATAATTCAATTTTAGTCTCATCTGACCATAATACCTTTTTTCCATGTGACCTCAGAATCTTCAAGGTGTGTTTTGGCAAAACTTAGTGGTGACTGCATGTGGCCTTTCTTGAGAAGTGGCTTTTTTCTTGCGACTTTCCCATACAAGCCACATTTGTGGTGAATTTGCGATATTGTTGTCACATGCACACAATAACTACTCCTTTCTCATCAATTGCTACAACTGCTTCAGAATTTCTGTAGGCCTCTTGGTGGCTTCTCTGACCAGATTCCTCCTGGTTCTGTCATCCAGTTTGGAGCCACGTTATGATCCAGGGACGGTCTATGTTGTACCAAATACCTTCCACTTCCTAATAAGACTTCACTGTGCTTCTAGGCATTGATAAAGCCTTTTGAAATTTGTTTTTTTTCTAGTCATCTTTTGACTTGTGCCTGTCCACAGCTTTATCCTGCAGATCTTTTGACAGTGTATTGCCACCCATAGTTGATTGTTTACTTCAGTTGCACTATCAGGGACTGAAATGCTCCAGGAAAGCTTTTTTTCATGCTGAGCTAATGAAAATGGCCACAGCTGATCACAATTGAAAATAAATGCCTTTTGTGTGCCATTGGGAAGGTGATTAGCTACACCTGTTTGAGTTTAGAAATCCTTTTTAGGAGAGAGGTGATCCTTTTTCCAACTCAGTGATTCTGTTTTTGAGGGTTCTTTGTTTAAAGCAAAATGTCAGAAAAAAAAATTTCATGTGGATGTTATCCGTTGCACTTATACAGTTGAATAAAACAAAAATTGTGCCTGTCTTCATTTCAGGCTGCAAAGCAACAAATTTGATTATTTTAAAAGGGGGTGATTCTTTTCTATGCCCACTGTAGGTATGTTTCACTGAATGCAAGATGTACTGTAGTGCTCACACTTGTTCTCTACATGTGCAGAAGAAAGCATGTAATGGATCTCGTGGTTTTTCCTTGCCTCCTAAAGTAGGCCTTCCGTTCTCTCAAAAATATATCTTTTTTTCCAACATACAAATACCATCAGAGAAGCAAACCTAAACTATATCTGTTGCCTTTTAGAAAAAGAAAATATAAAGTGCCCTGCAATAGTAGAATGTTATAGTCACCTGTCCAGCTGTCCGTCTCCTGGAATATTCATTCTGTTAAAGAGCTATAGCTGCCTGAAGGTTCTTCACATCCTTGCTGTGGTTCTTTCCCTCATGGGGCCAGCAGATGGAACTACTATGCATGGAAAGAACCAGGCATCCAGCACACCAGAAAGTGTCAGACGTGAAGACTCTTTGGACAACTGTACTTCAAGAGAATAAAAATCCCAGGAATGTGTGGTGGACATGAGGAGTTGAGTAGTAAATACATTCTTCTGTTGAAGTGACTTTTTTTTTTTTTTTGTTAGAGACTGTAGAGTCACCTTGAGGTAGAATTAAACCCTCCTCTAAACTTGCTTTATTATAAGAGAAGTTAGGTATTGTAAAAAGACAAACCTACATCTCACCTAGGTGTATGCAGCATTGGTCTGATGTTGCATCTGTCCCCGATGCTTCTGTGACTGAGAAATGAATGATCAGACTGCTGATTGTTCAGTTCTGGGTTTTCAGTGAGCAGAAAGCCGGTGACTTTCAGTCACCGGCTCTCTGCTCTGCCCCTCCAGCGCTCACTGGAGCGCTGGGCTGTGGAGGGGGTGGAAACTGTTGGCTCATGCTCTCAGCAGCTCACTGGGGGGCTGAGCCTGCTGTCTGTCCAGACATCTGGGTGGATCCCCTCAGTTTTTAAAAAATGATGACAGCTAGTATGGGGAAATTATCCTACAGCGGTCCTGTAGAAGTGATTGGGTGGCTGTAGTGCCGCTTAGATTACTTCTGCAGGAAAGCCCATCGCAGGCTCAAAATTTTGATATCAGAATGATCGTGTGTGTGTGTGTGTGTGTGTGTGTGTGTGTGTGTGTGTGTGTGTGTGTGTGTGTTTTTCACAGAAGCCTTTTGGTTCACATGTCTTAGTGTCCTAATTTCCTGGGACATACCTGTACAGACACTAGAGTGAACCTTTTGTCAAATGAAAAAAGACATGCATAACATTAGTGCATTGCTAATTCACAGTGCCAGGCCCACGTGAAAGCAACAAACCCTGGATGCTCACCATTTGAAAGGGGGGTGTTATCAGCTTAAAGTGGCTATATGTCTTCAAACAAATTACATTCTAGATTAACGCATCCAAAATGCTCTCAAAATTTTATCTTCCAGTATACTAGCAAATTTCTCAACTGTCATGACACAGTGGGGTTTTCCAAGCCCTCACTATGGAACTTGTCAGGATCTCTATTAAAGGAGAAGTACAGCAAATGCTCTTTTGGCTGTACTTCTATGGATCACAGGAGTGCAGTTCATCCTGCACTTCTGTGACTTGTGTTCAACTGCCAGCAGGCTAAAGCCGGTCGAGGCTGGAGAAGGATTGTGACCATATGGTCGAGATGCACCGCAGCGTTTGAAGCAACACCTGGCTCAGCCTCTCGGCGAGCCGCTTAAAAGCCTGATCCATCCGCTTCCTTCCCTCCACAGCCCAGCGCTCCAGTGAGTGCGGCTGGGAGCAGAGCAGAGAGCGCTGACTGGCAGTCACTGCTCTCTGCCCTCAGCGACGATGAAAACTCAGCGGTCATGCGATTGCTGAGTTCTCACCCTTGGGTACCTAGACAAGTATGATATATATATATATATATATATTTTTTTTTTTTTTTATGTTGCTTATACCTCTTTTAATTGTTGGCATTACTAAGATGGGTGTATAGGAAGATATCTCTACCAGCATAAACAAAGATTGAGATAATGTGACTATTACCTTGTTTTCCAGCCTATAAAGCAACTTTCATTTAACACAATGGTAAACAGCTAAGTGTTCAAATACTGTCAAATTACATAATGGTTCTTGGAAAAATGTGTTCTTTTGTTGTCACATATCCTTGCTGTGCCATCAACAAACTACTGTCAACCTGCCATACCTAAATATTATGTTTATGCTAGTCTTGCCTGTCTGCCATGGCATACAAGGGTTTACCTGCAGCTGGAAATATTTCCCTGGCTATAAACCTTTCTAAGTGTTACTATATGCCAAAGGTAATGGCAAACTATTTAAGCCCGAGACAGGCCTGACAATTAGAATGCAGTATTCTCATTGTCTGAGAAATGAAAGCCAAGCAGGAACACAATATTTAAAGCAAAGCTCCACCCAGAAGGGGAAGTTCTGCTTTAAGGCCTTGTCCCTCACTCCCCGTTAAGGATTGGCACCTTTGGAAAGTGGGGACCCAATTTTGACAGGCACCCGCTCCCACTTAGGGTATGATCGCCTAGGCGAGCGGAAGTTGTCCTCCATTCCAGTTTTTATATCTGCTGACTTTTATTTTTTTACATTATAACTGGAGGTCCGCTTTAATATTACTCTTTTTAGAGTTTGTCAACACATTGCACAATGTTTGTTAGTAAGGAAGACCGTTTAAACATGTGGGTAAGGAAGTGTTCACGGAAATTGGTAGTTATTTGCTTTCTAGAGTCAAACAAAGAAAACCAGTTGCTTGGCTTGGTGTGCCAGCTGTCTAAAGACCCAGGAGGATGGATTATGTGATGTGAACAGACTTCCTAAATCATTTTTGTTATGTACCTCAAATTTGTAAGGGGAAAGTGCAGGTTTTATTTTTTATTAACAGATGATTCTTCTGTCTAATAGTTTGGTACCATCTTATATTTTTAGCTTTTAGTTTCTTCCTTTTCCCCTCCTTTTTTGTCGCCTTTTTTCAGGCTGGAGGCGGGGGGAGGTAATAGATTGAATAGTCGTATCTGTACACTGACATTCACCAACAGAACATGCTCACTTGTACTAAAAGCTGTCCTTTCTTTCACCTGTAGCATCCATCTTGCAGCCTAGTGAAATGGTAAGTCATTGTTACCCTTGTGCAGAACTTAAATGTATTCTAATTTAACAGGCTTATTCAGAAAGGCAAAACTGCCAGACAGATGCACCTTATTCGGGTAAAACCTTCACAAGAGTGCCATGATTAGAAAGTTGGTGGAACTATACTTGCTCAGTCAACAATTATTTTTAATCCTTATGCTTCTAGTCTCGGTAAATGGATAGAAACATATATTTACTTCCTGGATTTTGGCCTATGCCAAAATGATGTTCTACATCCCCGGGCATTTTTTTTTCATCTGGAGGTGGGGGGGGGGGGACTTTATCAGCTAAGAACACCCTCCTGCCTGCATGACTAAGGGCAGATGGATTCTAGGAAGGAAATGCTACATATATCATCCTCCCTTACTCAACTTGGCTGTGACTAGAAATGCTAGGGGGGGGTCTTAAAAGTGATTTTGCAACAAAATAAAGGACAGAGACATGGATAGGTGAGTTTAATTTTGCATAACAAAATGAATTGAATTGCATTGCATTTTCAGTTTGTGGTGCTCAAATACATTTTAAGTTTTGCTTTAAGGACTTAAAGTTCAGCTAGTCCTGCGATAAGCATCAAAATGTGCTGTTGTGAAGTTTTTACCTGAATAGTGTTTGTCTGCCTCAAATTTCATGTCAAATGTTTGTGGATGGAGATATTTCAGTGAGTCCGTGTGGAACCAGATTTGTCCCTTTTGATAATGTTAAAGGCAAATTTGTCTTTATTATTTTGCATAAATTTAACAGACATAGCATGAGAAGTATAAGGAACATGTACAAGTAGATAAACAAAAAAAAAATCAGATCAGGTTATGATCCATATGAACATATGAAATGATGCAGTAAAACTGCAAGAGGAAAGGATCAATAACTTATATTACAGAGGTATAACATCATAACGTATCGGGGGTATCCCTGGGTGAGATGTCTGAAACATTATGAGAGAACTCCATACAACCAAAAATGTAAACTTAAAAAGAGAGAGAGAAAGGAAAGCAAAAGAGGAGAAGAGGGAGAAGAGAGGGGTTGGGAGACGGGGACAGTAAAAAGCAAAAGTAGGGTGGTTCCTCAACCGAAGCAACCCTGTTGCCCGTATCTCGGCACGGACCGCAGGGTCCAATTGGCGGATAAGCCAAAATGAAATTTAGTCGTGGGAGCAAGGCTCAACTCCACTAGAGCGCAACAGGGGTACACATATCTCGGAGAGTCGTAGAGGAGGAGAAATGGAGCCAGATCGACCACAGCAACTTATATTTATCATGGGTATCATTGGTAAACGGCAGCATTTCCTCCATACGCATGGTATCATTAAGCCGTTTTCCAAAAGAGGGGTATCAATTGGCGGGCCGCAGACAGCAAGAAGCGCAACAGACTTTTCTTCTGTGCTGCTTGTGAACCCTGTAATATAGATAGAAGGGCAATATCTGGCGAAGGGGCCAAGGACTCACCGTAGACCCGGTTATATACAACAAAGACTTGTCGCCAGAAGGGTTGTATTTGATCACAATCCCACCAGATGTGGAGCTGTGTACCAACAGCTCTATTACAGTGCCAACAAAGATCAGGTGTAGAAGGAACGATTTTGTGTAGGGAGAGGGGATCCCTGTACCATCGAAAAGAAGCTTAATATTATTTTCTTGTGAGTAGCAAGAAATAGACGATTTATGAGTAAAGTGGAACGACGTGGACCAATCTTCCGCCGAAATGTCCTTACCTAGGTCTCCAGCCCACGCCTTAGCATAGGGAGGGAGTTCAGAGTGAAGAGCATTGTGGAGCACTTTATAGAGAGAAGCTAGGACGTGTCTCGGTGGTTCAGACAGGGAACACAGTCGCACAGTCTCAGAAAGTGGGCGATGAATGATGGAGGAAGAGTGCAAGTGCTTGCAAAAGGAGGATAGGTGTAGATTGGTTAACCAATCTGTAGACCCACTCTGAAGGAGCGGAAGACCCGATTGGGGGCAGATAAAGCCCCGAGCCACGGGCCAGGAAGCGCGTGTGAGGTTTCAATAATGGAAGAGCCCAACCCCTGAGGAAGAGTGGGATTATCAAATAGTGATGATAAAGGAGAGGAATCGGAGGATAAAAGAGTAATTATGGCTTGTTTATACCACAACCGTATAACAGCTAAAGTCAAAGGGGACAAGCCGGGAAAACGCAGATATTCCCAATCATACCCCCATGGTAATGCCCGAAGATCAACCTGAGAGAGATCCTGTTCAATCATACAAGAGGTTTTACGGGAGGGGTCTAGGAAACCAATCAAGCATTCGGGCTAGTAACGTGGCTCTGTAGTAAAGCTCAAAGTTCAGTAAACCCACTCCACCCTCAAGTTTCGGATAAGTAAGTAACCTGTGTTCTAACCTGGAAAACCCACGGTGCCAAATAAATCTAATTGAAAGGGAGCGTAATGAAAGGAAAAAACTCCTAGGGACAGAGATCGGTACAGTATGAAAAACGTATAGTAGCTTAGGCAAAGTATCCATCTTGAGGGTGTTGGTGCGGCCGAACCAGGGCAGGACTGAAGCACCCCATGAAGCCAAATCCCTTCAGATACGCGAAAGTAAGGGTAAATAATTAAGGGTATTAATTAATTAGAGTATTAAGATCGGCTGAAATCTGGATCCCCAAGTGATAGCCTTCAGACGCCATTGAAATGAAGTTAGGCCGAAGGTTCGTCAGTACATGGGGAGGTAAAGAAATATTGAGGGCCTCCGTTTTAGAGATATTAAGTTGCTGAAGGAACCAAATCTACGAAATTCATGGAAAAGACTGAGGAGGGAAATAAGGGGCTGTTGAACGTAAACTAGAAGGTCGTCAGCGTATAAGGATAATTTATGATGTGCAGAGGGAGTGTGGATGCCCAAGATTGAGTCGTTAGCGTGTATGGCTCTCGCAAGATGTTCCATTTCTTGAACAAAGAGAAGGGGCGAAAGCAGACATCCTTGTCTGGTCCCATTCGATGTGGGAAAGGGAGAAGAAACCATATCGTTGACCAGGACAGACGCCGAAGGATGAGAATAGAGGGACATAATCCGAGCAAGGAACCGCAAACCCAAACCGATCTGTTCCAAGGTAAGATGGAGAAAGCAGAGTCAACGCGATCGAACGCCTTCTCAGCATCAAATGAACGTAGGCAAGCCTTTAGCCGTGTTGCTTGCTATAAGAGATCAGATGGATTGTTTTAGAAGTACTATCCCTAGCTTCACGACCCAGGACAAAGCCAACCTGGTCGTGGTGGATCAAGGTTGGTAGGAAAGAGGAAAGACTGTTTGCTAAAAGTTTTTAGCAAAAAGCTTAACGTCCAGGTTGAGTAAAGAAATTGGTCGATAACTACCGCAATGAGAAGGGTCTTTACCTGGCTTAGGAATAACCGAAATCGTGGTGGACAAAAAAGATGATGAAGGTACATTCAAAGCATCGATAACATTAAACACTTGGGCCAGAAGCGGGGCTAATTGGGTGGTGTATGTTTTGTAAAAGCGTGGGGTGAATCCGTCCGGACTCAGGCACTTACCAGTTTTCAGGGCCTTAATTGCCCCAAGAACGTCTAAAATTGAGAAGGTCTCCTCCAGATCCAATGCATCTTGGGGATCTAGAACAGGTAACTTCGTCTCCATAATATATTGGGACATAGCCCGCAGGGAGGAAACGGGAGAAGCATCACAATTTGCTGCGGAGAGGTTATAGAGTTGAGAATAGTAGCGCTCAAACGCAGAACAGATGCCCTTATTGTGATAGATTTTAGTATCGGCAGGCACCTTGATGTATTGGATCGGACGACTGGACGGTCGAGGGTAGCGTACATGTGCCAGGTGCTGACCACATTTGTTAGCTAGAGAGTAATGAGTGTTGCGTACTTTGTCTCATGCAACAAGGGAGGAGGAATCCAGTAGTTGGAGTAAATCTCTACGAGAGTTAGAGAGGTCCACCGCAAGCACCAGGTCCAACATACGTTTGTGGGACGATTCAAGGCGTGCAATGAGTGAAAAAAGCAACCCATCTCCGTTGTACGAGCTTTTTTCAAGCGAGAGCCATGGTTAATGAGAACCCCTCTAAGAATACATTTGAGGTTCTCCCATTGGTTAAGAGGGCCGGTAGTGTCCGATGTGTGGTCCAGAATAAAGTCCTGGATAGTCTTTACAACCTCCACGATACATAGAGAATCTATGAGTAGGGTATCGTTCAAGCACCACGAAAAGCGACACAAAGACGACGATCGGTCCTGAATCGTAAGATGGACTGGGGCGTGGTCTAACCATAATAAATGACCGAGAGAGGATGAAATAGGACAATCTAGAAAAGACTGTGAAACAAAGAAATAGTCTATACAACTGTATGATGCATGAGCTGCAGAGTAATAACTATAGTCTCCCTCCGAAAGGATGTTGGATGCGCCAAACATCCACTAGGTGTAAGTCATGCAAACGCGACTTAAGTTGAGATAAGGCCAGTAAGGAGAGAGCAGATTTACCCGCTGAAGTGTCCAAGTCTGGAGAAAGAGCTACGTTGAAGTCCCCTCTGACGATGAAACGGGGACCCCCAAAAAGCGGACAGCCTAGAGAGGACCGTTGGCAGAAACGGAGCCTGATCTATATTAGGAGTGAAAATATTCGCCACTGTAAAAACAAAATCTTGGTATTTCAATTTAAGGAAGAGGTAGCGACCAGTTGGAACGATTAGGGAGAACCTCCAGGCCGAAGGTATGATGAAAGGCCACCGACACCCCCCTAGACCTAGCCTGCGGATTAGTACTATGATAGCACGGAGTATAGTGATGATTGTGGAGGGCTGGGATACAATCAGAGTGAAAGAGTCTCCTGGAGTAGCAAGATCTACGTTCCACATTTATGGAAATGGTAGAGCATCTGACTCCGCCTCTCCGGAGTGTTAAAGCCCCTACAATTTGAGGAAAATGTGATCAAAGTCGTAGTTGGTTGAGGGAGAACAAATAGGAGAAAAAGGGGGGTAACCCCCAAGAGGAAAGAAAAGAGGGGGTGTAGGTAAAGAACTAACGAAAAGGGAGGGGAAAAAAAAGGCCAAGACAGGAAGAGCAGGAAAAAAACAAGATAAATCAAAAGGAGAAACTATTAGACAGGCGAACTGTCAAAATAACATACGGTGTGATACTGTATCACACACCGAAGGCCTAGGTGGGGAACGTCAAAAGCGCATTTATCCGACCCAGGCCTCCCCACAGGCAAATGATAATTTGAGGGAGGTCTCCCTCAGGTGAGGACGACCCCCCTCTACAAAACGTAAAGTAGGCCCCGCCCCCAACAAATAAACATTAACAGAGCACGGTAATGACGGGGTGTGGAAGAGACAAAGGGCCTAAAGCCCCTGAGACTAGGACCGAAGGTGTCCCTGTCCGTCACGGCAAGTGGCGGAACCCAGGACCAGCCATAGGCCACAGCCCCAGAACCTAAAAAAACAAAAGGTACAAACATAAGGAACAGATCTAATAGAAGTAACCAACAGCGTGTGCAAAAACTGTAGGAAGAGGAGGAAAGAGATAAACCTCCCAATTCATGCAGATAGGGAGTCATGCCTCCGGGATCTTTTGGGAGGAAGATCTTGAACGCTTCTTCTTGCGATCGGACTGCTGCCAGGAAGAGGGGAATGGAAGGCCAGGGGTCAGTAGTTGAAAGGGCCAATCCGGGAGGGACACCTGAGGTAGTTTGAACACACCGAGAAATGCAGGCAAGTCCCCAAGGGTGCGGAATAGAGTAGATTTACCGTTCTGGGAGGCGTGAAGTTGAAACTGGAACCGCCACTGGTAGCGGATATGCCTCCTGCAACCTCTGAGTGAGAGGGCGCATAGCTAGAGTCTGGCGGGAAAGGTCAGGGAGGAGCATCACTGGCACTTTGTTGAATAGGATGGTGTCCTGCATGCTGGCCCCACGCATAATGGTGTCCTTGACCTTAATGTAGTGGACCCTGCACAGGGTATCATGGACAAAAGATGGGTCAGGATTCCTGGGGTCCACCGTGCGATGTACGTGGTCCAACTCAATATGGGTGTCTTTAGGTTGCTGGAGCAGTTGATTGAAGATGGCAGTAACCGCTGCGGCCAAATCTTTAGATTCAATGGTTTCTGGTATGCCCCTGATCCGAATATTGTTAAGGCGGTTCCTGTTCTCAGTGTCATCCTGTTGGTACATGAGCTGTTGTATAAGAACCATATGGGAGCTAAGGGTCTCTTTGTGGGTTTGTAAAGCGTTACACAGGCCGTCGGCGGTATTTTCAATCTCTTCCATGCGCACGCAAATGTCTTGTTTATGATCAGAAATTTCCTGCTTGTATGTGCTTTCAATACGTTTCACATAAAGCTCAAAATCTGCCTTTGTAAGAAGGGATTTCATGTAGGTGCGCAGGGACTGCATGTGGGACTGCAGATCACGGCTATCCTCAGAGCAGTGAGATGCTGGGGAGGGGCTGCAGGATCTCTGTGTGTGCTGTGTTGATCAGGGTCCCAAGGAGGAGAGAGAGAGAGCCCACAGGGCTTACCTGCCCTTCTGTGCAGAGCCCTGTATCCACAGGGGACGAGGAGGGGAGAGCTGATGGCGCCCTCTTGGAGGCCGGGGCACCCGAGGCTTCGGCCGAGGATCGGGTCAGAAACCGGTTTATATCACCGCCAGACCGGCTCCCCGTTGCTCTCTGGGGGGTCCGGTGTTGATTCCTCCCCATGGGGATTATAAAGGCAAGCCCATGAGGAAGAGAGGGAGCCTGCAGCGGAGGTCCAGGCTGGGAGCTGTGCAGAATAGCTGCTACCGCTCCATGCGCCAAGCCACGCCCCCCCTTATGATCATTTTAATTAGGGCAGAAAGTGATAGAAATCCAAATATTTTCAGTTTTAGGAATAAATTGACATCTTCCAATGATAGAAACTTTCACTAAAAGTGAATAAAGTGTTACATTACCCAGGGGATACTATGTACATAGCACTTGCCCCCATTAAAATGAGTGCTGTAGTTCCTGAGCAAAATTTTCTAAAAAGCCCTCTCCTGCTGCTCTCTGACAACGCTGAAAAGTGGAGACGAACTTTGGATTACAGAGGAGAGAGGACAATGCAGAAACTGAACACCTAGAGGCCTCGCAGCCTCTTCACCCATTAAAGCTGCAAAGTTCTATTACCTTGTTATGCAGGACTTTTGACAGCTCTTTTCTGATCCCCATGGCTCAATATCTACCGGAGTGTCCCCTTCTTCAGGTCCAAGCAGTACTGAAGTACTGAAGGTCAGTACTGCTTGGACCTGAAGAAGGGGACACTCCCCGAAAGCTTGTCCTCAAAATTTTGTTAGTGCAACTAAAAAAAAACTATCACGGACAGTATGCAATTGTTTCTAAAGCATTTCCATAAACTTGATACTGATCCTTCAAGTTAAAAAAAAAATGACAGCGCATAGTTATATCATAAATAGTCCTATTCATAGAACATACAGTAATTATGTCCATTATTTGTGTTGTGTTTTCTTTTTTTTCTCATTTTAGGCATCTATGATTCCAAATCCAAGCTATACAGGTAACTTTAAACTTGAATATTCACATACCCACATGAATTGATATTTTTTTTTATGCATGAAATCTCAATGCTAACAATTTCACAATAGATGGATGGATGGATGTTTTGGACATTTTCATGTAACAAGTGATGACATTTTTACAAATTGAAAAGAATTACACTTTTGGATAGTTGTCAAAAGGACAGGTGACCACTGGTTAGATTTACCCTCATCTCTTGTTCTACACTGTGTGCACAATTATTAGGTGAATATTTAGACCAAATCATCATTTCTATGCATAGTGTCCAACTCCAAACTGTGTAAACTTGAATGCTTTTTGGATCTAAGCACATCAGGTGATCTGTATTTGTGTAATAATGACGGAGGGTGTGGCCTAAGGAGATCAGCACCCTATATCAAGGTGTGCATAATTTAGGCAGCTTCTTTTCCTCTGGCCAAAATGGGCCAAAAAAGAGATTTTAACTGACTCTGAAAAGTCAAAAATTTTAAATATAGTCTTTCAGAGAGACAAAGCACTCTTGAAATTGCTAAGATATTGGGGCATGATCAGAGAACCATAAAAAGTTTTGTTGCAAATGGTCAACAGGGTTGCAAGAATCAAACTTGAAGCTACCAGGAACCCAATATCCTCCAGTGCTGTCATATTCCAGAACTGAAACCTACCTGGAGTGCCCAAAAGTACAAGGTGTTCAGTGCTCAGAGACATGGACAAGGTGCGGAAGGCTGAAACCTGAACAACACACATACGTTGAAACATCAAGACTCAAATAAATATCTGAAGACCAATTTTTTTCAACGTTTTTATGCACTGATAAGATGAGTGACTCTTGACGAACCAGATGGATGGGCTTGTGGCTGGATCAGTAATGGACACAAAACTCCACTTCGACTCAGATGACCGCAAGGTGGAGGTTGGGGTACTGGTTTGGTATTTATAAAGATGAGCTAGTTGGACCTTTTTCGGTTTTAAGATTTAACTTAAAATCAACTCTCAAACCTACTGCCAGTTTTTAGGAGACACTTTTTTTTTTCAAGCAGTGGTACAGTAAAAGTCTGCATCTTTGAAGAAGAACATGATTTTTATGCAAGACAATGGTCCATCACATTCATTGAAGTACTCCACTGCTTGGCTAACCAGTAAAGGCCTTAAAGATGAAAGAATAATATGGCCCCCTTCCTCACCTGACCTAAACCCTATTGGGAACTTGTGAGTCATTCTTAAATGGGAGATTACAGTGAAGGAAAACTGTACACCTCTCTGAAAAGTGTCTGGCAGGCTGTGTTTGCTGCTGTAAAACAGTTGATCCTCAACTGATCAAGAAACTGACATATTCCTCGAATAGAAGGCTTATGACTGTTATTGAAAAAAAGGGTGGCTATATTAGTCACACTTTTTTTTTTTTTTTTTTTTTTTTTTTTTTAAATGTCAGAAATGTTTATTTGTAATTTTGAGACGTTTATTATTTGTACTTTAACAGATTAAAATAAACAAGTGAGATGGGAGAATTTTCATTTAGTTGCATAATACATAATAATTCTGTACAGTAAGGCTCCATGCACACTAGCAGTTTGTCTTTTTTTAAGCTCAAAAACACTTTGGAAAACCTCTGATAATAGCATTTTAGTAGAATTTTAGGAGCGTTTAGCGTTTTTATAGTACTTGTAGAGGGGAGAAAAAGCTGTTATGAGCGGTTTTTTTTAGATATTTTTTTTTTTTGCTGGGGAAAAACTTTACAAAAACAATTTTTTTTCTGCTCCTAGGATGCTAAAGCTCAAAAACTGCTAATAGCCTAAAGTAGTATGTATGGACAAAGGATAACTCTAGCTTCTGGAAGCAGAAAATATATGCTGACAATAGCTTCTAGGACAGTGGTTCTCAACCTTTCTAATGCCGAGACCCTTACAGTTCCTCATGTTGTGGTGACCCCCAACCATAAAATTATTTACCCAGTAATTCTAATTCATGAAGTGTCATTTTACCTCCAATACTGCTGCTTTCAACACAGTAGCTGCTTTTAACAGAGTAGCTGCTTTCAACACAGCAGCTGCTTTCTACACAGTAGCTGCTCTTTACACATCGGAAATATGTGTTTTCCGATGGTCTTAGGCGACCCCTGTGAAAGGGTCGTTCGGCCCCCAAAGTGGTCGCGACTCACAGGTTGAGAACCACTGTTCTAGGAGCTAGTGGGCATGGAGCCTACTGGTTGCCCAATAATTATGCACACATAGATATTCTTCTAAGAAAGCCAGAACCTCACTTTTACTTTCTTAATTATTCAGGTTTGAGGTTTATTAACATTTTGGATTGAATAAGAGCAATAACTCAAAAATACAACTTCCCTAAATGTGTACAGAGCGTAGTGACCATTAGATCAGTTTTGGTTTCCTTTTGACTTTCTGACCTGGTGATAATGGTAACAGGACAAATGGAAAAGGTGAATCTCCCTAGTGAAGACATAGATGGCAATGATTTGGAGTGGCTTTTAAACCTTCCTAACTCTATCCAAAACTAAAAAAAAGTTTTGACTATACATGTACTTTAAGTTGGAACTCCAGCAAATACATGTTTTGTTTTCACATTGAGTGGAAAAAGAATTGGATCCTTTTTAATGTATTTGACAAACCTGAAAAACAAATGAAACCAACAAGCAAAAGTCAGTTTGTTCTCCCATATATGTTCTGCTGTCTTTGTTTCAGGTCGAAAGCCAAGATATGTTAGACGAGAAAGGACACACAAACCGTCTGCACCAGTGCTACTTACTCAATCGGAGGAAACTCAAGTAAGCAACGTCTAGCCTTCTCCAAGGTATCGAGATGAAAGGATCTGGAATGCACTGACTATTCGAGAGCACTTAGAATGAGAACAATCAGCCTATCCACGGAAACTGTGAAAAATCTGAATTATGAAGTAAAAACAAATTACCGAAGGATCTGATACAGATCTTTGCCTGCACAAGAAATAAATGGCACATTTTGGGAAGGGGGGCCTCAACATATCTGCAATTTTACTGTGCAATTTTGTGTCTATTCACTAGAAGGATGGCAATACTATGCTGGTTTATCGGATCAATGACTGAAGAATATGCAGTTTTTGTTAATGTTATTATAAAATGCCAACATTGGACTATTTTTGTTTATGAATTTCTTTGTAATATGAGCACTGCTGTCTATTTTTTATTTTGTTTTATATTTTAATAGATTTCAATGGCTTTAATAAATTAATTTTGTTTAATCACTTGTCTTTTGCTTAGTATTTTTGTTTTGCATTGTGTGAGTAATGTACGTTTTTGTTACACAATCAGACCTGGAATTCTGTCTGATATATGGGGCTGCCTTTGTTGACCTCTTTCTGGGAATGTTAGTTGTGTAGCTCTGTTAGGCTTCTGTATTTTTCAGTCATGCAGTACATCTGGAACAAACATGCATGAGTTTGGTGTCTGAAGTCAGTGATGGGATTCCTTTAACCACTTCCTCTCCGCCCTTTAGAAGTTCTGCTACAGGGCTGCTCAAAATCACGTGTTTATATACGTGATTTACATTTCTTGGTAGGGGGCGCGCACCGCCATTGGCAGCTACAGATGTCAATCATCCGGTCCCAGCCGGAGATTCCCTGCCAGTGCCCAGCGATTGCCGAGTAACACTGACATGGAAGAGACCTGTGTGTAAACAATACAGGTGTGTCCTGCCAGCAAGGACATGCTGCTGTGTATTTCTCTGCACTGCAGAGAAATACACAGCAGCATGTTTCCCTAGTAAAACACACACAGCACATTATGTTAAACAGCACACAGTTAACCCTTTGATCACCCCAGATGTTAACTCCTTCCTTCCCAGTGTCAGTACAGTGTCATAGCTTTTTATTAGCACTGATCACTGTATTGGTGTCATTGGGATATCAGTGGCAGTTAGTTCCCACCCAGTGTTAGAATGCCCGCCGCAGTCCTGCTAGAAGTCGCCATTTGTAGACGCTATAACTTTCACATAAACCAATTAATTTACATGTATTTGGATTTTTTTTTTTAGCAAAGGCATGTAGCAGAATACATTTTGGCCTCAATTTATGAAGAAATTTGATTTTTCAAATTTTTGTACTGGATATGTATAATCGCAAAAAGTCAAAAATATTGTTTTCTGGGGTTTTTTTTCTTTTTCAAAATTGTCTGCCTATTTTGTTTATAGCACAAAAAAATAAAAACCACACTGGTGATCAAATACCACTGAAAGAAAGCTCTTTGTGGGGGGAAAAAATAAATTTATGTACAGTGTTGCATGACTGTGCAGTTGTCAGTTAAAATAATGCAGTGCCATATTGCAAAAAATATCCTGGTGAGGAAGGGGGGGGGGGTAAATCCTCTGCAGGGCAAGTGGTTAAAATAAATAGAATCTGTTAAAAAGGATGCAGAAGTATGGAAGTTGCTGTTTCTGATTTTTTTTTTTCTTTTTTTTAGCTTGCTCTAGGGCTGGTATTTGCATCCTTTCTCCTACTTAGTGAGTCACTTACTTAGAATGTCAGGTGCCTGAGACCAGATCTGCACATGCTTGGTAGAAGCCCTTGACACACAGATTATTAAAGCAATGGGAATGGAAAGAATGACAGGCCCTGGAGCTATATTTTTACTATAGTATTAGGTCCAATTGGATCCATCAAGAAAACCTCCCCCATCAACAAAAAAATTCTATTGAGCCCTTTAGTTTAGTTTTACTTTTTTCTGAGCCTGAAACTACACATTGAGTGTCAGGAGTCAAAGGTTGTCTGAGAGCTGACAGTAGATTTGTTCTGCACATTGCTCACTAACTCCTGAGAGTAGATAAAGGGGTGCAATAACCAACCCCCATGGTAAAGAGAAAAGTAAGCCACTACTGAGCTGTATTCACCATGCAAGGCAGAAGACCTACCACTGCAGGAACTGTCAAACTTCAGGTAACCCCTGACCATTTGCCCTCAAGCTTAAGTGTCTGACTCCTGAAAGATTTAGGTTCACCTTTAACGTTGTCTTGGTAAGCCTGCTTAGTGAAGATACATTAAAGTGATCCTTTAATGAGAAATGTATGTGGGCTGCCACTTTTGGCCTTCCTGAAAAGCTAGTCACTTGGCTGTATCTGCATCCAGTTCTTTGAGTCACAATCCAGGAACAAGCATGGTGTAAGATGAGTTTCAGAAAAGTGTTACAATTTCTTATTTTTTGTACTTATTCCTGGTCAGAATAAGCATTTTAAGCTAACGCATCAGCATGTCGGTCAAGGAATAAACATTTTCAAAGGAAGGGATCAGCAATAGCAGCCCCCCTACTTTTCACATATCTGAATCCCTTCAAGACTGAATATTCAGATTACCTTGCCCAAGTCCAGTCG
Source organism: Staurois parvus (assembly GCF_062004578.1). Taxonomy (NCBI): domain Eukaryota; kingdom Metazoa; phylum Chordata; class Amphibia; order Anura; family Ranidae; genus Staurois; species Staurois parvus. Next base: position 1,035,970 of record NW_028317853.1, read on the forward strand.
CAACCCTTTTTGTTTTGTAATTTTGTGACCCATTGTCTAAACAGAATCCATATGATTCCTATTTCTGAAAACTGGGAAAAGCAAAAGAGGTCTACAGCAGTGAGGCTCCAGCTGTACAAAAGGGAAAAGTGTGAATCTGATTGCTGCGAGTCACAGTTTCTTCGTAATGCTAGTTTTTAAAAAGCAGATCTGTTTGGTCTTCCTCATTGATTTTTGCAGCAGTTTGTTGTCCTAACCTTTTTTTTGTGTTTCAGTCTTACCAAAAAAAACAGGTTTTCCGGGGTACTAATTATTTTTTCAGCAACCCAACAATCAGCTCAGTATCATTAGTGAGCAAAATACTGCTCAGGGGAAACTGTTCACTCAAGCCTCGAGAGGTGCAGATCCTGCCTTGCCACCACAAACATGTGAAATGAAGATGATGGTTGCACACCAGAGGCTTGAAATGATTAGAAAATCCTTTATTGATCCAAAAAAATAAGACAGTACAAGGACTGTCAATCTGTTAACAGGTTTCACCCAATCACAAGCTTAATCATAACAAAAAGGTGATCAAGAGAGTGATTTCTTATAAGCACCTGCCCATATGATACCACCTACATCAATTAGCACTCCTGAACACCAAAGACAAACCACACACCTGCAACAATGTAGAGTATAAAAACATGTTGCACGTCAAAAAAAAGGCAATGTGAAAAATACAAAAAAAGTGTATGTACAAGTATGTAAATAGATATCCATATCCCAAAAGATCCAGAAAAATCATATACACTGAATGTAAACATAAATACAGATTTATCATAATAAAATCACATGTCCATACACTTTCAGACAGGCTTGTAAGGAGCACCACAATCTCTCCAATAAGACATCCTATACAGGAAAAACACCCTATAAAATGTTATTTATATACATATACACATACAGTTGGGTCCATATGTATTTGGACACAGGCACAATTGGTTTTTTTTTTTTCTTTTCAGGTATTTACCAAAACATATTCAAGCTATAGTTATGTAATTGATATGGGCTGAAAGTGCACACTCTCAGGTTTAATTTGAGGGCATGTACATCCAAATTGGAGGAAGGGTTTAGGAATTACAGTTCTTAAGAGAAGCCCCCCCCCCCTTTTTCAAGGGACCAAAAGTAATTGGACAATTGAATATAATAGTCTGGTTGAAAAAAGACAAGAGTCCATCCAGTTCAACCATAAAAGTTATAAGCCTACACCCACAGCTGATCCAGAGCAAGGCAAAAAAACCCAGCAAAGCATGATCTAAATTGCTTCTGCAGGGGAAAAATCCTACTTGACACCCCCTTCCTCCAATTTGGATATATATACCCTCAAATTAAACCTGAGAGTGTGCACTTTCAGCCCATATCCATTATATAACTATAGCTTCAATATGTTTTGGTAAATACATGAAAAAAAAAACTAAAATTGTGCCTGTGTCAAAATATATATAGACCTAACTGTGTGTGTGTGTGTGTATATATATATATATATTCTCAAGCACTTAGTTGTGTGTCCTACATATGGAACCCGGCAAAGTTTACAGGTGACAAAATAAATAACGTAGGTTGTATTGCAATTGCAAAATTAGGTGATTATATACTCTTTCATTAGCAATGGAATGAAAACTATTGCCCTTAAAAATGTGTACACAGCATGGACAGTAAGAGGAACCACATCGAGCCAGGCAGTGGACTGGGCACTAATGAAACTGAAAAAACTAGGGGATAAAGAATTGACTAAAGTTGGGGCCCTTTTTGAAATAATATTGATGCCATCCTTGAGAAATTCTGCACATATCTGGTCCTCACATAATATGGGAAGATAACAATGTTCTTAATCACACTAGATTAAAAATTAAATGGAGTGGAAAGGGTAATTTTTTTTTTATTATTCCCATATGGATTATTCTTCAATAAATCCTCCCTCCACTTAGATCTGACAATTGAATAAGCCCTATGCAACATCCATTTGGGAAAACCCATTTGTGAGAAATGCTGGTATAGGGTGGAAGCCTCTTTTTCAAAGTCTTGCTGACTACTACAGATCTGATGGATTTGTAGGAATTGTCCAACTAGGATACTTTTTATAGTATGTGTCGGATGTCCCAATTGGGCTAATACGTGTTTTTCTGTACAGGCTGGTTACTACTCTTTTATGTTCACTGGTCAAACAGGCATCCAGTTAACAAATTTCTCTCTTGTCCGACTGACTGGTGAATCATAAGTTCTTGTCACTGATATAAGACAAAATGAGTTAAAATCCCCCAAATTATTGTCCACAACAAATATTAGGTCATCAATGTAACAAAAAAATACTTCAATATAAGACCAAAAAAGGGTTCTCCACACCATAGATATGGAACACCTCCCACCAACCCTCTCCATTGAAAACAAAGAAATTATGGATCAAAAGGTACTCCAGTACATCCAGGATGTACATGCCATGTTCAGTAGCCCAGTGTGATGTTCCAAATAAAAGGATATGGCATTGATGGCAAGGTGGTGATGTATGCAAGAGTATAGACTGGCAACATCGCAGGTGATCTACATGAGGTTGTCATCCCAACAAAGACCATCTACAATATTAAGATAGGACAATGCAAATGGTAAAGACCTATGCGCTGCTGTGTTCCAACTATAGTAATAATATCAGGGAAGAAGATTGCTGCACTCACTACTCTGGTATACTCACACTCAAAATTAAATAAATGAAAGAAATGTGGTGCACTATCTCATCATAAATAGAACCATAAGCTTTAGAAACAAAGTGACAGTACAAGAAAAAAATGTTTTCAATAATAAACATCCAATCTAGTATATGTTGTGTTATCATCCAGCCATAATCAACACCATGCTTGACTTGTGACCCCACTCCCTGCTCACCTTGGCCATTGACCTAAAGATTATAATAGTCCAAAAACTCGCTTTATAAGGAAAATGAGTCTCCAAATTTCTGATTCGTGATGTGTTCCTTCCACGTATTTTACTTCTTTAAACTCCAGATCCGTGCAAAATAAAACAAAAACATACCATAGTGCAACATCGTTTTATATAACCAAAAATTAAATGTGTTCCAGTATCCACTCACATTAAACAAATTATATGTAACTCAGAATTATAGTAACCAGATATGCATTACTCCACCGTGCTGACTACCGGTGGAGTAATTTCCACCGGTGATGGAAAATGATGGGTGGAGCCTAGTGATGTCACTTCTGATCATGTCCAAGCGGCACAAGTGATGTGAAGAACCATTTTAATTATGGCTGTGATATGCTTTTGATTCATTACTTTTGATTCATTACTTTTGTGAGTGCATTTTCTATTTGAATAAAGTGTTCATATTTTATGGGGTTGCACTATGATCTTTCATGTTCCCTTAAAGGGCCAGAACTAATGAAGTAGTTCCCTGTAAGGCAAAGGAGCCACCCTAAAACCAGAAAATTGACAATATTTTTACCTTAATGCATTCTATGCATCTTTTCAGATGAAATTAGTTCAGTCAGATGTAGCCTCATTACAAGAGGGGGATTTTCTAGTGTCATAGACACCAAGGATGCGTATCTGCATGTGCCGATATTTCTCTCTCACCAGAAGTTTCTGCAATTTGCAGTAGAAACTGCATTTTCAGTTTGTGGCACTACCTTTCGGGGTTGCTGGCTCACAGCCCCTCGAGTGTTTACAAAGGCTTTGGCTCAAGCATTGGGACTGTTTAGAATTCAGGGAGTATCAATCTTAAGTTTTCTGGACGATCTACTGCTCAGGGATTAGTCTTTTCCAAGCTTGAGACAAAATGTGGTTCTTGCGGTACATACCCTGGAACGCTTGGACTGGGTGCTCACCTTTTGAGAAGTGGCCCTGGAGCTAGTACAAAGCATTGAACATTTGGGGATGATCCTAGACCGGCAAGTATGTTTCTGTTCCTAGGAAAGAGATCAGGTTCTGAGTTTAAGAAGCAGAAATGTTCCTTTGACATGTCTCTGTTCCCCGGGTCATTGCAGAGCTTGAATTGGTGGTGGAAGGCTCAGAATTTGGAGCAAGGGAAATCCTTTCTGCCAGTAGTATGGAAGCTGGTAACCACCAATTCCAGCCTTCCCGGGTTGGGGGGCTGTTCTGGAGGGGGCCACAGTCCAGGGGACATGGTTTCCGCAAGAAATAGTTCTACCCATCAGTACCCATCAATATCTTAGAACATTGGCCAGAGCGGCTCGCCCTGAAATATTGGACAACCAGGCTTCATGGCTGGCTGGTCAGAATTCAGTCCAACAATGTCACAATGGTGGCGTACATCAACCACCAAGGCGACACCAGGAGCCGGATGATTCAGAAGGAGGTAGACCACGTTCTGGCCTGGTCAACAGTATACATTCCGAGGGTAGAGAATTGGTGGATTATCTCAGTTGCCAGCAGTTAGTTCCTGGGGAACGGGCCTTGCATCCAGAGGTTTTCTCAGCAATTGGAGTACCCAGACATAGATCTGTTGGCAATCCAGGTTCTATAGCAAATTGGACAGGTTAGTGTCCAGGACATGGGATCTTCTCACGGTAGGGGTGGATTCCTTGGTAATACCTTGGGATCAGTTTTCCCTAATCTACGCCCCTGATTCAGCTGCTGCCACATCTTTAGCAGGATTCAGGAGATAGTAATTCCTGTGATATTGGTTGCTCCAGACTGGCCCAGGAGTGTTTGGTCTGCAGAGAGTGAGACTAGCGGTGGACAGGTCATGGCCTCTGCCAAACCAGTCAGACCTGCTGTCTCAGGACCTATATTGTACTCATCTTTACAGTCGCTGAATTTGATGGCATGGCTGTTGAGACCCAAATCTTGAAGGATGGGTGGGGGTGTCAGACGCAGTTATCCCCACGATGTTGAATGCCAGAAAGCTGGTTTCTAGCAACATTTATTTGAGGCATTTAATTATTGAAGGCATATATTTTCTGGTGTGAGGTCTGGAAATGGCATCCACAGAAGTATGTGACTGTTGGAGAAGAAGTTAGTTGGTACTATTAAGGGCCAGGTTTCAGCCCTGGGTGTTTTTTTTTTCCAGAGACCCATTGCTTCTCACTTTTTGGTTTGTACTTTTTTGGAAGGAGTAATGAGTACATTTCCTCCGGTCAGACAACCCCTGTGTCCTTGGGATTTGAACTTGATCCTGGCAGTATTCCAGAAACCACCATTTGAGCCTATTAGGGAAATTCCATTAATTCTGTTGGCTCGGAAGGTTATGTTTTTGGTGGCAACCACTTCTGTAAGAAGGGTGTTGGAGCCATTTTTAGTTTTGCATCAGGATAAAGTGGTGTTGCAGCCTCATCTGTCTTTTTTGCCAAAAGGTGGTTTCTAGTTTTCTTTTGAATCAGGATATTGTATGGCCTTCATTTTTTCCTAGGCCTTCCTCTGCAAGGGAGAGATACATGCCCTAGGTGTGATATGGGCTTTTAGGGTCTTCTCGAGAATGATGGCACAAATCAGAAAGTCGGGTTCCTTGTTTGTTCTGCCAGAAGGGGCCAAGAAAGGGCAGGCGGTGTCCAAAGCTACTATTTCTCATTGGATCCGCCAGTTAATCATTCAAGCCTATGGTCTTAAAGGCAAGGTTCCACCCTTTTGGGTGAGAGCGCACTCTACCAGGAGTGTCGGGGCTATATGCCAGCAGGTTTCAGTTGCTCAGGTATGCAAGACCGCTACATGGTCTTCGGTTCATACATTCACAAAGTTTTACCAGGTGGATGTCAGAGCCGTGGAGGATTTTGTCTTTTGCTGTAGCATATTATGAACAGCTGAGTGGGTCCTTTGGGATTGATGATGCTGGTTATTGTGGTGTCACCCACCACTCAGATTTGTAATGCTTTGGGACATCTCACATAGTGATGACTATAGTCTGCTCTGTGTCCCGTGATGTATGGTAAAGAAAATTTGATTTATTCTACATATTTTCCTGTAAAATCCATTTCTTAGGGTACATCACGGGACACAGAGGTCCCTCCCCTTTTTCTAGAATGTCATTGCTTGCTACAAAACTGAAGTACTTCCTGTGTACGTAAGGACTTCCTGTTTGATTGGTCGTCCAGTATCCATTCACCTATAGGTGGTGCATAACCCACATCATCATGATTACATACTACAAGAAACAGATTTTACAGGTAAGACTTCAGAAAAAATTCAAATATCACTTTAAGCAAAAATATTCATCTAAAATACCATGAAATAGTGCCAGTGAAAATCAACCTGCTAAATTTCAGCATATATTTATAGCGATATGACACCTGCACAAAACATAAAATATGGACATCAGAATTATTTTCTATATTTCTGTACACACACGATTGATGTTCATTTTTATCAGGCTATAATGATACATAACTTTCCACAGGAATTTCCCTGTCCATTCTAGCCTCATCCCAGCAGTATTATTGGTGAGTTGCAGACACAAGCTCACATTTTGATCTTAACCAATCAGCCTATGAATAAAATTACGCAAGAGGTTTTCAGAGCAGTAATTTGATGTTTGCTGTCCTTCTTGTCAAAAAGGATTTTCTCCCAAGTCCTGGTGTTTTTTTAGTAGAGAAGATGCAGCACTCATGAATTTTCATGCTGTTTTTTTATTTAAAAAGACAAACCAGTAATAGAAATATTTGATAATGTTCTGTGGCTAATGTCAACTGTGAGCATGTGGGTACCACATTCAAGAAAAAATGTTGATGTTCTAAATGATCGATGTTATCAGATCCATATCATCTTACATTGTGTAAGATAAACATGGAGCTAACCATTCTTTAGCACATTAGACACGTTTCATGACAGATTTGTCAGAACAGATTCACCTCCTGTTGAAATGCAGCATCTAAGAGCCACGTGCTGAAATTGGCATATCACACTTCTGCTGATTCATCTCTTATCAGCACTTGTAAGTGAAAAGGCAACTTCTCTTTATTTTTTTGATAGACTTAAATGTTTTGATTATCCCCATGAGGACTATGTTGGAGTTTTAGAGTTTGTGTAGACTTACTGGGGGAGATTTACTAAGACTGGTGCACTCTGGCGCAACTGTGCATAGTAACCGATCAGCTTCTAGGTTTTATTGTCAAAGCTTAATTGAACAAGCTGAAATTAGGAGCTGATTGGTTACTATGCACAGCTGTACTAGATTCATATTTCTTAGTCTAACTCTTTGTGTTGATACTTCTGCTATAGCAGTGTAAATGCAGTTTCTGAGGCATAACCAAGAAATAGAGAAGAACTGTGAAATGTAGTCCAATCATCCTGGGCTGGAATACCTGTTCACAGGTGCCAGAAGTTGGTTGACTCCATGCAACACAGATGTACAGCAGTTCTCAGAAACAGTGCTTATACAACGAAATATTCATTAAGTGATTCAAAGGAAAGCAAAATATTCAAACATTTTTCAGTTTATATAGTGAATGTTTGAGTTTGTAAAGAAGAATACAAACATGGCTATTTTTTTTGAACAATCTAATATTCACTTTTCTTCAATTTTTTTAGAGGAACAACACAAATTTGATATATTTTTCTTCATGTTTTGATTTGGAATAGAATGTGTAGTGTTCCCAATGCATTTGTGTGTATGGAAATAAAAGCTATTAGAAGGATTTTGAGCTTTATTCATTTTTTTCAACACACTGCTATTATTTTGAACACAACTGTACATTTCAGTCCATCCGATGCCGCCAGATTGCACCTCAGGCTGTCCAGGAGCTCAATGATACCCTGGTCCAGATCTAAGAGGAAATAACCCCAGGACACCATCCTTCATTTCATTAGGAGCATGCCCTGACATTGTCAGGCATGCATACAAGCACATGGGGGCCATACAAGCTACTGAGTATCATTTTGAGTTGCTGCAATGAAATTTCAGCAAAATGGACTAGCCTGCTGCATCATTTTTCACTTTGATTTTCAGGGTAACTTTGAATTCAGTCCTCTGTAGGTTTTTCATTTTCATTTCCAAATGATGGGGCATCCTTACACATTACCAAGTCCATGTCAGTATAGATATCCAGCATGATATTTTTCCCCAGTGAGATCTGATATGTTTTCACAGTGTTTCTTTAATTTTTTTGAGCAGTGTGTGTGTGTATATATATATATATATATATATATATATATATATATAGCAAAACAAACAAAATATTTCCCAGCAACACTTACCAGCCAGCTTGCGAAACAACCAATTTGGCCCTGTCTTACAGTATGCGTTAAAAAAAGAGTGATTTGTTTGCACACATTTGCAAATACATGCGTAAGCCACAGTCCCGCGTCAAGGGTCCTCTATATACTGTGGACCTAGCTAAAATTTCCAAAGCCTCCATAGTGGGAGCACATGTGTAAATGGATAGGTTAAGGGCAGGTGTGCCTGGAGGAGCCCATCCCTCCTTAAAGGTACAGGGACGCTCGTGACGCCCAGCTATACCAAAATGACAGCAAAGGCATCCATCCCTGTGTTCAATTTAGCCAGACTTTACACCATTCTTGTATATATATATATATAATCATGATTTTTACCATGGTTCTGATCTCACTTGAGGCATATTTGTTCTGGGTCAGTCACTCAGAAAGCAAAGACGAAAGGGGCAGAATAACAACCAAGCAACTAGTATTTTTAAAAGGCACAATGGCAACTCATCAATTACAATCTCCACATTTATCTGTAACAAGTTCATGGCAAGTCAGGATAATATATGTTTAAACAATTTAGTCATTGCCAGATTGGATGCTGGATTCCACCCATGTATGTGCGCTAACAAGAACCAAAATGAAGATTTAAAGCAGTGCTAGCCCTTCTTTGTAATAAACTTTTCTCATTATTTTAACTCGTTTTGGTTTTCAGCCAACCCATGTCTAAGAGAAAAAGTTCACATTTTATTTATTACAGGCACACTATCTGCAGTTCACCAAAGTAAGATACTCTTCTAGTTGCTATAGCCCAAATTTTTAGTAAATATTCACTACAGTGCATAAGGTACAAGTCTCTGAATATAAGAATATTGTACATGGATCTTTCTGGGGTGCAGTGTTAATGATATTTGAAAGTTTCTCAATATTTATTAATCCCCCATCGTTTATAAATTGATTTCTGGACTTCTGCCTTCAGAAATGAAGCTTCAGGTATTTATAGGATGTTGAGCCTGACATTTTAGGTTATACTTGTGGAATGATAAAAACTATGTAGAATGAGTCACATGATGTTAGCTGCTACATAGTAATTGTTTTTTATTTTAAGTTTACCAGTAGAAATATGTCCTTTAGTTACAGATAAGGAAAATCTCAGCCATTCTGAACACTGTTATTCTATTTCATATTTCATTTTTTATCCTACCATTCAGTAGCATGGTGGCTCACCAGTTGGCTCCATGTACTTTTGCAGTTTTAGAGGTCCTTCGCTTCACTTCCCAGCAGAGCTCCATCTGCTTGCAGTGTGTTCTTATCATGTTTCCAAGTAGCATATGGTAGCAAGCAATCTTACCTGACTGCACAATGCTTCAATCTTGTGTAATTGATTGCTAGAGGGTTATATTTGTAGCACTATCCCCTTAGGAGTTGCTGAAGTTTTGGGTCCCCCTATAGTCCTGCACAGCCAGGCAACACGCATTTCCACACCGACTTGCATCCAGGAGTCAGTAACCAGTCCTTGTTTTTTTCTATTTTATTAGGGGGAATTCAATTTGAATGGGGTAAGGGATGTATGGGATGCCCAATGGAACTGCGAAACCGACGACAACTTCCTGGAACTATTTACAAGTGAGTACAGCAAAACAGTTCCTTGGAGAGCTAGCCAGCATCTCCTGTAGTACAGGAGATACCAGATAAATCCAGGGGATCCTGTGTCTGCCACATAGATAGTGAAACAGTCCTGGGTGGCAGGCTAATCCAGTTTTCCACTAGAGTGCCTCCTTCCCCTATCTGGCCCATGGGGTGCAGGTACAGTATACTCAATCAGTCCTTCTCTTGTGTGGCTGGTGGGTTGGTGGCTGCTATCAGGCCTTCTAGCTGGGCTGCACCTTCCCTTCTACACAGGTGGTCCTTGTGCTAGGGGCTGGTGAAGGTCCTTCCAAGCTCCACTGCCTGTAGGTAAGCCCCTCTCCATCTGGGCCCCCTCCCAGTCTCCTCTCTAGTCTCACTCCAGCTGCAACTTCCACCCGAACTCTTCTGCTGCTGAGCAGGCTCTCTCACTTTTAAGGGTTGTCCTGGCCCCTTGACATTTCCCTGTTGGGGATTGATCAGGATCCCTCAAAAGTTCAGATCAGCCACTCCTCAGATCCACTCACTGCTTCTAGACCTTTCTCTGAAGTTCTAGAGCAGGGGGAATTTTTAGAGAGCTGGTCTGCAGAGCCTCTCAGCTCTGACCATAAATTGACCCCTGCTAGCTATTACACCGCTACTCAGCCCCCGTTGCTAACAATTGGAGTCTAGCTCCATCTAGCTGACTAGGAGGGTGCTACATATTGTATGCTACTTGTGTAACTTGCATCAAAATGATCTATTTGCTCTTTTTAGCAGTCATTTGCTACTCCTAGTGATTGATCACTAGTAACTGTATTACTAAAAATCTTGTGTATTTTTAATAGTTACATTTACAGTAAGTATAGAAAAGAATCACCCCCATTTAAAATATTCACATTTGTTGCTTTGCAGCTTGAAAGGAAGACAGACACAATTTTTTATTTATCCAGCTGTAATTACAAGTGTATTTGCAACTTATAATATCCAAGTGCAAGTTATAACCCTGACACGGCAGAAAAAATACAAAAAAATTAAAGGGGGTGATTCTTTTCTGTACCCACTGTAGCTATTATTGGGGAGTTAAATATTAGGAGTTATTTTTAGGAATTAAAGTATCACATTCCAATGAGGAACAAGTGAAACCTAATTCCACCTAATGTGAGCACATTTAAGGGGCTTCTCTACTGGTCTAAATTTCTCCTGTTCTGAAAAGCAGTTCCTTTGAGGAAGTACTGCAGAAATCACACTTAGGACCTTTAGGACATTTACATATGTTATTGCATTTTCAGAGACTACACAGGTTTCAAGGTTCAAAAGCTAATGACCTCTATTACAGTCTGTTTCTGGAAGCATAGTTTTATATACAGGGAAACTTTACCAGGAAGTACCATATGTATTAATGTCCAGGAAGTACCATATGTATTAATGTAGCAGCTAGAATAAAAGCCATATAGAAACCTTTCCTCCTTACAAGATGCAGAAATATATAAACACTTTTTTTTACAAACTTTTCCACTGCTTTATATTACTTTTTAATTATTTCTTTGAAATGTTTACTTTAAAATTACCATTTATTACAGGGTGCCTCTGTGATAACTGTAAATCTTGCTGGGCTTTCTAGTAAGAAAGCCTAGTACTACCAGAACATTTTTAGCCTGCTTCTGTTGACCGAAAATCCAGATGCCCCACCTTTGCTAGAAAGGGAGAGATGAAGGGAATGGGTTCCTCCTTAATGTCATTTTATCCTCTGTTATTCATAACATGGCAATAAAACAGCCTACTAGCTACATGGGGTAAATATGAAATATTCTTATTTAATATTTGACTGACTAACAGGAAACCAATACATTGAATTATTTCTAGTTGCAAAACTATTGATTCAGAAAATACAGACAAAGCATTATATATTCTCTTTATCATATCTAGGTCTGCTAAACCTGCTGATAAAGAGTCAACATCTGATTGGTTTTTAGGAGTACTGAACTGTAAAAACATTACACCTTATTAGCCACAGCTTCTGATTCAAAAATGTTGTCCTCAGTAACCCTTTTCCTCTTGTCTCTATTGTTTGGACTTTTAAATGCAAATGAACTATGATAATGCAACTTGCACTTTTTTTTCTAGCTCCCAACCTTTTTCTCTCCATTATTTCCTGATGACATCCTCAGGTTTACTGATTCATTCATTTCTATTGACTTCTGTTAAGATAAGATCAACTTCCTTGTCTGATATTATCTGAGAAGAATATTTGCTCTTGGAGCTCAAACAATTGTGCAGAATCATGGCTGAAATATTAACCACTATTGAACTTATTAGTGACAGGTTAATTTGTACACTAAAAAGATATTTTTTTTCACCCTGCCAGACTAAAAGTCTAATATGTCATTAGCTGCTATCAGGGGATCTAGAGGGGTACGCTTAGGCATAGACATCAGAAGGCTGAAGCCTGTAGTCACACAGCCTTTAGTGCCCAAAGAAACTTCTTTTGTTGCATCTTTTCCTGTTCCACTGGTCTTGACTCCTTACCCAGTTCAGAGTACAGCAATGTAAAATTGGCTTTTGTGAGTGTAGCACTACCCTTTAGGAGTCATTGAGTTTTGGGTCCCGCTAAAGCTCTGCACAGCCAGGCAACACACACGTCTTTCACACTTTGCACTCAGAGTCAGTAAACAGTCCTTGGTTTTGTGATTTTATTGAGAGGTTTAGAACTTAGATGGGGGTTGAGGGGTATATGGGATGCCCAAGGAAACAGCAAACTTGAGGACAAACTCCTTGGCAACTATGTACAGATGTGGACCAAAATAGTCTCTCCTTTGAGAACATTCCAGCTCTCTGGTGTACCTCTTCAGACCCCAGATGAATCCTCATCTTCACCCAGCTGCACTAAGGGTATTCCCTGGGCAAGGGGGCCCAGAGACTGCCAATTTCGTACACCAGCCCCAGATGAGAAGCTAGTTGGGTTTTCCAGCTGACTGCCCTCTCACCTTATCCGGCCCAGGGGGGTTTAAGAGTACTGACACTGTCCTCTCCTAATAGGTTAATGGGTTGATGGCTGCCTTCAAGCCTTTCTCTGGGCTTGCTCCTTCCCTGCTGCTCAAGGATATCCTCCCTTGAAGATGGCGGTACAGTGGATAGTCTCTTCACCAGCACCTGCTATACGTAGGCTCCTTCCCTGAGCCCCCTCGCAGGCTCCACACTCCACCTTCTCACTTCATTTTCCACCTTACACTGCTTCCATCCAGGCTCTGCGATACTTAAGGAATGCCTTGGTCACCATGCCCAGCCTCCTGCCAGGGGATTGGCCAAGGTCCCTCAAGTATGCAGATCCAAGCTTCCTCCCCTCCTCCTGAAAGCTTTCAGGTTTCTGGAGAGCTGGGAGGGCTCAAGAAGCTCTGACCTTCAAAACCTCCCTAGCCTGACCTGAGGTAACCTCACTACCTCACTCCCAAACTGACTCATCCCAGGCTGCTACTCAGTCTCTTCCTAGAAAAATAAAACTACAAATTGCTATCTAACTAACCTGAAGGGTGTTACATGAGAAATAGTCACTGAACTTTTAATGATAATGGGAAATATAAACGGACAATAACTATGGGTAAAAGGGAAAAAACATTTCTTTGCTTCTGCTGCCTATAGAGCACAAGTCTACTTTGCTTTTAGTTTTTGCTAGTTCCAGAGCTGGGGACCAAACATATAGATACAATGTGACCACCCTAAAGGAATCTGTTTCACCATTTGAAACAGTTTCATTGTGTGACCATTTATGTTTGGCCTAAGTACAGCTGCAGGAGAGGTGCACTCTAGACACCTCCATTGCAAATCAGGTTCAAGATTCCTGTATATGAAGATATGTATGTTGTTGACATCTAAGGAAACACTTTCTTAGTCTTTAAAGCAGTATTAAACCTAAAACCAAAAATGTCATATATGGCAGCTTACCATTTATTAGATGTGGTGGCTGCATTTGTTTTCTGTTTTAGCCTTTCTTTTCCCTGGTGATCTGGTCAATTTGTTACTCTTCCCCTCAACAGTCCTCAGGATTTTGCTAATGTGCTTGCCCCAGTGCTAGCTCTGCTCTGTTCTCATGGTATACACTGGACAATCTCCTATGAAAGGATCTATTCTCCCTATCCTAGACAGGCAATGTTCAGTGCATTGCAGAGATTCAGTTAGATCCTCAATTTTCTGAGTTCGTCACTGTAACAGACTTACTGATTAGTGTACCTTGTCCTTGATTTCAAATACGACCCTGTCGAGGATCTTTCTGTCCCAGAGCATTGTCTGTCGCTATACTCAATTTGTGCCTGCATGGGATCTTGGGGTAGTGCTGTACAGCCAGTTTCACTTCAGAACATTGATAAGTGAATAGAAACTGAGTGGATGGATAATAAGAAGTCACTAAAAATTATGGTTGCAGCTTGATTCACCTAATGCACAAAGGATAGAGAATAGGAGGACACCACCATCTGTGCAGAAAAGTTTAATAAAAAAGTAAAGGGTTCAAAACAATATGCACGCACTTTGTGTAAAAAAGAGTTTGGCTTAACATCATGCTCAGAGAAGGGTCTCTGGAGATGACAAGCCCAATTCTTCTTTACACAAAGTGATTGCATATTGTTTTGAACCCTTTACTTTTTGTTAAACCTTTACACTCAGATAGTGGCGCCCTCTTGTTCTCTATTCATTCCAGACCATTGCAACACATTCTGGCACCCTTCGCCTCTGGACAATTGCAACATATTCTGACACCCTTGGTCCTTGGACCACCCCATGTGTCTGACTTGCAAGGGCAAACTCTCAATGGTGTGGTGGATCTTCAACATGGTGCTGGAGTAAAGGAAACTCTTTCCCACACAGTCGAGAAAAGTTCTCTCAATTGATGCCAATAATACAACCTTGTCTTCTCCAGGGACAATAAGTTTAATGCTTGTAGTTGTTCCTCATAACTGAGATCCTCCAGCCACCTTAGCTTTGCCACCATTCTCTGGACTCTCTCCAGTTCCAATGCACCCTTTCTGAGGACTGGTGACTAGAACTTGACTGCATATTCAAGATGTGGCCGGACCAGAATTGTGTAAAGTGGTTGAATTATAGTCTTGAGTAAATACCCTTTTTAATGCATGCTAATATTCTGTTTGTTACAGCTTGGCATTGGATGACATTGCTGAGCCTGTGTTCTACTAGGACCCCCCAGATCTTTTTCCATCCCAAATTCCCTCAATGGTCCTCCTCCAAGTGAGTAACTTGCATTCATGTTTATGGTACCCAAGTGCATTACTTTACATTTATCAACATTAAACTTCATTTGTCATGTAGTTGCCCACCCCATTATTTTATTCAGCCCTTCTTATAAGGTTTCTGTATCTTGCTGTGAAGTAATTGTCCTGCTTAGCTTTGTATTGTCAGCAAACACTGAGACTGATCTTATTTATACTGACCTTTATTTAATTTATGAATTAATTAAATAGAATTGGTCCCAGGCCATTGGATACCCCACCAGACCATCCTGAGCATACACTATTTATCACCACCCTTTGGTTACACCCCTGTAACCAGTTTTCTATCTAGGTACATAGTAATTATAATGTCTACTGCAGTGTTTCTCAATCTATTTTCTGTCAAGGCACCCTTTAAAATTATGGACAGTCCCGAGGCACCCTTTAAAATTATGGACAGTCTTGAGGCACCCCATTCTAAAATGGGGTGCCTCAAGACTGTCCATAATTTTAATGAGGTACCCCATTCTAAAATGTGAAAAACTATTCGAATAGTTTTATATAACGTAGCAACATCCACACATGTAGGACACCCAACACTAGATGTGATTTACTCGTCCAAAGCAAATACACTTTTGCACACTGGTACTGACTAGTATTCCAGTGTTTCTCTTCTCCCTCAGTTTTTCTCCATCACTGAGCTAATGTGACCCCAGCACTGATACAGGCAGCTGACATCCTCTTTAACTGATGAAGTCATTGGTTGTCAAGATGCCGGCAGCTAGAAGGTCGTAATGGTGCACAATGAACACCTATGGCTTTGTGTAACTTAGTGGCAGGCTTGTTCCACCCGCTGGCTTGTATACAATTTTTGGGCAATTTTAAGACATTTTGCCAAGGCACCCCCAAAGAAAACTCAAGGCACCCCAGGGTGACTGCGCACCCTGGTTGAGAAAGGCTGGTCCAGTGAGCTGTGTCTGAACCTACCTTCTATCTGCTTATTTATACTTAAACCACATTTTATTCTAACTTGTACCAATACATTGAGTTCATTTACCACTACAGTATATGGTCTTGTGTCTATTCCCTGGTGCTAATTCATTAAAGGTATCTATAATTGCGTTCTTGTAAGTGCTTACAGTAACTTTCATTCAACCAGGTGTGTCAGAGGGGCTGTAGGTGTTCCTGGAGTTGAGGCACAAAACAGAAAACCCAAATTACCGAGCAACTCTTTTGCAGATAGTGCTACACTTAAACAATTGTCTGACTTAGGTCCAACCAGCTTTTTCTTTTTACTGAGTGATAGTAATACTCTCCTGCCCTGATGGTGGCTCTGTAAGTACGAATATCACAAAGAATATTGTATTCTGAAAACTGTATGCAGTCACAGTGACAGGTTAGTTTGTTCCAAGTTAGACAACTTGGCACACATGTAATTGTGTAGAAAACATAGAAAATGTTATTAATTTAAAAAAAGTAATTCATAAATGGAGTACTGCAGGATGCTATCATTTTATGTATTCAATAGATAACGGTATAACAATATATATTCATGAGGTTCTTTAGGCCACCCTAAAACATGCAATACTCCTGTCAATGTCACATTATAAATACTATGATGTGACTCAGCACTCATGAATAACTGTGTATATGACTATCAGTGAAGAATCTAATATGTTTCCTGTAATAAGATTGATGTGAGACAAATCTCTGCATTATGTCAGTGTGGAAGTCAGGGAGAAGAGCTCTGACCCCGCTATCGTTAAAGAGAAAATTTCTGCAACAACAAGAGCAACAAAGGCCCTGGCAGGAAAAGCTCTCTCCTGACATTGCCCTTACTGTCATTTGTTTTCATGGTTATGGTACAAATTGGCAGTAGGACATAAATATGTTGTCGTTTTATTTAAACTCCTCTAACATACCCCCAGCCTTTCTGAACTAATCTGAACTAACACCTCCAATCCTAGTGTCTTGGTTTTGTGAGCCAGAACCCAGGAGCTGCTCTCAGAAGTGACCAATACAAGTCTATGGGGCTCATTGTGCACACATGGCCAGAATTAAGTCCAAAGAAGACATCTGGTGGAGTTGGAGTAAACAGTGCCGCATGGTGGCTCTGCTACAGAGCAAAGTAGGGAGTTTAGTTGTGGCGGGTGTTAATGTAGGTTAGAAGGAGTGGATGAGTTAGAGGAGTTTCCTTTAAAGGTTTAAATGTCATTTAAATCTGCAAAACTTCAATTGAAAGCATCATTATTATTATTATACAGGATTTATATAGCGCCAACAGTTTGCTCAGTGCTTTACAATATAATGGGAGACAATACAGCAACAATACAGTTCAATACAAGAGGGTTAGGAAGGCCCTGCTCCTTGGAGCTTACAATCTAGGAGACCATACACCCTACACGACTGCAGATTGTTATTTAACATACTGTAGCTGCACCCAAAGTGAATTTTGTTTGTTAGCACCTGGTAGGAATACACCTGGGTTCATTGCAACAGTAAACTGCATCTGTTGTCCATTATGAGGCACCAGTAAATATATCACTCAATGGTTTCTTGGCTGGGAATAATGATCTGCATTCCACACTGAGAACCTCTGGCAGGACAGGTGCTTAAGTCACTCACATGAGTCCTTACTCATCTCAGAGGAATAACTATGCTTTCTAATACCTGGGCAGATATTCATGTATGCATCATGCTGTACATGCCTGTTTGTTTATCCAAGAGCATACAGTACATGATTCTTAGCATAGCTGGTTGAGTGTTCATAGTAGGATGGCTACTGGATCAGCATCCGTGTACATTTCCCTACCTGCATTCTACAGATTTGGCAGAGTTCTAAAATTCAGTTTCCAAAAGTGTTATTCTACTAAGAGCTTATGTTTGAGTTTTGGATAATCTAAAGCCAATTTTTTTTTTAACAATTACATAGTTACATTAGAGTTAGTGTAGCTGAAAAAAGACAAAAGACCATCCAGTTCAAATATAAAAAAAAAAAAAAAATTAAAGTTATAATCCTATACCCACAGTTGATCCAGAGGAAGGCAAAAAAAAACAAGAAAAGCATGATCCAATTTTTTCCTGCAGGGGAAATTTTTTTTCCTGATCCCCTGAGAGGCAATTGGATATTCCCTGGATCAACTTTACCTATAAATGTTAGTATCCAGTTATATTCTGTGTATCTAAGAAAGAATCCAGGCGTTTTTAAAGCAATCCACTGAGCTGGCCAGAACCAACTCTTGAGGGAGTCTATTCCACATTTTCACAGCTCTTACTGTGAAGAAACCTTTCCGTATTTGTATTTCCTCCAGCTTTAAAGAGTGCCCCCTTGTCCTCTGTGATAACCTCAGGGTGAATAATTCTACACCAAGTTCACTATATGGACTACCTATGTACTTGTTGATCATATCTCCCCTTCATCTCCTCTTCTCAAGAGAGAATAAATTCAGTTCCTCTAATCTTTCCTCATAGCTGAGCTCCTCCATGCCTCTTATCAGTTTGGTTGCCCTTCTCTGTACTTTCTCCAGTTCCCCAATGTTCTTATTGTGAATTGGAGCCCAAAACTGAAGTGCATATTCCAGATGAGGTATTACTAATGATTGTTACAGGGGTAAAATGATATCTCTCTCTCTGGAGTCTATACCTCTTTTAATACAAGAGAGGATTTTGTTCGCTTTAGAAACCACAGCTTGGCATTGCATGCCATTATTAAGCTTGTGATCTACCAGAACCTTCTCCACCATTGATTCCCCCAGTTGTACCCCCCTAGTATGTATGATGCATGCATATTCTTAGCCCCCAAGTGCAGAACCTTACATTTATCAACATTAAACCTCATTTGCCACATAGTTGCCCAATTACACAGTGCATTGAGGTCAGCTTGCATAGTCTGTTACATTGTTTATAATGTTTGAATGATTATAGCTTTCCTTCATTTTTATATTTATTAAAAGCTCTTTTCTTGTTATTTATAGCTTTTTTTAGCCGTAAGCCACATAGGTTTGATTTTTAGCCTTTTAAACTTGTTGCCCATGGAAATATATTTTGCAATGTATTCACATACAGTCTTTTTCAATAACTCCCATTTCTGTGTTGTGTTCTTCAATGTCAATATTCCCTCCCAGTCTAAGTCTTGGAGAGCAGCTCTCAGCTTTGGAAAATTAGCTCTCTTAAAGTTGAGCTTTTTAATTTTTCCCGTATGTGCTTGTTGTTTACAGCTAGCAATGAATTAAATCATGTTATGGTCACTGCTACCCAGATGTTCTTTTATATGGATATTAGTAATAAGCTCTGCATGGTTTGAGATTAAAAGGTCCAGCAGAGCATCATTCCTAGTTGGGGCCTCTATGAACTTTACTATAAAATTGTCCTGTAGTAGGTTTATACATTTTTGCCCTTTAACTGTTCCTGCAGTACCATTACTCCGGTCAATTTCCAGGTAGTTACAATCCCCCATTATTATCACTGTCCCAGCCCTTGCAGCCCTTTTGATCTGTGCAACGAGCTGAGTCTCCACCTCCTCATTAACATTGGGAGGTCTAAAACAAACTCCAATGATTACCTTTGTACTACACACCCCCATGTGCAGTTCCACCCATAATACTTCAGCCTCATCACATTCTCCATCAACTAGGTCCTCTTTCACACTCTCTCTGAGATCACTTCTCACATAAAGACAGACACCACCAAGGCAGACACCACCACCTTTCCTTTTTACCCTGTCTCTCCGAAAGAGAACATAGCCAGGGATATTAATGGCCCAGTTATGTGAAGAATGAAGCAAAGATTCCACAATACCAATTAAATCATAATTCACTTCATGCACCAAAGCTTCCAACTCACAATTGTCATCCTAAGAATATAGATGAAATCTTACAATAGGGACACCTACTGCATCCAACATGGGATTACCAGATTTCATCTCTCGTCCTCAAACAATAGATGTGCTCAGCTTCAGGCTTCCCTTTGTTCCTCATTCTGACTCTGAGTGCAGTCTTTCTCCTCAGGATGCCTATTGCTGCCTTAGTGTCTAAAATCCAAAGAAATGTAGGCCACACACCAAGATGTCTACCTTGCATAAAACCCTACTGAATACTCCATCTGCTTGGATCCCTCCCTTCTCTTTATGCCTTTGTTCCAACTCTGGGTGTGGCCTTTCTCCTCAGGATGTCTTTTGTTGCCAAATGCGCCGTACACACTATAAGAAAATCTTACGAAAATTTTCGTAGGAGGACCGATCGTCCGATAATTGGTTCGTTAGTACACAGCTTTCGAGAGCAGATCAAGACAATTCGTACGACAATATCTGAAGGGACAAGCGCAAAAATTTTTCTTGTACGATACCAGATCGATTTTCATTTAATCAGTACAGTAGTCGTCTGAAAATACAATACAAATACAACGCAATACATGACATCACTTTCAAAATTCTCTTCTTTCATAGGAGAATTTTTGTATCTTTAGTAACCTTTTCACTTTTGATGTGAGACTAGCAGGCAAAAAAAAAATGGCCGATCATTTGTCCGATATTTTATCGTGTGTATGGGGCATTAGTGTCCAATATTCAAAAAACGTAGGCCGCACACTAAGATGCCCACTTTATATAAAAATTTATTGGTCCAGTGATTACTCCAACTGCCCGCTCTGTGCTATCTTTTAACTCTGGGTACAGTCTTTCTCCTCAGCACAGCTATCGCTGCCTCAACAAAGAAATGGAAGCCGTTCACGAAGATGTCCACACTTTGTTGCCCTTGCTGTGCTTGGTAATTAGCTGTTGAAGGTCAGATAGCTCATGACACAATTTAGTTCTACTTTAATGTATTTTGGTATTTCAGAAGCAAACATGGAAACACCCGGCAGCACACGAGGGCACAACAGAGTCAGGAATATTGTGCAGAGGTCATGCAATTGGTATATCAAGGGGTCACATTACCAGGATCCCTTCATAAGTAAAATTTACAGGTTTTTTGACTGGCCTTTTAAATAAGTAGTCTCCTTGGCAACAAGAAAAACAATCAAAACAATTAATCTCCTTATTGATAGACTTTCCCTCATTTTCTGGTCTGGTCTAGTAGTATACAAGTACAGCAATAAAATGATGGTGCAAGACTGTATTGTGACATTTGTCCCATAACGTCATTCAAAAGTTATAATACCTAGCTAAGCACTGTTTGCTGACCATAACATTGTCATTCCCATAATTGTCCCTTCTTATCTTCCCATAGCCTTTATTTTTCCTTTTTCAAAATGTACTCAGAGTCTTCCCAGACTTTGTTCACATGGATTCAGAAGAAGACTATTCCATGTACCTGTAAGGTTGAATAGATGGGCTTTGGTTATATGCAGGGGCATACTTACAGGGGTCCCAGGGGTCACAATTGCAACCCGGCCCCATGCTGCAGGGGGCCCGTGCAGGTCCCCTGAATGCCTGGCTAGAAGAATCGGCGGGGGCAGCTGCATATAGAGGAATCAATCTCTCCATTTTCCTCCTGCAGCTGCTGAATGCCTGCAGGAAGGAGAGGACGAGAAGCAGGCATTCCGCGGCTGCAGGAGGAAAATGGAGAGATCGATTCCTCTATATGCAGCCATCCCCACCTCTCCTCCTATCCAACTTCTTCATGCTCCCCCCCTATGCTCTTTCACGGCCCCCCTCCCCCCACGGCTATGCTGGCTTCCCCCTCCCCTCTCATGCTGGCTGCTGCATGGGATGTGTCAGGATGGAAAGCAGAGAAGGGACATTAATGTGTAATTTACTGGCCCCTTCCTTTTCTGAATAGAGAGTCAGTGATCCGTATCGATCATGGACTCTGTCCATTCATAACGGAAACATAGTAAACTGTGTTTACCATGTTTCAGTTTATAAATGAACGGGAAGCTCTGTACAGAGCTATTCCTGTTCATTCATTCTGTGCAGCTGCAAAGATGGAGATTGAGGGCTGTGTCCTCAATCTCATTTCTCTGTCTTAAAGGTGAAGCATCAGAGGTCTGTTTGGATCCCTGATATTGTACCAAAGCCCCGCAATGGGGCTCCAAACAAAATCGTAAAAAAGTAAAAAATAATATTGTAAAAAATAAAAAAAATAAAAAATACTGACACCAGTGGTGGAACTACCAGGGTCACAAAGGTCTCACTTGTGACTGGGCCCTGCATTCTGTGCAGCTGAGGTTGCAAAGATGAAGATTGAGGGCTGTGTCCTTAATCTCCTTTCTCTGTCTTAAAGCTGAAGCATCAGAGGTCTGTTTGGATCCCTGATATTTTACCAAAGCCCCCCAAAAAACTGATACCAGTGGTGGAACTACCAGGGTCACAAAGATCCCACTTGTGACTGGGCCCTGTTGTTCCGCCACTGGGCTTGGAGGGAATGGCCCCAGCTGGGGTCAGGTGGGCCCTTCATGGTTTCTTGCATTGGAGCCCTGAAGATTCTAGGTAAGCCACTGGTTATGTGTGTTTGATTTTAATTTGAAGTGCACTTCAATCTCAAAGTATAACTAAATCCAAATTTTTTTTTCAGCTTTGGTTAGAATGGAGAGGGTTTAGAACATTTGTCAGATTTTTATTGTTGTCGTTCTTCCTTTCTGAGATATTTGCTTTTTCTATTTGTCCTGATATCACGAAGAATGAAAGTAAAAGAGGATTACAATTTTTTAGTAATAACTAGAACAGGCATAGAGGGTTAATCTTCCAATGAGGACACTAGTTCTGGTCACCCTGGTGACAACTAGGTATTTCACTTACTTTAAGAGATTTTCGCTCACTTCCTGTTGGAGCTATGAAGCAGAAAGTGAAAGGAAATCTCCCCAATAGGATACAGATGGCAAAAAAAGCTGACAGGGGTTATAACTAGTGGTGCACCGAAATGAAAATTCTGGTGCCGAAACCAATACTGAAAATTCAGGATGCATGTGGCCGAAAACTGAAATCAAACTGTTTACGTATGTGGAGGTGGGGAGGCTCAAATTTTTTTTTTTAACAAAATACTTTTTTTTCTTTTTAACTTATGATTTTATTGCTATCACATAGGGGACCAATAGTCCCCTATGTGATAGTATATGAGTGACAGGTTATCTTTGTAGGGGGGAAGGAGGCAGTATGTGCAAGGAGGGGGCAGGAGAGGAGCAGTGTATACAATCAGGCTCCCTTACTGCCAGCTGCTATATGTCAATGCCGGTTTTTAAATGTAATTACTGGATTTTTTTTTTTTAAAGAAAACAAAGGGGCAGGGTCACTGGGTAATGTCCAGGGGCGGACTGACAACTCATGGGGCCCCCGGACAATAGGGGATCATGGGGCCCCTGTGTCCTTGCCCAAACTCAAAAAAGCCTATGAAAAAGGTACCAGAGGCATCTAATGGGGCCCCCTACTGATCCCGGGCCCTCGGGCAGTGCCCGAGTTTCCAATGGTCAGTCCGCCCCTGGTAATGTCATTTAAAAACCGGCAGTGACATTTAGTAGTAGCTCACTGTATTCATTGCTCCTCTCTTGCCTTTAAACACCTGTCCCCCCCCCACATCTGCAGTCCACACAGCCCCCTTTATCAGCACCTGAATTGGCTGAATTTTTCCTATCTGCAAAATGACGATAGGGCTATTTTCAGCCAATATGTTTTGGCTGCCGAAATTTCAGTGCATCCCTAGTTATGACCCTTGCTTATGCTATCCAAAATGAGAAGTTATTTTGGTCTTTAATTGTATTTTTAGGTACACCTCCGCTTTTGCTATCAGCTACAAACAGTATACAGAGCTGTGTTCTGACAGTTGTTCAGGGACTTCCTATCTGCGGCCAGAACAAAATAGAGTCAGGGTGAGTGCTGCACGGCTAGTTACAAGAAGCCTTGCTTTTTTATGGTTGAGTATATTTTTATTAAAACACTATAAAAAATATAACAAAGGCACAATAGGTACATAGCAAGAAGGAAAGTAACAGTACCCCACTTACAAGAAAGGGGGACAAATATCAGGCTAACCAAAGTCGCAAAATATACATTAAAAAAAGGCAATGTGTGACAATGAGAACTTTACCATAGAGCATAAATAACAATATAACTCTCATAGGACCCAAGCTTGATGTTCCGGCTGAGTCATACCCATTGGAAAATCCAGCTTGAACAGGAACCGGGGGCCCCATGAGATGCCCCTGGTACCTTTTTCATAGGCTT
Source organism: Staurois parvus (assembly GCF_062004578.1). NCBI lineage: Eukaryota > Metazoa > Chordata > Amphibia > Anura > Ranidae > Staurois > Staurois parvus. Next base: position 1,060,090 of record NW_028317853.1, read on the forward strand.
TTTTGAGTTTGGGCAAGGGCACAGGGGCCCCATGATCCCCTATTGCCCGGGGGCCCCATGAGTTGTCCGCCCCTGGCAGGAACATTGCATAAATCTGATTGCCTATCCTAATGAAAGAATGGCTTGGTAAAAAAAAAGCCAAACAAGTGTCACTTGTACCTTAAAATTATACCTGATGAGCTGTGAGGAATTAACAAGGAAAAAAAGGGAAAATAGGAAAGAGAAGAAGAGATAAACAAGGAAGAAGGATGAGGGAGTCTAAAGCAGCCCTAAGAAACCTTCATGGGACATAACTGAAACAATTAAGGAGAAGGCCAATGAGGCGCGCCTCAACCCTAAACGTCCTGTATTCACCTTTTGAACAAATCAGAGGAGGAATACATGATCCAAATCGTCAACAAAAAAAAACTTGTCAGAGGTTTCTTGCTCTTGGGCAAGCAGTTCCTCCATGTCATTCATCACATGCATCCAATTGATTAGGAACGGTGCATGGGAAGGTGTCAACTGTCTGCCCGCAGATTAAAAAACAAGAAGCAAAGGAGACTAGATTTTTGTTTCCACACAGTAAAATAGAAAGGGAAATTTCAGGAGGAGAGAGTGACTCACCATAGATGTCATTATAAATTTCAAAAACCAACTTCTCCAGAACCTCCCCCATCCTCTTTAACTCTCTACCACAATCTATCAAACTATCGCCTACTCTGCCCACTTTTAGGCGATCTCTGAAAACCTCTCTTCAGGGAAGCCTATCCTGCCCTCAGCTAATAACAGAATCTTCTATTCCTTCTACCAGTCCATCCCCCACAGTTATTACCTTTTTGTACCACCAGCCCCTTCCTTTTAGATTGTAAGCTCCAAGGAGCAGAGCTCTCCTAACCCTCTTGTATTGAACTGTATTGTTGCTGTATTGTCTCCCTTTGTTTTGTAAAGCGCTGAGCAAACTGTTGGCGCTATATAAATCCTGTACATAATCTTACAAAATGGCTTAATCTTACCACAATGCCACCAGTGTAGGTAAGTACCTCTAGCATGACTATACCACCAGCATGTCTCTGAGACCTGTGGAAATAGTCGATGGAGAGAAACTGGGTCTCTATACCATCTGGTAAGCATTTTGTAATTTTTTTCTTGTGTGTAACAGGATTTACTGGATTTATGTGTAAAATGAAATGCTTTAGCCCACTCAGCAATCCAATTCACGGCTCATGTCTTTATCCCACGCTGCAATGAATTAAAGCAATATGAGATTGGAGGATCTTGTATATTGTTGATAGCATGTGTCTAGGGAGTCCCGAGAGAGAACACAGTTGTTCAGAATCAGTGAGGGAGTGCCTAACTGAGGTTGAGGAATGGAGTTGTTTACAAAAAACTGAAAACTGGTGCGCAATTTAGCCCCAGAGAAATATCCATACCAAGAGAGGAGATGACTTTCTTGGGGCCAGGTGGAGTGGATAAAACTGTCCATACCAGGAGAGGAGAAGAGATGATGAGCCTTGCATTTTTATGATTGATACAAGGCTTCCTCTGATTGGTCAAGGTGGAGAAGCAAGCGGATGACATCACAATCTCCACCATTCAGAGAAAGCTGTGTATTAATTGGTAAAATATAAGGCTTTCTGTGAATGGTTGAGCAGCCATTTTTGATTTTGTGGAATGGAACAGAAACTCCCCATACTGCTGCCAGAACACAGTGTTGTATATTGTATGTAGTTGATGCTACATACCAGGGGCGGACTGACAACCCATGGGGCCCCCGGGCAATAGGGGATCATGGGGCCCCTGTGTCCTTGCCCAAACTCAAAAAAGCCTATGAAAAAGGTACCAGGGGCATCTCATGGGGCCCCCTACTGGCCCTGGGCCCTCAGGCAGTGCCCGAGTTTCCACATGGTCAGTCCGCCCCTGCTACATACAGTTTATACAGTGCTGACAGTGACTGCAGGAAATAGGTAATTTGTGTCAGCTTGGCCCAAGCAAGCTACAATATATAAAGTGATAGCAAAGCTTCAGATTTCTATTTACTTTAATTGAGTATTAGTGTGGATGATAGTTTGATCTTGTGTTTGATCTGCTGTGTCACTTTGGATGCAGTACTTAATACTGACAACCATTTATGATGACGGCAAAGCAGGACAGACACATCCCCTGCTGTGTTTTATGATTGAACCTACATCTCTGCATATTGCTGCACTACACATAACAAAGACCATCCATACAGGTCTATACTCAAGCAGCATTTTGCCTATACCATGAAGGAAAAGAAGAAATTTGGTTCAATTGCATATGTGGTCTGAATGGTCACAGCTGATAAAGGCAGAAAGGCTTTGTATACTTTTAATTACCTAGCATTTGGCAGGGGTCCAACATATGCCCAAGCACCACCCTACACACGCACTAATGTTTTTACGTTTTCCTATAGCTTTTTTTGTGTAGCGCTACCCCCATGCTACCAATCATACAGGCAACAGTCCATTCACACTAGCTTCATTATACAGTCTAGTGGATGTCTTTTTAAGATGTATTGCTTGTAGAACTTGCAACAAGAGGAGGGTAGGGGTGGTATGGGTTAGTCCAAAAATGCTACTGGAAACAAGAGGACACACTTCACTGGGTGAAACTTCTTTGAATAGTCTTTAAGCCAGAAACAAAGGGGAAGGCCAGAACTGAGACCCTGTAAGAGCTGTCTGAGAAAGAGCTACTGCTGCCACCCCAAAAGCAGAACAGCACACAGACACTAGGATCCTGAGCTCAGGTCAGTACTTACAATGTCTCAGGGCAACTACACACCCTCCAGCCTCCACCAGGCACTCTTCAATTAGTTCTCCACACCAGATCCTTAGGTGAAACTGCTTAGTTCGCTCCACAGGTAATTCGAATTAAGCCCCCCCTGCTATAGCTGGGACCTCAATGAACAACAGCACATTCCAGCAGAATGGTCTCAACAGGGTAGTAGCCCCTGAGGCTGGGAATTTCTCCAGCAGTCAAGACCAGAGCTGCTCCAGGCCCTAAACCATTTATGTTCTCCCCGGCCATCTATTGAGGCACACCTTCCCAGAGAATGGCTGGAGCACACTAAATATTTAGACTGCCCACTTGACTTTCCTTGTCCCCTATGTTCTGAAAGCTTCCAGAATGCATGGGGAAGCAATCAAACTTGAAGCCTGTGAGACCTAGAACAGCCCAAAGAGTTCACTAGCACCTCCAATGATTACAGAGGTGTCAAAAAGAACAAAATGTACCTATTATCCTAGTAATCTATCTAGGAGGGTGCTACATATGTGAAAAATAAAAACACAACTTACACTTTATGATTTCTATGTTTGTCCTCAGAACCGAAGCCAGTATGAAACTGATGTAAAGTTTGATTAACTCCTTGTATTGTGCAAAGTTTACCTGTATTTTTTTCCCCAAGGAAACTTAAGTTTCGTTCTATTTTGTCATGCTTGAACAGGTTTGAACTAGAGCTGCAGTCTTATGATGTAACAGGGAATTTTTCTGTTTTGATCTGCAATAGGAGAAGTTGGTTACTGGCAACTAGTGTGTGCAAGTGTCAGGTGATACACCTACAGTATTTACTGATTCAAAACATGTTCACTTTTCTTCTGAGATTAGCAAACCCAACATGTTCTTTGAATTCCTTTGACTGATAACATGTACCTCAACATGAAAATCTATATCATAATATTTAATGACCAACTAAGCATGACATACATTTTAAGATAAAAATAGCTAGCTGCAGGGTTGCTTTATTGATGTTTGTAGTCAACAAGTCAACTACTAATGCTATCCACAATCTATTGTAACTGTGCTGAATTTGGAAGAAAAGGACCATTCATGTAGCAGGCTGCCAGTCAGGCTAGGTAAATTTAGTATTTTTGGCATCCCTGTAATTAGTGGAGCAGTGTGTCATTACTTTAGGCTGTTCTAGGTTTCACTGGCTGCAGGTTCCACTGCTTACGCCTGCCTTCTGGAGGATTCTGGAATGTAGTGGGTTGGAAGAGGCAAATCTACAACCTGAATATGTATGTGATCTCAGCCAATTCCTGAGTGAGAATGCCCAATAGGTGACTGGGGAGTGCATAAATAGTCTAGGCCTGAGGCAGCCCTGTTCTTGTCCTGGAGGATAAGTTCCCAGCCTGAAGGGCTGCTGCCCTGCAGTGCATCTGAAGTTCTTACAAGAGCTTGACATGGTCCTAGGTAAGCTAGAGCTGAGGGGCCTACTGCTCTGAGAATAGCTGTAGTTGATCAAGGGGTTTCACTGAGGATCTGGTCTGGAAAGCACATGGGAGAGATGTCTGTCTGATATTGGAAGGAGGCATCCAAGTATCCAGGGACATTGTGAGTACAGACCTAAGTGTAGGTTCCTAGTGACTGTGTGCTGCTACTATCCCTTGTGTATTAGTGCCTGAGTTTGCTTAAGTTTGGACCGTTTTTATGGTATTCCAGTGCTGCTGATTCCCTTAGCTACTACTGGAGGGACTGTACTAAGAATCTTTGACCAAGTGAAGAGTGTCCTCTTGTTTCTGTACTGTGTTACCAGAGTTTCCCACAAGTCCCTGCACCTCATCCAAGTTTATTCAGCAACAAACCTCTGGCACTTAATTCCCTTATGGCCCTTGCTCAGCTGTTAGTCCCCAGCAAGAACTTTGCTCACTGTGTCCCAGGAGCTGTCTGCCACCCAGCATCTGCAGGTAGATTCTAAGTGAGGGAATTAAATTAGATCCTTCTCCAGACCAAGACTTCAGTGCAGTGCCCTCCAGCAAATGTAATCATTTGGCAAACTACCTCCAGGCCCTCAGCCCAGCAGCTGCTGAGGTCCCACCTTCTTTTCTTAGTGGAGCTGCCTCCAGGGGCAGCAGCCCCAAAGAAGCAGGACCTTCCCTTAAGGAAAAAGAACTCTCTGTTCAGGCCTCCTGCACATTTATCACCTCCCCCACCACCTTCTGGAAGCCCCCTTCCAGGGATTGGCTGGGGCATGATAAATATTCAACTGATAATCTGAATTTCCCTGCCCTATGCTCTTTCAGAGGCAGATGGGAGTAATCAAACTCTTAACTCAGGAAACACTGAACATACCAACACAATCAATCACTGCACTATTCATTACAATTGAGCCAAAAACTACATTTAACTAATAGCCTAACTAGAAAAGGGCGATACTCAGAAGTACATTTTTGCACAATAGTTTATCTTTAATGCATCAATGATTCAATGATTTGTTTTTGCTTAGATGTGCATAGTTCAGAGTAAGGAAAGAAAATCACCAGTTTTAGAAAAAAATTAAAGCTCAACATACTATGTCTCCCTGCAAGAAATGACAGCCAAAGATACTGAACTGGAAGGAAAGCCTAGAAAAGATGTTTGCACCAGCGAGGAAGCTTGCAGATGATGCACCTTTGAGGGGGAGGTGAGTATAGCAGACCTTCACTCCCCAGATATTATAAGTCCCTTCCTCTGCTCCTCCTCCACAATATAAAAATATATTTTTGTATTTTGACTTCTATTTTTTTTTTTTAAACTGGAACCACCATTTGTGTCTAGGTGAGAATGATGTGCCCTGCTCCCTTGTCCTCCTGGGATATCCCCATCACATATCCCAGGAAGCTACAGAGGCGAACACACAAAGCAGCCAGAGGGCAGATCTGTAGGCACATCATCAGGGACTGGCTGCCTAAACCCAGAGGAGATAACTGGCTCCTAATGACTACAGAAGCCAAGATGATGGCTGTGGCAGCAGAACAGCAGAGCACTGCAAGAGAAAGCTGGATTTGCTGGGCAGGTGTGTATGTTTTACTAAAGAGAAATCAGAATAACTGCCCACATGGCAGAAAAATATATTTGACATATTTGATATATTTAACATATAAAAAAAGTAATTTTAACATATATTTTTACATATATCTGTAAATGCATTCCAAAAATGTAGATTTGCAATTTTAAATATATACAGTATATTTGAAATGTATTTTGAAAAATATTTTTCATATATTTAGTAATAAAAATGAATTTCATAATGCAGTATATATATATATATATATATATATATATATATATGTGTATATATATATATATATATATATATATATATATATATATAGTGACACAGGGGATGATTAGCTCTAGTGGTAGATGCTTTCCAAGTCCACGCTAGTCAGAAATGCTTTTTTCAGGGGTTGGTAGCCCGCTTTTATTAAAAGTCAAGAAACAAAATCTCAAAAGTCCAAAATAAGCTTTCCCACACAGGGGTTCTTCTTCATGTTACACAAATACCACAATAGTGCTGCGCTCCTAATTGCTGATAGATACCAAACAAAAAAACATATACTCATATAATAGTCTTATTAATAAGAGATATTGTTTTAGTTTTATTTGGTATTACACTATTATATTATTATTATTATTATTATACAGTATTTATAAAGCGCCAATAGTTCGCTCAGCGCTGTATTATATGAGTATATGTTTTTTTGTTTGGTATCTATCAGCAATTAGGAACGCGGCACTATTGTGGTATTTGTTTAGTTTATACACACATTTGATGAGTATGTGTTTGGTGCTGACGAACCTATCTTAAAAATATCTAGTGGCTCACAGGTTTATTTTATTATTCTTCTCCATGTTACCAAGCTCCTGGCTACTCCTTATCAGCCCTGCTGGTTAGCAGTACCTCTGCTAATATGGGTCTCCCAGACCCCTGGCTAGTCCCAGCACTCAGCATTGAGCTCTTTTGATGCACACAGCTTCGAGCCCTTCAACGCACACAGCTTCTGTCTCATACATAGACACGCAATGTCAGCCACTGCACTCCCCTTGCAACTATCAGCAAACCATCATTATATGGGCTGTGAGCACCTGGCCCACACCCTGCTGGCTGACTTCAAACTCTGGACACTGGATTGGAGATTTCTTCCCTCCCAAGGCACTTTGAAATCTCCTAACATAAAAAACAGTGCAGCGCTGAAGATATTAATAATAAATCCGAAATAAGTCCACTGCAAGTCCAGTTCATAGAAACATGTCAGATGACAAGTGGAAATTTAATGTTGGTGATCCGTGAGGAAGTAGCAGAAATACGCACTCACCAGAAAGAAGATATATATAAGCAGTATAAATCAAAAGCCCATGGATCCTCAATCCAGAAGGAACAAAGCTGGTCTGGTCACAGTAGGTGGGTCCCTCCTTTAAGGATGCAGCAAAAGGTCTTCCTCCTCCCAGTTGGGTATTTGGATTCCAAAGTCAGGATTCTGCAAACAAAGTGCTCCTCAAAGGGAGTCAGGGAAGGACGCCCATAGTGTAGTATATTATGAATAAAACAGCTTTATTAGGAAAACAAAAAGCATCTGTTTCAAAAATTGGCAGGTATCATCAAGATGTGTCAGCAAGACAACTAATCCTGACACTTAGAATGATGGCCGCCGGGCCTCCACGTGGCTCCGGCGTCGTAGCGTCTTGACGTCCAGGCTCCTCCTAGGATGTCACCTGACATGTTTCTATGAACTGGACTTGCAGTGGACTTATTTCGGATTTATTATTAATATCTTCAACGCTGCACTGTTTTTTATGTTATGCTGTATAAGTACTTATCGGTTGCTTAGAGTGCTCAGCTGCTGTTTAGGACAAGCGCTCACTGTTTTTTCCTTTTAGATTACTTTGAAATCTCCAATCTATGGAGCCCCATCCAGAAATATCAAAATCTGGAGAAACCTGTAACAGCAGTTTTCTCCATTAAAAATATACACTCTGCAGTTCTGTACTTCGCACATGTGCAGACCCTGTGTCCATTACTAGACCACTTCTACCTGCTTTTATCCTGTGACAGGGCCCTGCGGTGTTACAATATATATATATATTATTGAAATACATTTTTAAATATATTTAATATGGCCAAAATTGTAGCATTTCAAATATATGTCAATATATTTGGGAAGAATATTTTTAAAATATATTTTAAATATATTTTTTCTTCCATATGGGTGGTAAGCGGGAATGGAGGGGAGCAGAGGAGAGTTAAGTTCCTCTTTATTTGTGCTTTAAAGTATATGTGAACTATATCAGTAAAAGCTCATATAATTCTTACCACGATTATGTAATTTCAAAAGTAATTTACAATATTTTTAAATCTGCAACTTTAAATAAAACAATACCTGGTATCCTGCCAAGGTAATCTTGGCAATCCAGCCATGAAAGTCTTTATTCAGGCACTTCCTGTTATAGAGTGACAACAGTAGTTCCTGTCTCCAGACCATGCTCCTGCATGGTCACCCTGCCACAGAGATTTTCAATGAAGACTGCTACAACATACAATATGCACATGTGGCCCACTTGTGTCAAGAAATCCACCCTGATAAATACCATATAGCCATAGCTGCATGTAGAGGGAAAGTGCTACAAAGAAAATGCAGATTAGCAGCACTGTAATGTATCAAAGGAAAATAAAAAGGTGAAGAAGTATTTATTTTGAAAATTGGAAAATGTTTATTATACACAGTGTAATAGCAAGCCAAATGTCATTTAGTTAGGGTTTACATCTGCTTGAAGCGATTTCACAAGCTCACTGTTTCAAAACAAACGTTTTGACCAGAACCTTTTATATGATTCTGTAGTAAAATAAATCTGAGTGTCTCCAGGTTTATTGGTATAGTCTCACTTTATTATCTTTATTGTTATTCTGAATATTATTATAATATGGGTTAAATGCTCAGAGTAAGCTAGGTGTCTATGCCAGAACACACAACCTGAATTATTTTAAGTCTATAACATCTTATCTCTGCCTGATGGTTGTCAATGCAAATAGTTGTTTCCTCTGTTTAAGCACTTCACTGACGTCAGTGTATCTTGTAAATGTTGCACCTTTCATCATTTCTAGGCACTAAGGACCCACTGTGTTGTGCCATATTTACTTAAAGGGAAGGTGATGTGCTGCCATATTTTCTTTCACATTTTCATGGCACCATCCACTGGCATGGTCATCTTAATGCATGGGCACCCCTGGGCAGCGCCCAGGGGCCCCAGGTGCATTTGGGCCTCATGATAATCTTGCATTACTTGCAAAACTGTCCTGGATTTTCTGGGACAGTCATACTTTTTACTAAGCTGTCCTGGGAGGGCAATGTCTCGGGCAGCATCCAAGGACCTGCACTGTGCCCTCCTGACCACAGAATTGTGCCCTCCTGATCCCCCTTAGTATTATGACCTCCTATGCCCCCTTTTTTGCCCACCCTCCAATACTGTACCGTTTGTGTTGATTAATCCTTGATTTATGGCTTTTTTTCTTATTGCTTACAATCAATTTTATTGAAAGTACTATTAAATATATGTCCAATTGTATCAACTATTTACACCTTAGTTCTTGAGAGTAGGTGCATAAATTGGGGAAGGCTGATAGGGGCCCCAATGCATTACCTTTTCCAGGGGTCCCCGATGCTATTAGGATGGCCATGTCTACTGGTTGCTTCAGCATCCCATGTATGAGCAGATTCTGGTTTGGTGTGTGATGAAGATATCTCCCCATACAAAAATGAACACCGAAGACAGTCAGGATTACTCATTATCATACAGTCATATTTATTGGTAATTAATTCAATTCATAACCTACAGTATATGTAAGGAAGATTGAAGAGCACACACATGAACCCCCCTCTCCAGCCACTAGAACCATGACCCAAAGCTAGACCAAGCTAATCTTTTTATACACTATATTGCCAAAAGTATTGGGATGCCTGCCTTTACACGCACATGAACTTTAATGGCATCCCAGTCTTAGTCCGTAGGGTTCAATATTGAGTTGGCTCACCCTTTGCAGCTATAACAGCTTCAACTCTTCTGGGAAGGCTGTCCACAAGGCTGAGGAGTGTGTCTATGGGAATGGTTGACCATTCTTCTAGAAGCACATTTGTGAGGTCAGGCACTGATGTCGGATGAGAAGGCCTGGCTCGCAGTTTCTGCTCTAATTAATCCCAAAGGTATTCTGTCGGGTTGAGATCAGGACTCTGTGCAGGCCAGTCAAGTTCCTCCACCCCAAACTCACTCACCCATGTCTTTATGGACCTTGCTTTCTGCACTGGTACGCAGTCATGTTGGAACAGGAAGAGGCCATCCCCAAACTGTTCCCACAAAGTTGGGAGCTTGAAATTGTCCAAAATGTCTTGGTATGCTGACACCTTAAGAGTTCCCTTCACCCAACCCATGAAAAACAACCCCACACCATAATCCCCCATCCACAAAACTTTACACTTGGCACAATGCAGTCAGGCAAGTACCGTTCTCCTGGCAACTGCCAAATTCAGACACGTCCATTCGATTGCCAGACAGAGAAGCATGATTCATCACTCCAAAGAACACGTCTCCATTGCTCTAGAGTCCAGTGATGGTGTGCTTTACAACACTGCATCCAATGCTTTGCATTGCACTTGGCGATGCAAGGCTTGGATGCAACTGCTCGGCCATGGAAATCCATTCCCTGAAGCTTTCTATGCACTGTTGTTCTAATCTGAAGGACACATGAAGTTTGGAGGTATTTAGCCATTGACTCTGCAGACAGTTGGTGACTTCTGCACGCTGTGTGCTTCAGCATGCGCTGACCTCACTCTGTCATTTTACATGACCTACCACTTCATGGCTGAGTTGCTGTTGTTCCCAGTTACTTCCACTTTGTTATAATGCCACAACAGCTGACAGTGGAATATTTAGTAGCAAGGAAAATTCACGGATGGACTTATTGCACAGGTGGCAACTTATCACGGTACCACTCTTGAATTCACTGAGCTCATGCGAGCGACCCATTCTTTCACAAATGTTTGTGAAAGCAGTCTGCATGCCTAGGTGCTTGATTTTATACACCTGTGGTTATGGAGGTGATTAGAACACCTGAATCCAATGATTTAGAGGGGTGTCCCAATACTCTTGGCAATATAGTGTATATCAATATAAGAAACATTTCAGGTATATATTACAGAATGAACTTGATAAGTGGCCCAAGTACTGATAATACTTTCAGAATACAAAAAATAATAAGCAAACAGTAGTGAATGGCTTGGTAAAGACTTGAGATAACCTACTTAATGCTTGCTGATAATACCTATTATTTTGTAAGGGGGAAACTTGAATGAGCATTAGTCGCTATGATTGGTTGACCACCATGGAACACTGCAGGTGGCATCTCAGTGACCTTTACAGAATGAGTCACTTATCAACCAACTGCAGAAGTACTTTCCTGTTCCTTGTAAATCAGACCTGTGCAGTGAACTGTTGGCTGGCTGTTGAGCCATGCATTTTCCACCTGCCAACATCATCTGTGAGGGTTTATTTTTGGTATGCCACAAAAACAATCAATACAAGGGAAACAAGACAGTGACACCTGTAAATAATAAAGAGAATTGTAAAATACTATTTTTCTGGCAAAGCGCAAGTTTGGATTTATCATGATTCCATTTATTGGCTAGGTAAATAGATTGTAGTGCAAGCTTTCGAGGTATACTACCTTCTACTACAAGAAATTTTATACTTTCTGTTTCTAATAAGAAACATGAATTTAATACATGAAATAACAGCTTGCACTACAGTATTTAGTTAGCCAATAAATGGCATCCTCTATATCCAGATCTTCACTTTTGTTGATAGCTAACTTGGTGCAACACTGCTCTGATAAAGCCCCAAAGCTACAATATTTCCCAGTTATACATAAACAGACCAAGTACCATCACTCTTCTAACACTACAGCTTTATTGTAAGTGCAAGGTCACTTTTTTTTATAAGCAGTAAAGCTGCTGGGTCAGACTGGGTCTCTTCAGCTTTGAATTAAAAGCAATATAAATGGGAAAGGTTTGCTAGTGACTGAATATAGTTTAGGATGGTTTAAAACAATAGTCCTGTAGAGTCCTTAAATTGTGTACTGGTCCATTCTGTTTACATGAATACCTTTGGTCGACCCCATGATCTTTTATCTGGTTCAGCTTCTCCTTAGTGGCCCTTAGCTGTGCCTTTGGCTGAGAGTAAAATGCTGCTCTTACTCAATTCTTATAGGCAGCATAACATATGGACCGCAAAATAGAGCTAACATGATTGGTTGACTGCTGAAATGAGCTCAGCGCTCCAGCAGTTATTGAAATTGATGCAAAATATATCAATGGCCATCTAAACGTTTCCTAATTGAAGTACACTGTATTAGCAAAGTCTAGTTGCTTACAAGTAAAAAACAACTTAGTTATTTTGAACTGCAGTGCTTACAACAGATGATGGATGTGTCTGTTGCGGGAGATCCTGCGGCATGTTTACACCATGACCATGTTACTCCGATGTCCATCAAACGCTATAAAACTCTCTGCTAAAATATCTGCGTAATTCAGCTAAGGCATGTGTACCAACCATGTGGAAGACATCTTCTCCACCTACTATTGAACACTGGCTGGAGCATGTAGCTTACATATAGTTGATGGAGCAGTTAACAGCTGATGTCAGGGAGCAAATAGAAAATCATTGTAAAATCTGGACCCTGTGATTCCTTTATAGGGACCCCCAGCCCTCATGAACATGGTGGCGGATCACATTCTGCCAGGGAAGTTGCGGAAGTTATCCCCACCCCCCTTTTCTTTTCTTTTTTTCTCTTCTTCTCCTCTCTTCTCCCTTTGCTCACCCTGTCACCTCCTCAGAAAACAGAATATACTGAGAGTCAGAGCAGAAATTTCACTTGAAGACATGTCTGTTTTCTATTGCACACATTCGGAATTCCGATAAGTGTGAATGTCTCAGAGCCTTCGAACTTTCTCTATACTTCTATACTTGCATTAGAAGTTGTTCATCTTGCATGTCATTCAGTAATGTTTTTTAATGTAACCATTTCCTCGGTTCTACTGGAGTTTGAAAATAAAGAATTTATTAAAAAAAAAAAAGCCAACAACTTAGTTGCAAACAATCTTAATTTTCTAATTTACAAAGGATTTAAGGAAATTTTTTAAACATAATACGATAAAATCATTACATATACTGAAATGGCATTGATTCATCCTGTTTTTGCACCTTGGGCCTCTACAAATTGTTGCCATCTCATCTTAATTTTGGCTAGCTGATTTATTTTTTTCCAAGTTTTGCATATCCTTTTTTTTCCCATTCTCTACCATATCAGTCTAGGCATACCTCTGTTTAGATTGCTTCAAGGTTCCAGCTCTCTCTATCCTTATGCCCAACATTAGGGTCAAGCCACCCCATTTCTGATGTTTAGTCTCGATGTTAACTTTTATCTGCCTTACTTATGTTATTATTTAAGCAAGACAAAGAAAGAGAAGCCAATCTGAAATAGAATGGACTGTGAAGGATATGCAGCTAAACTCTGGAGTACTATGGCTATGAAATCATACACCATTTTGCAGGATGCAGATGAAAACATGCAAGCTAAACTCAAATAACTGTCATTACTTTATACCTTATATATTCATTATATATAGAATTATTTTAGCAGAATTTCATTACAGCATATATACAGTGGGGATCGAAAGTTTGGGCACCCCAGCTAAAAATTTGTATTAATGTGCATAAAGAAGCCAAGGAAAGATGGAAAAATCTCCAAAAGGCATCAAATTACAGATTAGACATTCTTATAATATGTCAACAAAAGTTAGATTTTATTTCCATCATTTACACTTTCAAAATAACAGAAAACAAAAAAATGGCGTCTGCAAAAGTTTGGGCACCCTGCAGAATGTATAGCATGCACTGCCCCTTTGCAAAGCTGAGACCTGCCAGTGTCATGGATTGTTCTCAATCATCGTCTGGGAAGACCAGGTGATGTCAATCTCAAAGGTTTTAAATGCCCAGACTCATCTGACCTTGCCCCAACAATCAGCACCATGGGTTCTTCTAAGCAGTTGTCTAGAAAACTGAAACTGAAAATAGTTGACGCTCACAAAGCTGGAGAAGGCTATAAGAAGATAGCAAAGCGTTTTCAGATGTCAATATCCTCTGCTCGGAATGTAATTAAGAAATGGCAGTCATCAGGAACAGTGAAAGTTAAAGCAAGATCTGGAAGACCAAGAAAAATATCAGACAGAACAGCTCGCAGGATTGTGAGAATAACAATTCAAAACCCACGTTTGACTGCACGATCCCTCCAGAAAGATCTGGCAGACACTGGAGTTGTGGTACACTATTCCACTATAAAGAGATACTTGTACAAATATGGTCTTCATGGAAGAGTCATCAGAAGAAAACCTCTTCTACGTCCTCACCACAAAAATCATCGTTTGAACTTTGCAAATGAACATATAGACAAGCCTGATGCATTTTGGAAACAAGTTCTGTGGACCGATGAGGTTAAAATTGAACTTTTTGGCCGGAATGAGCAAAGGTACGTTTGGAGAAGAAGGGGCACAGAATTGAATGAAAAGAACCTCTGTCCAACTGTTAAGCATGGGGTTGGATCAATCATGCTTTGGGGTTGTGTTGCAGCCAGTGGCACAGGGAACATCTCACGAGTAGAAGGAAAAATGGATTCAATAAAATTTCAGCAAAATTTGGATGGTAACTTGATGCCATCTGTGAAAAAGCTGAAGTTAAAGAGAGGATGGCTTCTATAAATGGATAATGATCCTAAACACACCTCAAAATCCACGGGGGATTACATCAAGAGGCGTAAACTGAAGGTTTTGCCATGGCCTTCACAATCTCCTGACCTCAACATAATTGAAAATCTATGGATAGACCTTAAAAGAGCAGTGCGTGACAGACAGCCCAGAAATCTCAAAGAACTGGAAGACTTTTGTAAGGAAGAATGGGCAAAGATACCTCAAACAAGAATTGAAAGACCCTTGGCTGGCTACAAAAAGCGTTTACAAGCTGTGATACTTGCCAAAGGGGGCAGTACAAGATATTAACTCTGCAGGGTGCCCAAACTTTTGCAGACGCCATTTTTTTGTTTTCTGTT